>NC_134953.1:76719676-77363767 GCF_965638725.1 Aptenodytes patagonicus | reverse complement strand
AGGCATCACAGACCTGGCAGAGAGACCGGGTCTGATCCTGAATGCTAGTGCTTGTGGAAAATCAATTTAATCCCAGAGGAGAGCAGCTTTGTGAGGGAGGTGCAGGCAGCGGGCAGGTGCAGGCAGGGAAGGTGCTACCCCAGCACCCCTCGCCGCCGATCCTGCTCATCCCTGCGTTGCCCACTCGAGAAGACCGTGTGTCTGGGGGATCTAATTAAAAACCATTTGCAGTTAATTAGCCAGTCCTATGTAGCGTGCAGGCCTGGTCTGTGCTCGCAGACGTCACTGGGGTGCAGGACGGCACCGAGGATGCTGGTGCTCCGTGGCCAGCCTCGCACGCCTCCGTCCACAGCGGCGAGGGGATGCACGGCCGCAGCCACCACTGCCCTCTGTCTGCTCGTCTTCATCTCCCATGGCCCTCCCAACCGCTCACACCCCGGCTCTGGGAACATGCGGACAGGAACGAGGGTGTTAATTTACATAAAACATTAAATCCGAAAGCCGTTCAGTCTACCAGTTGTCATTAGGTCGAGGCAGAGTGACAGTGGGGCTGTGCCTGATGCATAGCTGAAGCTGTAGCTCTCTCTACAGGCTTCACGTACAGTAGCTGCGCAGTCGCAGCCAGACCGGCATAACCAAAAAGCCTGCCCTGGACAGTTACCCATCAGGCAGTGCCACTCTCTGCCGCGGCTCGGTGTGCATGAGCACCGCACCGGGTCTCCGGAGGACGTGGCCATCCTGGGGGGAAGGTGGGTAAGCAGGGACGGGGCTGCCTGCTGTAGGGGACCTCGTTCTTGCTGCAGTGGAGGGTGGCTGCTGCCCACGCAGCCGTGCTTGAAGCACCGTTGAGCTTAGACGTGGCCAACGGCGCAGGGAGCTCCGAGCTGAGGAGCTCGAGCACGTCCCAAAGTCACAAGTACAGGTGCAGACACGCTCCGTGGGTCCAGGGCCACAGCTCCCGGGACATGGAGCTGTGTGGGAGCTCTGCACGTCCCGCAGGCACCCCGGGGAGGTTTCGTAGCCTCCTCTGAGCTCTGGGGTGGTGCGGCAGTGCAATGGAGACGTAACTGCTCCAAACGCTCCTCCATGAGCTCCCGGCACGCCGGTGATGGAGGAGCAGGCAGAGCGTTCGTAGGGGAGAGAGCAGGAGCTCCACAGCAGGAGCCACTGGGAGCAGGGAGCGATGAGAGGCGCGAGGCGAAGGGCAATGCCGGATCCAGCCTCAGTCATTAATACTACCACAGCTGGGGTTTTTGATTTGAAGTTTTTTTTGCTTTTCCTAATAATTTCTGGAGCTGATAACAATATAATTGGACGATTCCTTAAGGTCATTTCATTTTGAAGGATTTATTGAGAATATTACCTGCATATTTAGAGTTAAGAGGGACAAATATTTAATTTCCTTTTTTATTGCCCCATTATTTATAAAGTTCTCTTTGAATCTTGTAAATACATTTTTTTTCATTTCCCTTCAGAGTTTGTCTTTCTCTTTGGTAAACATTGATTTTTTTCCCCATGTTTTTTCCAGTGAACCTTGAAATTAAAATGTCTTTTTTTGTTTAATTTCTTTTTTGTACACTGGACTCATTGTCAGCACAGCAAGAGCAAGGTGCTTTGTTAGATTACTGCTGCTTCAAAGCTACTGAAAGGAAGAGTTGACCATATTTTATCGTATGTGGGTAGCTCCTTCACGAGGAACATGCAATTATTCTCTTTAAAACACAAAGCCAATACCAAGTTCTCAGAATTTTAAGGAAACATTTTAATTTTTTTAGTATTTTAGAGTCAATTTTTACCAAATTATACCAGTGTTAAGAATTGTAGAATTCTTTGTCCTCTTAGTGGACAAATCACATGCACAGAAACGGCTATATACAAAAATAGCAAGGTTTGCAGGCAGAGAGAATATCTTTTATTAGACCAGCTGATGTAGTTGAGGGGGGGGGGGGGGAAAGAAAGGAAAAGCTTTCAGACACACAAGCCCCCTGAAAGCATTTCTGTTTTTTTTCAACTATATCAAGTGTTCTAATAAAAAATATTACCTCTCCCTGCAAACCTTGCCTCTCTCCTACCCTTCTACCATTGCAGCTGCAGCAACACTATTTCTAGCAGAAAAATAATTGTATTTGTAGAGCAAAGAAACCATATCGCCATTTTTCCAAGTGTTTTTCATCAAAACTACTGTCTGTTCTCTTTCCTACAGTAGTTTTTTTTTTTAAAGTATTTTTAGAAAGAATAATTTTTATGATAATTACTTTGTCATTGTCATTTTATCTGCTGTAGCAGAAGAATTCTCTATCACACAGTCTTGAACAAGAATGCTTTTTTCTTTTGCTAAGTAGCCAGGGCACTGTAGGTTATGAAAATAAAGCTTAAATTATAGTGGGGTAAAGTGGTTGGACCCAGGAACACAGATACATTTGTATCCTTGGTCGGCCCCATGTGCCATCAGAAAGTTAGGAAAGTCTTCAAAATATTCAGCTAAAATGAAATCCTCCATAAATTAAAAGGGTTTGCTTTAGCTTTGTGACCTAGGGTTATACATTATGCTAAGCAAGTATAACAGTCTATGTTCAAAGGCTAAAGAGCAGGTAGTAAGTGTTTAAAGCAGCAAGAGTTGTGTTTAAAAAAAAAAAGAAAAAGGTCTTTAAAAATTGATTGTTCTAGGCTATAATAAACTATGAATTGTAAAAGGTTAATTGACAAAATGATACTCGTCTAACGCCATCTCTGTAATAGCAATCATTGCTGAATCCATAATTCAGGGGTCTTGCTATATTGACAATTACATTTCCTCAAAAAGACTCCCGTTATTTCCTCAGTCTGTTTAACCTATGGTAATTAATTATAGATTTACAAGCGGTACACAGGCAGATACAGGTATCTGCAACCACCGCGCTACCGGCAAGAAAGAAAAACGCCTGTCTGCAGCCTGGGGCGGCCCGGGTATCAGTATGAAGATTCATGCCATGAATTGACCTTTGCCTCGCTCGCCACCCGAATCAGAGCCAGTGCGGGTGATGGTAATCACCCTCCCTGCACAGCTGGCGTTCAAGGAAGGGCAGCCTTGCCTCAAGGTTGCTGCACTTAGGTTCGAATCCCGTTTTTGCAGAGCCTCCGACCTGCAAATCTGATCTATTTTCCCCCAAACTGTATTTCTTATTCAATGAGATACAATACGTTAGCAGTGAATAAACCGGTGAGATTTTAATAGTAACAAGCATTCAGTCAAACTTCTTCCGTGTGGCACGTTCTCAGACTGCCAGAGATACCCTCCTCGTGATAGAAAAGATTCCTTTTTAACTTAATTTCTGTTTTTTTCCTAAAGATATTATGCCAAATGAGAGCTATTTTGTTTGTTTGTTTGTTCTTTAAAAAAAGCAACAGTCCCCCAACAGGAAGACAAATGGAGTCACTGGTATTGCTGTTTTGCAGAAAGGACTTGCCAGGCACCGGCTACGTCAGCGGCTTTTGTGAGCAGAATGAAGTGCCGCACCCTCACTTCTATCCACGCCTGCCACAGTCTGTACCCCCAAAAAAATGGCACAGACTTGCTAAGAAGGGGCTATTATAATGTCTCCTTAATTACAATTCATTCCTTTTTTTTTTTTTTTTAACAGTACAAACTTACCAGCTATAACAAAAGATGTTTAAGAAACAAACCTTGTCGAAATAAATGAATCAAGAGCATTCATCCTTTTCCAGAGTGTGAAGAAGTTGTAAGGTGATAATGAATTCTGTAATGCGTTAGCCACACTTCTTAAAATGTGTGTACCACTTACTCCGTAACTTGCTAAAGTTTTGTCATTCTCACTGACTCTCCAGTTATAGGCACAAATTAGCGAGATTTGATTGTAATTGGACTTTGAGCAATTCAGCTATTATCCTGCCAAATGCAGGATGTTTTCTCTGTGCAGGAGCCTGTTAAAGCTTCATGAGATCCATATGAAATCCATAGGCGTGCTACTGCTGGGCTTTGCTGTATTACTTGGCAGAGCCTTGTGCTGGAGGAGGTGCAGAGCATCTTCTGCTCGCCAGGATCCTGCTGTGGCTTGGGCTATCCCCACGCGTTGGCAGGTGAGTCCTGTCCCGGGAGCTGGGGTTAAACCTGCTCCCAAGTCAACGTCAGCTCTCCCCGGGAGTTCACCAAAAGCAGGGCCAGGCCATGATTTGGGCTATGCTGCCAATGACAGCTTGTGGTCTGCTTTCCCAAGCCCTTGCTTTCTTTCTATCCATCAGACACCTTCCACAGTGCCAGGAAATTCGGTCCAGGCATGACTGAATGTAGCTCCAGTGTATTACCAAGTCCACCCATACACACATTGATTTTTGGATGCAGCTGCCTCCACGCTTTAGTCCTTTTATGATCCGGACACCAGCACAATCTTGCCATCCCTCTAGAAGCTCAGCCCTGCAGCTCATTGACTTTGTTTTCAGAACAACCTCAACATCTGCCTAATGACCCACTTCACATCCATGATTTTGTCCCTTCACAATCACAATTCATGCACCTCGAATACTGTGTTCAGTTTTGGGCCCCTCACTACAAGAAGGACGTTGAGGTGCTGGAGCGTGTCCAGAGAAGGGCAACGAGGCTGGTGAGGGGTCTGGAGAACAAGTCTTCTGAGGAGCGGCTGAGGGAACTGGGGTTGTTTAGCCTGGAGAAAAGGAGGCTGAGGGGAGACCTCATCGCTCTCTACAACTCCCTGAAAGGAGGTTGTAGCGAGGTGGGGGTCGGTCTCTTCTCCCAAGTAACAAGCGATAGGACGAGAGGAAACGGCCTCAAGTTGCGCCAGGGGAGGTTTAGATTGGATGTGAGGAAAAATGTCTTTACTGAAAGAGTGGTTAAACATTGGAAGAGGCTGCCCAGGGAAGTGGTGGAGTCCCCATCCCTGGAGGTATTTAAAAGACGAGTAGATGAGGCACTTAGGGACATGGTTTAGTGGGTGGTGCTGTTGGGTCGATGGTTGGACTCGATGATCTTAGAGGTCTTTTCCAACCTCAATGATTCTATGATTCTATGACATCCATGACTGTTGTTCCCCTGAAGGAACAAGGCCCCGCAATACGCACAACAGATGAACGGCATTTCTGCTTCCCCCCTCAAAGAGCGCTTCCCGGACAGCCTGCAGACCTTGAGCTGCTCTCCTATCTTCCTATTTCATGAATTTTCTTGTAAAGTATCTTTTCTACCCAATTCATTGCCACCCTGGTGTTGTCTTCTATCTTCTCATACCCTTTTCCTTCCCTTTCCCCAGGATAGTCTTTCCATTCACCACCAGTTCACAAATTTATGCTTGTCCCCTACCGCAGCACCGATCTTGATGTTCCTTTCGAATACCAGAGCTGCTGAAGAGAGCCACTCCTCTGACAAATTTTGCATTTTTGTGTGCAGTAGATGAGCACCCGGCACTTCTTCCATGTAGCGAAATCTTTCCAGCAGCGGCATGGCATAGCTTTAGCGTTTCATCAGACGAACGCTTGTAATACTTAACACAAAAAATAGATGATGCTGATGACTCCTCCTCATCTAAACCAAATGCCCTGCGGAACTGCTCAGATTCCTGGAGCCTCTTAACGCCGTGGCTTTTGTTTCCAAAAACCGAAGGCAGCTCCTGCAGACTCACCCTGTTTATACCCCTCAGAGCACAGCAGTGGTACTTTTACTGCGCTACTTTTGTCTGTGCGTGGTGGCGGGGCTCACCGCCGCGGTCCTGCCTGGTGCTGGGAAGAGAGGTCGGCTCCCCTCCTTGTCGCTACGCCGCCTCCCCCCTGTTGCGCCTCGAGCAGACGGACAGAAGCACTGATGCCACACTGGATCCAGGCTCCTCCGGCTCCTGGGGACCTCGGCCCACCGTCCCAGCTTGAGAGCTCAGGCTGAGGCCAGTCCTCGTGGCTGAGGGCACACATGTTTGAGAGGTGCTCTGGAAAACAAGAAGAGAGTTTTCTGTATTCACCGTGGTAAACCCAGCCGAACTTTTAAGGAGCTGAGCTGTTTGCAATCCAGCTCACACAGGGCTATGGACATCTTCAACCTGTGTACTTTCTGATTCAGGTAGAAATTCTGCCCCCTTCTATTTAGAAACAGAGACAGGCACAAGGAGGTCAATACTACTGAGGGTCTGGCTTTAGATTTTTGGCATCAGAAACATGAATGAGCAGGGAAACAAAGGCTGCAGAAGATGTATGGGAGAGATGTATCGGAGGTTAGGAAGAAAAAGGGTTGGACAGATATCCAGGGGAACGGTCCGGGACATTGGCCCCTGCCCCGGTCTCCCCGTGATTCCCGGCAAGATGAAGGAATACAGCGCACACAAAAAGAATTTTTCCTAGAGCAATACAGCCCACTTATCGCTGGAGTAGATCTGCACCTCCGTGTGGTGTACAGAGATTTGGGCTACCCGAAAAGAAGGAAATCTGGAAATCTGGCCTGGATGGCTTCTTCACAGCCCCACGAGGCTGTTCCTGGTACCCTACTGCAATGTGCCATGCAGACATGTATCCCTCACCTGCAGTGGGACCAAAACGTGCAGCAGCAGGGAGGAGTTCTGCAGTCCTCAGTTATGGGAGATGGTAGAAAGCACAGAGCTGTGGAGATGCTGAAATAACTAAACACATTCTGGAGCTGCTAACTTACACTGCAACCATTCCCATCCCCACAGCAGCCAAATTGAAGGAAGTGCAAAAGCAGAATCGCACCAGTCATATTCATTCATGGGGAGCAGAACCAAAATCCAAGCTCCAAACTCATGATTAAAGAATGTTTTTAGGGTGGCAAATAGACATGAACATTTATGCCCAGAAAACAGTACGCTGTTTGAATACCGATCTCTGTGGGAGATCCAATATGCCATCGGAAGAGCTGTTCATGAATGTCAGAAATAATTCCAGCACTGAAACAGTCCAATCTGCGATAATATCTCCTATTAGATGTCTCACTGAAACTGCCAGAACTTTAATAAAGCATATGGTAATTTTTAGTTAATAATGTAAAAGGCGTTTCTTAAAGTTAGGATACGCCATACCTGTTGACGGGCAAACAGCTCACAGGAGGCAGTTTGCCTCGCGGGCGGAGGACATCGCATCTCTCCAGCGATGGAGGTCACCCCTCTGCAGGCTGGCAGGTGCCACCAGCAAGGACGGGTGGGAGGATGGCCGGGGGATGTACCCCCCGCAGCCCTCAGAGCAAGCCCCAATGGCAGCGGCCGCAAACCACCCCCTGGGCTGTGTCCCTGGGGGTCAGTTTGTGCCCCGAGCCCAGGACTCACCAGAACCGAGCGCGACCCCGTCCCCGCTCCTGTGTGTGCAGGAGCACAGCTTTCCACTTCTTCATCTCATCTTCTGCCAAAGTCCTCCCCGGGTACTGTGAGCATCTCAGCCATGTTCTCACTTATCTTTCCAATAAAATACAGCATTCTTCACTAGCATCAGTTGTTCCCAGCTTACCACAATATTCGGTGGTAATTACAGCAGCGAATGTTTGGAGGTTAAGGTGTATTTTCTAAATGTTCGATATTTATAGCTATGGAACAATTCATGAATTCTCACATTCACCTAAAATGATTCACGGTTATAATTGGAGAAGAGCTTCCGGAGGAAAAATTAGGCCATACTGACCCACATAAACAAATTCAGTAAACCACAAGCTGCTGGAATCTATTTAAGATAATACTTTGGCAGCACAGTGCAAAAATAGTTTACTGACTGGTTAGTTAAATTAGGGTCCATTTCCTATCTATCTATATAAAAATGTTCTGGTGAAATAAGCACATGGTTTTATTTGCTGGTGTCGAGATGGCATGTGCTACTATTGTGGTTCATACGCCAACGTGAAAAAAAAATCCATTACTCTTAGTATGAATTAGGTCAACACTCAACCATCTCCACAACTCTGCAGCTCACAGAAGAAAACTCTCCTCTACCTACCTTACAAATAAATGTAAAGTCTGGTATTCAACTTAGCTGAAACATGCAGCACACACACACAAAAAATGCTCTCTAACGTGTTATTTATACACTTTGTATACTGACTATAGGAAGAACTGAAATTATTTTCACTAGCGACATATGTGTAATTTAATATCACTAGTGAAAACTAGAAGTAGCTGAACCAGCTGGGATAAACTCCAAGCACTGCTAATTTTTCAAGTTTTGGACAGAAAAAATGGGAGCTAAGCAGAGCTCTTGCAGCATCTCTGCCACGATTACAGCAGTATTTTCTGGAGGAAAGGATGGAAAACCAAAACTGTGCATGGGGAAAAAAAATGAGCAGAGAGAAAACAAACACTCTCCCGCTACCATACTATCAAACTTCTCTTGAATGGATCCATTTCTCAGCCCAGTCTTGAAGAAAACAGCTGTGCGTACAGCATGTCTAAAGAGTCACGAGATGATACCCTACATTTCATGTTTCTTCACCTACTCTTGCTCTGCATAATGCTGTCCCTGGCATCTCACACCTCATCAGCTCCTTCTCTGCTCGGAACAAGGTCATAATGCACTGACCTCGTATCCCGCAAAACCAAAAACATCCCGTAGCTCGCTGTTGATTTTTTCCCCTCGAAATCTCCAGACTAGGGGAAGGTATTGCGAGTGCATGACTCCTGCTGACCTTTAGAGAAACCTTCCCCACATCGCTGCCTCTTGCGCTGAAAACAGGGAGTCATTCCCCCCGCCTGATTTATGTTCCCCACTGCAAGCACAGCAGATGCATCCCAGACTACTGAAGAAAGGAGAAGCCTGAAGAGCACAATCAACTTTCAAGACATGGCATCCACGGGCTCAGAAGGACTCCCCTCTCTGAGCCTGGCGGCAGGGTACGCAGCGTGCCAGCATCCTCACGTCCTTTTGGAAAGCAAAGGCAGGAGTAATCCAGCTTTGCTCTCCATGCGTCTCCTGCTCTGAATTTACATCTCAGTGAAAAGGAACCTAACAGATTTGTGAAGGGGTCCTGTGTTACCGTTTCTCCTACAGCTTGTACAGCAGCGTGGTTTGGATCGAGGGTCCCCAGTGCTGCGTGGGATCGGACGTGAAAGCAGGCGGCCAGAGGAGAGACGGGAGAGAGCTGAAGCATAAGCCAAGAGATACCGGAGAGCAGCAAGAAAGGAACAAGGTGACGGTAACTCAGACTGTAAATCAGTGACTCTAATCAGACAACAGCACGCAGGTCACCTGCTCCCTGCGCCGGCACAGCCGCTCCCTCTTTTCCCAGGCACAGGGATGGGCGATGCCGTCTGCTTCAGCTGTTCCTCGTGGGGCCCTTAAAGGCTGAGTTAATTCTCACTAGTTCATCATACAGCCCTCTGCTTTCCTAAACAGTCACTGGGATTTGGTTTGCCAGTAATACATCTGTATAAAACAAAGTTCAGCACAGCGTACGTTAATTACTGCCACTACAATCACACCGTAGTACCCAAATGCTGTCTAAGTAAAAGCCGTCGAGTTAGATACATATTTTCTCATTAACAATTTGCCATTAGTCTCAGACCTTAACAACTCAGAAAGCCGATGCAGACGGACCAGAGCGGCCCTAGCGCAGTGACCCTGTCCGTGGCAGGGTCTCCCCGCTCAGGCGTCTCAGTACGTCGCGGAGGGCTCCCCAAGTCAGCACGTTTGGAAAGGTGAGCTCTGCGCCCCTGACCCTGGGACAGGCCACTTCTTAGACGCTGCCTTTGCCACGTTAACAGAGAAATGAGGCCACCCAACGCGATGCTCTGCGTGACACGGGCAAGTTGGGTCTGGTGATAAGCCAGATATTTCAGTCCCAGCCCATCTCCATTTAAAAAAAAAAAAAAAAAATCCTGTTCATGACTTTACATTCATAAATACTCTCACAATGTCAAGGGATAGGGGGTTTTCATCAATTCATTAGATCTGCTCCCATGAATTATTTATATGCAGTGCTAAAAATGGTTCTGAAACATTACAAGAATTCAATATCAGTTTTCACAGTGGGATTTCATCATTTTAGCACTGGAGCATAATAGCCTAATGCAATACTAATACGATATGGTGCTAATAGGGTACAATGAGAGTTCTCTCTAATATGCAAACATTTCCATGTTGCATTATTATTTCTTTTAAGTTAATATGATATGGTGATAATATGATGAAATGAATTAGTTTCATATCATTGTTTGCATGAGTTGCGCATATTAAAAGAATATTTCCCCCCCTCCCCTTGAATTCACTTGGAATGAGCTTGAAAATTTACCCTGTAGTTAGTCTTATGCTAATGAGGCTGTTTAGTAGGAAACACTCCCGCTGTTGCTTAGCCAGCTGAAGAAAGAATAGGCGCGTGTCACCTCTTGCTGGAATAAGAATTTTCCTGGCCTGTTTCGAAAGCCTCTGTCCCAAACATGTTTGCTTTAACATTACCCACTAGCTCATAGATTCATTGCATATTTATGATAAATTCCCTGGTCAATATTTATCAGGAGCACTTCTGCATAAGCGGAGATGTCTTCCAGTTCAGCTGCTGCCGAGGGGAAAGGCGCGGGGAGTCACACGCTAGCAGCCCCGACGAACACCGGCTGTGGAGGTGACCGCAGAGACGGAGATATCATGGCTTTTCTGGTCTGGGGTCTGGTACGTGCTGGAAAGAGCCCACACCCAAGCTCCGGGGTCAATCGCAGCGCTTTCCTCCCAGTGTTGTGACACTTTGCCAAAGCCTGTGCTGTGCGTGCATTGATGCAAAAAGCCAAGCTGGTGTGAAGGTTTTACTCTCTGCCCCACAAAGCAGAATATCCGTCAGCCTTGGAGAGAAATCCTTTCTGCTCTCCCTGGAAGCGTGCCCTGCTCCCTGGCACGTTAAGACTGACATGAGGACCCCTTCGTTTCCCTGCTCTGGTGGCGGGCCTGTGGAAAGCATCCTACGGATGCTTTGGCATCCCACGCTGGACATGAGCTACAGGGCTTGGGGCAGCTGAGAAGCCCTGTCCTGACCCTCTGCAAGCATTTTTCTGCCGCGCTTAAATGTGCAAACGGGAATGGCTGTAATGGGACTTTATTCGGTCCTTTTCAGAGGGACTCCCAGGACTCACTGTTCTCGTTAATAAATGGGCACTGAAACATTGAGGTTTTCTATTTGGGGTGGTTGTGGGATTCCCATACAGGATGACGTGGGAGGACGTTCATAACTGCTAACATTAACCTCTGGCTACTCTCTCCCTGACTTCCCTATGGAGCAGGAGAACGTCCCACATGAGGTGGCTGAGAGCAACATCCTGACCTGCCTGCACCCCACTTTAACCTCATGCAGATCCAGGAATCACCTTCAAATCCCAGCAAATCCAGCTCGACTGAATCTGAATTCAGGCTCTATGACCTTTAATTCACATGAAGTTACTCAGGAAAATTTTACGCGTGAGGTTGACAGCACGTGTGAAAACTTCCCCAAATGTTACAGGGGTTTAAAATGTCATCAATAAAAGAGTCCAAAGTTTTTTTAATTATCAGATTTCCAAAGCTACTCTACATAATTCCCTGCATAATCCAATCTTAAACTCAGAAGACACTCATGCAGATGACATTTCCTCTCTGTTTTGAATGGGAATTATTTTTTAAGAGGATACAGAACCTGGAAATATTTCAATAGGTCTGATATTTAAAGCATATTTAATGGCATTTATGTTTTAATCTTCTTACTGACTAAACTTTAAAGAGAGCTGCAAGGAATTCAACAGTGAAAAAAATAATTAGACATTCGTTAATAACATAACATGCACAGGTAATTGGTCAGTTGATTCATGAACAGGACGAAAATGGGAATGATTGTCAGGGCACCCCAGCGCACCATGCTTTCTACTATCTGGGAGTAAGGAGTCGCATTGCTCACATCATCCCGACACCTGGAAAGGTTTCTACTGCTTATGGTCTTTGGCTTCACTGTGGCAACAGGGTGATCCGAAAGCAATGAGCCAAATTAATCAGATTCTTTATAAATGAGCAGATTAAAGGAGTCTTTGCCAGGCAGAGAGCAGAGGCAGCTGAATAATTCTCATAACTTTCATCCTGCGCTTTCTAGCCTGAACGCGACGTAGCGCGGTCCAAGATCTCTCAGGGAATGACTACGCACATCAAACAAATCTCTCAGAAAATTGTACAAAAAAACCCCCCTTGGTTTTCTGAACTTTGGAGTTTTAGAAACAAACTGATTTTAACCGTGCAAGTTCAGCCCCACTGCCTCGGTGCTGTTGAGAGCTGGGTACCTGACTGCTGTCGGGTGGCTCTGAGTTACAACTGGTGCTGGTGCTCAGCTCCCTAAACTTTACACGTACCCATTTGCTGCTTCAGTCCTGAAAGAGCCTGCAGACAGCTCCCTGCTTGTTTTTCTTCTCACACTCTGCCTAACCCCAGGAGCAAGGAGCTACTTCGTTGGGAGTAAAGGTATTAATTAGCAGTGAACCTGTTTAACCCACGTGCTCTTTCACACAGCTTCATAATGAATCCCAAACAACCTCGGGTTGTAACATGACTACTATTTTCCTAGATTAGAGGAGATACTAGTTCTCTTGAAATCAGAGGCAACGGTCTAGCAAACGCCTCTTTCCAAGAAGCCCATATATTGGAGTCTGCTGCAACTTCCCCGTGGAGGGCTGGGTGTACTCTGGAGTAAGAAATACCACGTACAGCACTCCTGTGGCTTTCTGAAGCTGTGCCCTAAACCAGCATCCGAAGGGAGGAAGAAAGGAGTAGTGATAACCTACCAATAAAACCCATTTGCCCTGTTTCCAGCATTAGCGTCCGCATCTCCCCCAGCTTCTCTCAAAGAATCACATCAGTGAGGCCTTGCTAAAATTAAGAAATCGGGGCAGGTTTCTAGAGCTACCGACCAACGTGTGCTCCCTACCGTAACTCCAAGCAGAGCGCCGTGTCCGCTGGAGGCCGGGTGCATGGTGCTAGCTGCGATGCATGGCATGACCACGGGTGTGGAGCACACCTCCCGGAGAACCTCATCCGCTGGCATCCCGGCCACGGGGCTGCAGCTCTGGAAGCGCCACGTGGGGAGGGCAGTGGCAGAGGCCTCGCCGGTTAGGAGATCTGGGAAGATCTTTGTCGAGTTGCAGCTCTTTCACCCCGTTGTTTATGAGCAATAGCTGATTTCAGTTATTTCACTGACCGAGACCCGGTGTGGCCATGCGTGGGCACTAGCTTTAAGCTCTCGGTCTCCGATAAAGGAAACTCTTACTGGTGTGCCAGGATTCACGTGTGGCTGCTGGAGGAGTAACCTCAGGCCGATCATCGTAAAGCACAAATTAGAAGAGCCACATTTTAAAGATTTGGATGCATACTTATTTCTACACTAAGAGAACTGATTTTGCAAAACTTTCCTGTGTGGTCCAGCCAAGTTGTTGCGACGACTTTTAGCTGTCGGTGGGAACAAATAAGTCTTGTACAACTTAAGCACAGTAAGCCTGGCCATTATTTTACTCTGAAAAATCAAAGATTTCTTAGTGTTACCATTACTATTGCTCCGTTACTTGTGGAAAACAATTCCAACTATCAGGAAATAATTATGAACAAAGCCTAGTTAATTATACAAGACATCTCAGCTGCCCTAATTAAGGATCAGTTCAATACTGTTCACTTAGTAATTTTTTTTTTTTTAATTGTGAATAGATTTAGTGGAAGCCTGGCTGATAAACAAATAATGAGATTGGTGGTCCAGAAGGAATCTGATTAATAAAGTTATTCACCAGTTGTTTATTTCCTCTGGTTTATATCATTCTTCCTTCTGCATTAGAACAGGAATAGAAGAATAGGTATTGCACTGGTTGGTTTCACCGCCAGCGTCCCTTCCCGTCACAAACATCCTACAGTCCAGGGCCTGCGGGATAAAGCTTTATTCATGCAACCATGATAAAATGGGGGGGCAATTCAGAGTCAAGAAAACACTAAGTCCCCTGATGCAGCAAAAAGTCACGTGCAGGTAGATTCCTGGATCTATACAAGCCTCACGGACTTTTCTGCAAGTACTCGCCTTGCATAACTGCTGTGTTTATGCACTTCATGCTCACACATGAGAAAATGATCAGGGCTGGAAAAAAGACAAAGAGCCAAGCTAGAGCTCTGGTCCCACAGCAGCCATCCCCACCATTTCCCTAGGAGAATTTACACAGAGCCTGTTGACTCCCAAGCGTAGTGTCCCAAGCCCAGAAACGGAGTCACGAGCAGAAGAAATTGAGACCTACTGCCGTGGCTACTGGAATCGGCCCCTAAAGGTTCCCAGAGGGTCTCGGCAGAGCCGTGCCCGGAGGGGAGAGCGCAGCAGACCAGCCGCGCAGGCAGGGCGGGAGGGGGGGGGGCACTGGGGGTGACGCTGGGGGAAGGAGGAAGAGTCTCTGGTTTGAAATGCCTGCGGCTGAGTCCCAGCAAATCCTTGTGCGTTACCGCCAGATCAATGATGGATGACTGCAGTTTAAGTAGGAAAACAACTTTACATATGTTTTAAACTACAGTCTGCTAGCCTCATATTTTAATATGAAACTGAAGCAATTTACTTCCTTTTTAATGGATTATAGAAGGAACTCAAGCATAATGTTTCTACCCTTGTATGATCAATACCTTTAACACACTTATAAATTATTAATATTCTGCTCACAAAATTAACCACCTCTGAAGAGGCATAATTGCTCAATACAGCTCAAAAGAAAAAACATTTAAGGAAGTGAAATGTTTCTTTGCATTTTTAGAATTTTCTAGTAGCTTGCTAGTATAGCTGAAAAGCTACACAGTTTATTATTCAATGTAGTACGTTAATTGTGATTTACTTATTAATTTTTCTTCCTTCTGTGGCACCATAAAGGGACTTGGCATATGACTGTTTAATCAGTCAAAGGCCCATACCATGAGGACTGTCTCGTTACATTCCTCCTAGAAATGAATCTCTTTTCCAGATGGGAAGGCTTTGGGTAAGAAGAAGGGGCTGAGCTGATTTAGGAGTTAGCATAAGTCAATATTATTCAGGATTGGTGCATGCAACATTACACAATATTCCCAGTGCTAACACCGCAGTGCTCCTGCTGACATCTCTTCACCAATGCTGTTGATAAGTATCGTAAAGAGGACATACATCTTACTGCTAATTAATATCATGTGCTATATTCACTTAGCTGCATTTCGTTAGCTGAATTATCAAATTAGATGATAATCTTCCAAAATGTGTCTCATTTTTAAAATTCGTGTCTCGTTTTCTGAATGAAGAGGAAATACAGAGATTTCAAATCTCTGCCTAGGGACCACAGACTTTCAGTACAGCTCTGAATCCGGCTTTCTTTTTCCAAGTGCTATTCTATGTGTTCTAATAAGTTTGAATTAGGACGTCTTGGCCAAAAATGACAGTTAGTATCGAACTGTAAAGCCTACAAATTTCTTTTAAAATGTCAACTAATGGAGAGCAAATGTGCTCCCACAGAGGGATCAGTGGCTCAGAGCATCGCTTTGTGTCTCGGAGGCTCGAGTGATGTTCCAGGCAGTGCTAGAAGGATTACAGGGCTCTCCTTTCTGTCTTGTAGCTCTCTGGGAGCAAAAGGACTAGTGAGGGGCAGACCCACTCATACAACATTAGCCTTGATTTAATGACAATAAATGAGCTTGATAAATATACTCTTATCTAAACAATAGGTGGATTATTTGATCAAATATTTTCAAGGCAAAATTTTTGTATCTGTGCTTAACAGGACTGAGATAACATGGCTCAGCACTGGTAAAAACAAAAGAAAACAACAAAGAAAAATCTCACTTGGTCTTTTACACAGCTACTCCAGGGCTGAGCAGATCCATAGCTGCTACCAGTGGTTGAGATCTCTTTGTAAGCTGTTTGCATTGAATTAGCAGCGGCCTCATTTCCACCTCCATAAGGATGTTAACAACTCTGCTGCAGCTACCCTGACTGTAAAGTCTAATGGAAACTTCTCAGGTGTGAAGCACAAACTTTCAGCTCTGAAGCTGATCCTTCCCATCAAGACCATGCCTACGGCCATGGGAGAGCTATCGTTCCCGTGAAGAGAGCTTTCAGACCACAGGTGTTCAAGCCACATACACCGAATACACTGACCTTTTTTTTTTTTCCTTTTTTTTTTCTTTTGTGGTGATGGGGTTTTTTTGATCAGAAGTACCAGAAAGGTTTGAAACTGTGAGACCACAAAAATACTTCCAGATTTTTCCATTACCTACTACAAACCAGCCTTAAAGAGAGATTCTTTGTTTACCTTTCATGGATCCCTTGAGCTTCCCCTTATTTCCTTAGTTTGTGCCAATGCTGGAAAATCTTTGACCGACATCATTTCAAAGCATTCTCTGGCTCTTTACAATCGTTTCCTTAAAAAGCATGAATGTATATCTGAAAACAAATGCTGGATTTCAGCAACCTCTTGTGTAGCCTAGTAAAATAGCAGGAAGGATAACATATAATTAATCAGATTGACTTCTCCAACTCAAATATGTTAACAACCTTCATCATTACAAATTTCAGTAGATGTTGCAATGTTGTAGTGTGTAAACTTACACACTTCTGTTTTCAAAGTCTAGAGGCAGAATAAATGATTGCCAACACAGCCAGAAAGTCCAGGCAGACTTACAAGCAAGAAACTCTATCACTCGCGTGAATGCTAAGAAAGTAGCTGTCTTTATACAATTAAAGTTCAAGGTTGCATCTATAATAGGTTTTTCAGCTGTATTTGAAAGTAGATTTAAATTGTTACTCACCCCTAACCTTGTTAGAGATTCTTGGTGTCGAGTATGTAAAGCAGAACAGACCGAAAGGGTTATAATACGTTTACTGAAGGAAGAGTCTTGTAGCTAGAGAGAAGATTGTGCAGGGAAACTACAGGGTTTTGGAAAAGCTGCTTTTTGTGAGAGGTACATTTCTCTTACACCATCTGAATTATTCTTAAGAGACAATTCTTTGGACAAGTAGTCATGGTCATTTACCAGTTTTATAAAGTTGTTTATTTTCCATCCAGCCAAGAAATTAAGCAAGGACCTGAATTTTTAGACTTGGTTAGTTATGAAATGAGTCTTTGCGTTTCGATCCAACCCTGGTAAGGATATGGGAAAGGATTTTCCTTCAGTAATTCAGATAGTTTAAAAAAAAAAAGCTGTGATTACCAACTGGTGTTCTCCGTAACAGCCTCTGGGCCCAGAAATGCAGCAAATTCTTCCAGGCATCTTTGGGAGCTCCTGTGGAATAGCGATATGATTGGAGTTGTTTTTGCTTTGATTACAGGATGTTTCTCACACTGTTCATCAAATAGAAAATGATGTGGGAACTCTAAGTGAAGAGAATAGAGCGATCAAGGTCCCGCCCTGTTTCAGGACTTACAGAAAAGGCGGTAGAAAAGAGGAAAAGCAGGAGGAAAAAGGGAAATGCCAGCAGGCCAGCCTAGTCATTTAGAGCGGCACCAAGAAAACAAGAAAAGAGGAAGAGGGCGCTGAATAGGTAATATTATGTAATGGCATAATATCCAAATATTTGCAATGTTTGCTTCCAAGTACCTGGCAAAGTCATGTTTCCCATTACAGAATAATGCCAGGGCATCACCCCATGATTCAGCCGCGGTCCTCTCTGGCTCTTCTTTTTGCTGAAGAAATACTTCCATGGCAGCTCTGCAAATTCCAGTGCCCAAGTCTTCACTTCCAGGAGAGGGTGAAATGGCATCTCCTGAAATCTGCAAAATGTCATTTAAAAAGTACATTTCGCCCTACTCCGCTCTTTTCATTTAGAGAATCTGAAAAAGGATGGAGGTATTTAAATCTCCTAAAGGGCTATCCTCACAGCATTTTTAAGAAAGTCAAGAATTTGAAAACCCTGCTACACCTGTGTTCATTTTACACTGTACCCATCACATGGCTTTTAAGCACTTCCAAAGCTCTTGTGTACTCGGTGACCGCAAGGCTTGATAAGCTTCCTGGATGCTTATCTTTTGAAAATAAGAGGTCAAACCTTTGGAGAGTCACTTCTTCCTGAAGAAGCTTCTGTCTCGCAAATCATAGACCTGCCATAGCCTGTCAGACGCAAGCTCACCAAAGAAACCTTATAGCTGTAAGTACATTACCGATATACAATGTTATCACCGCAAACTGGTATTTGACTGCAACCCTTATTGGCCTATGAATTTCACCACAAAGAGTAGTTATTTGGTTTTTATACATATATATGTATGAGGCTACAGGTTCCTGAATTCATAAATTGTAAACTATATTAAATACACTTAAAATTGACTCATGATGAGTGCTGCTCTTCTAGGCTAATTTCTCTTCTAAACCATGATATGAAAATTCCAGCTAATGGGCTCGTGACAAGACTAAACAGGGGTAATAGCAGACTTAATCAAGAAAACAAATGGGATTCATTAAAAGCTGGCACTCGGCAGATAATCTTTGGAGAGTTCTCACCTCAATCTACATGTCCCCATCAAAAAGAAAAAAAAAAAAAATCAGAAATCTTCAGCTGTTTTTATCTCAGGCTGTTGAGCCAATTCAGTGGAAATTTGTAATGGAAAAATATTAGACATAGCTAACTTCGAACTCCCTGTTCCATGTTTTAGAAGATGTATCCTCTTTCCAACTCTTTTTATACTCTTTATCACAGTACTCACAGTAAAACGTTACCTAGAATTTTCTTCTCACAGTTGAGAAGACAAATTAGCTATCATTTTCACATCTACCTGTAACAGGTAGCTTAGGACGATGTCGCAGTACTAGAAGTACTTCCTTAGCAGGTACTGCTGAGGAAATACATATATATGTCTTTACATACGTATGTATTATATACAAAGCCTATAAAGCCTATATATTTATATACAGGTTGAGTACAGAGATGTCCACACACCTACCCTGCGTTGTGCACTTTTGCAAGCTGAAAGGCTAGAAATGGAAGCCAAATGCTATCCCAGGTTTCAGAAATACTCTGTCTACAACGCATGAAGCAAACTCCCTAAATATAAACACCTTCAAAATTCAGTTTCAATTCTGCTGTTCAGCCTCCGATAAAAACAAAGAAAACTTAGAACCTGATTATCACCCTCCTCCAACAGCTATTACCTTGTTAAAATAAGCATAGAATTACCAGATAAACAGATAACTCCCCCAAATCAGTAACTGAATATTTCTTTAGTCAATGTCACGTTATCAAAAAAAGTGGTAAAACAACTTTTGAATTGCAAGACATTCATGTCCAGCCTTGATCTACTTTGAATTTAAGAGCAAGACAAAAATATAATGTTTCAGAATTGTTTTTTTATTCACTTCTCCTAGAAACGCATGTCATCTACTGTCCCTGAAATCTATGTAACCTACCTAAGCTCTCTAGGGGCCAAATGAAGACCTCACTGATGCCAGCAGAAAGACTTTTGGTGTTTTTGGTACGTTTGGGATCAGGAATTGTTAAGTATATTCAATCTATTCTGTAATTTCCCCTCTTTGCAAAGACACTTGTGCTTTTTGCTAACATCTAAAGTGCCACTGTTAAAAGACAGGATTATCTACCTTCTCTTCCCTGCACTTGCAGAAAACCGGACCCCCGGCTTATTTGCTCTCATTTGGTTCACTAATACTTTGTTCTGCAAAAGCTTATTTACTCTCACTACCACCTCCTAATTACTTTAGGGAAGTCATATTGTTTTCTCATTGTGTTATTCCAGCTCTGTTCTGAGCAAGGCATATTTTCTATTAAAGTGTCCAAATTCTTTTCAGGTGGCTGCACCCTCTGCAGCGTGTGGCCTTACACAGTGTCTAAATTTGCTAAGGCAATTTGAGCATTATCTGATTGCTAATTAATGTCCTATAATAATTCTGACCTTTAAAAATTGTCTTCTAGCGCTGCTCTTTCAGGGGCCTGCTGTGCATATGCTTTCTTTTTTGTGTGTGTGTGAAATTTTTCCGCCTATGACTTCTGCTGTCAGAGAAGTCCCAGCTCACTTAAGCGTTGCTGACGGAGGTTGGGAATAGCCCTGGCTAGCATTTTAAAGTTTGGTTTGAGGTTTGGGGTTGTTTCTTTTTCCTCTGTTTGCTTTTAAGACTTGATTTTCTCAGTTACTCTTGCAGTAGAGTAGTTTGCAGTGTCGGAGCGTGCTGCAAGCTGGCTCCTTGGCAAGCCACATCCACACGCAAGCCCTTCCCCTCCAAGTCAGCGGGTCCAAACACATGTGGACCAAGAGCAGGAAAGGTAATGACCACCTGAAAGCTGTGGGTGAGCAACGGAGAGTCCATGCTTGACTTCATTTGGTGCATGAGAACCACCGTTAACATCCCCACCTTTCAGGGGCGGCCTTTCTGCACAAAGTTCTCCAACTCCAAGAGACAACCCTTCTGCTTCGCATGACTACATATATAATCCTTCTGCAGATACTTTTATTGACTCTCTACCTAGCCAGTGTCCTTCCCTGAGGAATATTAACAATATGGGAATGGCTGTAAAAGGTTTATTACGTGAGAATCAAATTAGAAACTTCCTTTGCGGTAGAGTCATTTGGGAGGTACAGGTGTGAACGCGACAGTTCATGCTCCTGTTAATCATAAGGATATCTGATACCATAACTGGCCTTATCAGAAACCTTCTTCTATTTTCGAGATTAATCCAGGAAAGGGAAACAATGTGCCAAGTCAGAAACCACCGTAACAGTGCTCGCTGTGATCCCAGCTCAGAGGAAAGGCTGTGTTTACACCTTACTTTCCCTTCCCAACGCTCTGTAAAAGAGGGTCCAGAATAACAAGCTGCCTTTCTCGGGAAGTTTTGTACATAACCCGTTTTGTTGACGGCTGAACAGCATGAGCAGATTGACTTCACCCCTGTTTTACACATGGGGAAAACTGAGTAGAAGAGTGATTTACCGAGGCTAGGAAGAGCTCGTGTTTTTGGAGCTGGGAGAAGGCAGCAGACGTCGGTGCCACTGTGCCCCGCGGCAGACCCAAAGATGCCAGTGGCACGTGGCCTCTCCCTGTGGGCCAGCAGCAGCGCTGCCCACTGACCAGGGAGCTGCTGGCAGCCGTCGGGTCCTTTTGTGCCCATCAGACAACATTCCCCCTTATGATCACCAGCTGTGTTGAGGTCTTTCCAAACAACAGAACAGCTGGAGCCAACGTTTTCACCTATTGAAAAAAAGAAAAAAAAAGCAGGGAAGACTGGCATAAGGGACAAGGATATCTGCAGGGGAAAATGACTGCTGAAGAAAAAACTGACAAGTTATCATCCCAGTGATGAAGTTTTACACCCATTTATGTTGTCAAGGTCATAGACTTGGAAAGAGATACAAACTTTGTTTGTTACAAAAATAATAGCAGAGATTTCTTTCTTTTTTTTTTTTTTTTTTTTAAGATCTCTAAAACCACAGTGAGGATTTTCTCCTAGTCCTGCAAAGCCATCTTTTATGAACCCAATGTCGGGGGTTTCCTGTTGTGCAGTTTCAAAAACAGCAGGGATTTTCAAGGGTTTTGCCTGTCACACCACCAGCATTCAGTGAATTATCTGAGGTATGTGTTGCAGCTGTCAGAAATCTGTACCTGTATGACACAGCACAAAACAGAAGAAAGCTGTCCATAAGAGAGCAGCTACAACTGTATTCACCTGAAAACAGAGAGGGCATGTGAGTAAAAAGAGAAATATTCCAAAACATGCCACTGGAAAAGACAGCTGTTGTGGTTTAATCTGGCAGGCAGCTAAACACCGCACAGCCATTTGCTCACTCCCCGCCCCCCCCGTGGGACAGGGGAGAGAATCGAAAAAAACCCATAAAACTCATGGGTTGAGATAAAGACAATTTAGTAGGACAGAAAAGAAAGGGATAATAATGATAAAAGAATATACAAAGCAAGTGATGCACAATGCAATTGCTCACCACTCGCTGACCGATGCCCAGCCAGTTCCCAAGCAGCAACCCCCGGCCAGCTTTTCCCCCAGCTTTACATGCTGAGCATGACGCCATATGGTGTGGGACATCCCTTGGGTCAGTTGGGGTCAGCTGTCCCGGCTGTGTCCCCTCCCAACCCCTTGTGCCCCCCCAGCCTGCTCGCGGGTGGGGTGGGGTGAGAGGCAGAAAAGGCCTTGACTCTGTGTCAGCACTGCTCAGCAGGAACGAAAACATCGGTGTTCATTATTCTCATCCTAAATCCAAAACACAGCACTGTGCCAGCTACTAGGAAGAAAATTAACTCTATCCCAGCCGAAACCAGGACAACAGCAAAGGATGTTGACCCTTTCTGTAGTTTCACTAAGGATGTCAACACGTTATCAAAGCTTAAGGAACAGAAATAGTCCCTTTTTACTCCCAAGGTATTTCTGTGTTCGTGTTATCAATCGTGAACACAGTTATCTAAAACCACAATGAACAAGAACGTGCATACATGTGGCACAGATCAAACACACACCTGGACAGCTTTCATAGCTTTTGGGTTTTGTAAAGACTTTCTTTCTTCAAAATTCTTTACTATAGGTGCAAAATGCCTCTATCAGGTAAAGCAGGTAAACCTGATTACGAAGATATTACATAGGAAAAAAAATCTTGTCACAGAAACATCAAGATCGGAAATATGGTACTAACAGAGAGCAACTGTGTCGGGCAAAACTACCTTGGCCTGATTCTGATCTGTAGCTACACCAGAGGTATTTTATCCTGATAAGTCAATGCGTAGTGCAGCATACCCAAGCGGAGGAGCAGAGAGCACTGATTGTAACACTTACCCACTGAATGTGATTGAACCTCTGGTAATCAGACACTTGGGGCTGTTCACTGCCTGCGTGAGACAAAGTAAATAAATAAGTAAAACCCAAATAACAGAAAAAACAAAGCCAGACTCACCTGTCTGAGAAACACCAGGAAACGAGACGGTAAAAAGGATGAAGCTCTGTCCATGACTGGTGTGTGCCTCACACCATGTGCTGCATTTACCAGTGGAAAAAATCCCTACTGTCACAAAACCCACCCCTTCATTAGCCACCCAGTTTCTTTGAACTGGTTTCCCGGACGTTGCCGTTTTAACCAGGTTGCACTACACAGATAGACGGATAGTTGTGAGCCCTAGCTAGAGCTCACAGAGAGGTGCCAGAACGATCAGCCACGTGAAGCGACTACCGCTGCACAAAGGCGCTGAGTGGGATCAATGAAGAGTGCACTCAGCTTTCAGGAGTTCCTCGTCTAAGGTCCGGGGGGAGAGCTTGCACAGGTCAACAAGACCATTGCGAAGAGCGGACTATGTCAAGCTTTGGGCTGCTGGCTTCGTGCAAGTCTGACATGAGCAGAAGAGAAATCGAGGCCAAAGACTGCAGCCAGGCTTGACCATAATGTCTGCTGCTGATCTCCACCCCGCAAACAGATTACAGATGGATATGTTAAGAACCAACACCCAGACTAATTTGGAGAATGAATGCTGATCTCAGAAGCATGCGGAGACTTTCTTCCTTGCTGCTTTGGAGAGTGCTGGGATACGGCATAGACCTGATCCTGCAAAGACTCTTCTGTGAGTGACTTTGATCACATGCGTAGGTCTCCCACCTACGGGAACAGCTACATTCACAAGTATTTGCAGTTATCAAACAAAAAATTTTAGCACCTAAGTGTGTTGCATCTGTTCGAAATAAAAGGTTTCAATGTAACAAAAAAAAAAAAATCACTACTGGAATATTAATCTTAAAGTTGCTCTGCAGCGTCTTGGTTTTGGGGGGCAGGATCGGAAAGCCTACTAGATACCACTAAGGCTAAAGTTGGTGCATTAAATACGCTGGGTTTTGTGGGGGTGGCAGGGTGATGTGTTTAGCCACGTTTTTGCCTGAGGAGGGGAACGGTAGAGTACTGAGACCTGAAGTAAAAGGGACTGTAGCCAACGTGCTGTTATCCTGGAGGCGGAGGTAATCCTCCTCTGCGTCTGTGCCCCCGCGGCAGCAGGGTCCGCGGCTGGTGCTGCCCTCCACATGAGCATCGCGTAGCTCTCAGCGGTAGGTGCCTCTTGGCCTCGCTGTTAAGTTGTCCTTCAGGCGATGATGGCAGACATTGAGCTCTTCTGTCAGACTGCTCTCCAGCAAAGTTTTAGTGAATTATTAATTTTCTCTGCCTTCAGTTTTCTACCTTCGGATCACTTGTTAGCTTAAATAAAATGCATGCCAGGGCTCTCTCAAGAGTGGGGAGAGGCTGGAAGGAAGCAGACACCTGCCTGTCTGACGGCTTTGCAAAAGCTCCCCCCATTTTTCTGCCTGTAGCTGGGGTGGGAGGGTGAAGAAGGGGAAAGAGATAAAGTTGTCCTTTGACATTTAACATCCAAGCCTTACTGTGATAACCTTTAGAGGTAATTTTCCCAGCAGGTGTTAGATATTTCTTGTGAGCATTTTAACAGTGAAACTTCATTAAGTGTTCCTGACAAAAGTAATTTGTTACAAAAGTTTTTGGCGGGGTGGAACCAAGACAAATTAGCCTCAGGATTTTTAGATACAAAGACGACATGTTCTTTTTGTACTAATCCTATTACTGCAGATATCCTTTCTAGCACATTGGAAAGCAGCTTCACTTGTGCTGAACTTACTGTCATACATTCAAGATGCCCTTTCTCCAACTTTTAGAGAGAAGGGAACTGCAAACAATTGCCATTAAAAATATTTTAAGGGTTCTGCAACCATTCCTGCCTGTTTCAAAAGATGCTTTTCCAGGAAGATTAAATCAAAATTTTTTTCCAGATTTCTTTTAAAGTTCAATCCAAATAGTAGCATTAAACCTACCATTTCATAAGTAGTAGCATCACGAAGAACAAATACGATTTCCTTGTTTTCAAGTTCTACTTGTTGATCTCAGAAGGCTGCAATCCTAAAAAAGTTGGGGGGGTTTTGTTGGTTTTTTTGGTGGTGGTTTGTTGGTTTTGTTGTTTTGTGTTTGTTTTTTTTTTTTAAAAACAAAAAGTGTCATTGAAGAGGCAAACTTGCACACACGTGCAGCTGCTGAATCATTCCCAGAGCAAAGTGGTGGCCCCGTGCCCGCGCTCAGCGTGGCACCCTCTGCCACCCGAGCAGAGCAGCTTTCTTACAACCATTACCAGTGGCCTAGGCCAAGCTCAGCTTTTCGGATGATAAACACGCGCTCTGATAGCTGCAGAGCTTTTCATCTTCAGGGGAGAAAGGCTCAGCCTTGCTCCACACCTGCCCTTCACGCTCACCCCCTCACTGCCCAGCTTTTCTTTCCATTCCCTCCTCTTTCTGTTGAACTAACGCTTTTTCATCGCCCCCTTTCCCGTTCCTCCTCTCCCGCCACGGTCAGGCCGGCGTGCTGCCGCGATGTCCACGCCGTGCTTCGCCCCTCCTGCCCCCCAGTTTCGAGCAGGAGCTGCGCTGAGCAGCAGAGCCCTGCCACGGTCCGTGACAGTCCGACACATGAAGAGCTCTTGCCGGTGCGTCCCCGCTCCGATGCCAGGGAAGTCTGGCAGCATCACTGTAAGGTTGCGGAGCTCCCGAGATGCCGCTGTACGGTGTTTTGTTTTGTTTTATAATGGCTCCATTTCACACTCTGATGCAGCTGACTTAACCTGCTGTATATCACTTTTCTTAATTAGATTTTGCTCATTATTCCCGAGCACCTCCGAAAGCAGGAGCGGCACAGCACTGCCGCGTGCGGCACGCCCCAGCAGCCGCCTTGCAGCACCGTCAGCCCGCAACCGGTGGAGCAACGCCAGCCGAGGGGAGAAACCCCCAGCCAAAGGGAGAAACCCCCAGCCGATGCCTCGCTCAGCTGCGGCTGCCGACACGGCTGCTCTCCCTGCTAAAGCGGCCCCAGGGGCTGGGATGGTGGTCTGCACCCTCACAAGCTGAAGGAAGGGAGTGTGTGTCTTGTACCGAGGAAAGGAGATGCGCAGCTGAGGAGCGTGCTAAAGCGCTCGGCCACGGGTGCCGGGGAGAGGCGAGCGCTTGCTCGGCTGCGGGACTTGTGAGTCCCATGGGTGTCCACCCTCATCCCGCGCACCGGGTACCCCGCTCCTGCCTCCACTCTCAGCACGCCTCCTCCCATCTTCTCTTCCCCCTTTCCTGCTCTCCACTCGCTCTGAATATAAGGGAGTACTTTTTAGAGGAGTGAATTATCTGATACTTATCTCTGACTCCAAGGTCTGTAGGTGCAATATCCAGCTCCTGAAGCCCCTGGACCTGTAGGAATTTATAGCAGCAGATTGACAGTGAGTTTTTTCTGCAGGTTGTTTATATTATTGTAAGCTGCTTAGGAGGAAAGCTTTAACAGAACACTAGATAAAAAGAAAATGGGTTTTAAAACCTCCAGTAACTCTTTTTTCTTAACTTGTTCTTGAACAAAAAATGTGAGCCCTGGGAAAGCACCTGAAGGCACTTTCACAAGGAACTAGCACAGAACGCAGCAGAGCGCAGTGGGCAAAACGTCCTCTGCTCAGCTTTTGGCAACAAAAAACCCACCAAAAACCTGGGGGAAGAGCAGGACGTGGGCAGTGAGGTCAGATAACGAATGCTGGTACTCGGGAATGTGAATAAATAAAGGGTCCTTGCTTTTTTTACCAGTAGGATCCCATATCCTGCAGTATTACGTATCTTAATAGCTATTGATTTTTTTCTATATTCTGCCCACAGCTAGAGAGAAATTTCATTCAAATGAAAAACTCACAACCTTGCTGGCAGTTACCATGGGTGAAGGAAAGACAAAGGGGTTGGGAAACAGAATATTGAACAGAATATTCCCTTTAGTATTATGCTGAGGTCCCGTTTGGCAAAGAAGGACCGTCAGCAACCCTAATGAAAATTATTCAGGCTTAAGGACATAAATGGAACAGTTGTGTCTCCTCTACAGTAACACTGAACTGACACCCTTTTGGGGACAAGTGCACGTCTACCAGTCACTTAATACATCCTTACCTGCACCAAAGGCTGGCCCTGTTGCTAGAAGGGCAGCACAATGAATAAGTAACATAAATTCTCCCAGGTGGTGCCAAATGGCAGCTCGTGTTGATGCCTGCCACCATCAGCCTGAGCAGAGGAGGTCAGAGCCCATGAAAATATTCTCTCCAACTGCTTATCCAGGAGGTGCAATGTAAACATGGGGGCTGCTGTCAGGAAAAGAGCAGGACCGTTGCTTGGGATTTATGGCAATCCAAGGGGAATGAAACCTTCACATGGAAGAGAACCGAGAATCGAGGTGTGACTCAGCCTGTCCCATCGGATGGTACCAAAGAAGAAAGCAATTCGAATAAACAGTCCCAATCCTGTACAAGTGGAGAACACTTGGAAAGGGCAATTATCACCTTCCCACTGCTGACTAATGGGGACAGAACAGGCAGGTTTCCTTTTAAGTGCCTGCCGTCAGCCTGGGGGACAAAGGTTTTCTCCAGGCAGGGAGAAGACATCAGTTGGCCTGAGTCAAGTCCCAGCAGGAAGTTTCCCTGCAAAACACAGAATTTAAATCAGTTGTTTGCATTTCTCATGGCTAAAGGAGGCACTAGGAGGGGGAGAGAGAAAGAGAAACCTGGGAACAGCAGGCCGCTTCCTTGGAAGGGAACTACAAACACAACAGCAAAAGGGCAGCTGAGTTCTTGTGCAAAACATGGTATAAAGCCTGGCAATCCTCAAATGGTAAAAATAACTCAGAGCAAATTCACAACTCATAGCAAATTGAACAGCAGCAATTCAGAGTGTACTCAGTAAAAGAGTACATTTCTTCAGTATAGTCTCTAATAATCTAGCATATTAGTTGCTGTATAATAGCAGCCTCTTTCCTTATTGGCAGCATGCTTAGTGTAGATAATTAAGATTAACTAATCAAGCTCTTAGTCATTCTTCTAAGGGAAAAAGACAGGTATGAGATAGCTTTTAGTGCCACCTTGTTATTCCAGGTAATAAGGATGAGTGCTAAGCTGACCTGTAATGTGCCAGCGGTGACCACGCTTCGCCCCCGTGCACGAGGCAGCTGAGCTTGTAATTAGAGTGGTCTTTGCGCTGCCGTTGCGCTGTGCTGCAGAGGGGAAGGCCAAGAAACGGTGGAGAAGCAGAAGTAAGGGAAGAGATGTGAGAGGGAACAGAGCACAAAATGGATGACGGAGATGGAGATGCAGGGAGCCAGAGAGGGGCTCAGGCTGGAAAGCGAAAGCCATTGAAAACTCTGGAGAAGACAAAGCTTTCGGTCCTGCTACGTGGCCTTGCTCAGCTGGAGAATTGGAGGCTGAGTATTTACAGTGTTAAAGCTTGTTTTCCAGGTAGAGAGACAAGCAGGTAAAGGAGCCTCAAGGAAAGGGAAGTGATCCTGTGATGCTGGAGCTCGGGGCAATAGATGTAGCCCACAAATACGGAGTTGGGGGTTGGGGTTATGGTCCCAGCAGGATGTTGGCTACCGCTCCACGCTGATATAGTTGACAGGGATAGTTGAACGGAACGGTAAAATGCAAGCAGCTGTGTGTTGGCAGTTCGTACTGAAAGTTTTGATCTCTGCAGAAAAAGTAAGTAAACCTCAAAGAGTCATTGATCCCTATCATACTGTCACCCGTCCACTGCAGCTCATCTATCAGTCTAGCTGTCAGTGTTTGTGAAAGGATGAGTCCCTTTCCTTCAAAGCGACAGCACAAAAATGGAATCGCTGCTTCTGGGCAGGTGCGTGGTGAGACGGCTGTGTCCTGGGATGAGTATCTTCTCAGGCCCTCTCTAGCATCCATGATCAAACAGGAGGCATCAGGGGAGTCAATGGCCGGTTTCCCTGGCTTTGGCCTATGTGGTGTGTGCGAGAACAAACTTTTGACACCCGTATGGGTACAGATGGCTCTTTCTTCAGCGGTGGCCCCAAACAAACACCTGAAAATAGACTCTGACCTTTTGATTATACACGGCAAACTTGCCTGCTCTTTTAGCTGGTGCCGTTGAGTTTTCCCAAGCAATCTCTAAACAGAAAATAGGAGTGATTTTAAAAGAAAATGGGTTCATCGGGTCAGTGGTAGTGTAATTCTGGAAAGGGTATGAAAGTAAGGAAGTAATGATAATGCACAAATTGAAGGGCTGATATAATTTGTCACGGCTGCATTGAGGTAAGGCATTGTAAATACAACTTCTTGTCTGACTGGAACATAATGAGTTCCCTACCTTTTAACAGTGCCTGCAAAATAAATTAGAAGAAAACACATACTGCCTTTCTTCTCTTGCAGATAGTATCTATTTATTAAGGAAAAAGGAACAGTGACAGAGAATGCTGCTTCTGCACAAGAATACTTGAATTAGCTCGAAAGTCCTGGCCACTGCCCAGAGATGAAGAAAGAAGGGGGAATGACGCTGGCATGGGAATAAAGCGATCTGAAATTGCCACTGACAGTAAAATAGAGAGAGTGACGGGCAGTAAAGGCTTGTCCCTGCCCTTCTCATAGCCTTTCTTGTGCTGGAAGGAACGGTGATTTTAGGGAGGGAGAGGATTATTGAAGGCAATTATTGTTTCTGTGAAAGAGGTATTACTATTAGTGTTTAACTGCAGCCACTGCTTTTATAACTTCTTAGTGCTTCAGTAAAGATGTTGTCCTTGCTCCTCTGAAATTTTAGAGTGGACTTGTGAGTGCAGGAAGCCCAAGAAAAGAAAGGGAACAGTGGTGAAAAAAAGAACGATGTTAATAGGTGTCCTGGTTTCGGCAGGGATAGAGTTAATTTCCTTCCTAGTGGCTGGTACAGTGCTGTGTTTTGGATTTAGGGTGAGAACAATGTTGATAACACACCGATGGTTTAGTTGTTGCTGAGCAGTGCTTACACCAGCCAAGGACTTTTTAGTTTCCCATGCTCTACCGACTGAGCAGGCTGGAGGTGCACAAGAAGCTGGGAGGGGGCACAGCCAAACTGGCCAAAGGGACATTCCATACCATGGGACGTCATGCTCAGTACAGAAACTGGGGAAAGCTGGCCGGGGGGGACGCTGCTCGGGGACTGGCTGGGCATCGGTCGGCGGGTGGTGAGCAATTGTACTGTGCATCACTTGCTTTGTGTATTATTATTATTATTATTATTTTATTTCAATTATTAAACTGTTTTTATCTCAACCCACGAGTTTTTCTCACTTGTGCTCTTCCAATTCTCTCCCCCATCCCACTGGGGGGCGGGGGGGGGGAGTGAGCGAGCGGCTGGGTGGTGCTCAGTTGCCGACTGAGATTAAACCACGACAATAGGACACCCGATAACAATGTCCGTAGCCAAAAGGGGTCAAGCTCAACAACCCCACTGAAGGATGTGCAACAGCTGAGTTTCTGGAATATGCAATAATTAGACAATACTTCTCATAAAACCGCGCTGAAGATATCCTTTACCTAGCTGGTGACTCAAATGTATCTCACCAAGCTTCTGCGAACAGGGATATGGCTAAAAGCAAGCAAATAAGGAAAAAAAAAAAAAAAGACTGATTTTTACCTACACACGACAGGCCTCTGCATAGTTACTTCTCATTCCCTTAAACCTCACCACAGGCAGGGACCCTATGTCAACCGACTGATCAAGGCCTCTGTGAGCTACACACTGAAACGCTTCTATTTCTTATCTAGAGAACAAAATGGAAACTATGGTAACAGAGACAGACCTGGTGAAGTCCATCAAAGCCCAAGAAGGTAACTCAGTCTACCTCCGCCCAGAGCCCTTGACCTCTCTGCTAAGGCTCCCAACCAGAGGGGCACTTCTTGTGACGGTACGTACGGGGGTATAAATAACTCTTACATAGCCATAACCCACTGCACAACTATTACTGATTGTCACTCATGCTGCGCTTGATCTCCTGGTTTGAAGGCATACGCATCCCTCATTTCGGGATATAACTCTTAAAAGCCTATATCACTTAAGCTGTTATCCAGAAACTGAGTAATCCAAAGCATTGGGATTTTGGTTGGTAATTCCAGCTCAACCTGTTACATTTACCTTAATACGTGTTTATATGAAACATGTCTGGAAATTGTGCCACTGTTGTAACTTCTAACTTCATGTAAGATACATTTAAAATACAGAGAACAATTCTGAATTACTGCTTTTATAGATAAACATCATTTAAAGTTTTGCAGATTTTCTTTCTTCTGAACCAACAGATAGAAATTCAAAAAATAGTGTAGGAAACTTACCTCTCCAGCACTTTTCTTTTCCCGCAGGAAGTACGGCAATTTTTATAACACACTCAAAGGCAATTTACTGTAAAAAGTAAAGCTCATTTTTACAGCGTATAGGTTTTTTGCAACACGGTAGAATTCCTGTATGTCTGACAGCACAAAGAACAGGGTACAAAATACCATGTGGATTTAAAGTGACCAAAAGCAGAGGCTGGTTTATAATTGTCTTTCTTTTTGTTGCAGAACCCAAATTCTTTTCTTTTGGGGGCTGGAGCAGAGTGTCGGTGAGCCTCAAGAGAGAAAAGAGGTCATCTATTTCAATGAGAAAAGGATGCATTTTGGCTTGTTTTGTTTTCCCACAGCTAGTAACAAACTGCATCCTGAGCTTAAAAGCAGAAAGCTTAGCGAGGTCAGAAGTAAATGAATCCCTCTGCTGTATTTCTGCCATTTGTCTTTCCAGGCTGATTTTTAACTCAATCTTCAAATGTTATAAGGAGGGTCTTATTGTTACCAAAAAAAAAAAAAAAAAAAGAAAAAGGCCACAGCATGGCAGAGCACTGAAGACGGTGCGAGCCTGCTCTTCTCCCTGGAGGGAAGAAACGGGCTGTCCCCAGACGCCGGGAGGCTGCCCACGCTGCGGCTGAATTCGGCTGGATCCTGGCTCCCGCCGGCATCACACAGGAGCAAGCCTCGGACAAGGGCTGTGCCTACGACGTTGCAACTGGCGTTTGAGCAGAAGCCTGCCTAACGTACAGTTTATCCAACAACAGGGGATGTAGGGCAGAGCCAAGCTGTAAGCATTCACGCTCACACTTTTCAAAGGCTTTTTTTAAACAAAAGGAGAGCTGGTCATCTTGGAGAAGGTGAACAGCAGGGATAGGCACATCCTGTTGTTATTAACCCAATAAAGGGATGTAAAAGCATTAAAAGGAATGGAAACCAAGGCAAAGTGAGGTACAGAAACTTGTCTATATTATACCATCGCCACTAGATTTGGGAACTTCTAGTGCTGCTGTGCTCCCATTCACACTGTCAAGGTATCTGGCCTTGCAGCCACTCAGTCGGTGTTCAGCGCTCTGTTTAAGGTGCATCCCATCATACCCACTGCCCCACGGTCATTTAGGAGCATTTGCATTGGAAAAATAGAAAAAAGAAGCAATGCTTAAAATTTGAAGGTGCAAACTAGACCTATTTTTTTTTGTTTTAGACATATATATTGGGATATTGTACTATGCAGGATGGGAATCTGGGAAACAATACTAGACCCGTTACAAAGAAATTTGGCTTGAGGCATCTGAATTTTGAATTGGCTACATAAAAATCCTTCAAAATAGACTCCTTTTTGGTATCAGTATAGCATATGTTGTAAATGTAACAAAGACTGAGAGATACAACTTTCAGCACAAAACTAGCATCATCTCTTGGAAGATTTATATACGTGACAGACTCCGAAACGAAAGAAAAAAGAAAAATCAAACTTATTTTTGGGTAGCAGACAAAAATCATAAATAGTGGTTTTGTCACGCACATTTGCTGATTAGCCACGGCTCTGGAATTTTAAGCGCTAGGGTTGGAGAAAAGAAGCAATTGGCCAGGTGCAATCTGAATTCCAGTTTCAAGTGATTCCAGAACGTGTCCTCTAGTATAGCAGACTGTCGTGGTTTAACCTCAGCCGGCAACTAAGCACCACGCAGCTGCTCGCTCACTCCCCCCCGGTGGGATGGGGGAGAGAATCGGAAGGGTAAAAGTGAGAAAAACTCGTGGGTTGAGATAAAAACAGTTTAATAGGTAAAGCAAAAGCCACACACGCAAGCAAAGCAGAACAAGGAATTCAATCGCTACTTCCCATGGGCAGGCAGGTGTTCAGCCATCTCCAGGAAAGCAGGGCTCCATCACGCGTAACGGTTACTTGGGAAGACAAACGCCATCACTCCGAACGTCCCCCCCTTCCTTCTTCTTCCCCCAGCTTTATATACTGAGCATGACGTCACATGGTATGGAATATCCCTTTGGCCAGTTCTCGGTCAGCTGTCCTGGCTGTGCCCCCTCCCAGCTTCTTGTGCACCTCCAGCCTTCTCAGTCGGTAGAGCATGGGAAGCTGAAAAGTCCTTGACTAGTGTAAGCACTACCTAGCAACAACTAAAACATCGGTGTGTTATCAACATTGTTCTCACCCTAAATCCAAAACACAGCACTGTACCAGCTACTAGGAAGGAAATTAACTCTATCCCTGCTGAAACCAGGACAGTATCCACCCCTTATTCTATACCATCTACGTCATGCTCAAGTCCCATATTTTCCAGTGCAACCTCATTAACCAACCACCCCGCTTTCCATCCTTTGATATAACACACAGATATCATTCCCTTAGTCTATGGACCACCCTTGTGGAATGTCTGTAAAATGTCCAGAAATGTCCATGAAATATCCATTGAGTTCATTTAGTCCGTGACTTTGGGCTCCATCTGTGATGGTGGTCACTCAGGACAGGAGAGGTGGTGTGTTGCGTGGAGTTACTGGGTACCAAAGCCAGCTCAGGTCAGGTCACTGCTGCACTTGCACTGCTTCTTGTAAGGCTTGTCCTCCACTGGTTCGGGTGGTTACTGCTATAGTAATTCCTATAACACGCAACTCAAATCATGGGTTACAACAATTTAAAGGTATTTCCATTACAATCTCCACCCCCGGTCCCTTTGGGCCAGGTTATAGGGTTTAACATTGCAATGAACTCCTCCCCTTGCTCCTAGCCTGGCTAGCAACAAGGGGTTTCTGCTATAGTAATTCCTATAACATGCAACTCAAATCATGGGTTACAACAATTTAAAGGTGTTTCCATTACAATCTCCACCCCTGGTCCCTTCAGATTAAACCATAGGGTTTAACATTGCAATAAACTCCTCCCCTTGCCCCTGCTCCGGCTTGGACTTATCCACAGACTGCAGTCCCTTAGGGTAGTACCTGCTCCAAGTGGAGCCTTATCTATGAGCCACAGTCTCTCCAGGGGTACGCCTGCTGCGGCATAGACTTATCCACAGTCACTTTGAGATGCACCTGTTCCAGCACGGCCTTCTCCATGGGCCACAATGTCTTCAGAGATATACCTGCTCCAGCGTGGCCTTACTCGCAGCCACAGTCCCTTCAGAAGTAAACCTGCTGTAGCACAAACGTAACCGCGGCCACAGACGCTTCGAGATGTACCTGCTCTGGCATGGGCTTATCCACGGCCACAGACGCTTTGGGGTGTCCTGCTCCCGCATGGACTCATCCACAGGTCACAGTCCCTTCGACTCGAGTTCACACTGGAGTTCCAGCCTGTCCAGTACAGCAGCACAGAAACAGCAGGGATGCCCTGGCCATCTGCCAGCCCAGGCACATCGCCATTGCGTTATCAAAATGTTCCCAGGCACAGCAGAATACGATGATAAGCAGTACAGCAGTACAGCAAGCAGTGAAAGCAAAAAACAGCCACTAACGAGCATTGGACTCTAATATACAGTAAGGCAAGCAAGCCCCATGGCAAGCACAGGAGCCTGCCAATTAATAGCTAAACAGCTATAACAGGTATAAATTCGATCTAGCACACTCCAATTAAACCTGTTGTTATCTCGAACCCTTCGAGCCCCACGTTGGGCGCCAAAAAGGACTGTCGTGGTTTAACCTCAGCCGGCAACTAAGCACCACGCAGCTGCTCGCTCACTCCCCCCCGGTGGGATGGGGGAGAGAATCGGAAGGGTAAAAGTGAGAAAAACTCGTGGGTTGAGATAAAAACAGTTTAATAGGTAAAGCAAAAGCCACACACGCAAGCAAAGCAGAACAAGGAATTCAATCGCTACTTCCCATCGGCAGGCAGGTGTTCAGCCATCTCCAGGAAAGCAGGGCTCCATCACGCGTAACGGTTACTTGGGAAGACAAACGCCATCACTCCGAACGTCCCCCCCTTCCTTCTTCTTCCCCCAGCTTTATATACTGAGCATGACGTCACATGGTATGGAATATCCCTTTGGCCAGTTCTCGGTCAGCTGTCCTGGCTGTGCCCCCTCCCAGCTTCTTGTGCACCTCCAGCCTTCTCAGTCGGTAGAGCATGGGAAGCTGAAAAGTCCTTGACTAGTGTAAGCACTACCTAGCAACAACTAAAACATCGGTGTGTTATCAACATTGTTCTCACCCTAAATCCAAAACACAGCACTGTACCAGCTACTAGGAAGGAAATTAACTCTATCCCTGCTGAAACCAGGACACAGACCACTAGTACACTAATAGATATCTTTAGCATAGTAGCAGAGAGATCAGCCTTCGGCCAGATTTTTTCTCAGAAACTTTCACAGAACTAGCTGTATTCTGGAGATATCAGTATCCTGTTAATTCTGGACCTCGGTGGACTTCTAAAAACACCCTGCAAACTGAACTTATGGATTAATTGCAGAAACAATAGATACTGACACTTACCTCTGAAAAATAATCAATATTGCAGAAAAGGCTTGTAAGCAGAATTAAACGGCGCGGTGATTTTCTTTAGTCGGTTTCGAGCTATTACGCACTACCAATTTTCATCAGGACTTCTCGTCTGCCCCTAGAACATACAGTGCTAGGTTAATCCTAGAATTAGTGTTACAGCCTGTCTCAGATTTCAGGTCCTCAAACTTTCTCAGCTTACCTATATAAAAAGGAATTTGTGTTTTACAGTTCTCAGATACGTTTGTCAAACCTTGCTTCCTTTCCTGTGCCTTGGCACACGCTGATGAGTACCGCCACAGTGCTGTCGTTGCATCTTACCCACCTGCAGTGTCGGTCTGTGTCATTTTGGCAGGGCTTGGCCACACGTGGTACGGCCAGCAGCCTTAGATATACGCTTGTATAGAAACTCTCAAACACATCTGGCTGCTATTAAGAATTAAGAGTTTCAGTGCCTTGCAGAGTATGTGTACTATGCCACAATTACCTCTTTGGTTCACCATCTGCCTCATTAGGGAAGTGATGGTGCCCCTGTACTCGGCACTGGTGAGGCCGCACCTCGAATACTGTGTTCAGTTTTGGGCCCCTCACTACAAGAAGGACGTTGAGGTGCTGGAGCGTGTCCAGAGAAGGGCAACGAGGCTGGTGAGGGGTCTGGAGAACAAGTCTGATGAGGAGCGGCTGAGGGAACTGGGGTTGTTTAGCCTGGAGAAAAGGAGGCTGAGGGGAGACCTCATCGCTCTCTACAACTCCCTGCAAGGAGGTTGTAGCGAGGTGGGGGTCGGTCTCTTCTCCCAAGTAACAAGCGATAGGACGAGAGGAAACGGCCTCAAGTTGCGCCAGGGGAGGTTTAGATTGGACGTGAGGAAAAATGTCTGTACTGAAAGAGTGGTGAAACATTGGAAGAGGCTGCCCAGGGAAGTGGTGGAGTCCCCATCCCTGGAGGTATTTAAAAGACGAGTAGATGAGGCACTTAGTGACATGGTTTAGTGGGCCTGGTGGTGTTGGGTCGATGGTTGGACTCGATGATCTTAGAGGTCTTTTCCAACCTTAATGATTCTATGATTCTATGATTAACACGTGCCTAACTGTATGTATACAATGGCACTCATGCCCTTGACTGAACAGTTGGATTCTCCATACAGGTGCATATAAGGGGGGAGAGGGATGTATGTAAACCTAGCTTAGAAAGTTCTATCACATTTTATATGCTGCTCCTTGCCTACCCCTTTTTGTTATTTTTTTGTGTACTTTTTGGCTTTCACACATTTTAAAATGATACAGTAATACATCAATTATAATTGAGTGGTAAAAAAAAAATATTTCTCTCTTTGCTAGATGTATGGTATGCGTGAGTCAAAGCAAAGATTTGTAGGCTGTGGAGAGATAATTTAAAAGCATAATGGCTGTTAGTGCTTGCTTATGTTACTAAGTTTGTTTTCTTTTCCCTTTTTATATTTGTCATATAATTTTTACTGTGTGTTTTTCTCCTCTGAAAGCATTTCAAAGGACATTATAATCTACCACCTTGTCTTATGAAAGGTCATTAGTCACACAAATTGTCATTTAATTTGAACTTCAAATTCTATGGGTTTTCTGCTTCAGCCTGTAAGAAATGAGACTGGAAGTGGAAATTAGAACCACTCTTTGGCCAAGACCAAAGAAAACTGTGAGGGACACCTCAGCTGGGTTTAACTGTCTGCCCAGCTGGAAGGATGCTCAAACACATGGGGTCAGGGAGAAGTGTCCATCACAGCCACGCCATTGCTGCAGCCTCCACAGCTAACCTTTGAAAGGCTCCAGCATCTCATCAAAGGCTATTTAAAAAAGTAACACACACACATTTTGAAAAATGAAGATTAAGATCTAGAGTGTAAAAGGACAGACTAAGCCTACAAGAGTAGTGCAGGGATCTTCCATTGTGCACTGCTGCCTCGCTAAGTCAGTTAACGTAGTTAATGATATTTGGATTTTAGGAAACCAAATGGTACTCACGTAGTTTTCAGCTGTTGTGATCTCTTGTAAGAAGATTCTTTCCTGCTTTCCTGAAGTAGCAGCTACAGGCACAGATCTGAAATGCAGAGAAGCCAGGCTACACTATTTTCATAGCTTTTATTAAAAACACAAAACCAATCCCCCCCTCGCAACTTTACCGACAGATGTTTCAAATGACAGATTTGGGGGTTGAACAGCCCTTTCATTTTTCCCTTTCTCCTCATCTGACATCACTTCGGCAGGGCTACGCTGAGCAGTGGACAGGGGAAGGAGCAGCACTATGAGGATGCTGCTTGTGGGTCCCTGGGCGCAGCAGGGCTGAGCCCCCGCTTGCCACCCACGCTCCCTGGGGCACTTCTCATAACTGGGGCCATCTCTCACACACGGGTTTGATACTGCAATATTATTGTCCATCTACAGAGCTCTGCTTCGTCCAGACTGATGTTTATGCATACCTTTGGTACTGCAGTTATCCACATTTGGAGGCTCGCTGCAGGACAAGGCCATTTTTTGTGGCTGGAATCCTCTGTTTAACTCAGATTTGTTTCACATCACGTCGCCTGTGTACAAGTCATTACAAAAAACGTTTGGTAGAAAATTAATGTATAAACCGTAAATGGAATGATTTAGTCCCTGTTTTTATCAGTGCGGACCAACACAGCTCTTAATTGCAAAACTGACCTGGTCCCAAAGAAAAGGCCAGCTGTGTCTAATCATCCAGGGGACGGACCAGAACACACCGAATAAAGGAAATGGAAAGTAACGCCAAAATGTTTTAAGATGTAAAATGACACAACGTTCAATGAACACTTGCCAACATCATCTCTAATTACCGCAGTGATTAAGTAGTAAAGAATTTGGTCCCAAGGGGATTGCAGTTCTGAAGGAAATACGGTGCCATGTGTTACAGAATTTTTTCTTGCAAATCATTATGGAAATCCTGCTTTCTGTGGTTCTCCTAACAAACTCTTTCTTTGCAAAAACCATGCTTCATTTGTGAAGTGCGGAGGGAGTGTAGCTTGCCTGCTTCTGAAGATTTACGTCTTTATTGCCATATATTCAACTTGCCTTTTTAAAAAAATCCTTTTATGTCTCTAAAGAAAGAAGCATAGAAAGCATTATATATTTGCATACTGTAAGGGTTCCTCTCATCCTCGCTGAAGAACAAAACAGAGAATAGGGGAGGGCTAGATAAAAGCATCGAGACCTTAACGCAGCACGGCAATGGCCTAACAAACAGCCAGAGAAACTGCAATTAATGCAAGACCAGTTTAAAATCATAGTCCTGGGGGACACCTTAGAAGACCTTGTTTAGAAGTACTCATATTTCTTTTTTTCATAGTTCTCTTAACCGCAAGATCAAAATTTTTCCAGCTTAAAAAACCCCAAAGCACAACAGAAAAACCCTGAGGTTGAATAACAAAAGCATTTGAATATATTTGAATTTAAGGGTTACGTTTAAACTTTTTATAACTCTGGATCAAAATGTCTATTGTACAAGCAAAATATATATTTCACCATAACATGCTCAGGTTTATTGTGTTTTATTCTTTCAGCAGATGTCCCTAGGTATAATGCTGTCTTGTCATCTGTCCATTCAGCAAAGGAAGAGGAAAAATCCTCATCCTCTTGCAGAGCTTGTATAGGAGACAAAGAACAGCAAGGGAATAACCGTGGACCTCCTTCTCTGTTTTGTCCTGATTTTTTTTGCATCAGATCCATGTCTCTGTCTCCCTCCTACCCCTTGCTATACAGAGCTTCCAAACATGCTATGGCACGTTCCACAAAGAAATATTTAGCTCTCACAAAGCACTTTTATCGGTACACCAAAACGACGCAATTATCCCCGTTTTGCTGGTGCGAAAACCAAGGCCCAAACATCATCTGTATGGAACATGCACAGCAGGGAACTAGCGCTGTAAGTTCCCAGGCTATGAATGCTGTATGTATACATCAGAAATGAGGGAGTAAAGAACAGGGCATTTCTGTCTGCTGTGCACAAAGAGGTCAAGAGAGAGGAGAAGGAAGAAGGGGCACCGGTCCCTAACACCCAGGGTTATACGCTTTCTCTTGTCCTGAGAAAGATATAGAATCAGCCATAAACAATTAAAAACAAGACCAACCTATTTCAGACATAGCTTTTAGAGAAAAATATAACAGGCGATTAAATGTGAGTGAGAAATGGCAACATAGGCAGTTGCCGGCTGTCGCCTGCGCCCCGATAGCCTGGCTATGCCATGCTGCTAGGTATATGGTAAAACGTATTAGCAAAATGAAAGACAAAACTCTTGGGTTTAGCCTGAGTACGGTAGTAAATTAAAATGCTTCCTCTTGCTTCTTAGTAGATACGAGGTTTAGCTGGAAAGGCAACAGATGCTCTGAATTTCAGTGTTTAAAATGAGACATTGAGACTCTTCCTTCTTAGCCAAGTTGTTACAAGTATGGGAGAAGATGCTCTTTTTTTCCTCAGCGTTGAATAAGACGTTAAACTTAGTTTTCTAAGCTCATTTCATGAATCATTCATGATCAAGTACAAATCCTCACGAACTCACAAGCTTCCTGGTCGAGAGCACTGAACCAGCAAGAAGAAAATTTAGGGAGATTTAATGGGAATGCCAAAACAGTTAGAAATATGACTGGGGGGATCATAAACAGTAAGTGAATTCATTGGACTAGAACACTTATCAGTTGGTTCAATCCCATTTGTACTATCAGCAACGTTGATAATAAAAGCGTTGCAGATTTTGCAAAGAACTTCAGATTCTCAAATTCTCTCTAATTTTTTTCTGCATCTGTAGTTGTTATTTCTGTGAAGGGCATCATGCCATCCTGCTGCACTTGTGACTCACTGAAAATCTTTTTTTGAGACTTAGCAGTATGATGTTCTAAGTAAGTCACGCTGAGAAAAACACTCATTTAGGATAAAATAGATCAAATTCTGTTTACGGTGACCAAAAAACTTCTAATAAATGTTGTCTCCACAAAAATCTGAGAAGATAACCAGATTTAGAGGGAAATAGATTAGCTGACCGGCAAATGTGTTGAACTAAGACCCAATGTTTGGAAGGCACTGAAAGCAAAAGTCTCCATGCGGTTTTTACCGTCCCCTTTTATGTCCTCACTCGATTAAAAGGTGCACGCATTTCTCTGGCATCTGCTCCCATTCCTCATTGTCTTGCTGGGGGAGGGGACAGATGAGAGAAAGAGGGGGTCTGGGGAGGACATGCTAAGGGAAAAGGAAGACTAAAAGGCCTTAATGGTTGTAAAGGGAACAAAGATGTACCCTGCTTATGAAATGGCCAGGTGAGAGTTAGGTTATGACGATACTACCTTTGACAGCACGGCCAACACCAAGAGGATGGTCAGCTGGGAGCCTTCAGCGCCCCATGGCAAGCAGAGCTGCCTCTCCAAGAAGGGATGACCTTACTCTCCTCGCACCAAATCCTCCAGCACTGCCTCCATAACTCCCAGACAACAGGTCTGGCTCGTTTTCCTTTTAATGACCACTGCAATTGGATATAAACTTATGGGCAAATGTAATGGTGACTCTCAGCTGGTGATTTGGAAATGAACATGCACCTTCACAGGCTCCAAATCGTCAGGGCTGGAATCCTCTAATATCCAAACTCTTCCACATCAATATAACGTCTTGGCTGCCTCCAAACTATGCCAGCGCTTTCTGGTAGCGCTATAGCAAGCTCCCAGAGACACCAGTCAGCTGGGGACCCTCTGCAATTACCTGTCAGAAATATGACACGAGAGACCAGGAGCGGGACCCTTCATAACGGCAGGCTGCCATCTCTGTCCCCTCCCCCAGAGGAGACTGGGAAGAGCCGTTCTGCCATCATTTTCAAATCCTGTAAAACCTCCATAATGCTATCAAAACACAAGAACTATTCTAATCAGGGACTTCATCTATGGCAATTTCGTACAAACTGAGTACATCCAAAATGCGATGAGAAATCAGTCTCTTCTACAGCTTGCCAGCTCATATTTTTGTTTGAAGCTTAGGTGTAGTGGAAAGAAACGAGTTAAAAATGCTGATAGGCTAAGCTTGATTTTTTTTTTTTTTAAAGAAAATAACTATGCTCTAAAAAAAGTCTTAAAATTAGTCATTTATGTTAAACATCAGCTGTTTCTGTTTTCTATTAAAACAGCTCTGGCTTTCTTTCTAACTAACTGTATTAAAAGGAATTCAGGAGATTTTCATATTTTAGGCTTGTGCGGTTGTAAAAACAAAAATCACGTGGTTCCTAAACTGTTCTAAATTGCATTTGTGCAGAAATGTAAGTAAACTTTCACCTTTTGGAAAGAGTAAAATCTGTGCATTGCTTTGAAAAGGGCACTAAATGGCTTCCGCATTTAGGACAGGATGGCAAACTCTTTTTACTGCAATGTCTGAGATGCTGCTGCTGGCCTTTGCTATGCTGTCAAGCGTCGGCCTTTGTGGCATTGCAATTTCCCTTCTAGAAGAAAGTTGATATCTGTGGACCAGATTGCACCGAATGAAATTTGCAGTCTCTGATGCCTGCTAGTGGGACATTTGTTACATGCTCTGTTTTGAATGTAGTAATACATATTTCAGTGTGGCACTGCGTCTTCAAAAGATTAAAAACCTCTTAGTCCTGTGAGACTTGTGTCAGCATCTGATTTCATGTGCAAGGTAATCTTTAAATATTAATATGGAGCAAGGTCGTGCTCTCTTTAACCCCCAAAATGGAGTTAGTAAATCATGATCTGGCAGTAAAAATATACAGGGCACATCAGTATTTGTTTAGGGCAAAATCTAAATTTAAATTAAGCTGAATTGGCTACTGGTATTTTTATAATCATATATACGTAATATATTATTTGTGGGCAGGGGGGAAGCATGGATATCTTATGAAGCTGTAGTTGAAAAATATTTATTAGGAGGATATTAATAAAACCCCTCCCACTGATAGCAGAGAACGTGGTATCTGAAATACCAGTTAGATAAATCTAAAGTGGGAATTCAGAAGCTCTTGGGGCAAATCTGCTGCTGTCAGATCTCTGTTGACTGCAGCAGAATGAGTCAGTTTACACCAGATGAGCAGGAGCCTTTTGGGCTCTCGTCTAAGCTGAACCACTGATTTATGGCATGACACTGGTAGTCTCTTTGACCTCTTTATATGCCATTCATCCTACTAAGGAACAGGGGAGGGGGGAGTGACGGACCTTGCTGGAAACTAGATGATAGACCCAAATAGACTTTCCCTAGGCAAAATAAAACATTTCGTAGTTAAATTTCTTGAGAGGGGCTGATGGGTTAACCTTGTAATTCCAGATACATTACCATTACAAGTTATCCGGAGCTCAGCTCCCAGTGCAGCTGAGGTTCATGCCACACATAACTAACCACATTTGTTTTGCTGCCAGGGGACCTCCCTTGCTGCGGAGATGGGGAATGGCTTTATCCTACAAAAGAGAGCCGATTGAACTCTGCAAGGAGTCCGTATTGTGAGACCATGACCTTTCATACAAAATACTTAGAGGGCAACTGAGAGGTAGCAGAGTCTGGGGAGGGAAAGAGTCTTCATCTGAGCATTGGGAAATAAAGGGAGACAAATCATTTCAATTTAAAAATACAGCAAATGTGCTTGTTAAATAGACAGTGAATGTGTGATTCTCATTTAGAGCAGAGAACAGAGTATTTTAGCTTTGGCATTAATGATTTGAGCTACCGAACGGGCAAGATTTTCCTTACAGAAGTATCTGAGACAAAAGGCGGTCATAAATAATCAGCTAAAGTAGCTCCACTTTGCTCTTTGCTTTGCTTCCTAAAGTTGCCAATTATTTCAAATTATGTATATAAATTTTGTCATGTGGACTGTTATGTCCATTGGGAGATGTGCTCAGGCTTTTAAACTCATTTCATCTGGCCCTTTTACTTTGGTCTGAGCCCAAAAGTGTTTTATGGGCCTCATCTGTAGGGGTAATGGGTGTCTCCGGATCAGGTCACGCAGGCTGCATTACACCAGACACAAGTCAGTCACAGAAGTGTGCAGAACAGACTTGGAGTCTCCGAGATGCAGCAGCTGCCCTTCAGTCTCTAACCCTACCGAGTCGTTAAAACGATGTTTAAATCAGCCGATGTCACCACGCGGGGCAGGTTCCTCGGCTCAGCAAAGCCATAACGTGCACTTCAGCAGGAAAGATCTTCCTAGACCTCACAGAGCGATAAACTCCTTGGCGGCTGTGGTTTCCAGTCTGGGGTCCACGGATGCTCAGGGATCTGTGGATTCGTTCTGAAGGCTCTGCAGAGGTGACGAGGAAAAGCTTATTTTCAGTAGGCTTATGTTTGTTATGCAGGTGTCCACACCTCCACCGAAAGCTTTCTTAGAAATCCACAGATAAAAAAAGTTTGATTTAAGACTTTGCTCTCATATATAACACTTTGATACTAATACTTTGCAGTTCCTTATTCACAGATGGATTTTTTTAACAGGTTCAGAAATTGCTTTCAAAGCACATTTCCAATTCTCTCTAAGCAGCCCTCACCTGCTAAAAACTCACTGGAGTTATTTTGTAATGTTTAAAAATGTATGGAAACCCAATCCTGACTGGCATTGCCTCATAGCAATCAAACTCTGAACAACAAAAAACCTTCCTCTGAGGAGGATGCGGGAGCAAAGAAACAAGTCAGTGGGCAACGAGGACACCGGGAAAGAAGCGGCAGATTATCTGACAAAATACAAGACTGGGGAGAGAGAAGGAGAGGGAGGAAAGGGAGGACAGAAGAGAAGCAAATCTAGAAATCAGCCCGTAAGAGCAGAAAGCCACGCTGAATCTCACTGCACTATCTCCTTTGGCCTGGAAGACAGCAGGGTCACGGGCTACAAGCTTTGCAGGGATGCGGTGGCAGGGGTGCGGTGGCAGGGGTGCGGTGGCAGGGGTGCGGCGGTTGCGAGGTGGCCGCTGGCAGCCAGCACCCCCCGGTCCCCGGGCAGCTCTGCCGGAGCCCTGCAGCCGCACGGCTCCCAGGGCAGGGACCGATCCCTCCTGCAAAGTGCCAACCACGTTAGTGTCGTCCCATAAATTACTAGTAACAGCAAAACCAACAGGTAAACGCAAACAAAAAATGTGGCTGCACTTAAAGCAGGCAAGCGCCCTGCTCAGAAAAGGATCATAAATGCCTCAGGAATCCAAAACGTTAGCTTTTAGCACAAACTGTCTTAGAAGAGTACGGGGACGTTGTACTAAGGAACTTGTCACCCTGTGTCAACTGCACGTTTACCAGCATCTGAGGATGGAGACTACACTGCAGCCCCTTGGAGGGATGGAGCAGTCAAAGATGGAGGAAACCTGGCAAAGCCTGGATTTCCAAGTAGGATAGCAGAATAGCAGTTTCGGGGTGCTCATTTTAGCCAAACAAGGCTCTCTGCAGATGGCAAATAATTCAATTGAAAAGCCCTTTCTGGAGAGTGAACAGGGTGTCAGCGGCACGAGGAGTCACCACTCCCGAGGGCATCTTTCTGAGGGCTGCTGCAATACCTTGGTGTTTTTAGACCCAAAAAAATGGGCTCTGAGACGTCAGGGAGGGAGATGGCCAGGGCAGGAGACAAAATGCAGACAGACGGGCTGGGTCTGGGGTCATCTGAAGAAGTCCTCAGAAGCGAAACCTGTTTCAGGAGAAGGGTTCTGGCTTGTCAAGAGCAGAATCAATGACAAAGAAACAGCAATTAGCATCATTTTAAATATTCCTCTAAAATACGCTGTAAATCGTTTTGCCCTTGGGAGCGCCAGAACAAAAGACGAGCATAAAACTGCAGGCAAAATGCAAAAGTCTCCATCTCGCTGTGCAGGCAGATGGAGTTATTTAGTAAATCCTCTACAGTCTTCTCTGGCCTGTAAGGAAAGGAGAAAAAAAAAGCTGCCCAAAGTTTCAGTCAATATTTACTTCTTGGGTTAATAAATTATGATCCTGACCTCAACAAAAGTCAATATCTTCTGATTATTATACGCAGGCACCTTTTTATTTGTCCTCACTCATTGTATAATGAGTCACTCGTTTCCATTGGCAACTTCACTTTAATTTTGAATGTCTGAATTGAACAATCATTTATACTCCAAAGGCATAAGACAAAATTACTATAAACTAGAGCTGTAAAATGTGGACTTAGGTTGCTATTTCCAGTGAATAAGCGAGCTTGGGCGGGGGGCAGAAGGGATCAAGGATTAAGCACAAAAAATAGCCATTTTAAATCCTCTTTTAAATACCTCTGAGGGACAAGGAGCAGAGAGAGGAAAGCCCTGAACGGTGCTATTAAATACAGTAAAGCTGCAAGTGTGGGAGGAAAGAAAAGACAACAATCTGGCCTGACTAGCGAACTTGTTTTAATGGAACATTATTAGCCTTTCTCCCCGAAATAGCCAAAGGCAACGCCAGAAAATATATGCCAAGGGCAACAAGTATAGATTCACACACTTGCAAGCCAAGCCACAAAGGCAGATCTGAATGAAAGTCACCACACACTTGCTGCTTCATTAGAGGAGGGCTGGTCCAGAGCTAGAGGGAGAGAATTCAGGGTGTTATTCTCATAATGATGTAATGTTTTATATAATACCACAGGTGTGCACTGTGCTTTCCTGAAAGAAATCAAAGCACAGCCTCCCCCAGCAAGATCAAGAATCAGCTAGAATCACATTTTTGCTCTTCAACTTCTCATTTTTCGAACATCCCCCACTGACTATAATAAAAACGTCCTTTGGGCTTACAAGCCTTGTGATGCTGGAAAGATTTTCACCCACACAACCCACTATGCCCATCTCTTTTTTAAAAAGTAAGTCACTTTTTTATCAGTTTAAGTTTGTCTGGCTTGACATTATTCTACTATTAATCCCACTCCGGCAAACAGTGGCGAGAGCAGCACATCTCTAGCTTAAGCACAGAGATTTTTGAACAGTGGAAGATCAGGAAGAGCAAATTGTGATCAAAACAAACATGATCTGGCTGTCTTTGTGAACACTAATAAACCCCATATAAGCCATCCTAGCGTATTTCTTCCAAAAGCCACGTTATGTATCTGCATGGCACTACTCTGGTACCATATTACCTTGTATTGTAAATAAAAAATAGTTCATTATGACCAAAGTAGGTGATGTTGCACTCATAGGAAAATGAGTATGGAAACACTATTTTCAAACGAGAAAAGAAGCTGTCATTTTCAGATGGGACATTCAGCCCACTGTTTAGCAGTTCAATAAATATTTTTGAATTATCTGTTAATACTGTGCTTAAATTCTATATTATTCAAAAAGGTATATCTCATTCAGAAGGAGCAGAGTCGGCCTGCCTGAGCTTCAGAAAAAAGATGTCATCATAAGTAGATTTCCCCTTCTACTTCACAAATCCAGCTTACAGTTCGCTTGCTATAAGCACATTTTAAATGGAGACCAGCAGACATAAAGTCATTTAGACAGCTCACACACCAAAAAGCAGGTGATTTTCTAAAACAAAAATACATAAAAACAGAATTTAAAAAAAATCCCCCCCACCAAGAAGTCACAACCCAGAACCTGACAACGCTGAAGCATATTAATGAATACATTAAAGGTTCATTTGATATCCTCAGACCTGCTCCTACTAAATTCAGATGTTTTTCACCATTAACTTAGTTGAGATCCTTTATTTCCATCTAATGACCTGTATCAGCAACCGCTACCATTACCACATCGGTACCAACAAGTAGACGTGGCAATTCGTGCGCCATTAAACAGCATGCGTATCCATAGAGGAAGGCTGCAAACTGTCTTGTGAGCAGAAACGAATGAAGTTTCAGTAGGTTTGAATAAATCTGTGGGCACTTTGTAGCTACAGAAGATTTTCATCAACAGCCTTTATAATAGCTTGGAAGTGGCAACTGATTTAAACTCATCAGGGTCAACAGACAGAAACTATAATAAGGTGGGCAAAACACGGTTGGATGCTGTGGTTTCTAAAAACCTGGCGTGCTCCCAGGGAGATGCTTACTTTGGAAAAGAAATTATACCTCTGCATATTTTAGCAGACAATCTTGAAGTACATTTTCTTGAAGAGAATGGGCAGAATCAGACACAGTGGGACATTCCATTAATTTGGCTGACTACAGCTGGAGCCCAAGATACTCTAAGCCAAACTTCTTCATAGCAACCTTCGCTGGCCAAACTCAAATAGAGTAATTTATATATTTACTGTGAAATAAGGAAATGTGTCCTAGTCTGCTTGTCCATATTGGGTCAGAGTACAAGCTGAGCTTCTCATTTATGTCTGGGAGGAAGGCCACTGCAGTGTCTGCCAACACCAGCATCCCCAGCCAGAGGCACTGTTGATACGCCACAGGTACCAATGATCACTCTATGTTACAGAGACAAAAGTAGCTATGACATTTTTCATGACTGTAAAATGTTTTTTCTGTGTTTTCACTCTTTCCTATTTCAAGGACAGAAGTCAAAGGACCTGAAACACCGGTCAGCCTTGTGGATAGCTGAGGCCTCCAGGTCACATCATTTTCATCAGAGAAAAAGGGTATATGTGCATGCATGTTTCCTATGGGGCAAAACCGGGGATGAGACAATTGCCCTTCCCTCCTATACATTTCCAGAACAGAACATGCATAAATCGAGAGAGGAAATAGCACTCAATTCAGAATAAGCCATTTTTTGCAGTGAATTTGGAAATACCGCTCTTGTGGGAGATACAATTCCCAAGGTCTCTTTCAAGATGCTGAGGCCTGACAGAAGAGTAGATAATTTCCATGGTGATGCTGTTTTTGAGGTTATGCAGAGGCAGGAAGAGAACTTTACCAAGGAGGGCAAAGTCCATCACCCGCCAGAAGAATGAAGAAGAAACTCCAAATTAGTCCTATGCCATCCCCAGGTGCTGCAGGAGAGATAAAGAAGCGTGGCAGGGAAAAGGTCCCGGCCGTAGGCCACGGTGGAGTAATTCACAGCTTTGAATGCCATTGCAAGCAATGCCACCGATGTGGAAGCGCAGGAGGCGACTGAATCAAAGTGCCACCACCAGAGAGCACCTCACCAGGGAGCAGAGCAGAGCTCGGAGCCAGGTTTTGGACGGGGTGATTATTCCTCTCTGCCTTCTGCAGGAGGAAGCTTCCCTCCTGCCACAAACAGCGCCGCGCCGCCAGCGGAGCCATGCCTGGCACCGCACGGGCAACGTGCCGCAGGCAGGGGCTCCGCCGCCGAGCTTTGAGCAGCCTTCATCTGCACGGGGACCAGGCCACAAAATGTCTCCAAGATAAGGACTGCAAGCTGGAGTTTGTTTTGAAATTTCGCAGCAAGCCAGTGCAAAGAGCAGAGAATATGTTTGATGCATTTATCGCTGCTAAAGAGATTCAGTGAGTGTCCTAAATTAGTACAAGCTCCTGAATCCTGAAGAAATGTAAGAGGGTCTGGTGAAGGAAGGCAGGAGGCAGCTGGTTTCCGCAATGGAAAACAACAAATTATTTTTGTTAGCGAATTTTGGAGGTACTGAAGGATCATTTCTACTGGCAGCCAAGATACTAGCAGATATAAATGTTATAAAATAGTAATTCAACAGTTATTTCTTCACTGTCACTCTCACTATGGGATGTATGTGATTTTAATTAACAAGCTTAATATCTCCAGCTGGATGGATTTCTTTTTTCTTCTGTGCTCTGTCTCCTCTTTATTTTTCCCAGCAATAACCTAAGATATAAGGCACTGACCAGAGCGTAATGGAATGGACTAAAATATAACAATCATAAAAATACTTGTTTACAATACAAGGCGTGGATTAATATTAGCAAGTGTTTGAAAGCACTGAGAGAACATTTGCAGTCTCCACCTTTATGATCAAGTAAATCCTTGCTTTATGCAGAAAATAATATTCAATAAAGAATACAATCTAAATCTTGAATTATATAAAAATCACAACACGTCTTTTTTGTGCTCCTCTAAAATTCAATAAATAGTTCAATAGATCTTCTTTATTCCTTTCACCCTTCTGGGGAAAAAATGTTTCTTAGGCAAAGAGCTTGCAGGCCAAATTTCAGTCTGAAAATAATCTTTACAGCTGAGTTATAAAACAATGAGAATAAGGGTTTATGATGTGAAAGTTGATGCAGGCTTTACTGCTTTGGCATGATTGGTGAAGCTGTATTAAAAATAAATACATTTAAAAAAAACAAAACCAAAAAACCCAAGGATTCTCTATCCTTTGACTAAATAATAAAAGCTGTATGCTATCATGGCCATATAAATCTAAAGTCTTAAACCACTCCACCCTTATTATCTCTTCCAAAAGAAAAATGTTTATAATAATACATATATTGACTTTTGCTTTTTGTTCAATAACAAGATTTACTGCCTCACTCTTCAGTCAATTGTAACCTCTTTGGGTCAACAAATCTTGATACTGATCTCAATAGAAGTCAATACCTGCTTATTACTTACCTCTGCATTTAGACGCCTATCACAAATTCTTATGGGCATCCCCTTGACAAGAAGAAATGAATACTTTCTGTTTAGTTTCTATACAAAATAGGCTTATGTGCTTTTCTCACAGTCATTTTTAAAGCCATGAGATGATGCTGTATTTTAGGAAAACAATATTATACATTAATTTCTGGAACTAGGAATTAAAGTTGTTTAGCTTCTCTGCGTTGCTTCCTTAAAAATTCACAGACTGACCTTCTTGTAATTCCTATTTTCTTCCCACGTAAAATGTAATTGAGCAATCTGATATTTTGTCTTCACTGACTGAGAAAGGTAAATAACAGTAAAAATTAAAAAGCTAGCTGCAAGAAATAATACGCAAACTAACATCCCAGAAGTTCAGCAGAGAAACGTAACAATCACTTTTTCAGTTGCATTTGTATAAGGCTAACATAAAAAATGAGGCTTGAAATTCACTATCACACCTGCGTTTGTATATGAATTGGTTCTGTACTTACACAGAGTCAATCTTCAGATCATCTATTTGGTACCCAAAGTGTCAAACATTTGCAATGAGAGGATAATCAAATCAGGATTTTGTGTACGTATGTTTACATATAGTAGACAGATTAAATGGGTATTTATTTACCACACAATCCAAAGGCTTGTATAAGAATCTTATCACAGAGTTGGATAATGAGAAATGTATTTTAAAATACTGTCTCATTGGGCTTGGTTTTGAAAATTGGATGACTTGCATCACACGTGTGTTCAGAATGGAAACTGAGAAAATACTGGTACAGAAGTCTGGAACACATGGTGAGGAAATGTCAACAGGTTGCAGAAGTTATGTTCAAAAGTGCCTTTAGAAGTGCCTGAAGCACCTGCAGGGAACATCACTGTACTGGTCCTTTCTAGTTGTACATGCAGTATAATATTAGTTGTGTCAAACACAGCAGACAACAGATGGAGCAATGACCCTAACCTTGAATTATTTTGTTATCTTGTCTTAAAATCTTCATTTCAGAACATCACAAATGGCAATCAGAGCATTTGTACTTCCAGCAATGGAAGGACGGAAGGATGGAAGGACGGAAGGACGTAAGGACAGAAGGATGGAAGGAACATAATGACCAGGAAAAGTGTACATTCAAGACGTAAACATAAAATAAATTTTTAACTTTTTATTTTTAGCCTAGCCAGTGCAATTCATATACCACTATGTAAGGCTTGCTTAATGTGGCACATTCCCATCACTGTCTCATAACACCTGCATTATCTGAGGTAACATGAGGCTATGCAATCTGCTATAACTTTGCCTTCTCGTGTTTGTCAGTTAAATCCCAGAGTCTGAAAAACCTCCATAAAGTGAAAATTTACATGTGGTTTATGTGCAGGAGATCCCATTCTCAACTTATTGACATCAGGTTTGCATATACCTCAGGGGATAAAAGCAGTGTGATGCATGAGAATCATGCCTGGACTTACCCAAGAACTGTTTGACTAACAAGGTGAGCCAATTCAGAAATAAATAGTTTTTCAGGCTAACCAAAATCAATGTTATTTATAGGATGTGATAGTAGGCCTAAAAAAAACATTTCTAGCTTTTTAAAAATAGATAAAGCTATATTGATTTACAAAATGTAAGGCATTAGGCTGCTCAGATACACAGAACTGTCATGTAGAAGATCTAGGTTGAGAAACACCAATAAAACTCCCATTTATCTAATTAGTCGAAGAGCACAGTGAAAGGTCAAGCAAGGTTAAAGTCCTCTGTCTAGCATCTGATATTCCTGCAGGATGACAAGTTATTCTTTATGACCAGCTTTAATGATCATCTCCGACAGTCCGGTGAAGGCCACGTGCTCTCCGGGCAGAGGGGCTGCAGCAGGGAGGCACCGAGAGCCTCCTGCCTCCATCACACCCCGTCCCCAACTACGGCTGACCCTCTGCTGAGCCCGGTCTAACGGCGGTGCCATCGTTTACACTCTGATAGCAAGACAGCTGGAGCTATAGGATGTTTTGATCCAAAACACACATCCCCATCGCCTCTGCTGCGGATCTCCATGGGGAGGAGGACTGCAAGTGTGCTGCTGCAGGGCAGACATGGTGGGATGCAACCAAGAGTTGTAAGCGAAATTGTATATGACCCAGAGCTGCTGTGTGGAAGCCCTCCATGCCTACCAAGAGATACAGCAAAGATCCATCTAATAGGGAGAAAATGCTAAAATTAAACTACAGGAGCTTCCACAGAAAAGAAGAATCCAGGATTTGGTTTCTATTCTAGCAAACGGTGAGGATTATATTTATTGAACCTGACTGTGATGCATTTCCTTCACAAGAGCTGATATTAGCAAAACCACCTCCAAATTAAAACATTAGTGCATTTTTATGTGATACTGATTAAAGTGGGTGGACTTTGGGTACTTCAATGTGAAGGATGACAGTAATCAACATGGATGAAGTGCCAGTAGAAACACAGCAGAAATTCAACAAAGATCAAGTGCCAGAGTAAGGGAAAGTGAAGGAAAGAGGAAGAGACTAGAAAACATTTCTCGAGGGCAGAAATAAGGTTAAGGATGATCATTAATGTGCTACTGACACCCCACAGTTATAATGAGGACTGTGCAAATGAATATAGAACAAAGAATAATAATAACAGTTGGGTAGCGCCAGCTAGATGGGAAGAGGCAGAGGACAACAGGAAGATCGGTCTAATAACAGAGACATTCTGCCCTGACTGTGGCAAAGGCCTTGGAAGATGCTCAGATCTCCATGGAGATTCATGAAAACTATTCCTTATTATTATTTTGCAGAGATATTTCTGCCCCTGCACAAGCCCTGAGGCCCATTCAGATTTCCTGAAGGTCCTGGAAGACGAAACCTAACTTTGAAATGGGAAGAGCTTAAGCGTAAGCGGTGTTTTACAGTCTTCTGAGGGAGGTGGGCTATCTACAGGTCTATCTGCGGAGAGGCTTCGCAGCCCTGCTACCACGCCACGGTCCCAGCTCTGACAACCCACCTTTCCCAAGAATCTCCCGTGCATTTTAAAATATCACTTATGTCTCAACCCATCACGTTTCAGGTTTTGGTTTCAAAGTATCTTCACGTTAGATTATTGACCAAACACAGGATTCTGGATGAGCGTCTTGATAGAGCAGGGAGGAACAGAGTGACGAGGGGAGGGGAAAATACTGAAATGTTTGGGTTTACTCCATGCTAATGTATGCACCTCTCATTTTCTGAAACAGAGTTCAGTTAGTCAGGGTATAAACCATTGTCACTATTTGCAAAACCTGAGCTCCCTCATTCACTAATTTCTATAGCCGCAGAATTAATAGGATTGATTACAGCTAGCATTTGACTTGATTATATTTTAATTGAAAATGTTCAGATGTATTAAAGATTTTCTACTATCAGCCTTTCAAATGACAAGAGATGATGAGGCTGACGGAGCTACCAATGCAGCCAACGTTTAAGTGGGGTTTTGGCTGCGAGGGTTATTGTTACAGGGACCTCTCGAGTTCCAGCACGTATTTCACTGGCAGAAAGCAAAAAGTACTATTGTGTTATGTATTCCGTTCAAGTTTCTCTCTTGGAAATAGTTATGATTGTCATCCTTGGCCAGGTTTAAATTGACATTTTTATCACAACGTTCCTGGCATGGTACTGCAAGTTACTTGCTTGTGAGTAGTTATCAGCTGGCAAAAATTTAGAAGGCGGTTGGCTGATTAAAATTATATGCCAAGAGCTATACAGAGTCAACAAAATAACCAAAAGCAGCCAAAGGCAGCAACGATTCTTTCAAAAATAATAAAAATCTTTTCAGATGAAGGAAACTTATACATGCAAAAGAGTCACAAATCGCACATCTTCATCTAATATTTGATCATCAAAAAGCTAATAATTAAAACTGGGAAGGTTAGATTGGTCAAGTTTTACAGCTGAGCGCACTCCCTGAGCATGCTCAAATCAACACTTATGCGATTAATTTATAAGCTCTTCAAATTCTGAATCTCCAAGGTTTATGCTGTCTGTGCATTGTTTGCATAATGCAGTTTTATACTAGTAAAGCACTACCTATAAAGGGATTATTTTCATATTCAGCACATTAAAGATACAGCACAATTCATAGATATTGTACTGTGTTTATGCCTGAGATAGCAGGTAAAGTGTCTCTCGTTCTGATTATCCGTGAAGCAAACAGAGGAACGTGGATGTTTTGGGAGAGAGTGTACCCTTAGCGAAATTAATTCCCCAATGGTTTTATTAAAGTCTGCAAATTGCATTATTTTCCCATCATATTTGAAATATTGCACTTCCTTAATGCTTGCTCTAACCCATGGCATGCCATCTTCCCTGGGGTGTCTAGACATGGTGTCTTAGATTTATGTGTATGATCTCAGTGTGTTACAACATCACTCCTGACTAATGCATTATTACAATACTTACATATATTCCCAAGTGTCACTGTATTGATTAGAAAATCACCAATCTGCATATGCACGCCATCTGTGCCTCAGAAAAGCAAAACATGCAGGATAACATTTGCCTTACTCAAAGGGAAATTCAGATACTACTAAGAGAACAAATGGGAACCCCTTTTTATGTCTTGTTTTGCAAAATAACAAAGAAAATGAATACTGTTTCTGCAAAACAACAGTCCACGCCTCTGACGGTTTAAACCAGAAGCCTTTTCCTCTCTACACGGCAAGGAGATTTACCTTTAGTAACAACACGCAAACAATCTGCCCTTTTGGAGGTAGCAAATAATACGGAAGGGAAGCATACTGCTGCGATGAATTTTAAAAATCTCAGCTCAGATGCAAGAATAGGGGACTTTTCAGCAGAAGGGGCTGTAGTCAGCAGCGAGTCCTTTCTCAGCTGAAAGCTGCAAGAGTGGTTGTAAAAGATGAATGAGGCCCTTGCTTACTGGGGTGAAATGCTTTTAAAGGACAAGAATCTGCTTATCTTTGATTGATTGCTCAGTCTGATACTTTCCTTTATAAAGTTTATTGACTACAAGCCCATAAATCAAAGAAAAACAAATCACAGGTTCAATTTTGGGGGCATTGACATCCTGCCATCTTGCAGCAATAGCTTAGAAGTCACAGGGCAGGGAAGAGGAGGGATACGGGGGACTCAGGGAGACAAAAGCATCTGTTTCAGGTAAACTATTACTTCAGAGGTTTGTAAATGATTATTCGTTTGTACCCGATAACATTTTTAAGTCAAGAGAAAAATGCAGACAACCAAGCTGCCCAGATGATTTTTTTAAAGTCCTTAAATGCAGAATTTACAATTAGCAAACATACTTTTCATTGTGCTGCTGCGTGCCTCTCCGGTTCTGCGAGATCACAGTCGCATTCCCACACATCCCTCACCCTCTGTGAGGATGTTACATTTACAGTTTAAACTATCAAAGCAAGAATCGGATTTCTTTCAGGGGGATTTGAGGGTTTGGGAAGCTCAAAATCTCTATACTGAAACACCCCGTACAGTTGCATGTAGGAAAGCACTAGCCATAGATCTTGTTCATATGGGGCATGCGGTATTATATGACAGCACGATAATACAGATTAATTTGCGCTGTTGACCTTGACATACTATTCTATTGTGTCTTCTTTTAAAGTCAGCACTCGGGTCACTAGAACATCTGGTGTTTAACAAAAAAATCCCATTCTGAAGTGCTAAATGTGTTGAAACAAATGGTACTGTACTATCATTATACAGTGCAACCTCTCTGCTAGGGGTCTAATTTCAAGGCTACCCTGACTGAACTACATTATTATTAGTGGTTTTATAATTCACATCTTGCCACAGTACACAAAATACCTAATTATCAAAAGTAGCCTTTTAAAAGCTGGATGGCGTTGCCTGTAACCGGGACTGACTGTCGCTTTCTTTTTATTTCATCTTTGGAGACATCGGGAAGGGCTCAGCCCGCACACGGCTGAACGTCCTGGCCTCGACCCAGCAGAGCACTTCAGCATGCACAGGTATTTATACACACAAATAGCCCCCTGTATTTTAGCAGGACATGCTTTTAAGTTACGTGCACGCTAGACTACCTTGCTGAATGTACGAACTGGGTTCACCACACCGGCTAGAAATTGCACAGTGCTCAGTATTGCGTCCTCCCCGTCCTATACCCTGTTATTTTCAGCTTGTGCTCGAATCTAACCTAGTGCTCAGCGCTGGGAAAAGCTGACGCAGCCTTTTAGGAGGAGACTGAAGATGGGGGAGACGATCGGTAGGAAAGAGTAAGCAGCTTTGTTTCACGGGAGTATTTCCACGGCGTTTAATACGGAAAAGAAAAAGCAAAGGGTGATGACTCTGCCCTAGCAGGTACCCCAGCACCTTACCACCCCTCTGACACCACTGCCGTCCCCACGCCTCCCTCCCACCGCTCCGCCAGCTCTCTGTTTCCCAGCAGAGATTCTCCATGTAACCAAACACACAGGTTGTCTCTGCGGGATCCTAGGGAATCTCACAAAGCTTCCTCGGAAAGGACTAGCGCTTTCCAGCGGCCTGATGGCCTTTACCTGACCTGAAGCAGATCGCAAGGCCTATTAGCATTTCAGCTTTCCCAATTAGCAGGGAGGCACGCCACCCAAGCTGGGCTCTTCCGACTGCGTTGTGTTCGTGGCTGTGAGTCACGGTGGGCTGATTCTCCCCCGCTTCACAAATCTGGCAGTCATTTATGCCCCAGCAAAGCAAGTATGAAATGTTACTGCTCTACTTTTTCACCTGATTTGCCCTCGCTCTGCAAGCGCAGGCAGAAAGGAATTAGCCCTGAGAAATACACCAGTAGCTGAGTACTGCGTATCTGACATACCAACCTTTTTTTTTTTTTTTTAATAAGGTGGAAACAATCCCCACAATCAAGAGCATGGAAAATTACTATAGGCATCCATGAACTAAAACATGTGAGCCTCAGTGCCTGAGAAGGGACCGGTACCTCCAGCTGTCGAGAAAAGGGAACACCGCTAAGGCGAGCATGCGGGCGTATTTACAAAGAGCAAGGGATGCGCGTGCTGAGCCAAGCAAAGAAGGAGCAACGGGAGGAGGCTCGAGGTCGATCGGCACAGGAAAGTAACGGCCCAGAAAATGCCTTTGACTCACAGCAGGGCTGGAGGAGGAGGAGGTGGCTGTTGCGCTGTGACTTGGGCCAAGGTGAAGTCATTTCCCGTTGTTTTAAATGAGATTTCTGCCACGAGGTCCCAGCTGATCGCCATGAGAAGTTTATATATGGTTACTGAAAAGAAGAAAAAAGAAAAAAAGACTGACACCGCTGAATGAGAAGACAGCGTCGAGCAATCAGTCGCCAAAGACCTAATCTCATTAACTCCTTCTAAGATTTCAGCTGTCAGTCTGTAGTTGGCAGCTAGTGGAGAACTGAGTACAATGAATGAGACATCTTTTAAACATTATTTTTTCAGGCCATCTTCCTGATCTTTTATACTTGTTTGTTCTGCAGTTTCTTAGAAGTTACAACTGCTGAAGGAAGTAGAGAAAATCCAGAAAAAAAAAAAAAAAAACCCTGTTCTCCTATGCAGCTTCATGCCGCTGGGTCAGTGATTAACAAAGACAAGGTCCTGCTGCAGGGAAGCTAAATGGAGTTCATTATGGACATGAAAGTTAGCAGGGCCAAAAAGGTGAGACTATAGGAAAGAGGATGAAATAAGAGCCTAACAAGTGTGGATTTTACTTCCTCAGTGCACTAAGGACAGCTTTTAACTACCAACTACTCTAAAAAATATATATCTAGATAATAGTGCCTTTAAGATAGGTACTGTCATATATACTATACTGTCTTATATATACTCAGGAAAATTAAAATCATAATGTATTACTTAAAAAATTCTGTGTTGTGCTGCAATGAGTAATCTTTGTCTTACAGACTGAACATTTGGTTTTGCACTTTTTCCTGGAAAAATTAGGAAAATGGAAAGAAAGATGAGTAGTATTTAAGTGGAGTAGAACGATGTCATTAAACCTGAATGGAGACATCTACCTCAAAACCCCACAAAACTATGAGTCTGTCACCAGTGCTCATTGCTTGAGTGCCTTGGGAATGCCGGTGCTTCCTGGTGGTGCTTCCCAGCAGCAAACTTCCCAGAGAAGGAGGCTACGGACAGCTTGCTCCTACGCACACTGACAGAGCCTGGAACTACAGCCAGCAGACACTGCGATACAAGAGGATTTTCTTGGCCCCGGAGTCTGCGAGCGATATCCTGCGTCCCACTCGCAGATAATTTTTGGCCACACACTGCAGTACCGGGTACCTGGGCAACACAAAGAGGGTCGGCGCTTACAGCGTGTCATCTTTTCTCCCCAAAATTGACAGTGAATAATCGCTCTTTCAGAAGTACTTCTGGGTTTAGGCCATTTCCACTCACTTTGATTTTGCACTGGCACTACGCCCTGTTCTTGTCTTTTGTTAGAGAACCTGAAATTTTCTGCTACAGCTGCCAATGTCCTGTATTACCAGAGAGCCCAGGTGGCTTCATCACGACCCTCCCAAGGTGATGTCCGAGTAGGTGCCAGTCAATCGGTGACCATGAGACGCTGGCCACTGTAGAAGTTGCTTAGAAGTGGAGCTAACCTGCAAAAGGGCTACGGGATGGTGAGGCTAGAAAATCAAGTACTTTTCAGAATAACTTATTTGATTAGCCTAGAAAAATCAGGCCCAAAGGAGTTATGAAAAGTAGCAAACCAAAGTCTCAATGAACTTTCAGTCCACAAGAGGTCAAAGGCTCCTAAGAAGGAGTGTGTAGGCAAATACCTTCGTCACAACATACATCCAGTAACTTCAACGTGTAAATAAATGTTTTCAGGGAAACTAGAGGATGAAACATGACTTAAGGTCCCTGCCTCCAGGATTGCTTGACACCTAGAAAACTGGGAAGAAAAAGGAGAGTGGGTAAGTAGCTGAGGAATAGTAATATATTGTTTGGTCACTGTAAGTAACAACCTCAAGGATCTCTGTACATATTAGCTCTCTCAATAATTTTAACCATATATAGTATGCCAACAACATCTTTTACTTTATTTCTTTTATTGCCAATATTTTAGTATTACATAAATTAGTCTTCTGAATTAATAATCATAGTTACACTTATCTGGGGGAGGGGATTTCAGACCTTTTATGAGATACCATTTAGGAGATCATCTGTTGTCTAAGCAACCCTTAGAATAGGCAGGAAGAATCAGACGTTAAAGTAATGTGGCATTAACTTGCTTCCAACAGCTTGTTAATGGAAGTGAATTCAACAAGCAGCACACCCTAGAAGGGGGAAACCGTCCCCCTTGGCACTGTTGTGCAAAGCAAACCTCAAAATAAAGCAAGAGGATGGACACAAAGAGCTACTTACCACGAGCATCCCTGAACAACTGCAGTCTCAGCAGAGAAGACAGGCATGAAACAATGCGAGTCCGAGTAAACTAGGCAAGAAGAAAAAGGAACCAATGGACAAAAATGTAAACTTTCAGCAATCGTTAACGTAAGAATTTTGATGACACTTCCTAGGACCTTGCAGCCACGTTGTTCTTCAGAAGGTGAAGGGCAGTTTGAAATAGGGCTCTCTGATTTAAAATTCTTAAGTATTTGGGTACAAATTTGGTTTGTAATAGCAGAAAAATACCCCCAAAATAATACCGAAATAATAGCAAAAAACCTACTATACTGGCACGTGGTGATAATCATTATAAGAATATTGCTAAACCATGTGAGATCTTGAAAATATCATACTTTTAACTTTGCTCCCACTGTTACGTGTTCTCAGACTTGAAGAGAAAATGAAGAACCTAGTTTGTTATTTTGCTCAGATAATAACAGTTATAAAAATAGATTAACTGTCAGTATTATGAATTAATATCACAGCAGTACAGAGGCTCAAATAACAGGCTTAGGCCGTAAGCAAAGAAGCAAGAACACAAAGCTTATGCTTTGATCTGGGAAAGGATAGCCGCATCACTACTGCAGAAAAACGCTTACATAAAATTAAATTTGTGCTTAATAATCCTGTGTGCTTTTAAAATCTACATTTTGTTTTGTTCTACATATAGAGGCAGCTTTTGATGTTAAAGCATAACGCGCTAGCTACAAAAGCTGATGCTCAAGTTAAAAATCTACAGCTTTCAGTTCATGTTTTCAATTTTTTTTTCTCCCCCCCCCCCTTTTTTTCTTTTTTTTAGGAACCTCTGAACGTCTAAATGATAACATGTTTCAAGTAGCTGCTCCTTCCCTGGAGTTGAACAAAATTGAAAAGATCAAAGTTAGCGCAATCTTGTTCAAAGGTGAAGAGGTGAAATCTTATGTGCGCTGGAGGATCAGAGCAAATAGAAACGTACAATGCTTAGTGTGCAACAGCTGAAGCCCACTTTCATCAAGGTACCTCATTTTCATCTGAATTCAGAATGTATCTCATTTTATGGTAAAATAAGGAACAGCACAGGATTAGCTTGGTTACAAAGAAAAGCCCTTCCCCGACACTGAAAAGTAAACATCAGTAAAAGGTGAAAATGGTCAACTTTTTTTTAGAATGACTAAATTCACCACATTACTTCTATATTCCTTCTTTAAGTAGCATTTATATAATTGAGTAAGATTAAGCCATTACACCCACGATGTTTCAAGTATCATAATGCTGTTGATAGTTGAAGAGTTTCTTGAAAAAACACTGTGTTTTGAAGGGGGCTGCAGAGAGGGACATCTAAAAAGGGTATGTTTTTTTCCATAAAATTTTCAGGTGACTGATGTGCCCTGACATAATGTATCACGATGAAATACAGCTGCCAAAAAAGAACTTCAAATGATGCCCTTTTTCTGGAGAGGAAAAAAAAAAAAAAGTGATAAGAAAATAGGTACCTTTTCAGCAAAAGCTTTTAAAGCTTTAAAAGCACGGCAGCCAGTAAAAAGGTTTTCAGGTAAAGGCTTCTTTACTCAATTTTGTCTAAGTACCTAGAAGCTAAATGGGGGGAAAAGGGTATGGAAAATAATGCTCCAGCCTCTGTGAGGACCGGAGACATCCTGAACACAAGACACTGTGGCACAAGAAGACAAGAGGATTTTGATGTCCTTGTCCTACCACGGCATTTTTCAAACACACTGGAAGGTCCTTTTCCAAATTATTAGGAATTGTGCTACATTACACTAATAATGCTCATCCGATTATGTTTTAGCATAAACCTGGACTTAAGCACGGCAAAGTGGTCACAAACATGCAAACACTCAGAAGCTGACTAGAGACCCACATTTCAATTTTCCCTGTTTGAATGTGTAGAGTTTCTTTTGCATATTTTCCTGTCCTAGGGCTGTTGCTATAGGGCTCTCTTAAATTCCAACCTGTACTTCGCTGCCTGAAAGCAATAGGTATTATTGTATATATTGTCTATTACGGGTCAAACCTTGACCTGAAAATCAAGTCTGCTCAGGAGTACTATAAAAGTCTTTTATATACAACCCGCCTAGGAGCAATCCCACACAGCTACCTGCCAAAGGCCATTTCTCAAGGATTCACCCAGCACATCCACACCCAAATTCCCACTTTCGTTTTCTTTCAAACCTCAAGACTGCGAGAAAAGGTGCTAAAAAAAGTGTTTCGTCTTCCAGTGGTAGCTCCAGAGAATGAACCCCTGGAAATAGAGCATGTGGAGATGCTGGGGTCTGCAGGCTGGACGTGACCTGGGGTTCAGGGACAGAACAGAGACAAAGGTGACAAGACACCCAAAGAAGAGAGACCCAAAGATTAAGAAAGCACATGCGAACGTCAACATAATACATATGCATGATTAGACCAGGTGCAGCTGACTCTTTCAGCAAACTACTGCCTTATACTAGATCAGAAATTATGACGTTCAAACTTCAAGACCTTCTGGATTGTCAGTTGGCACATATTTCTACTAGTTTTCCTCTTGGCTACATAAACATCCACCTCCATCTATGACAAAGTATGATCTAAAATACACATAAGCAGGTCCGAAAGGGGTGACACGATCTGCTGGTTCACACGTGTTGGCACAGGGCTTAGAGGAGAGAAATCAAGCCCTCATCGTTTCCTCTTTATCTGCGTTTCAGGTCACCATTTCTTATTTTACCTTTGGGGTACAGAAAGAATTGGTCTATCGTCCCACGTCCATTGCCAGCCTCCTGCGATTAACCTGGGCAGATAACCGTGAAAGCGCTGTAGGTAGACTAAATCTCTTGACGACAGGCAATGTCTGTGTGTTTCATAAGAAACGTTACATTGACATAAAATATCTAAGGATCAGTCACGTTGTGCAGCACAGAGTGGCTGACTCGCAAACAGAGGTGGTGCCGCCTGCGTGTCTTTATGCTTGAGTTCGCTCTTGCATTTTGGTGGCATGTAGACAGTCTGCTGCTTTGAAGGGAGTGACCTGCTGGGATTTCAGGCTCCTTCTGAAGCGTTCTGCAGAACTGCCTTCAGGTATTTCTTTAACGAAACGTTTCTGCGGTGTTCAAATGCTCCCAGCAAGTCTCCTAAGCTCCCCTACACACCGGTGTTTTACATAAATCATGAGCGATGTGTTGTAAGCGTAAAGATGGCTTTTAGTCACTGAAGACCACAGCAACAGCGCTGCGTTTTGAGGCATGGTTTCTCTTTCCTACGTGACTGTCCCATTCATCTGCACAACAGAAAACATGCAGCCAGTCACTCTGCTGGTACTCACGACAAAGTCTGGCGCGGTGGGATAATGGGTCAGACCTATCATACCGTTATTGTTCCCTTCTGTACTTGTATTTGTTATGGACGATAAACCCTGATGATCCCATGAAGGGCTGTGACCATGAATCCCACCTGGCTGAGCGGTGCTATTTCATGGCGGGGTGAGTCCGGCGGTGACGAATGCAGTCGACATAATGATTTCAGTTTCACTGCACTGCTCCGCTTCCTGGGAACCTGCAGAAGATGAGTGACTGTGTCACGATCATAAATTCAGACACATACAACGCTGAAATTTCTTACGGAGCTTTAAGTCTCCATGAAATGTCAGATTAATAGATATGGTGATCGTGTCTGGTATTTGGCAAAAATATTAATTAATCAGGAAAAGTTAATAAAAATATATTCCCCAAAATTATGCAACAGAAAAAATATTTTTTTTTTTCTTATTCATGGTTATATGAATGCAAAATGCCGTGGATTCTTCATCTTTAATACCTAAGGGATTTATAAGCATATTGCATCCATAAAACTTGGTTCATCAGTACAGTACACAGCCCAGATATGCATATTTAATTACTCTGAAAGTAATTTACTTGTACAGATGGTGGTATTAGAAGGTCTTACTTCAATTTAAATTACTTCTATTTGAAAAATAATGTTATTTTGCTATGAATCTTGAGTGAAGAATTCACTCTTATTACAGATGAATAATACTTGACAATTGTAATTAATCTGTGACTAATCTAATACTTCCTCAATGAACATTTTGTTTCAAATATTACAAACCGGAGCACCCACTTTCCAGAAGGCTGATCTAGTAGCATTTCAAATCCAGACCTGCTTACTGTGAGGGACCCCGATGTGCTCTTGGGGTAAGTGAATAAAAAGCCACAGAAGATTTTGTTGAACATCCCCGAGACTTCCCAAGGCAAAGAGACATCGCAGAATTGTTTGCATCTTTCTGTAAGATTAAGCGGGGATTAAAGCGAAAGGGTGTATTTCAGGAAAATACCTGCCAGGCATAGGATTTCAGGAAAACAGCGACTCGATGTGCATGTGGGGAGCTTGGGACAAGCTTTATCAGGAAATGATTCAAAATATCCTGTCCTGGCCGTGGGCAGCGGGCTCTCCCAGCAGCACAGGCAGCAGGGCCGTGCCGGGTGCCCACCCCACCACCGCTGTCCCCCGTCTCGCGCTGCTCAAATAACAGCAATTTCCAGGAGCCAGCGTGCAGCAGAGGCAGTGAAAGCTGGCAGCGGATTGCGTTAACTCTTACACCCTTCCCGGGAAAACACGACTGCTTCTTCAAGCTAGATTGTTTTCTTGTGCAGCACCGTAAAATGTCTACATGTGTTTGTTAGACTTTCTTCAGCCGACGTCCGTCTTTATTAAAGCGCTGGCTATCTCAGAGGTGGCTGCCGTGGTTGCTATGGTAAGCAGTCATGTTTTATTGAAGACTAAATGGCCACAACCCACATAAAGGGCTCCCGAATGGCCCTAAAATGGGCTCTGCCTTCCCCTTCCCCCACCTCTCTCCCCAGGACAAAACAATTTTTTGACAGTCGGTCTGATTTTGGGGGCCTACCTGGAATAAGGGGCTTTGTCCCTTCTGTCTACGGAACTTTAACCTTGTGGCCTGGATTTAATACAAAAAACAAACCCCTGTGGACCCGATTCAGAGAGCTGGAAAGCACCCGAATCTCCCAGAGAGTTCTGGAGGAGCTGGAGATGTTGGGTGAGCTGCACCTCTGAGCCACTCTAAGACCGCTAGCCCCACACACCTTCATCAACCTAAAATTGGGGGGGGGGGGGGGACATCTTATCACACTGGCTGGACCAGCAATGCCATGTATGAAGGGCTGTACAGCCCAAGCTGGATCGCACAGCCTGGGGTGCAGACGTCTCACCCAGGCAGGGCAACCTGGGCGCCGGGGGAGAGAAAAGGGACAGGACACGTCGCCCCATTAGTAAATCTGCTCCTGCTATAGCAAAGGAGCCATGGTGCTCTGCCTGTGGCTGGCATTCGATTTCCAGGCTGCTTTTCTTTTTAATCATCCTAATTAAGAGAAAACTTTACCTCCTTTGGCTTTCATGCATTTACACTTACACAGAATTTCCAATGGCGTCCTTCCCAGGAAATTTAAGCACATTCGCTTCCACTGAGTTTAAAAAGGATCAAGGTCACTTCTTTTCAATTTTGATTTTTTTTTTTTTTTTTTTTTTGCAAACTGTCTGCAGTTGCTGAATCTCCAAGTAGCTACCCAGCGTTCACATTACCGTACCTACCGCTTCAGTCGCCTGGCCGTCCGAGTTGCACGGAGCTGCGCCCGCAGCCACCCCTCGCATCGCTCTGCGCCAGGGTCGATTGGAGCATGTCGGTGCTCCTGAGCTCCTCACGCCTAACCCTTCAGCAATGTTTTTCCCCAGGGCGTTTCTCACCAAGCGTTCTCTTTCCAAGGGAACGGGATGCCCGCTTGTCCTCCTGGTTAAACCACAACACCCTCGGAGCAAGGGTGACCCTGCAGACTCCCCAACAGCGTTCCCGGCTGCTCCAACCACACCGGCGTGCTGGCTTTAACCTATCAAAGACCCATGACAGCCATACGCAAAAGGCAGAGGATCAAAACGTGCATGCCCAGGTGCGGGGCGCCTGGTTAGCAGGCTGCCGGCTGGGGTGCATCGCAGGGGGGGGACCGAGTCAGGGAGGGCGAGCGTGGCACGTGTCTGCAGCGGCAGGGTGGGTGGGGAGGCGGAGGGTTGCAAATAACAGTCCTGTAGAAGTTTGGGGATGAGAGAAGGTGAGTCAGGAATCTGGAGAAGAGAGGGAGTAAATAGATGCAAACTGTAGGATGGCTGTAGCTGAGCCGCTCTCAATTACAAAACTTCTCTTTTTAAATATGCTATTTTAAAGCATGGAAATTCAAGGCTACAGTTTGTATTTTATAACGCAGAGTCAAAAGCCCAAAACAGAAGAAGCATCTTAACAGTTCTGTCCCTTATTTTCATACAAATTCACACACACACGCTCATACGCATATAAAGTCAGCCTTAAACAGAAGATCTGTAGTAAGTTTTTCAACAAAATAATCCTTTAGACACTGATAAATCAAGCAACAATGACACGGGGATATCATAGCATCACTAAAAATGTCACCACAGTTAACAAGCCTGCTTGCTTCAACAAAAAATATTGGTGAATAATCATCCATCAGTTAGCACGTTAAGAAAACATGCCTGGCGTTCCTTGCCTAAAAAACGATGGGAGTGGAAACATTGTTTTCTTGCCAGGTTATTTTCATTTCAGGAAGAGAAATAACCAAGGGAAACATGGAGAGAAGAATAAATAACAAGAAGCAGTACAAGGGGGAAAAAATCCTTCATAATTATGCCGTTGCCTCTGCCTTTTTCACTAACAGATTCCTCTCCTGTACCATACTGTGCCAAACCCCTCACACGCAGGGCATCCTCCAGATGAATCAGCACAGTGGCACGCGGACTCGAACGTACATCAGAGGCGCAGAGGAGGTGTTTGATATTGTATTTATGAACAAATCAGAGACAAGAGCTTGGTGGGGGTTTTTTTGGAGGAGGAGGAGTAAGGGAAATAAGATTGAATGTCAGCTTGGAAGAAAAAAAAGAAAGAAAAAAAAAGAAAGAAAAAAAGAAAGAAGAAAAAAAACCCAGTTAATATAATAAATTTATATTAACTGCAGACTCTGTTCAGCCTCATCCTCTAAGTGATAAATTAAAACGGCACACATACAACCTGTAGAATTTTTTTCTTTACCCGTCACTCAGAAAATACAATATGAAAAACTGCCTGTACTAATCAGGGCTCTCGCGTCCATCGTAACGCTACACAGCGGGGGAGAGGGGCCGCACGGGGGCATGGCGCCCTGCCTGCAGCGCACGGAGGTAGCCCCAGGTGCCAGCAGGCAAGCACGGCCAAGCACCACGATCCCGGCCGAGCACACAACTTCTCCCTAACACGGGAAAAACTCCATTTGGGGCAATTTCACCATAGCAATTCCTTATTTCTCTTTGCTAAAGCAAAGCAGACGGGTTATGTCCACAGACCATCAGGTGTGACTACAAGCCACCACGACCTCCCAGTCGCCAGGTGACTTCTCTGAAACCGGCCAGTAAAGGCTACTTTTTTCAAAGCTAGCGCTGGTGAAACACAAAACCTTTTGTCAAAAGTAAGTTGATGAAACCCTCTTAATAGCTCTTAAGATAAGTTTTTCGGCCAATAAACATCCGCTCAACAGGCAGTGACAGTGAAAGGACCTCTGGAAAGCCTGGCGAAAGAGAGAGAAACCAGACAGCTGAAACGCTCCAGCCCTAGTCCCGAAAAGGTATTTCATCTACTGCGTGTTCAGCCTCTTCTCACAAAAGTTATCAGCATAAATGTATGCTACCTGTGAGAAGAGGATGTCAGGCCAAAAACTTGACCATGTCCCATATCTTTTAAGAAGCAGAAGTAATACCCATTCATAGGCAGGGCCTCGTACTTGGCTTGCTCCTGTCTGCAAAGTGTCTCCTGTAAACCTTTTTTTTCTTCTTTTCTTTTTTCCTCTCCAAAATAGGAAAACCAGATATGGCAACCATTAATCAAGCAAGTAATAAACTTAATGTCAGCTGAGGGGAAAAGCAGAAGCTGAGGAGAGGCAGACAAGACACTCCAGCACATCTCCTGAGGAACAAATGATGCTGCTTCTGCAACTGAACTGTAGGTCATACAAGATCATCACAAAGAATGAAAATCGTTATGTTTCAAATATTTCATTGCTAAAACAGTTTAGCCAATAGGTCATCAAGCACATAAAAAATTAGCACTTGCATATATGCTGTTGTGTACATCAGTGACAGAAGTTTTTATGCAAAGATGGGTGTGTTGGGGAGCTCCAGAGGTGGAATGAGTATCTCCAGCCTGCCCTTTGTAGCTCTCGTTTCCCAGCCTACACCCTTGCAGCAACTGGGAGTTGAAAACAAAACCAGAGCCACCTGCTAAGGTAAAGAGTATCTGAAATGCAAACACTTTCCTATGCCGGACTCTGAAGAACATGACTAATAGACACCTTCCTTACACGGTGTCGTGGTTTAACCTCAGTCGGCAACTGAGCACCACGCAGCCGCTCGCTCACTCCCCCCCAACCCCCCATTGGGATGGGGGAGAGAATTGGAAGAGCACAAGTGAGAAAAACTCGTGGGTTGAGATAAAAACAGTTTAATAATTGAAATAAGATAATAATAATAATAATGTAATAATAATAATAATGATGATAATACACAAAACAAGTGATGCACAGTACAATTGCTCACCACCCGCTGACCGATGCCCAGCCAGTCCCCGAGCAGCGGCCCCCCCGGCCAGCTTTCCCCAGTTTATGTACTGAGCATGACGTCCCATGGTATGGAATGTCCCTTTGGCCAGTTGGGGTCAGCTGTCCTGGCTGTGCCCCCTCCCAGCTTCTTGTGCACCTCCAGCCTGCTCAGTCGGTAGAGCATGGGGAGCTGAAAAGTCCTTGACTAGTGTCAGCACTGCTCAGCAACAACCAAAACATCGGTGTGTTATCAACATTGTTCTCGTCCTAAATCCAAAACACAGCACTGTACCAGCTACTAGGAAGGAAATTAACTCTATCCCTGCCAAAACCAAGACACACAGAAAAATCTCCCAGTGCTCCAAACAGGCATTTTCCCAAGTGAAGGCTGGCCAAAGGTTTCAGAGGTTGGCTGCGTGGTTTCAGAGGGTTTAAGGCCTCGATGGACTTAAACATGGACAATGAAACTGAACTGACTGACCACCAGCGTCAGACCCCAGGTTGATTGGGACACATCCTTTGGAAAGCCATGGAGTTTTGGTAGGTAATCCACCAGTCTCAACAGGAATCCTTTCCAGGGCCTAATTACCTCCACTCTCAAAAATGTGCAACTTGCTCAAGTTTTCATTTTCCTGGCTTTAATCTCAATTATTCGGTCTTTTTGTATGTATTTTCGTCACATCCTTGGCCATGTCACAAGTCTTCAGGTAGCAGGCATCTTCACTACACCTAGGTACTTATGTATCCAAGCATTTGATGAGTTAATAGACTGACCTGGCTCTCATTGTAAAAAACACTTTTCCCAGACCTCAGATCATTCCTTCAGTTCTTTTGAACCTACTTGAATTTATCACCATCCTTTCACTGGACAGAGTACTCTAGCAGAAGGCTCACCAAGAAAATACAGGGAGGTCATTCCAATTCCTCGCTGTTAGTTTGTCACACTTTTTATTAAAGATTCGAGTATGTTCTGTCTAGCCTCCGCAGAGGAACAAAATGCTTTTTGTTGGCTTTTTTAAATAAAAAAAAACCACTCAAACTCCAACACTATCGGTGATATGAAAATGAATCATTAAATACAAGACTTTTTCTTCCCCTTGTGCTGCTCGAACGAGTAAAAGTGCTTACAGCAAGAGAGGGATGCAAATTTCAGGGGGAGTGAATGAATGCATGATTCAGAGAGTGGATGTGCGGGGGTATGCGTGCGCAGGGGGAGGCACCTGGGGGTGTATTTGCCTTGTCTGTGCATATACGGACTTTCTGAGTATCAGAGTACTGTGGACAAACTATACAAGCCCTTGAGTGTTCCCCTAAACAAGTTTTGAAAACTTAAACTGCAGTAAATGACGGGTTTTGTAAAAACAGAAAAGAATCAGTAATGGTAACGGAGATTGATTTTATATTTGGATTCAGTGCTCTACCCAAACCCAGATTTTTACTAAAACCAATCACCTGTTGTTAGATTATTTATTGCACCTCTATTTATATTACAGATGCCAGGATGAGAAATTAGCTATTATTTTTAGGTGTTATAAATGTATAAATTGTGCATTATATATAGCTCTGTACACAACATGTCTCTGACGCTCACTATTTTTCTCGTACAAAATGTCTGTAAAATGCCTAGCCTGAGACTGCTTTAGCCGGCTAAAAACTAATCAGTTGCAGAAAGCTGAAACTTCTGTCAACTCTATGAAATTAGAAGGCAGAAGGCTGTGGCCCTCAGTATTTTGAATACATGGATCAGGAAAAAAAAAATTCAAGAATTAACAGTGCAAATTTTTAAATATGCCAGATGCATGGTAATTGTAAGTGCTGTTATGAGTTACGGTAGGGGAAAGGTGTTGCTTTCCGATTTGGAAATGCCGACTACAGCCAAACCTCTTTGTCAACGCGTTTGCAGCTTTGCAACATCCATTTCTAAATGAATTACCTTATGGAGGAAACCAAGAGGCAGAAAACCAAAGAAATAGGGGTCAAATTCCTCCTGTGAGATCTACCTTGTAAAATTATCCAGAATGTAATAATACCATGTTATTGACTTAAGCACAGTTCCCTGTGACATGCTGCAGCTGACCTGTAATTTTTATCCTACATGTTGCCAGCACTATTAAAATGACACTTGTGAATGTAAATTAAGCTCACAAAGGGGACAGATTGTATGATTCTGGTTTCTCTCAGATGCCTGTAGGCTATCACAGGTTCCATATGTGAAGTAATTATGTTCACTGAAGGAAAGAATAAATGCTGTCAAATTGTGTACTGAGAGAGAAAGCAGCTATTATATTGCAGTAGTCACTGGAGCATTGCCTTAGAAAGTGGAAAGATGTATAAGAAAATAATAATAAAAAAGAAAAACTGGAGCAGAGCTATATTAAATATAACCTTTAAGTGAGTATCTGCTTTTGAATATATATTACGCAAAGTTAATATTTCACAAATAAAAGCATTTCAACTCTAATCGTATTTTCTTCCGCGCATCTAGAGGGCACAGGGCAGAATATTTATCAGAGGGGTAAAGGGCAGATGGAGCATCTTTCAGCTTTCTGTGTTTCCCCAGCGAGAGGAGCCCTCCATGGCCCCAGAGATGCCGTCCCCACCTCCTTCCCCACCGCAAACTTCCTCCCGAAGGAGCTGTGCGGCGGCCAGCCTCCCTCCCCGGCAGGTGGAAGTGTCCCAGCCCCCAGCCCTGCCTTCCCCGCCCTGTCCATCCATTACGGCCCGCTCCAAAACGAAACCTCCCGCAGACCCTGAGTAAGGGCAATGAGGCTGGGCAAGGGCACCGCTGAAGACCGAAGGCAAGCGGCCCCCGCGCAGCCCCGCGGCTGCCGGTGAGCAGCAACCCCGCGCTGCCCAAGGCTGCAGCAGCACTGCAGAAGACGGGGCTTCAATCCTGGAAGCTGACAGAGCTGCTAAAAGGAGAGGCAACACTCCCATCACCTCCACAGCTGCAGCGCGGTCCTGCTCTCCTGCGCCTGGAGGAGGTGAGCCTATATTTAGACCAGCGAGCGAGCACGAGAGGGGAGAAAACACTGAGCTGGGAAAGTGGCACTTTTAAAACCTTTCGCTTAGAGGGAGCCAAGGACACCAGAAGCAGAGGAATATAAATTCTGAGTCTAAGTGCTTGTGTGGTTTTGGATTTTCATCCAGAAATGAAACAAAGCAAGAAAGGAAGTTAGGATGATGCTTTGGAAACAGCCCTGAAAAACACAAACAGGAAGGCACATTTTCTGACAGGGCGTAACCATAGATATAGAGCTCGTGAGGAAGCCCACAGCACTGAAAAACAGAGGGCTGAACACTTCTGTGTGTTTTTACTGTTTACTAGAGTAGCATCGCTGGGCTGGGCACGCTGGAGCTTCCCATCTCGATGGAAAGGGGAGGTTTCCGCAGTGCCCCATTAGCGCTAGTTCTGGATCTCTCCAACATCAGCCCTAATGGGTTGCAAAAATAACCGAGGGAGGCAAACTTTCCAACACAGCTGCCCTCCACGCCTTCCAGCTGCCTGCGGATCTGTTGTTAATCTGACTGCCTTTACGGCAGCACGTGCTTGGGCCAGGAGAACCGGCCGTTGAGAAGCACAGAGCGAGCAGGCTGGCTGGAGAGACGGCACGACGCGTTTATCAGCTACCCGAGCACTGAACACCTTGTGTGGCCCAGATCCTTGTCTGTGGCTCTGAGCTCTGTCTGTGCTCGTCTAATACTCAGAAGCTGATATGCACAGGAGACCAAATCCTTTAGACGGCTCTAAGATGTGAAGGCAGCTCTCGGGGAACCAAAGCAACTGCTGAAGCAGAGGCGATGCCTGGAAGCTCCCAGTCCTCCTCCCTGTCCCAAAGCCATGACCAGCTGCCAGATGACGCTGCGTGGAAGCAGCCAGGGTAGGTCTGCAGGGTCCTTCGCCAAGCGGGCGATTTTCCTGCCTGGCACCATCGGGTAATTTGGGTTAATTAACTTGCATCCAAGGATCCGGCCTGATTCTGGATAAACACAGTTTACAGGCAAAGTGTTGTTCTGCTTTGACCAACGCCTCTCCCTGGAGTCCACGCTCATGGGAGCACTACCCACCAAATCCTCACGTCCCTGTCAGCAGTAACAAGAGATTAGGTACTGGCACGGGTATGTCCCATCAAAGCCACAGCTCGTAGAAAACCGTTCCATTTGCATAACATTACATTTCTGCTTTTGTAAAAACAGAAACTATGACTTTTTTTTGAGGTTTCTTAGGGTAAAAAATCTGCCAGTCAGCTTTTGCAGTCTCTCCGTGGAAGCCATTTTACCAACGGCACATTGCATTTGGTAGACTCGTTCAGCGCAGAGAAGCACTCACTGCACTGAACACCAGGATGTTTTTCTTCATCATTTCTGGGCGCACAGGCTACACCTCCACTACCGAAGAAAAGGGCTCCCAGGCTGACCCTGGCACTGGCACCATCAGACACATCACAGCTCACATGTGTTTACCTAAACTCTCTCTGTACGTTAAAATAGGACGGTTACATCTGACTCGCCCATCAGGAACAGGGCCTGGCACACACTGTCCCTGCTCATCCTCCGCGTGCCCAGGAGCAGGGTAACGGCCTGCTCCAGCCCTGCTGTATATCCACCTCGACCGAAAGGGCTCCCAAATCACTTTGGTTTCTTCACACCCAGCACTGTGAAGAAAGCAAAGCGTCACCTCATCTCCTTATTTTGGTCATTGCTTTTCCACCTCTGCTCCTAAGGTAAGAGCAAATAGCACCTGGATCCCAGCAGGGATGCACAGGGTACGTGGTCCCCGTTCCCCTCCCACCGCAGCCCCCAGCCTGCAGCCCCGCTCACTCCCCAGCCGCCCGCCCCGCTCGTGCCAACACACTCATCCGCAGCACCAAACCCTGGCAGCAAATTCCCATCAGGGATCCTCAGCGAACACAACTAATCACCTCCCTGTTCACGGCTGGCTTGGTAACGAAAGGACTGTGAACACAGCACAGAGCAGTGTCCAGGCGCAGACACAAACGCAGAGCAAACTCTTCCATCCTGTGCACCAGACCTCCCTTACAGCTCATACTGGCTCCTGCAGGCTTCAAAAGTAGATTGTGGCTAGCTGCTCTTTAATTGCTATTCCTTTTCATGTATTAACATGTGCGAGTAGGTGGCTAAGAGGCAAGGGGCAAACCTATCCAAGCAGAGCACAATTCAAGCACTGGGCCAGGCGAGAGCTAGCTGCGGAGAGGGCTGCGGGGAGAAAACCTCCTCCGGGCCCCTCAGCCGTGCCCCCCACGGCCGTCACCGCACGGTGCGGAGGGGCACAAGGACGGGGCACAGACCCCCTCACCTTGCCCGCCACGCGCTGCCAGCCTGCAGCACGCCTCCGCAAACCCCCTCCGGGCCCCCGGGGATGCACGCACCCTGCTAGAGGGTCCTTCCCAGGCGAGATTTTGAGGGGTGGGGGGGTGCTTGCGCGTAAGTGAATCATCCCAATTGGTCACGGATGGGCGGGCAGTTAGACGGGCAGACAGATAGCCTGCCCGTTTGCAATTAAATGCAGGAGCAGTTGTACAACACACTACTGCAACGTCTTCTTTAAAGAAAAAAATTGAAATCAACTACCATTTCCTAAGCAGCTCAAAACTATTAAACAACTGCAGGGTAGCTCATGTCATACGTGGGAGGCTGAAATGTAATGTAGAAATGAGAGGTTTTTTCTAGTTGGCAGCACTGACAGCAACTATAATGTATGACTCTTTTGGATGCAGCGTGGCAGAGGCAGGGTGAGGATCATCCAGTGCTATTCACTAGAGAAATTGTTACACATAAAAAAGAGAAGGCAGAATCAAAGATCTCAGGATCGTGGCAGGAAGGAAGGAGGGAGGAAGGGAGGGAAAGAACGTGGTTTGCTCTTGCAGCTTTAATAAGGATTTGTGGGGTAACGTTGTGTAAAGGTAATACAGCTGGATCTTTAATAATAATAACTAGAACCAACTCTCCATGTTAACTGACCTTTAAATATTATTGTCCCTTTCAGTTTACCAAAAAGACATTTCCTTCATGAAAGATGTTATTCAACTCTGTTTAAAGATCCACTAGGCTAAAATATGCTAAACTGACATTTAGAATTATCTCATAACACTTTTTTATGATAACTCGTATTATTTCCATGTGATTTGAATATGAGATACTTTTTTTTATTTTAAATGTATTTTGAAACCGTTTCAAATAATAGGCAGATATTGCCTGGACATTCAGGTTATCTGTAATGATATTAGGGCCTTTCTCAACAGCTGAGTAATTACTTCCTTATTACGCTCAAGGCAAGTTGGAATCACGTGCCCTGCTCAAGATTTAAACCTACATCACACAGGCAAAGGAAGCATTCCGACTGACATTTTACATACCTAACTGCATTTTTTATAATAATGAGAGCATCTGTGGTATATTGCCTTGATAATCTGTGAAATGAAGACAACTGGGAGCACCAGGAAAAAAAAAAAAATCCGTTGTGTGAGGGGGGGGAAAGGCAGTGGGACTTGAGCAAAGGTAGACGTATTGGTTCTGCCTCTATTGCAATCATCTCCCAGGGCCCATTTTAGACATCGCCACGCGCAAGCAGGCCATTGCTTAGGGCAGTGGATGGAGGCGGGCAGCGACGTGTGTTAGCGTGCCGGAGCGCCGGCTGCTGCTCCGAGGGCTGGGTGTGCGGCATCGCACTCTGACACCCCACTTCCCGCCCCGGCCCCCCCCAGAGGACACAGCAGTCCGGCGCTCCTCCCTTCCACGGCCACATCGCCTGTCCCCCCCGCCGGCCCTTTGCAGAGCCACGCTCCCGGTCTTCCTGCACCGTTGAGACAGCTCCAGCATCCAGGTCCTCCCTCCCCTGCCAAATACTCCAAGCCCACCTCCAGATGTGTTGGGCATCACAAACCACGCTTGAGAAAACAAGAAACAAACAATTCTCATTCTTTCTCGCTCCTGTCCTCCATAAGAGGGAGAAGAGAGGTTCAAGCTCTGATGCCCTTAAACTGGGCAGAAAGCAGGAGGGGTCGCCCAGCAACAGCAAAAGCACAAGCCACCCTTCATTTTTTCAATTCTACATTTTCTGACTCCGCAGCATCACTTTCCACCCTGGGGGCCTGCCCGCCCCTGGCTAATGCACGTTTATAGCCCAGCTAGCTCAGCATCTGGTGGGAGAAGGGGCCTTTTCCCCAGGCATCCTTCAGCTCCAAGAGGAGGGAAAATCACAGATTGCCGACGTGCCAAAAACGTGGATAAGTGAAGATGCAGTAAAGTAACGCACGATAATAAACGCCGTCCAGCAACCCACTTCGGCACTCCTGGTTATAGTCTTTCATAATGAAAGAGAAAGGAAGGGTCATCTACGTGACAAAACACTGTTAAATGATTAAAAGAAACACACACACGATCAGCAAAGAACTGACGTGGAAGCTACAAAGAAAACCAACCTCTTGTGAGAATTTTCGTATTCTGTGATTTCAGCAAAAAATAAAGAAGCAAAGATAGAAGGGACGAATTAAGTAATAAGAGGGAGAAGGCTAATTTCATAAATAAAATCTGTAATATTTTCTAAAAACAAATGCCAGTTACGTTGCGCTCACAGGACGTGTTTTGGTTCAGGTCGGCTCTTATTTCATCCACAATATTTTCAACGTTAGTAATCTAAAGCAGACAAACCTAATTTTTAATTGGATATTACAGTTCATTTCAACTGAGCTAGCAGCAAAGTATATGCAAAATCTAAACAGAAGACTTCAATAAAATGCTTGAGATAATCATAGCGTATCTAGCTGGCGTATAGCTCTACTGTGGAAACACACACTGTTTATCAGCCTTGCATCTTCCAATGAATTAAAAAAAAGTATTATCTCTTTTCTGATTTCAACATTTGTTTAGTGAGTTCTGGTAAATTCTAGGTCAGATATTATACACTTGACAACAGAAACAACTAATTATGTTAGAAATCCACAGCAATAATAAAACTGCACAGTAAATACGTTATATCCAGGCAACAGCAGAAGGTAAGTTTGTGTTTCATTTGCTGTGGATTGCCTAAGTTGGTACATGTTTTCTGGCAAGTGTCCTTCAAATTCCAAAAATAATGCATCTATTTTATGGCATTATCTCATTTTCTATTATATTTGTTTATATCTCTGCAGTGAAACCATATTGTTATTAAGGGTATCGTTATAACAGAAAATTGCATTAGCTTTTAAAACCCCGTTCTATTTTATGTGTATATAAATAGGAACATTATGATCATGCGAGATTCCCAGTTGTCCTTGCTATCCTCTTGACACTGCTGTAAACGCGAGCAGAGCACCAAGCCCTTACCAGGGCTTAAAACATTACCCCTTCGATTAGCTGCACAGACAGCTTTTTTGCTTTTAGCACGCAAAATCTCGCCCTGCTGGTTACGTACTCGAAAAAGTGCAAACACCGTGTCTCTCTCTACCTTTGACCACCAAGATGGGTCTCCGTGCATCTGTGTTTGTATAGCATGGTGACAGCAAATCACCCAACATCTGCCAGAGGACTGGGTTCTGAAGATATTTAGGTGGCTAGCGGCAGTGAGGTGGCTAATCCCAGGTGCCTACTGGGGAAAGGCGAGGCGTGCTGTCGCTCTCGGGCAGGTTCCTAAAGGGATGCGTGACACCCAAGGCTCTCCTAGGGTGCAGGTCGTGCAATTATTTCTGTAAGTGCAACGCAGAAACCCGCTGTGGGCACCGAAGTGCCTCCCCAGGGACAGGAGGGGCCTAGATTTCCACCTGTAAAGACAGCCCAGCCTGCAGCCCTCTAACCGAGGGCTCCGGAGCAGCCAGCCAGGTTGCGGGTGGGTGCACAGATCAAGGCAGGGCCGGGCGAAGGGGGCCAGATGCGGCGCAGTGAGGGGCTCTGCTGCGGTAGTGTCTGCATGCCCGAAAGGGGACCGGGATGCCCTATGTCCTGGCAGCAGAGCGCCGCGTCTCCTGGCCACGTGCGTGCGACACCGTGATGCTCTGACTATACCCTGCAACTGAGATAGGGCCCTTATTTGTTAGGCGTAACAAAAATGCGTCAAAAATTCTAAGCAAGGCTTTGCATTGATGACAGTAATTAACGTTGTGGCTGCTGAGAAATCAAACAAGTTTGTTCGGGTGATTTCGTGTCACCTGATGACCAATTAAAAGCTGTGAATTTTGAGAGCAATTCTTTTTTTTTTTTTTCCCCCTGGATAAGATGGAATTTAATTTTAGTGTCTTGAAACGCTTTACAGAGTGCAGTCGTGTCTCTTTCTCGCTGCCGTAACACCCAGTAGTTCAGGGAATGCAAGGGCGTGTGATTACAGGGCAGCTCCCAATTGGATACACCATGTAATCAGGGCTGATGTATAGTGCTACGCTCTGAGAAAACCCAGAAGAATCTCGTCTAAAAAGTTCTCTGAATCAGGGTAATTACAATATTAATCACAATCCATTGAACTAAAGTGGCATTAAATACAAATTTTCTGTTTATATAGTAAGCACTGAATGACAGTAAGTTAGCAACAGCCATTTTGGTCTGGTTTAACTGCCTAACATCTGGAGAACATTATTACGGAGTCATCAGCCGTTTGGCCAGTGCCCAATGTGGAAGCAGTTTTACCCTCTTTTCTCTAAACACCAGCACAGCCTCGCCGAAACACGCGTACTTCTCTTTTCTCTTCCTGAAACATTCTCTTAAGTAGTTTCAATATCGTAGAATTTTGATGGGATAAGCCACTTGTTTCTGTTTAGAAAGCAAACAAATTGGATGAAAATAAGGGGCCGATTTTAAACATTTAATTTAAGCAAAGATAGTGCTGCTTATGAGAGTCCGTGGTAAAGGCAGTTGTTCCAGCTATTTAAACAATATGATTACACGGCATTTCACAGTATAGAAGAGACAGATGACTAGAAAGTCTGAAACTGTGTGCCCTTGTTCCTGTATAAATACGTACACAGAGCCTATCGCTGGTTACCACCGAATTCATACGAAGTATAATTTGGTCTTTATTACAGTTGCTGTGCTTGAAAAGAACCTCTTCACTTATGAAGAATCCCTTTTTTCTTTTTTTTTCCTATAGTAATGAAAAAACACAGTTGTCAGCATAATATCCTGACATTCAGGATGCCAGCCTGTCTCTACTGGAGTCAGATGTGAAAATAAATAGATATTAAACTGTCAGTCAATGAAATTACAAAGTCAAGAGCAGCTCTAGCTGCGATCCTGTGTGTTCTGTTTGATGGACACAGGTGTTTAAGTGTTATGAAATCCAGCAGAGCCTCAGAGTGAATAATGCCCCTTCCAGCGGTCCTGCCATAGCCCAAAGAGCTGCAATGAGCTCCCCTCTCACCCTGAGGCCCCCGAGCAATCGATGTGCCCTAAGAAAGGGGCCAGAAAGGCCTTGCAGGTTTATTGGAGCTAAAACCTGAGAAGTCTTAAAGCCTGCGTTATGGCATATGTTGAGGAATCGAAGCTACACTCCTCCGAAACTGTGAAAGTTAGTCCCACTGGCTTTGCATACAAATCTGAAGCAGATGCCCAAAATCCACATCATTTATTTATTATTCATAAGGCACTTAAAGTCAATCATCTGTCACTAATAAACATTAACACTATTAAAAATTAACGATCATCCTACAGCATGCTGAGACAGATTCTTCTTTCTGTTTGATGAGTATTGGAGCAAAGTACATCGCTTTCATTTACTGACTCTTAAAGTGTTTATGCTTTGTATAATGCTGCTACTTCAGCTCCTCCTCCAAACACCAGCCCTCCTCTTGGGATGCCAAGAAATTATCGGTCTTGTGAGAGGAGCTTGAAAGGACGCGTTTAGATACAAATATGTATCTACAGAGAAGAAAAATAAATCACAGATTCAACGTTATCGCACGGCACAAGCCTTTGTGGTTACAGGACTTTTGGTCCCCCTTCCCACTCTCTGCTACACAGTGCGTCGTCTGTGATGGGGGACACGTGTCCCCGTGCTCTTCGCTGTACGGGAGGGTCCCGGCTCAGGTACCGTACCACAAGTGGACGATGAGGCTGGAAATAACAGCTCCGACGAGACTACCTGAGAGTCTCACAAGCTAGAACAAGAAAAGGCTTCCTGAAGAGCAACTCAAAAAGGTAACTTCTCCAAAGGTCCGCACAGTGTCGCAGGGCACTTTCTTCTCTTAGTGGGTGGGAGGCAAAGCCCACTGCTAGAGATGAAGAAACAGCTCGCACCTTAACCCTCAAAAGGACATTCCCTCTAAAAGTAAAAATGATCCTAGACCCTTCATCTTTTGTGCTCGCATTTTCAAATATAAATCTTGGGGAATACATTTTCCCCTCAGCTTTATCACATTTCTGTCTTGCACAGGCAGAACTCGTCATTCAGCGCCGTTTCCTAACATGCACGCATCATGTTTTGCCCTGCTCCTCATTTTGGTGATTACTTAATTGTGGGAGTGCTGTACGTATATTATAAATAATCGCTTTATACACAGTTGATTCTGTTAAAACACAGAAAATAATCTAACTAAACCTGTGTTAAAGACCAGTCTAGTAGTAGAAGAAAAGAGCCAATATGATTGTGTGCATCAAATCAAACTAACCTCAAATTTCTTTGAGTTATATCAAACTTCTGAAAACAAACTTAAGGTCTCAGTACTAATGATATAATGGGAAAACTTGCCAAGATGGGAGACATATTAATCTTCCTCTTGCAATTTACACTATAATATTTCAGTGCCAAAACAGTTTTCATAGAAAAACAGTGACTGTTAAGAAATAGAAGGATCTGTAAGTAGAATTAAGTGACTGCAATCACCCTGTTTTCTTTCCTTACTCATGTTTCACATGAAATACCTAATGAGGATTCACAAAAAGCAGCTATCAGAGCTAGAAATGTACAGACCAACTGGAAAAACACGATGCCACAGGACCACACTCACCCTACGGAGGACGGGGAAGGGTTCGCATTACGTATGTACTACCTTCGTATCGGCTGTTGGCATTACAAATGAAATTTGGTGCCATTAGAAGAATGCTGTCATCCAAAACTAATTCTGCCTTTCAGGGTACAGCAAGTCAAGAAGTAGTGAGAACTCCCTGCAATGTCCTCAGCAAGACCTGAAGAAAAGTTTTTCCGGGTACTGCAGAACATCAGGGACCAGTTCAGTGCCTGGCACGTCATTTTTACATTTGCCCGTCTCCCCTCTTCTGCAGAGCCACACAACGGTGGGCAGCTCCGTGAGTCAACACTAGGGAACTGACAGCCAGTCCTGCAGTCACACACACCGATAAGCCCCATAGAACCTGTAATTAAACACTTTTGAAGAGAATTAAGGTATACAACCTTCTAAATCTCAGGCCGAAGACTGTTCTAAACAATACTTTTTAGTCATACCACTTTGTCCTGCTGCCCGTTCTCCACTGCCAAGAGACTTCTTCCTAATTTGTCTCATTTTTAGCTTAGAATTCATGCACTGTCAAGCCAAGTTACTCTTATAAGGAGAGTGGGAATTACAGTCAAGAAAAAGATATATTAAAGCATCATTATTCAAACATAAAAATGCAATGAAAATGTTAACCAGCTTTCCCTAAGGTGAAGGTGTTTATTGCTAAGTGTTTGCAGCACAATTACATTCAAACAGACAAATGCTAGCTTAAAATAAAGCGTTTATTTTTCTGAATCTACCTAGGAGAAATGGAAAAACACCTTGAAAGTTAGCTGCCTCATATCAAATACTTACCCAAAAAGTTTTTCTATTAAAAACGTTAGATTTTTAAGAATAATTTTGGGAAAACCAGGCAGCTAAAGTACAGTGCCTTATTTTCCCTTCTTAAATATAAATACCTTGCAGCGACCTTCTGCAGTGGGTAAGTTTGGAATTTATATTCATTTCTAAACCAAAACCCGACGCTTTTTCACATTATGCTGTGCAAACCACATTTCCGTAGATTTGTTGCAGTCAGCACAACACAGACGCACCGCAGCCGGCAGACAGGCGGGCATGGGGCTGTTCACGCTCCTGACCGCTGCCCCGGAGCAGCTCCCCAGCCCACGGGGGGCTGGGAACTGCGGGACCCGATGAGCGCTTCACGTGAAGCTGAACTGCGTTTCGGATGGGGCAACGCTAGGCATGGCACAGGCTTTTGCGATACCGTCAGCAGAGGCGCCGGACGAGGCGAGGCGTCCGTGGGACACCGAGCCTGAAAGGTTCCCCACAGGCACAGCCCCTTCGTTTCCCAGCCCGCCCTCACTGCAAGGCTTCAGCCCCCCAAACGGGGTCTCTCAGCTGTTCCCCTCCCCTCCGTTCTTAGGCGAGTCACTCAGGTGTCACCTTCCTCCCACCTGAAAAGACACAGACCCCCTTTGCCTCCCCAGACGAAGCGAGGTGATGCTGCTCCAAAAGCCCATCTGGAGGCCCGTCAGAGACCATACAGATTACATACAGCCAGGGACCTCGTGTGGGCTTCTGGCACAAATGACAGTGAAAAACCTAGATCATAACAGCAGGAGCTGATGTGGCCCATACTGGGCCACAAGAAGCAGCAACTCTGCGGCACCAGTATTTATAAGCACAACTGGAGGCTGCTATCTGTCTCTTTCATACGATTGCTGGACCACAGACTACGGGCCATCTGCCCGCAGTCTATTATCACAATCTGTGAACAATTATAGACAGGATATCTCATCTTAGAAAATGGCAAAGTTAACAAAAAAGGCACTGAAACAAGCCAGAAAACGATGAAAAAGCAAGCAGCAAAACTGCGGTCAGCCATTGCACGGAGCCCCATTTGGCAGCCCTTGAACCCAGCAGCGCTTTGTTCCCGGACCCACCGCCACCGCATCAGCTGCCCCAGAGCAGAGGTGATTGCTGCTGCTGCTGAGGCCACAGCGGGTGCCAGCTTCAGCCCTTCTCCTGCAAATCCAAGCACCTGACCACACTGTCCGAGACCCGAGAGCACCGTTACCCTGCCTGTGCAGCCGGCTTGAGGGCAGCTATAGTCAACGTGGTGCTGCCTCAAAGGGAAATGTCCCAAACCCCTTTCACAGCCAGCAGCTGAGCTTGCACCAGAACTGCCAGCCCTTCCTCAGGCTGCCCTGTCTCTGCCCGCTCCATCACCATCCTCCACTCCCCTGTACCATGCTGGAGCTGCTGCTGGCAGAGGGCCCTCTGCACCCCCAGCCAGCTGCACCCCGCGGGGGTCGCACAGGGCTGCAGCGGGAGACAGAGTGCTCCAGAGGCACGGCACAGACGATGCTCTGGGCCTCGGCTGGAAAGGCAGGGGGAGAGGATGAAAACTTACCGCTCCTGGCCTTTGATCTGCAATGCTGCTGCAGACAAAGCTGGGGAGATGGTAGCTGCTTCTGGGGTGGTTGGCTTGCTGTCGCTGAGCGGAGGGTGGTAATGCGTGGTCAGCAGGAGATGTGGTTTGTCAGTGCTGCCTGTTCCCCACCTGCAGACCACTGATGCAGCAAAGGAGTATCCCTCTCAGAGGAGCCTGCTGAATCCCTAAGCAAAAAAATCCCTTGCCTCCATTACACGGCCATCGTCTTGGAGCTGAGCCTCTCTACCCACAGCCCACCCTTTGACTCAGGACAGCTCCCATCCAGACCGAGCAGACTCTGCTCCTCAGCACCCCTGGGATGTTCCCTTTGGTCAGCCAATGGCTGACTCCAGGAGAAGGCTGCCTGGAAATGCCATGCTCCCTTCCACTCACTGATGGTCAGGGTGGGAACGGACAGGAGTCCTGAGTACTGAATGGCCCAGGGAGAGCAGGAGGCAACCAACTGCTGCCCAGTGCTGAATACTACGAGGCGAGATGTGAGGCTGCAGCATCTGCTGTGGGATAATCCCAGTTCAACTGGTGCTGTGGTCCTGGCTGGGGCTAGGGACCTGAGTGCCCTGGCTGGGAGGTGAGCCTGTAAAGCCCTGACACCGTTGGAGTCCTGCTTTCCCCAGGTTTCTGTGTCATGCTCCAGGTAGGAGTCTCCAAGGATGCCCCAGCAGACACTGCCGGATGGGACGGGGTAGCTGTACAGCTGCTGGGGAGGCAGCGTGGGACGGCACCGCCGGGCTGAGCCAGCGCAATCCAGCGGAGAACGCTTAAAGAGCAACAAAAACTATGCACATGCAAAAACCCTGCATCAGTCTTCAGTGTAGTCTCAGTAATTAGCGGTTTCTTACAACAGGGAAACGGTACAGAAAGTAAAAATCCGACTGCCTTAAAACAATAGACACTCTCAATTCATTTCTAATTTATGCATTCTTGTCATATGAAAGCCACTTGCTTAAGCTGCTTTCCTATCTATTTGCAGTCTGTTCAGACACACAATGCTCAGTAGGGGTCTGTCTCCATGATTCATTGGCTCAGATTTCCTATAGAGTTTACATGATGTCTACTAAGCCCCATACAGTTTTGTATCCATTATAACCAGGGACAAGCAAGCAGGGCTCAGGAGGCTGAGCATCCATCTAAGAATAGCTTCCTGTCTTCCAGCTCTCTTCACAACAAATGAACAATGGTTACATTTTACTGGCTAGCACTGCATGGTGAGGGGAAATTATAGGAACTTGTCTGACTTAAATAAGGGAAGAAGCATTTAGAGTGAAGCTCCTTAAATGAGCAGGTCAATAACTAGTTTACCGAGACCAAGGCACATAGCTAATGAGAGAATAAAGAATTATTCTTGTCAAGAGAGAAAAAGATGCTGCCCTGGTTTTGTGCTAAATAATTACATTCATTATCTTTAGGACAGCCCTGCAAGTGGTCTTTTGCACTAGTAAATTCATTAGCAAAGCTAATAGGCAAACTACTATTGGGGCAAATTTAAACGATTGCAATAGGATGAATGGCAAAGATGGGGAAAGGTAGTACGAGAGCTAAGAGCCAAAGTCAGCTTTAAGTATAATTGAATTTATCTTCTCATCAACTTTAAGGCCTCCTTCTGGGCTTGAAACAAGGAGAGGAAAAGCCATTGAAAAGAAAGGATATTCACTTGATTGGATTTGTGGCTAGCTTTTCCAGCTTACCAAGCTGTCTAAACTGACCTCTTGACACATGACGACAATTATAAATCCAACAAAAATTAAAACGTTAACTAAATTGGCTCAATGTTTCCAAATGACGAAGGATCTCAAACGTGTCAGGAACCCATCTCCCCAGCAGAAACACTGAAAAAGTAACCAGGCTTTGAATTTACCCAGAAGTTCAAGAAACTCAGCTGGGCAGCAGGAAGGTAGGCTGCAACGTCTCTAGGCAAGAGCCACGGTCGCACAGGGGCTGCGGAGGAGGGCCAGCAGGACCACCTGCCGCGGCTTCGGAGAGTGGAGTGGCCCCACGCGAGGCACCGCAGAGCGGTGGCGGTCCTCCCTGGAGGGCGGCGGCGGCGGCGGTGGTGGTCCTCCCTGCCTGCTCGGGTTGCAGTCGTCCCGTCAGCACAGCCTTAGGTTCAACGCGCCACGAACACACACGGGGCCATCAGCCCTCTCTGGTACTCTGAGTCAGGCTGGCTACGTATTTATGCAGACACCACCGCATTAGGTATGCTTCACTAAGTTTTTCTTTACAGATACATTTTTAAATAAAGAGGTTAGAGTCTGATAAAATCACTGGAGGAGCTGTGGGCAGAAGTACCCCTTCTTTAATCATGCCCTGCCTAGACCACGATCACAGAAGCTTCACAGATACAAATGCAGCACGTTGAGGTGAGCCTCGAAAACGATTGACATCAATTTAGCGAGGCTGAGGAGCACAGCAGTAACACGCGTAGGACAGAGCAGACCGCCGACGGCGCTTACTGCAGTGTCTGGCACTGACCACCATCTCCAGGCAGGGCTACGCAGCCCCCCCACCCCGCAGGGCTGCCTTCGCTGACAAACTGACTTACAGGGGAATGGAGACAATTTCTGTTATTGGGCTCAGTACAGGACATAGCTTTAGCTGAAAAAGCAGGAGGGAATTTTTTTTTTTAATGTTGAAACATTTTTTAGCATTTTAAAAGTGACATTCCAAAGTGTTTTGGTTTTTTTTTTTTCCTAAAAACAACTTTACCACTACGAAATGAAAATGTGTTATGATTGCAAAAAAATACTTACTAAAAAAAGAGGGAAAAAATCATCAAATATTTAAGCTTTTTGCTTTGGACGTAGAATAAAAATACCTCTTTTTTTGTTAACTTTGTAAAAAACTTATTAAATTGTCTGATTCAGGTTCAACTGGGTTGGGTTCAGGTTTGCCACTGACACAAAAAGCTGTTGTACATCATATCTGTGTCTAGCTGTTTTAAAGGGACCCTCAGAGTATTAGCTAAAGGCATCCAAAAAGTAGCTTTTCAGTAATTGAATTTGGGAAAGACAGAAAAGAAGTGACTGCAACGAAGCCCAAATCTGAAAGAAAAAGAGAAAGAAAAAAAAAAAATCTTCTTTGCCAAGTGGAAATGGGAATAAATGTTCTTGGCTACTGCTGCCAGCCTGAAAAGCCAGAAGGAGCCTGAGGCTCCCAGTAAACCTAGTTTAGAAACCTCCTCAGCCGATCTCTTATTTCTTCTGGCTAGTTGCCTTATCCAGTCAAGTTAGAAATTCAGGATCTAACTCTTGGTGAGAAATTGGAAAGGCAGATATATTGTACGTCTGAAGGAAGACACCCAGAGAATTAATTGTCTTTACCTAAACCAAACACTGGGGAAACGCTCGCCACCTTTGTCGTTTCGGCAAGAGCCGACCCCTTCCCTCCAGCCATTACTGTCCACCTCCCCTGTCAGCAGGTCCAACCTGCGTGGGCTGCAGCACGAAAGGCTGCTGGAGATCCCAAAGAGTCACAGCACCTCTGCCCGTTGCCAGGAGAAAACCGGTGACCACCATCCTTCTCCCCCCACCTTCTTTCATGCGCCTACAGCCTTCAAAACCGGACTGAAAAGGTGCAAAAAAAATCTGAGGTCTGTAGATAGTGACAAAGCTTCCTTCTTAATGAATTTTTAACTAATCATTTCCACAGGAGGATGAAAACTGGAAGATAACCGTTAAGAGTGTGGGAAGGGTGTCAAGAAGTGTTTTACTGAGGACAGGCCTAACAAGCACGGGCTGGGGAGAAGTTGGCACCTTGTTCTCTCAGAGGTCAAGAGCAGACCTGGCCTTCCTCGCTAGATTTTTGCCGGCTATTAAGTGATACAAACACATCCCGCAATCTTTATATTTAGAGAGTCTAAAAGTTCAATTATATGGCTGTTCAAGAGTTGTTATGGTCAGAAAAGTGACTATAAAAATGTCACCTTGTTCCTGCACTTACCTGCTTCCTCAAGCGTCTGCTCTCTTGCCGATATATGCCCATTTTACTCATTAATGTTAATGGGAACCAGGTATGCCAATCAGAGAAGATTGGCCCCTTAAGCTATACCTATTTTGCCTGCTAACAAAGCAAACTTTTTATCGCAGTAAGCAAGGGAAAGCCAGCACAGGTGTGCCACGGTAATATGCATTATACTTTCCCTCATGCTGTGTCACCACCGGTGAAGCTTTATTCTCATTCCAGAACTTGTACACTTGCTGAAGGTTAGTGATGAAGTACAGTGCGGGTCATAAACAACTGAGCTTCATTTTCCACAACTAGACGGAGCAGCAGGCACTTAGAAAAAAAATTATACTAGCTTGTAAATGGAACAATTTAATATGGAAGTAACTGATGGCAAATAAACACAGAATGCCAAGGCAACATCTCTGTCACTAGCTGTACTCTGTTCCTTCCATTTCTTTAAAAATCAAAGCTAGTGAACTAGAATTTATTCAATCTTACCAAAGAAATCGATTCAGAATGTGAAATATACCCTTAAGAAGGGAGAACACTGTGCTCTTTCCTGACAAAAACCTTTTCTACAGACAGTGCACTGGGAAAGCCTAAATACATGCAGCTATGGCTAAGATTTTCCAGCCGTGTAGCTGGAAACGCTCTACACTGCCATCCTTTGCCAAAGTCATTTGTGTGGTAAAACCTCCGCAAAACAGCAGAGCCTAAATGATACGTATGGCAAAACATCTCCTTGTCTTGTTTCTTCAGCTACCTTCCAGGTACGTAGGTTGTTTCTCCAAACGCGTGATGCTTTCACACGTGCTCTGACCAACCATCTCTTTAAACGACACGATCGTTCCTGTTATCTACCGCAGCTAGTGGTGCTTGAATCTGGTCTCTCCTAGGAACTAAGACTTTATTTTCTGACTTCCTGCAGGAAAAATGATTCATTGCTTATGGACTCCCGTTGACAAGTGAATGCAGTCTCAGTGCTGCATCAGCAGCAGATTTGAGTCTTTTATCAATAGGTTTTGCCATAGAAATCTATGTGTAGCTCTGGGAAGCACTGGCTCCAAACAAAGTCATGTCGGAACTGAAGAAACTGGTAAAAAGACACATTTATGCTTTAAGTGTGATTTCTGGGCAGGGGAACAGCGGTGGAGCAGGGTCCCAGGGAGGCTGTGTCGTCTCCGTCCTTGGAGATTCACAGGAGCAGACCGGGGAAAATTCTGAGCAACCTTGTCTGGCCTCACAGCTGACCCTGCTTTCAGCAGGAGGTCAGACCTAAGCCCTCCCGCACTCCCTTCCCAGCCGAGCTGGCATTGTGTGACGTGAGGTCTCGCTCAAAATCGTACCACCATCTTCAGCCAGCCACAAGTCAGAGAAGAGGTTCTTACCCTGCCCCTTCCCTGGGCGCATGGGCATTTCGGTGCACCCACAGACCTCTTGCTAATCCCTTCCTACACGTTGTTCTGCCCTATCAGACAAAACCCCACATATTCCTTTCTTACTTTTCATAGTCCTCCTTCCCTAGGAGCCTGTAGGCTTTTCAGCGGTACAAACCTACAGACCTTACAGAGCCTCATTGGTCTTTCTCAGCGGTTTGTCAGAACAGAGAGTGCTCTGAAGGGAACAGCAACAGACACCTCTGATCTTCGTTTCCAACCGTTCAGATTAGTATTCTGCGTTCGCTGCTATTTATATTCTCTAACTTCTTGATACCTACGGCTGAGTGAACTTGTCCAAAACCTCTCCCTGGTTTACGAGCGTGGATTTGGTTTTTATGTTCACTGACTGCTAATGAAGCATCTTCCTGCCTTAATCCTGCATAAAATTAGGTACCTACTGTAAAACACTCCTCCCTACTGCTTTTCATTGATTGCACAGGGAATTAGGATCTGGCAACCATTGATAACAGCCATGAAGAGATGCTCACTGCTCTCTTGACCTTATGAAATGAATTTAGTTATAGCAAGTGGTCAAAACATGGCTCAGCACGAGAAAGAAACCCTTCTCACTCAAATCGTATCAGTACGGATCCTTGAGATCAGCACGGAGCTGGACTTCAGCTTTAGACAGATCTGAGCAAAGCGCCAGGTAGCGCCGGTGCCCAGACGCACCACGACGCTGCCACCGCTCGCCGTCCTCTACCCGCTGTCTCCAGTTCCTGAACGCACCTTGTGAAAGGACAGCAAGAGTAGAAACTGGTGGCTGGTTCACGGCGTCCACGTTACGGTGCCTCCAGCTTAAGCTTTGCCACGTAGCCAATGCAAAATAAATGGAGCGGCTCCCCCAGACATGTCTCGGTTGACTCGATTCATCTGCTTTGGAAGGGGAGGAGGCGGAACTACAGCAGTCCCGCGTTTTCCTGTGTGCAGAGCCAGGCTATGGGCTCAGAGGAGGTACAGGACCCGGGGAAGGAGCTCTAGCTCTTAACTACAGTTCAGCTTTCCCCTGCTGCAGATCTATGGGAAGAGCAAAACACAGCAAATGAAATTTGGCGTAACAGTCCTAAACTGGTGATGGAAAAGCTGGCTACCTCATCCATGGCTGAATTTAGTTATTTTGTTTAATTATACTACAATTGTACCTGATCTGTATTCTTGGCCTTTAAAACCAAGGATAATCTATGGCTTCTAAGATTTCAGTTTCTCCTTAAACAATATTAATGGCTGTCCATAGTAGACACAGCTTTATCAGAGGGGAGAATATTGGAAATTTGAGGAAGAACATCTCCATCTAACTGCCTACCTGTAACTGAGAAATTAGCATTCTTCCCAAGAGAAAAAAGGCTGAGGTTAATTAAGCGATCATTGAACAATGCATGCAAAGTTTCTATTGTGAAACATGATTTTATAAAGAAATATATGCACATCCCCACCTTGCCACAGTCTGATAAAAAACGAAGGAGAGTACGGTACATACCACCAAATGGATGACGACTTCATATAACTTGTTCCGAAAGAAAGCAGCCTGTTGTTTACTGCATTTATCGACAATCTGTGAAAGTAGACCAGAAATCAGTCTAATTACCAGAGTGCCAGTTGTGCTTGTTAACACCAGCTTTGTGACCAAATGTTATTCCACAGTTGTCACATCACAAGAAGGTTTCATTACTAACATAATAGTGAACAAGATCACATGCCTGGCTATTGATTGATCTGCCACACAAAGGACGGACGTTGTTGTCTCTATTATAACCAGTTACATCTTTGTCTGCACAGGAATGTATCATGAGCGGTTGCTGCACTGTTTCCTAATTTCTGCCTGTAGCCCATTAACAGCCCATTAGGATTTGCAGACTTTACCACCAGAGAAGAAATTACCTTGCCGTACCTGTGCCTCGTATCAATCGTCAAAAAACTATTTTCATCACCCTTCCTGCGTTGGATCCTACAAGGATTGAGACTTACTCAACATTTGCTTTATAAATACATCACTTCTGCCAAATCAAAAGATATTTTAATTCTTTCCAGACGCAATTAGGTAACACTGCCGGAACAGTAGAAATATTCATCATTACTGCAGCTGAATGGCCCTGAAAGAACTATATCTTAGACCGGAGAAATACTCTGCTAACAAGCACCTCAGTCAAAATGAACTAACGTTGACCCTCACACCATCAAGATATTGCTTTCCATTCGCTGACTGGTCATAAATGCAAACAACAGCTTTCAGGCCTGTTGTTAATATTAAAAGTGAACACTCTTGTTTGTTTTTCTATGAACTCAATAAATATTATAATATAAAAGTGGATTTGTTTATCATTGTGAGCCTACAGAAAAACAAGCATGCCTCATCATCTTATCTGATGATGAATGATTTATCAGGCAGAACGTGAATCTGCTTCTAACTGAGTCTATTTTCCTGTTTATGCTTGTTGAACAGATACAATTTAATGAAGAATATAAAGTACTTAAAAATCTGTCTACCATTAATAGTTTAATTAAACTGACATGTACTTCAAAAACAGAGAGACAGAAAACATTAATTTTGGTTATAAAGGGCATGGCATTATTAAAGTGCAATTAAAAACAACATTCACTTACAATTAATAGCTAAAACAATTTAATTATTTAACATTTGATTGTCAGTTCTGGCTAACTTAGCCACCCCAGGGTAGGTATGTTCTCTGGTGCCCTTGTAAAGTATGTTACATGGCTGCCATCACACTGCAAAGACCCAAGCACAAGCTAACAAGTTGCTCCTGAGCAATATCTCACTGTAAACCCCCTGACGAACACCGTGCTGTGCTATTGTCCCCTGGTCCCCCGTGTCCTTGAGGTGCCAGTTCCCAAAGGATCTCTCCCCGACCTCTCCGCTCGGGAAGGTAACAGCCTCTGCTGAGGCTGGTGCAGGGTCTAGGGGCTGATTGGTGAGCTGGCTCCCGGCTTTTGGATCACTTTTCCCCGGTAAAAGCACTAATTTGGGTCCCTCAGACATACTCGAGCACCTGTTTTCTTCCTAAACTTCGTGGCTCTTACAGCTCTCTCTTTCCGTCAAACTTGATTGAAATTGGTGGACTGGCTCAGCAGTTATTTGGGGGAAGGCGCTGGAAAAGAGGAGCAAAGAAAAGCAGCTCAACCACACAGGTCTCATTTCACTTGGAAACAGGACAAAAAAACCTCTCCTGCCAAATTCAAAGTTAAAACCTGAAGATGCAAAGCGAGCGTCTGCCAAAGAATTGTTGTAGGACTGCTTCCCAGAAGCATAGGTCCTTCCTGAACAAAGCAGCAATGGAAATTTCCTTGAAATTCAGCCCATGTTTTTTAAGAGCATAGCAACAAACACACGTAGAAATTTCATCAGAATTTCAGGGTCAGAAGAAAATCCAGACTTGAAACACAGGACTAGTCTCAAAACAGGAGTTCTGTTCCATAGGATATTGCAATACTTTCAGAGCTATATTGAGAAGAAAAGTCACTTTTGGTGTAAAATTTCAAAAGGCTGAGAGAGACCTCAGTAGCCAGCAACCCTACTGCAGAGCCATCCATTTGTGACTGGAGTAACCGTGTCTGGATTACACCGTTAGCCAATACACCGGCCACCGGGCAGCTGGCTGTCCTGGGATACGTGTGACAGGAACTTTGTCTTCAGTGAGTTTCTTTTGGACAACTGTTTCGTTCAACAGTTCTCAAGAAACATTGCTCTAATCGTAATTAAAGAAAACCAGATGCTACAGCTTTCCCGGAATGTCACGGCAAGTTCCACAGCTCTCAGCAGGACTTTGCAGATCTCAGAAGTTCGGTCTTACAAGGAAATTGCAGGATTAATACTCTACTAACTGAGCACGCTTATTCCTGAACAGAGCCTGGAACAAAATTTGTTTCAGGACTATTTAACTAGTCCCCATAAATTTGGTTTACTCATTTCCTTATTAGTTGAGGTGTGCGGAGTGGTTGCAACTGCTCCCTTAAATCACAAAATATAGCCCTCTATTACCTCCCCAGGAGGAAAGGAGAGAAAAAACAAATTATAAAATCAGGGGGAAAAGAACCCAACGGCACAGTTAAAATGTTCACAAAAGCTTTCTTTCCTGCCTTTTTACCAATCCAGAGAGTGCCGTAACCCTGGCCCTACCACCTGAAGGGTGCTGACTGACTCCTTAAGTCCAGAAGGAGAAGTCCTTCTGTCCATACTGCAGGCGGCTGAGCCAAGCTGGAGCCTCCGGGATTAGAGAGAGGAGCGCGCTGAGCCTGGGTCTGCCTTGCAAGGACAGCTTTCACGTCTGGGACTTAGACCAGGGCTCCAGACCTTCACGTCGTGCCGCAAGTCGGACAAACGCGCAGCAGAGGACGGTGCCTGAGCTTCTGCTGGTAGACGAATTTACCAGAAAACCGCACGGGGAAAAAATGGTTTTATTCATGTTTTCATAGAGAGCATTTTAATGACCAAATATTTGTTACACTGCACCTGTAAATAATGTATAAAGCATGAGAATAAAAGTAATCAGTACAAAGCAATGTATTCCTGCACCTAAATGTCTCCATGGAGAAAATTTAAATTTCTCTTAATTTTAATCTCTGTTAAATTTAACACTTAAATTGCTCTGTGGAGAAATTTAAAGGAAGAGAGAAAAGGTAAAGGGTGAGAGTTAGTAGGATTCATTAAAAAAAAACCAAAACATAAATGGTGTCTGTCTTTACCTTTTTTCCTCTGAAGAGTATTATAATAATAGATTTATTTTCAATGCAGTCATTAAGCCTGCCACCTTCACATAAAAACACCTGCACTGACACAGCTTAGGCTTTGAATTCAGATAAGTTATCCCCAGAAGAGTAAATATATTCATAAACGGTCAGAGCTAAAGCATTTCAGTCCACCAGAAGAAATATTTATGAGAACGGTTGTTCATTTGAAGATCTTGTGAGGAATTCAGCAACTGAGCTCGTTGAGGAGTATTCGCCGGGGAGGTACCAGATACCCTCACCGTAAAGTTAAGAGCTGATTTTGCGCCGAGCCGAGCAGGGAATGGTGGCTTTTAAGGGTTTTGGCTCTGCAATCTCTAGCCACATTAAAACCTTACTCACACTCTTTTCAAGATCTGTAGCTGAGATGTGATTGCAGTCTAGTATAGACCACCAGAGTGGGTAGAATAGGGAATAAAGTCTGGAAACACATTTGAAAGTAAACCGGGAGATATGGACAGCCTATACACCGTCGGATACAAGCTAGAAGTAAAATCACTTGTGCCTGAACCAAGCTTCTTTGCTTGCATGAGAATTTCTATCAAATTGCTAGCCACACCAGCAGTCAGATGTTTGCATATATAGAACAAAACACCAGGCAATAACTGAGCTTTATTTTCTTCATGGTTTATTCGCTGTTCTGTGACCAATGCAGCCTGGAAAGTCATCTTATGAAATACTGTATTAATTGACCACGAGTTTCAATCTTTTCTTTAAAGACAGAATATTGCCTATCGTTTAATATTTTGTAAACACATCCGTCTATCTCAAACCTTAGCCATTAAGAATATTCTTTCAGGTTTTTTTTAATTTTTCTTACAAGTCTACAGATCCTTCAGTAATATATTTTAAACTGCCATTTATGAAATTATAGTTTGATCTCTATTTCTTTCTTTAAAGAGTGCGAAATCACATTACAATACTATGATCTTCTAACTAAGGCTTTGCCCCACATAAGGCTCAGGCAAAGCATGTCTGAAGCATTCCCTGACATAGAACCTTTAAGAAAAAGCCCCCCAAAGCGTGCGGTTGTCTAGGCGGCTTTGCAAATGAAATCAAGGCATTGGATGTAGATGTTGTTATTTTTGTGTTTAAATTAAGCTTGAAGTGCCGTGCAACTGAAATAAAAATCAGAAGCAGAGCAGGGTATTGTTTGGTTTCTGAACATTAAATGCAATCAAAAGGTAATAGTACTTATAGATTTTTTCCTATACAAACAGGCTTATGGAACTGGTAAAACCTATTTGCTCATTGAGCTTCAAAAATCTGGATGGTTTCTTCTGTGAATAATCAAATAAGTTAACTCCGGCAGCTTCTTTGGTTCAGCGCTACAGATATACAGGATTCATATTTAAAGGGCTACTATTGGTTAGAAAGCATACTTTTTAAAAACCAAGTAACTTTACTACAAATGTCATTTAAGGTAATGAGACAAAATATAGTGTGAAAAATAAACCAAGCTCACAGCATTCACAGCTGATAAAAGCAGCAAGTCAGCAAGTTTCATTTTTGTTGCTAATCAATTTTACTTTCAGGTTTGCGTACATGAGAATAAAGTCGCAACACCTGCAGGCAATAGTCATTTACTGTTACAAATTTGTTTCTTTATATATTTCATTTTTATAATTTTATGAAAACGCTCCTGTTAATTTGAAGTTCCTGGAGAGCTTTTTTCAGTTCAGAAAAATCTCTCGGTTGTTTTTCAGCATCTTTGATTACTGTAAGTAACCTGTTCTCTCAGTAAGAGAAGGCAGTCTATTGACCCAGAATTTTCTTGCGATAGCTTTCCAAAACTTAGGACTTAGGTGGGTTTATATGTTAAGAAAACAAGCATAATTGCACCGCAAATTTTAGGGGCCCTAGTGCCTTCTCAAGACGCATGATGTCTCTTCCCTGCTTCAGTGTCACAAGGATGCTAAATAAGGAGAGAGAAATCCCTTCCTTCAGGAAAAAAAAAACCCAAAACCAAACCCAAACACCACCCTTAAAATACTAGATCATGTCAAAACTGTGGGAAGAGGTTTCAGATACTATCGGCTGTGGTTTTATATTCGCGTTCTGCTTGCCAATATTTTGGGTAGTATTCTGACGCTGAGTTTTGATCCTTTAAGGACCTCCTATCCCCTAGGCTCAGGTTTGACTCAGTATTGGAAATGCCAGGACAGCAGCTGCTCCGAGAGCAATCTGGATGAAATTTCACAAGAGCAGCTTTTCCTGCAATATTTTAAACTGATCCGAGTTGAGAAAAGCAGGGAGAAAATAAAAAAAGATAAACACAGAAATCAGACAGAGTAAAACCTGGAAGGGGAACGTGGAAAGCAGAACGGGAGCGAGGAAATACACGTGTGTGGAAGGACTAAGGAGCCAAATGGGGAAACTGAGAGAAACATTTGGAAAAAAATCTGAGGAGCAGAAGGCTGACAGAGGAGGCAAAATCTGTGAGGGGGAAAAGTGGAGGGGGGGTAACACACAAACACAGAGAGGAAGCTAAAAAATAGCGGTGAAAGGAGGCAGAGGAAGGACAAAGGGCAGAGAGACAGGAACTAGCAGCGTGAAACAAAAAAAAGCAGGGGGGAGAGAGGGCGAAGAGGGTAAATTGAAAACAGGGGTCCAAAATGAAGGCAAAAATTTTACCGAGTGAAAGCCCAACTTGTAAACCTTCATGAAGTTTACAGGAAATTAGTTTTGGGGAAAGCCCAGGCAGCGCAAGAACAGAAGCGCACGCGTTTCTTCACCTTCTCAACCTGGGTTCAGGTTGACAGAGCCTCTGTTTATAGGAACCCCAAAAAATAAACACCCAGCCTATCGGAACTGGTAAGCGGGACACGGTATAGCTACTGCCTTCTCTCCACGAGCAACGCAATCTCCTCCTTTTGTGCCCTGCCTTTTGGAACAGGAGGAACAGACAGGCAAAACATAATTTACAGTCTTGGTTTATCTGTATCCACAGCCCATCTGCTAACTCGAACCGCAGCAGAATGTGCATGTGTGCGTTCAGAGAGATGGCTGTCATTAGACCAATGAAGTTAACCAACGTATAAAAGCCAGGATCAGATCAGTAATAAAGTTTACACTTCATTACGGATGTCAAAATCCTTGCTGAACTTTTTTTTTTTTTCCACGAGTATTTAGCTTATTAAATTTCACAGGCAAAACCATCTCTAGCGAGCGTTCAGGAATCGGCTACTTGGAAGCTCTAGCATTCAGGATTGAAACCTGAAAACAGCTATTTCCTTAATAAATTTACGGAATTAGAAAAACTGGACATATTAACATCCATCTCTGTATTCATGGCTGTAAAATGATTGGATTCTCGTCTCATCAAATTTACATTGTGGAATCTGAATATAGTATGATTAGGCATTATTTTAACAACTACATTACAATACAATTTAAAATAAAATGGCCCTTCATATCACACTAATATCAGTGTTTTAAATAACAAAGGGGATTTTTTTTTAAATAAAGGAAAGGATTAGCATTTAGTTTCAATCAGTATAAGCAATGCTGTACCAGTTGGTGTCTCAAAGATTCAGGATTTTATTAATATTCCAGAGATGCATTTGTGTTGCCTCTGGGTACACTGAAAAGCCACTTAAACTGCACTTAAAGCAGCACTACAGGATCAAATTGATGTGCATCAACCATTTACAATAAAACTTGATTATTATAAAGGCATACATATTTGCATAATTACATGTTTGATTTTTTGATAATGCAGCATACACTACAAAATGTTGCTTCATGTAGAAAGGCATCGTCAAAAAGCACCATCTGCTGTAGTGTTTAATGCACTGCAATGTTTGAAAAATTCTGAAGGTAGACTTGTGCGAGTCAAAGGGGAAAGCAAAGGAGTTTTGCTAGAACAAGAGGCTGGGGGCTGGAGGAGGGGACATGCTACAGCGTGGACTTTTTGTTAGGCTGTCGTCTGTTTCTCTCTGGTTATTTTTAAATAAAATTGTCAGGGGGAGAAAGGTAAAAGACAACAGAGCGGCACATCCTACGGTCTGCAGAACGTAGGATTCAGAACTTGGGAGCATTTGGCATAAACACATTTCTGATGTTTTCACTCAAAAAAAAAAATTCAGTATCTAATATATGCAATGAAGGAATCATATTGGGAAAGAAGGCAAACAGCACAGACAGTGGATTCTTACACTTATTGCTTTGACAAGAGTGAATCTTTTTGAAGGAATGTCTATTAAGCATCACAATAGCTTGAAAGACATAGAACTTAAAAGTAAAAATGTCTCCATATTTACTCAATTCAAAAGAAGAAGCTGTCTGTTCTTCAGTAATATCTGACCATAAGCCCTAACAAGAGCCCAACGTGTTCAGGAAATCCAATGCTAAGATCACAGAATCATAGAACCATAGAATAGTTTGGGCTGGAAGGGACCTCTCAAGGTCATCTAGTCCAACCCCCCTGCCGTGGGCAGGGACATCTTCAACTGGATCAGGTTGCTCAGAGCCCTGTCCAACCTGACCTGGAATGTTTCCAGGAGTAAAAGCCTATCTTGGAGTATGAGAAAAAGCAAGCACTTCTAGACTCAGCACAGTTAGCCCTGAGTTCTTACATCCTAAAAATATGCATCATTTTGATTAGCACTACGTGGCTATCATTTTAATACCTGAGGCTGTTTTTCAAAGCGGATTTTGAGAAAGACGCTAATCAAATGTAGTTGTAGCTGTTTCTCACATTCTGCCACCCCAAGGAGTTTGTATGCATGCATCCGGAACACACACACACACACAAAAAAGGGTCATCTGTGGCTTTTTCCGAGTCTGTTGCTACCTCTGAGCTATGCTGTGAACATTTTTGGACATTGTGCTGAGTGGTAAAGCGCAGCACAGAGCCAAGACAGGGAAGATCTGGCAGGGAAGTCAATAGGCATGTACTAGCCTGTTGCTTCCCAGTAGGAGCTCATTCCTTCACAAATTGGCCTTTGGTAAGCAGTGTGATTCATTGCTCAGGGACTGGATTACAAGCTGGAAACCAGCTGCCAGAACTTGGGCAACTCATTTCACTTCCCCATGCTTTCCATTTTCCTTCCTCCTGTTTTTCACATCACATCAGTTGAAAATATAAAACACTTCGGGGCAAGGACTTTTTCATAATACAAGTTTCCAGCATGTTGGGCATTAAACAAGCTTTTATGCCCATGGGCACCTCAAGGTATACTGGGATACAAACAACAGTTGGATTATATGCTGTATGTGGGACAAATACCAAGTCAATTAAAAAGCATCTTTAACAACACAATCTAACTATAAAGTCCAGCAGTCAGGTATAGCATCTGGCTCCAAGACATATCCTACAGTCCTGCGACACAAAAGAGCTTCAGAAACAGACAAAATTTTGTCCAGACACCTGAAGGAAGAGCGTGGTGGTGTATGTGTGAATGCAGATATCTCGAACCTTCTGTGCCCAAACCACAACAGCTTGTACGTAGACTCATTGGAACCAAAGCGATGGCCATAGAGCTTCAAGCCCTAAAGCTGCATTGCTGGCCTGTTAGCTTACGCTACATCTGGACTATAATAAATTTACATTCCCACCAAGAAAATAGCCACTGTTGTATAGTTATGAGATAGATTTTGTTTCACGTTATGAGGCAGGATGTGCTCGAGTCCTCTGTTATGCACAAGATTTTTAAACATCTAGGTTCCTTACCCCGGCTTATCAAGTACAATTATAGCTTGGCATCAGAGATGCCGAACACCCACGCTGTCATTGACTTAGATTAGCGCTGTGAAATCCAGTGCTTCTGAAAAATCAAATCTTTTGTGTGTCACGCAGAAGAGTATGAAACATTTTTTAAATAACCAACATATTGCTGTGTGTACGTAGTTCACAAAACCTCAGAAATATTTATCTGTTGGTATTTTCCCACAGCCATCATTTACTGAGCTGAACCGTATTACAATACGACGCGGTGCCATTCCCTCTGCCTGCACTTGAAACAGAACCTGTATGGTTTCTTGCTCTTCAGGTACCCATACTGAAAAGATAATGATGTATTTATAGCATAATATTGAAAATAGCCCCAAACTATAACAAAGCCTCAAAGAGATCTGCATTTCTTTCCCGCTGCAGGCTCTAAGTGCGTTTGGTCTTAGCGCTGAAAGAGGAAACAGAACCAGGCAGGCAGACGCAGATCTTTAGAAACAATGAGTTTCCCTTTTGTGCCTTAATATTCTGCTCTGGGTGAGCTTCCCTAACAAAGTCTGCGCTAATTGTTGCTGGAATCAGCACAGCAGCGACTGCTAAGCAGAGCCTTTTTCTCCACCCTCTCTGCACTAGGCAGACAGGGTTTTTCATTACATATATCATTTTCAACTTGCTGCAGTGATTCCACAAAGACAGGAGGATTTAGAAAGCTAATGAATGGGGGTGGGGAGCGGGCTAGGATTGGAGCTTCAGTGCTAATGTCTAAGGCTAGACACCATGAGTGGTTTCACACACGGGGCACTGCCACCGATTTTATTTTCATTGCATGGCACTGACAGACTTTGACAGCCAAATCATTCATCTCAAGTTAATAAATCAAAGTAAGGAGTGGGGGCGGGGAGATTTGTTTGTTTGAACATTTAGTGCTACAGGATTTAGGGCAAGGCTCACTGGGCATTGCCTTGCCCTGATTGTTATTGTGCTGCAATGACAGCAAAATTATTTATCTTTTAGTTGCTAATTAAGAACAGAAGTGAAGAAGAATATGTTTGGTTTGAATATACTATGGTATCTAGGGACCATTTGCTACATCATAATGAGATGCCATAGATGCTGTAACTCAGTATGTCTACAAGTCTCTTGCCGCTTTATTATTAGGAAAAAATTTCATCTTGCCAGTTAACTGACATAAAGTTAATAGTTTATAAATAAGATTAACCTGAAAGAGGAAAACAGCATTCCCCCCTGCCCAGCCAAGCGAAAAGATCACATCCCTTCCCAAGCTCCCTCCTAGCACAGAACGCTCCGTTTCACTGGTATCAGCACCCTTGTTACTATACAGCAGTTTGGTACATCTAACCCCCCCACACACCTTTTGCAGACATGCCATCAATATTGCCTGCCACTTGGGGGAACAGGCTATACTGATTACAAAATACCGGTTCTATAAATCTGTTAATTTTAATGATAAACCAGGATATTTTAGGCTTTCTTGTCCCTGAAGACCCAAGAACAATTGCAGATTGATTGTGAACCAATTAAGGACCTTAGAGCTGTAAGTTGTGAATATCATTTCTCTTAGGGAAAAAAAAAAAAAAAAAAGAATTTTCTGGTTCTTACCTCTCTACATAATAACTTAAGATGTGGGTGAAACTGATAATTCAGATCTGAGCGGTGAATTATGACTTCAACTTTCTCAAACCATCATTATCACCAGATCCTACTCAGCTGCCTCTTTCATGACCCCTGTCATCAGCACGTCAGGCAGAGGGGGAAGAAAGCGCTACCTCGGTGAACATCAGCATACGGCCAAGCACAAGCAGCTTTGGTCCTTGGCGGGTGTTCTCTGCAATACCTTAGCACAAGTTAATAAATGCTAGTCATAGTCAGTGGCTCCACTTCAGTCCTAACTGCAGCAACGCCCCCCTTAAATGCAAAATTTGGGTCAGTGGAGAAGCCCCAAGGTCTGGTACAGACTTTGAGAAGGTGGTCTTCAGACTGAGCACGGCGATCTTCTCCCATCGTGGCAGGTGGACACTATCCCAAGAGCTGAATGGAAATAACGCGGCTTAGTCGATGCCTTTTGCTTTATGTTTAAGGACAGGCTATTCCCCGCAACTGTATCCTGCTGCCAATGCTGAGTTAATAGGCTCCTGTAGTGAATAACATCATGTGCTCTCTCAATTATTAATAATGAGTCAAGCGTTTTCACATCAGAATGCCGCCTTGTAACGTGATGAGCCTGTATCGTATTAGTGTATCAAAGCTCAGACTTGTAACATTACCAGTTTACTAAGCGAACTTTGAACAAGATTTATTCCCCAAACAGTCTGCTGAGTCCTAATTTTCATGAATTCTCTAAATAGAAAATGTCTGTTTATTGGCAAGATTTTTAGAATATGGTTTGTATTTTAGGTGGTTGATTTACTGCTACATTGCATTTATTCTAACACATCATTGATCCCCCATCTCATGCATCAGATTTAGTTACTTTTTTATTGTATAATTTCTAGGCGACAGTGGCTATCCAGGACAGAAACAGCTGATGGATCTAATTTGATTTTGCCCTTATACCAGCAGAAGTTCACTTACTAGTTCACTTACGCAGAATTCATCGATCACTCGAAGGTCTTCTGGGATTGTGAAATCTCATTCTCGGTGTCTTTTCCAATTGTCAAAGCACAGACTCAATACTGCATCTGACATCCTTGCAGCCTGCCTCGTTCTGCATAACACAGCAGTCAACCATGGGGTTATTGTCAATGATGGGGCTCTCACAAAGGATGACAAGGCTAACTCTTACTGACTTCAGACATGGCAAAAAGGTAGATCTTTCTGAAAGGTGGGTTTGCTGATGATAAGCGAGGGGCAGCTCACTGACAGCCATATCTTTAAACAAGGGAAGGGAAGAACGGGGAAAGGACGATGGGAGACGAAAAAGGCGATAGTAAAGGAAGAAGAAATCGCAGGAGGAGTTTTACACGAAGAGCCGTAAGTCTAAAATCAAAGAAATTGTACTACTTAGCATAGTGAGATGATTGAATTCCTTTATCTGTGCCTTACTGTTCCTAGCTAAAACACAAGATAATGTCCTGTGCACAGCCCATTCCGTTCAATGGCAAGACAGCAAGCCTCGCAGAGGATACTGTCAGAACAATAATCACTTTTAAAGTGGTTGTAAAGATCTTCTAGTCACTAAGCGCACACAAAGAGGCAAGAGGAGGTTAATGAAACTTCAAGAACTATTTGTGCTCAGTAAGGTTACTTCATCTTGAGTTTTTGAGAGCAGATAAGGTGGAAAAGACAGACATTGGGAAGGCGGATGACATTTAAAAGAAGCAGCACTAAAGTTCTCCATTACGAGAATAAAGAAGACGATTTTGTCAACGGTAAACACATTCATCTTCATCTGGGAGAAACAACTGATAGTTCCTGTTACCCGAGGGAATTCTAAACCTTGAGCTAATCCGTGCACCTACAGCACAATTTTGCAAACATGCATCAATATTTAGGTTACCAGTTTTGGAAGTAACGCAGTGCCAAATATGAGTTTCTTTCACAGAAATGAACATTAGATTCGGAACAGACCTGCTTTAATCACAAATTGTTTTCTGAACACATTCACCAGCCTAATTTCAAAACCGTTTGAGCACCTGAGCTTCCATTTCCCCCCTCTGGAAAGTATTCACCAACCTAAATGCAGCCAGCTATGCCGGGTAACTTTTCTCTGATGTGCATTGTTCATTTTCTCCTTTTTTGCTCATCCTTTGGATGACACGAAAATATTTTTCTCTCTACGTGCTTGAAACCCATCCACAATCATCAGCTGCTACAACTTCTTTTCATAATCTTGTTTATATTCAAATAGGCACTAATGTTGCCGTGCTCCGTCGAGAGACTTGGTCAATAGTTCCGAAAAAGCAAAGGTACCAGGGGAAAATGATGGGGAATTACATACCCAGTAACACGGCATTTAAAATCCCTCGGTTGGCTTGCAGACTACAATACTTGCATTTACAACTGTTGGTTTATTTCAAATGCAATTTTATTTAAGCAAAGTGAAAGCGTAGCTTCTGAGGCAAGAGCTGAAGCCTTGGAACAGAAGGTGAATGATCCCATACTTAACATCGCTACTCAGAGCTGTGATCTCCCACTCTTTTGCTACAAACATCTCGTGCAGCCTTAGTCAAGTTGCTTAGGGGTTTTTTGTGGCTTAATCCCCCATCTTTGAGATAAGTATGACTTAGCCTCCCTATCTCACAGGCACACAGTAAGGATAAATACATTAAAGAAGAATTAATATATCACAATATAGTGATAGGAGTTCAATACCCTGCATACGGAGTAATTTATCTTTTGGTCTCCTGGATCGAGTACAGTTTCTAGGTGTGTGCAACTGTAAAAGCCTAATCTATTAATATATAAAGAAAGCGAACAATCTCCAGCCCTACATTCCTGTATATGGAACCATCGACAGAAACATAAACCTATAGGTGTAGAGTGGAAATGCTGGAGTAGAAAAGAACAGAATTTTTTCCTTTGTTACCATGGGCTTAAGACAAGGATAGGAACCACAAGCTAGACATAAATAAAGAAATCTATTCATTCCAACAGAATAAACCAGAAAAGACAACAAAATCAAACAAATGTACATCAGATTCATATATAAACTAGATATATAAGTATTTAGACACAGATATTTTTTAAAACCTCCTTAAAGTTACCTTGTGTAAGGAATACACTATAATTTACTAGCATATGAATTATATACTGTTCCCAGGATGAAACCTCCATATTTCTTGCTCCAGACTCCCCTCCCCATAAAATAGCTTTATTAGAGTTTAGCAATGTTAGGAAAAAGTGAAGGTGATGTCTACAGCTCCCATTAAAAAGCCAATCATACGTTTCAAAGTGATTATAGAGTAATATACTATAAAAAATGAGTTTTCACCAAATATTCAAAATTATAGATTTATTCAGACTCCCAGAGAAAAATCAAACTTGTAAATTGTGTAGATTATATATCCAATAAAATATTTATTGTTGCACAATGTATATTGTTAACTGTGTTGACTATTTTTCACCAAGGTGCCAGAGAAATGAAAAATTAACCAGTGTAGAATATAAAATAGGTTTTTTTCAAGTCCTAGAGCTAGTTCATGAGCATACAAAACAGATTGTATTCAGAGCTGTAATATAGAAATTCTTCAGTGAAGAAGACACTAGAGCTGAATACCTGACAGCAGAACAAAACAGAGAACAGCATTAAAGCCGTGTAGCCGAGGTGCTGCATGCAAATGCAGGAAGACCTGAATTAGTAATGTTGAAGGTCTAGCTAAAGTAGACGGTGGCTGTGTCAATGAATGTTTTAATGACATCTTACTAGTTTAAGGACTAACAAGCGCATACATGCAGCCTGGCGGAATTCTGGAAGTTCAGTGAATACGTGGTCTAAAATCTCTTTGGGTTTGCAAAAACGAGTAGATATTTGAATATCCTCCTTCTCTGCAACTTCGTGAATTGGCCTCTGGAAATCACACATGTGGTTTGAGGTGCATGTTCTTGTTTTCAGCGTTAATCATAACCGCAACCAACCAACCCCCCATCGTCTATCATTTATTCGCTTTCAAAATTTACACGAATATTCATGTAAACTGCGGCTACAGGGCACCAAAGGGTGGTCATGCTATAAAAGGGAAAATTTAGTAAAAAAAAATAAAAATTAAAACATCCTCTAGTTACTTTGCCCCTTAATGCTGTGACTTCAAATGTCCCTCTTTGTCGCTGTACTTCTCGTCCGCTTCATTTTGAGATGACCTTTGAAAACTTTCTAACACAGGACGAGGATAACAGGCGGGCTGGCAGCGCCAAGCCGGGGGGGGGGACTCGGGCCGTCGCTCAGGCTGTGCACGGCTCCGCACGGAAGGGCGTTTCTGCCCCGCCCCTTCCCAAATTACGATGGCGAAAAAAATAAATACACCAATAATCTGGAGTGAGGGGTTTCATTCTTGCCCTTGCCCTCTCTGTTTTAGCTTTTTCGCTTCCAGCCCTCAGCACAGACCACACCAGGCTTGGGAGTGCAATTACGCAACCGGAGCGAGCGTGTGCCAGCCTGACAAAACACTGAAAAACCAACATTTGAGCTCAACCCTACTCTGTAGCCGTGGCCAAGCTGGACCCGTGCTCCTGCCCATCCCCTTCCACGGGAGCAGGTTACTCGAGCTGGGGGCAGGGAAGCGGGAGAAAGCCCAGGCTGCTGAAGCGGCCAAAATATGGTCTGCCTCACTCTCCATAGCCTTCTTCCTCGAAGCACCACGGTGCTGAAGACTGGGCAGGAAAAGCAGCTACCTCATAGGGTTTGGGATTTAAGAGAGACCCATCCTTCCCCTCTCGCCCTAATCGGTCGCACGGCTTGATATTAAATGCAACATATTTGACAATGAAAAATGTGCTGAATATTTCAGAATTAGCTATCCTAAAGAAACTGGTCCCTAGGTTACACTGCTTTGCGTTAGAAGAATAATTACACCAGGTAATGATTTCAGAAAGCCCTCGGAGAAACGTGCTTGCTTTCTTACCCCAGCCACGTAGCAGCCGCAGCTTGCGCATCCCCCAGCCACAGGTCTCACTTTTTGAAGGAGAGGACAAAACAGGCGGGATTAGTGGAAGAATTCAGGTTAGATGCTCTCTGAGGATCTTACAGTTGCTGTTTTTTTAAATGCTTGTTCTGTTAGCACTTGACACCCGCACATTTTCAAAATCTTCTTTGATTTACACTGAAGCAGCTGGATTATGCCATCACCCAGCATGAACTCGATGCAAAACACTCCTATTGTCTGCGTGTTCCTGGTGTGCGAGGCAGGAGAGGGGAGCACACATACACCTGGATGAGAAGAGCCCTATTCCGACGTCTTTCTGCTTAGAGAGACTACAGCCTGGAGTCCCACCGCGTCCCCCGCAGGACTGCGGGGCCGGATCTGAAAGACTGGATGTCTAAAACTAGGGTCCAACGCTTGAGATGCCGAAAAAATAACCATCTTGCAAAATTTAGACTGTGAGGAAGCTTTTTTTGAGGCCAGTCAAAACTTCAATGCATTCAGTATTTTGGGATGCGCTTCGGGACCTAATTCCAGGTTCCCGTTTTTAGAAATCCTGGACTAGAACCAAACCCATCTCGATATTTAAATGCACTACGGAGCAGAAGAAGGTGAACAGGCCTGGACTGCTGCACAAACGGGCAGGCTGCGGCCGGGCAGAAGCGACCATCCCACCCCGCTGACTTAGTGCTGTGGAAGGAGCTTCACTGCCGAGGGTAAAGATGGGCAAAGCACAGGAAATATGCAGCTTTTTATACACACAAAGCGAAAGGATTAAAAATACCATATAGAACAAAGATTTACAATGGATCAGCCACGCATCTCTACGGAAGGAACAAAGGTTTTATAAAAGAATAAATGAAAAAAATATATATATTTCCTGAGACTAGAGGCAGCCCTAGAGACTTCTAAGTATTATTAGTCAGACCAAAGGCTGCCAGATGCTGCCAGAGCCCTGGCTGCTCACCGGGGAGCTCGAGCCTTTCCAACAGGGCAAGGTAGGGCAGCTGGAGCCTAAAGGGTACAGAGCTCCCCAGAGAAAGACTTTTTTGTTGTTTTCTTTGGTTTTGAGCGTGTTTCCTTCATAAGGCTCGGTCTGAGGCTCCATTATGTTTTCCACTTAGAGATTTTATTATAGGGAAATTAGCGATATTTTTCTTTCTTTTGACTATTTCCCTGACTTGAAGAGCTTTGCAAAAACCGCTGTTCAGTTAACCACGGCCAGCCCTGTGTTAGCAAACAACACTCCACAAATTTTGTCTGTAACAAAGTAACTCAGGCCATCAGCTGGAAGAGCTTTCATTCCCATCCTCCATAAATTCTTTCTTTTGCCCCACCTATTTCCCAAAGGAAAGGAAACTAACAGCTGGATTATTCTTTTTTCGTCTTTCCTCTAAATTCTTTCTAGCTTAGATTTTATAACCTGAAGATCAACGCTTACTCCCCATTTCCATATGAAAGTACAGTGAGGTGGAGCTTTTGTAGAATAGATGCCTACTGACAAGAAACAATTTACCATCAATAAATGCCTTTACCAAGACGTTTCCTTCCCCACCTCTAGCGCAGTCCCCTTCCCAGCCCCAAACAGTACCTGAGCGTGCGGTACCTGCTCTTCTCATCCACGTGACACTGCTGCAGCCGTGTGAGCTGAGCTGGTCTTGGTAAGAAGTGCTTTAGGCACATTATATGGTTTTACTTGTCAATGTTTTTCAGTCTCTCATTAAGCAATAACAGACAAAAGTTCCCCAAATAATAAATAATCAAAACAACATTCGGAGACAAATTCTTATACTGACTTATTTTGGCCTGCTCGTTTGAAGCTATGGGAATGGTTGTGTGGGCAGCGCGTGGACTCAAGCGTCGGATGCCACATGCACCCAGAAAGACAGTTCACTTTTGTGACCATCTATTCTCCAGGGAGCACTGGCAGTAGGTGACAGAGGTCTGTGGAAAAGAGAAGCTCAGTATTTTGAAGCCTGAGAAAAAAGCCTCAAACGGGAATACGTAAGGAAGTGCAAAGCCAGAAGGTAAGGCTGCCTTTCATTAGGAAAAGGGACAACCCACCGCTGTAAAAACACCCCTTCTCTTCACGGGAATGCAGCCATGAAGCGCTCTGCTACGACTCCCAGTGAGGTTCAGAGCTCCATGTCGGAGGCAGCGCTACCAGAAGCAACAGTTAATTCCCCATGGTTTATTCAATTTGGCAAAAACCTATTACTTTTTTCATTAGTCCATTTAAAGTGATATAAACCTGCGCAGATTAGTGCGAAAGGTAGTTAAAATATTATATGAAATGCTCATCTTTGGAGCAGCAAGAATCTGGCCCCATGGAAGACCTGAGTGAGAAACGATGAAAACACACACCTACCAGGCTGGCACACAGCTTTCTTTAAAGATGCATCTAAACAACTATAAGAATTTACTTTAAATCACTCTTAAATACTGCAGAATTGCTTGTGTTCTAAAATAATTATTTTTCATTATATTAGACAGTCACTGTACAATAACCTGAATGATTCTTACCCTTCTAAGTTTAACTGATGAGATGACGATATATAGTTTACTCTTAAGAACGTAAACTCTTGGTTTTACAAGCTCCAGTTTTTCAGTTAATGCCAGGACCTCAGTTGAGGATACCACAGTCTTCATTCATTTCATCTCATTTCATATGAAGACAACACAGCCATTAGGACAGATTTTACGTGGTGAATTGCAACATGTTTGTTATATTTAAGATCTTGTTGAGATAGACAAGTTTTTCATAGTGGTACGTATTAATGTACTTATTTCGCTCATTTTTTCCAGAAAGGGATGAAGATACACACATATATACATATTTATTTAAAAACATATATGTTTATATAATTAAAAATATTAAAGAGAAGAGCTCCGTTAAGGGCAGTGATTCATTTACACCTCAAGAGTCTGACAAACATCCCACTACAACTCAGGACAGGGCACAGAACGAAAACAAAGGATGAGTGATTTACCAGACCTGAAGCATGCCTTAACGAGAGGCAGATGATTCTCACTTTTTACGAAAGATATGGCGCTTCTCTTTTCATACCACTGACTCGGAATAGGTGACTTCAGGTATCTGGTTAAACACAGGAGAGAAAAAAAACTTGCACGTTGTTGACAGAGGCAGCTAAGGTTTAGATACAAAACACTGAATCGGATTCAAGCAGATGATGATACTCTGACGGGGTCAATTACCACAAGGAGTTATTTTGCTATAATTTAAAGAAGCTCTGTTGTTTCTTGCTCAATTTTCCATGAAATAGGCAAGCACGTACATACGAACGCGAATGCGTATGCCAACACTGTCTGAAGTGAACAGTTCCATCCCCTTTCCCTACGGCCTCCTCCACACCAGCCGGCACGAGTCCCCTCTCGCCGCGACGTGTCCTCGCACCTTCCCTTTCCCCGAGGGCACCCATCACTTCCTCAGCCACGCTGCGAAAGCGGAGGCTCAGCGCGCGGGTCCGAGGACGGCTTCCCGACGTAGGGGCAGCCCAGGTTGGGAGGGGTGCTGCCAGCCACTCCAGGGTGCCGCACTCCTCCGCCACGTTACACCCGGAGCCAGCAACACTCATGCAGATGTTTGCTCTTTCCTGCCACACTACAAGAGCATACAGCTAGGTTCAGACTGGGTGATCTGATATTTGTAGCTGCTTGTTGATATTCTAACAACAATTTACAGCACGCGAATAAATACAACCATATGTTATCAGTCCTCTGTGCAGATCCTGATCACGCATGTGCACGCTCTGCGGTACCAAATGAAAAGGAACCGGGGTTTACCTTCAATTCTAAGACCAAGTTCTGACTTTGCCAAGTACAGTTTAATGCAACTGCTCTGAGACAGAAGACAGATGGGATAGAGAGATCTGAAGTGCTACAAATAAAATCTAAAACTGAACTTTTAAATATTCATTCTGAACTATAAAGAGAGCTGTAGCTTTTGTGTGCTACAGATGGCTTGGAAATTTAGTGCAAACAAAGGACCAATTTTTGAATACTCATAGCTGCTCTACCATAATAGCTGGAGGCCCAAAACTCCAGGGGTTTGAGATGATTCAACTAGATCCTCTTACCTGCCAAATTTCATCAAAGCAACATTGCTTTTACCATCTTACAGGGATGAAAGAAATATGAATAATGTGGGGTTTTTTAATGAAACGTGGACTGCTTAAGCTTGAACAAAAAATTACAATATGAATGGAAAGTGCAAGGTAAAGGGAAAACCGTCTTTTTATCATACATACTAAAGCGTCGTATAAGATGAAATCTGTACTTTTTATAGATTGAAAGATTAAACAGAAATATTTGGTAGATTTAGATAAATGAAGGAAATAAAACGAAAAATAAGCATAATAAAAATCCCTGCCAGTCATAATCAATGAGGAACTGCTGACTGATTGCCAAGTATGGCCTTAGGTTTAAATCTAGGAGAGACACATGTGTTTCTTTGTAAGGTAGCGAGGCACGACCTCATCAATCAGAGATTATCCTCTGCATAATAGTTTATGGAAAGAAACCGCTAAGACCAACTCCTCATCTGCCTTCCAGACAGAGGCAAGCTGACACAAATACAGCTGGAAAGGGACTAAGCCCAAGCGACACTGCTGCCAAGGCCGTACACTGCTGCATTTACATAGCAGTACAGTGAGCATTTTCTGATGCTGTTAGCCACTAGCAGTCTTGTCTAGACTCTAAAGTCTTCGGCTTTAGAGAAGATACTCTCCCACTTTTTGTAGGGAACTGAACGGGACAGCAAAATCCAGAAGAGAGGTGGAGTGTCTGCGGGGAAGCAGGGACCGCCCGAGAGGCAGAGAGGACCCCTGAACTGCCAATAGTCCTCCAAAGTACAAGCCACGGAGACAAACACGCAGCGTTGAATCACAGCTAGAAGCCAGGCTTATGGATATTTATGAGACACCGCTGCCAACCGAAGGGAGAGAAAGCGCAGGAATAGGAGGAGAAGGCATGAAGGGCTTGATAGAAAAATGTAACCATCCTGTAATGACAGCGAGTGCCAAGAGACAGTCGCAGGCTGATACCGAGTGATGGGTGATGGGTGGAAGAGGCCTGACAACAAGCAGGTTCCGCTATCTGTGAAATCAAGGGATTAGCAGGGAGGGATGCATCCAGAGAGGCAGCCTGGCCAGCGTCAGCCGTTAGGGAAGGGGTGATTGCCACGACGCTCCAGACGGGTAGCGGTAACTAGTGCTGCCTTCGTCAAGATTAGAGAAAAGGATGTTGTGAAAAATCAAGATAAGACGATGGGAGTCGGGGCAAGCATTTTAATTGCTTCCAGCCAAGACAGGAAAAGTGGCAACTTACGGCAGGGAACCAGCCTGCTGGTTTTGGGAACGGTCCAGGTAAGAGGTGTGAACCGAGGAGCAGACCTGCAACCTTGCTGGAGAGAGGCAGGATCCTGCACCGCTGGCGAGGAGCGAGGACTTGGCAAGAGTTGAGGAAGCAGGCAGGAGGACCAGGGCCTCCCTTTCAGCTGTGTTCGGCTGCTGGTGCCGGATCCGGATCCGTCAGAGGGCAAGCAGGGATTGCAGTCCGAAAGTGTGGCTTGGCCTCTGTTCGCAGCTAAGGCAAAAGAGCGGGAGATGAGCAGAGGGGAAAGGGCAGGATCCTACGGCACTCCGGCAGAAAGGAGAGCTTTGCCAATGACCTTGTTGTCCTTTTGAGAGTAACTGCTTTCCAGGACAGAGTGTCCCAACAGGATACTTAAATATCTTCGACATAGTACAATATTCAGAGATAAAACCGAACAACTTTTCATGAAATCTGCCTCCAGTAAAAATATCTTTATTGCCCTGGGCTAATATGTAAGTTAGTGAGAGATTATGGTTCAGCTTCTACAGCCATTTTATGTAATATGAAAAAAAATCCATAGGGACCTTGTCTGTTAGTCCTCTAAAATATAAAACGTAGTTGTAAGCTACACTTCATCATGGTAATAGGCTATCAGCTATTTTCCTAAACCCTCAGACTCACTGCTGTCAGTCTAGGCAGAGCCAGACAACCTGGCTTAATCAACTCCTTGTGACTCGCTGCACTGTGCCCCTTCCTTTTGAACATATATAAATCCTAATTATTTTTTAATCCTTTACTAGAACACCGGCAAAATGACTGCTACCCTCGCGGCATACAGATGTGGACGTTTATAGGCACAGGAGCCGCAGTGCCAGGGGATGTCCTTCCCCGGGGGCTGCGTGTCGCTGGCAGGGCTCGGGAGAGGGTACCACCACCCCTCCAGGAGCGATCCTCCCCTAGCTTCTCCTGCTCCTCTTCTGGAGGGGCAGCGAGCGTTATGGCGAGGTTATATTCTCGTGTTATAAGGCTACAGCGGATGGTGTTATAATAGCTTAAACCTAGCCCTGAGGAGTGTTTGCTTGTCTGTACAAACATGTGCCTTTGAATGCTTACCCAAACTGCCAGCCCCCCTCCAGGACACGGCGTCCTCAGGGACACCCTGATCTGTCCCCCCACCACCCCGTGCCCTCTTCTGGGCTGCCTCTCCCCTTCTCATCTGATGGAAAGGGGGTTTCCCTGCGTCTCCCTTCCCTCCAGTGTACTGCCGCCCCCAGCCTAAACGTGCATCCCCAGGCTTGCCCGTGCTGTGCATTACTAAAAGAAAAGTCCCCAAAATCAGCAGACGAGCTTTAAAATAATGAGCTGATTTCAGTGATCACAAATACCGTTCAGACTGCAGTTTTAGCTCTGTTCTCCTCTGCTGCAGAGAAGGGAAGCCTAGCTCTTCATAAACCACAAAGTGTTCGGCGAGAACCAGGGTGAAGGAGGAGTTATTTTTATTGGTCTGTTGCCTTCTCTGAAATCTGTAACACAACGATTCATGCATTCACATCACGAGAGGCGGCAGGACTGTCACCAGTCTGCTGCCTAATGCCTCATGTTCGCAGTAACAAAGACCTGTCCCCTGCCAGCTCCTGCAGAAAGGCAGGCTGGGACCGGGGATCCCACAGGACACACCGTGCTGTCCCGTGTCTCCGCATCTTTGTCCAGAGACAGAGGTGGAACACGCACCATGCGCTGCTACGGCTTCAAAAGCACTGCCTGTGCCCCCGTCTCTTAGCTTCTGTTGATAAACTGGGAACCGTCACACAGTGCCACAAGCGGCAGATACGCACAGAGGATGGGCTCATGCCACATTCACGGGGCACCCTGTATTCCCGAGGGAAAGGACGGTCCAGTTCCTAGAGTTGTCCTAACGAGGGTGACTGAGCGGGACCCGTGCTTATAAAGAGCTTTGGGGCTCTCCGCAAGTCAAATCGCTATATAAAGTGTAAACTCGGGCGTTATCATTCCTTTACGCTCCCATCCAGAAGCTGGGACCAGCAGCATCTCGCCGCTCTTCCTTCCCAGCTCTGCTCCATATGCAGTTTCCATTCCTGTCACGAAAATAAACAAACCGGAGGCAACTCGTGCTGCCTACTTCGATGTCCCAATTCCCTGGCCTATGAACGACTGTCCCCGTTGCAGTATATTTCTGTCCAAGCCTTAACAGTGAACTCTCCCCCGGGTCGCACGTTACCGGGGAAAGAAGCACTGCAAAAGCAGGCCCCTCGCTGCGATCGTTGGTAGACTGGATCACCGATTCCAGGAGACCAATGGGATAAACATGGCCCGAGCCATTTCCTATATCATCATAGTAAACTTCAAAAAACGCTCTTATAAAGTGTACTTTAATTGGAGGAACTTACTTTTTAATTTGCAATTTTAAATGTGAGCATGTTATAACTTGTAGCTGAACATTTCTATAAAGATAATTACATATGGCAAGACAGAAAATCTTTTTAAAACATTTTCTCTTGAATATGTGCCTGAATTCATTTACAACTGTTGCTGCTTTAAACACTTCAGGCAGAATAAGTGGATGGCACTAAACAGCTTAGCTGCAATTATTATGGAATGTCTGAGGTATAATTTCCCCTGCGGTTTTGTTAGGCGTACAAAATTCATAATTCTGATTTGTGGCAGGTACTTATTACCCATCGCAGGTGGAGATATGCAAATATTATTCTAGTAGGGGTGAACAGCCTTTATTTCAGTATTCAGCTATTAACGAGATTTGTGAGTCTGGTACTCTGGGGCCATTTAATTAATTAGATGGTACAGATAAAATATAAATTGTTTTGTAGGCTACACAATTCCAGTTCTAGAAGATATATAATATGGCTAAATGAACTTAGTATGGACTGATTTGTTGTTTCACGTATGGCACAGGGTACAGGCAAATTCTGCTTCTTATTTTTACCTATAATAATCCCGCACAGAATCCTTGCATTGTCAAGCGTTGTGGGAAAGAGATGTTATTTATTTGTCATTGTTATTAAGAACGTCTATCAGTTATCCTCTTTATAAAAATTTCTGGCATGCATCAAACAAGGAAAAAAAACAGGCATGTTCTTTTATGAAACCCAATATGTGCATGTTTCAGAATAAGCACAAATTTTGAAGACATGCAGATTTGGTAGGATATTCTCGTCTCAAGGTCTGACACTTCTATTTTAAAATCATTTTAAATCATTTCCATGGGTTAGATAAGCTGAACTTGCTAGGGGGAAATGGAGAGGGACTCTACAGCAGCATGTCAGCATCTAGACTTTCAAATAATTCTATTAATTGGTTAATTCATGTAATTCTTTTCCTAAGTATGATCTCCCTACTCCTCCAGAAGATTTCTGGAAAACCTTGAATACGGGAATTGGGGTGAAAAAAAACCCCAACACGCCTTTATTCCCCAAAGCGATAGCTATAATTGTCACGATAAAAGAATCGGCATTTACCAAGAGTTACAGCAAACTACATGGTGAGACATTCACCCTACCCTTATATGGAGGAAATAAAATGCACGAGGCATGAGACTGGAAATTGTTAGCAAACTGTCAGCATTTAAAGGCAGGCATTGACCATTATATTAGATTTAAATTGCGGGTAAAATACTACACTGTACAATTACAGTACTCTAAACATTGAATGAAAACCAGTTACTTTTACTAAAGTAGGAGTATAATCAGCAGTCACTCTTATTGGTTTATTGAACATATTTTGGGGTCCATTCCAGCTGTCTTTATTAGCTCTAATGCAAATGATTTTTACACTGCTATTTTGCCAAGCCCTGGTAGCTGTAGTGCTGCAAACACACCCCACTGCTTTGAGTCTGCTGGAGATTTACTGACAAATATGATAAAGGGTACATAAAATGAATAACAATACAGAACTAGCGCCATACTAGAAAATTAAAACTAACGGGGGGAATTATACCGTAAGCGTTAGGAGCTATTGTACGGTTTCGTACAGCGTAACTCAAAAGCACGTAAGTTCAAAATTATACGTACCAGGAGTCGCTCTGGTCACTTCCCCACAGGGTGGGCAGAGCCGGGCAGGGAGCCGCATCGCAGCCGGCACGGCCCCACACCTGGGTCCCCTCCGGGACCTGCCCGCCTGCCTGTGAAGGCTGGAAGGAGATCCAGGGATGACAGAGCCCACCAAGGGCAGGGGCTCGGGAAGAGCGGCAAGAGTCTGACGGAGGTGGGAACGGGCCGGACCAAGCCAAGAGTGCCTGAGCGGGGTGAGCTTCTGGCATGGGAAAGGGTCTGCAAAGACATAAGGACTGGGTTTTATTCAAAGAAAATGCTTCTGACTTTGGAGACATCCCGCGCGGGAGAGGTGCAAACCTGATCTCTTTGAATAGGGCGAGGAATGACCTGGGAATCTGGCTGCATAAATAAATAGGTGTAAGGTAGAAAGTAGAAGCGAGTCAGAGGGAGAAGGCATTGATTGGGGTCTGAGGAAAAGAGCCAGTCATATCTTGTGGGTGAACAGGATCGATCATGTAAGAAATTTGCTGTGGCTCAATTTTCAGCAAGAAAACTCAATTGTGTTTGTGGTGAGAGATTCCCTGAAGCAGAGGAGGCTGCAAAACTGCGATGATGTACGGGGAGAAGAGCTGTAGGTAACCAAGTCTGACAAGGGGATTTCCAGCACAGGAGAACAGGGGGTGTTTTCATCACGGCGCCGGCACAGGTAACATCATGGTTTGGCTGAATTGTCAGCTGTGATTTGCACACTGAGAAACTTGGGGAATCTAAGTGCGGGTGCAATGGCAGTGCAAGAGACATGCCCTCATGTGCACTCGTGGCAACACCTGGGAACATCACAATATTCAATTCATAGGCAAACCCTGCAAGCAAGCGAGCAATAGAGATTGAGTGACTAGCTTGTACGGACAAACCGAACACAAGTACAGTGACCAGAACTGGAGAAAATCTCCAGGAGAAATACAGAACAAGATAAATGACAGCGATATGTATGGAAGTTTTTTTAATAGAACTATGAGAAATACTTATGACGTTCAGACACAGCGAGGCCAAGTTACCTGCAAGCTTTTGACAAAACGCAGAAGAGAGTCAAACTCACTTCAATCTCATCTCTCATAGCAGTTGCAGAATGTGGATTGCATCTGCTCCACATAACGGCAAACTGCTTGGGAAAAAAAATTAAGTCTAGATTTCAACAGAATAAATACACCAGAATAATATTCTGCATTTAAATACCTTAAATTGGATAAACAATACCCCATGGGTAGAACCTATAAAAGGCCATTCCTACAGAAGATGAAATCTAGAAAACAGTTTTAATTAAATCTTTCCAAGGACTTCATAAAAATCCAGGCACAGCAGCAGTGCTACATGCAGTACCTCCATGACAGCCCAGAGCTACGCAGTCCAAAACGGAGGAGGAATTCTAGCACATAATACTTCCCCCCGCCCCCCCCCCCCCCCCCAGGTACGCACACACAAACACATCATTAGTTCAAAATCAATGCACAAATGAGAGATGTGATCAGAGAATTTCATTTTTCACGGTAACACAGAGAGCACCGCCACGGGCCTGAGGCAGTTCCTGAGCCGTCGAGGAGAGCAGCGCTGCAGCAGGCAATTGATGCCTCTGAACACAGAGGGAACCGCTGCCTGCTGGTAGGTGATTATTACCAGCATTTTTTCAGAATAATGTAAGCAAGCAACATTTTAGGTGGCACTATAATATCCACCAGGCACAGTATTTGCAAAGAGATAACGGAGCAAAATGCCTATCCGAGGAACCTCCGCACTGCCCGAGGACGGTGCTGGGCAGGCATCACTGCCCTCCCACAGCGAGCGCTCCTCAGTGCCAGGCGCCTGCTGGGCGAGCCCAAACCCACGTGCAGAGAGCCAGGCGGCCGGCTGGGAGAAGTCACAGGCACTTGAGACCATCTCCCTATGTTGGGCAACGTGGCAGGAGCAGGAGGGGGCCGGGACCCACCGGGTGCCGACTGGGTCTGAGCCACAGGGTGCCTCAAGCCACCGCAGTGCCGCTCTACCAAGGTGTATCAGGACGAGCAGCAACGCTTGCTCCAGGTTCAGCCAAAAATGTACCCAGACAGAACATTAGCACGGCATTTCTGCACCCCTGTGATTTACAGGAAGCACTGGCAATCATGGAAAGCTGGGTAAGGGCTGACTGGCCTTTTGGAGAGCACTGGAAATCACCCTAAAGCTCTGTGCTGTACGTAGAGGTGATGCGCTAAACCAAAAGCAGAGGGTGTATTTGAGAAGAAAACAAACAACAAGAACAAAAAAAACCCATTACCATGGGTGAAAAATCCAATCCAATGAGCAGCCTAAACCAAAACCGTGCCCAGCCCCATCAAACCACCAGTTTGTTGATGATTCCCCCTCTTCCCTGCCTCCTGCTACAACAGCCATGTTTATTCACATATGGTGTTTTATAGGCCATACATTCAGCCAGCACAGCTCGGTGTAGCTCCCCTGCCACCAAAGCATGGCAGGGGCAGCAAACAGGACTTCGGCAAGGTAAAAAAATCGATTTACACACACTATGCAAGCATTCAACAATTAATGCAACTAATCTTCTCGTTTCACCTGGCAGGAGGTAAATCATTGATCTTCGCGATATGAAAGCACCAAAAAGAACAAACTCATGCACTTTCACGTGCACCCTCGCCTCCCCTCGTCAAACTTAAAACAGAGTCATATCCAAAGGGCTGCAGGGAGATCTGAGAAACACATGTTCTCCCCATGCGAGTTAATCATGGTGCGAGCAAAAGGCGGATGCTCCAAGAAGCCGATGGTTGTGTTGAACAACAAACAGCATCACCCAAACCCCGTGGCGCAAGCCGATGCTCGCAGGAATACATGCAGGGAGACCGGCAGTTTAGGCTATCGGAGGCTTTCCTTAATCTTTAACACGCGATTGAGGATGTACAGCCCTACAGCCAAATCTTGCGTACCTGAAAGCCTGGTACAGTCACTGATACATCACCGATGTTCCTCACTCAAGGGGCGAGCCTGCTTTATAAACCAAACCTCGTTCTCCCCCATTTGCCCCCCTCTCCTGGCAACTCCCTACACTGTGACACAAAGCAGAGCTCCTGTAAAGCCGCTGCAGAAGCTGATGCTCTACGGGATAAAAGCCAAACTGCACAGCGGCCGCTCCCCGCCTCGCTCCTGCCTGCTCCCCTCCACATACCACCACAGAAGAGCAGCATGGGGACTTCCATCCCCAATAGGCGATATATAAGAGAGGAACAGAAAATAACCCTGCCAATAGTGACCGATATTTTTCCTCACTTCTACACTGTCCCCGTTGTGGAAAAAAGAGCAGTTCCTCCAGGACAGGTCCTTGTTCCAGAGCATTACATCAGGTTACAGAAAGTTACATGATGTGGGGTCAGCATCTGCTGAAGATGGGCTTTAAACTAGAGATGCCGGGGGAGGGGAACCTCAATCCATCCCACTCCTACCAGTTTGATGCCAGGGCCAGCAGCAGATGCCCAGAGCCTGGAGAAGGAACACGGGTCAGCAGGAGAGCGCCTGAAGAGCAGCACAAAGGAACTCCAGCCAGTGAGACAGCTTCATCGGGGGCCCAACTTAAATGCCTCTATGCAAACGCACGTAGCATGGGGAATAAACAAGAGGAGTTAGAGACGCGCGCATGCCTGCAGGGCTATGACCTTATTGGCATCACGGAGATGAGGTGGGATGGTTCCTATGATTGGAGTGTTGGGATGGAGGGATACAGGCTCTTTAGGAAGGACAGGCAGAGGAGACGAGGAGGGGGTGTTGCCCTCTATGTCAATGACCAGCTGGAGTGCACGGAGCTCTGCCTGGGGATGGATGAGGAGCCGACCGAGAGCTTATGGGTCAGGATTAAAGGGAAGGCAGGGACAGGTGACATTACAGTGGGGGTCTGCTACAGGCCACCTGACCAGGAAGACTGAGCAGATGAGGCCCTCTATAGACAGACAGGAGCAGCCTCACGCTCACAAGCCCTGGTCCTCATGAGGGACTTCAACCACCCCGACACCTGTTGGAGGGACAACACGGCAGGGCATAAGCAATCTGGGAGATTCCTGGAACACGTCGATGATAACTTCCTTCTCCAAGTGGAAAAGGAGCCAACGAGGAGAGGTGCTATGCTGGACCTTGTTCTCACCAACAAGGAGGGGCTGGTGGGGAGTGTGAAGCTCAAGGGCAGCCTGGGCTGCAGCGACCACAAAATAGTGGAGTTCAAGATCCTTAGAGCATCGAGGAGGACGCACAGCAAGCTCACTATCCTGGACTTCAGGAGAGCAGACTTTGGCCTCTTCAGGGATCTGCTTGGCAGAGTGCCATGGGACAAAGCCCTGGAGGGAAGAGGGGCCCAAGAAAGCTGGGTAACATTCAAGGATCACCTCCTCCAAGCTCAGGAGCGATGCATCCCAACAAAGAGGAAGTCAGGCAAAACCACCAGGAGGCCTGCATGGATGAACAAGGAGCTCCTGGACAAGCTCAAACACAAAAAGGAAGCCTACAGAGGGTGGAAGCAAGGACAGGTAGCTTGGGAGGAATACAGAGAAATTGTCCGAGCAGCCAGGGATCAGGTTAGGAAAGCTAAAGCCCTGACAGAATTAAATCTGGCCAGGGACATCAAAGGCAACAAGAAAAGATTCTATAGGTACGTCAGGGATAAAAGGAAGATGAGGGAAAATGTGGGCCCTCTCCAGAACAAAACGGGAGACCTGGTTACCCAGGACACGGAGAAGGCGGAGGTAAGTACCAATGACTTTTTTGCCTCGGTCTTCACCGGCAAGTACTCAAGCCTCTCCACCCAAGCTGCAGAAGGCAAAGGCAGGGACTGGGAGAATGAAGAGCTGCCCACTGTGGGAGAACATCAGGTTGGAGACCATCTAAGGCACCTGAAGGTGCACAAGTCCATGGGACCTGATGAGATCCATCTGCAGGTCCTGAAGGAACCGGCGGATGAAGTTGCTAAACCACTAGCCATCGTATTTGAGAAGCCGTGGCAGTCTGGTGAAGTTCCTGCTGACTGGAAAAGGGGAAACATAACCCCCATTTTTAAAAGGGGACAAAAGGAAGACCCGGGGAACTACAGGCCAGTCAGTCTCACGTCTGTGCCTGGGAAGATCATGGAACAGATCCTCCTGGAAGCTATGCTAAGGCACATGGAGGACAGGGAGGTGATTCGAGACAGCCAGCATGGCTTCACCAAGGGCAAGTCCTGCCTGACCAACCTAGTGGCCTTCTGTGATGGAGTGACTACGTCAGTGGACATGGGAAGGGCTACAGATGTCGTCTGTCTGGACCTCTGTAAGGCCTTTGACACGGTCCCCCACAACATCCTTCTCTCTAACCTGGAGAGGTATGGATTTAATGGGTGGACTGTCCGGTGGGTGAGGAATTGGTTAGATGGTCACATCCAGAGGGTAGTGGTCAATGGCTCAATGTCCAGATGGAGGTTGGTGACGAGTGGCGTCCCGCAGGGTTCCATATTGGGACCGGTACTGTTTAATATCTTCATCAATGACATAGACAGCGGGATCGAGTGCACCCTCAGCAAGTTTGCAGATGACACCACGCTGAGTGGTGCGGTCGACACGCCAGAGGGACGGGATGCCATCCAGAGGGACCTGGACAAGCTCAAGAAGTGGGCCCATGTGAACCTCATGAGGTTTAACAAGGCCAAGTGCAAGGTCCTGCACCTGGGTCAGGGCAACCCCTGGTATCAATACAGGCTGGGGGATGAAGGGATTGAGAGCAGCCCTGCCGAGAAGGACTTGGGGGTACTGGTGGGTGAAAAGCTGGACATGAGCCAGCAATGTGCGCTCGCAGCCCAGAAGGCCAATCGTATCCTGGGCTGCATCCAAAGCAGCGTGGCCAGCAGGTCGAGGGAGGGGATTCTGCCCCTCTGCTCTGCTCTGCTGAGACCCCCCCTGCAGCACTGTGTCCAGCTCTGGAGCTCTCAGCATAAGAAAGATGCGGACCTGTTGGAGCGGGTCCAGAGGAGGGCCACGAAAATGATCAGGGGGATGGAACACCTCTGCTATGAAGAAAGGCTGAGAGAGTTGGGGTTGTTCAGCCTGGAGAGGAGAAGGCTCCGGGGAGACCTTATTGCAGCCTATCAGTACTTAAAGGGGGCTTATAAAAAAGATGGGGGCAAACTTTTTAGCAGGGCCTGTTGCAACAGGACAAGGGGGAATGGCTTTAAACTAAAGGGGGGTAGATTTAGACTAGAGATAAGGAAGAAATTTTTTACGCTGAGGGTGGTGAAGCACTGGCCCAGGTTGCCCAGAGAGGTGGTGGATGCCCCATCCCTGGAAACATTCCAGGTCAGGTTGGACGGGGCTCTGAGCAACCTGATCCAGTTGAAGATGTCCCTGCCCACGGCAGGGGGGTTGGACTAGATGACCTTTAGAGGTCCCTTCCAACCCAAACTATTCTATAATTCTATGATATTAGCTAAAAGTGGATTTTTTTTATTCTTAGATGTCTCTTCTACTCTGCACGCCACGTGCACCACCACTAATTTGTTGTATGAATGAAACAGCTTGAATGATCTTAGCCCAGGAAAGGATTTCTCTGAAGACACTGAGACTAACAGGTTAGAAGGGAAAGAAAGAAGGATTATATTTCCCTTTCTACTCATTTTGCCTATCTTTTAAGCCTGCAAATTCCAGGTTATACTTAAGCTTTTTGTCTGACACAGCACTGTGTCTTTCCAGTGCATTTCAGTAGAAGTCTCACAGCCTCCACCAAGTGCATCACACCCTCCACAAAGCCCATCACCGCAGGAGGAGTGTTCCCCAAACTTTGCATAAAAAAACACGTTATTCCAAACTTGAGCTGTGTATTTAATATGCCATACTCAACTGCATCTCCCAGAAATGATCCTGCTTTTCGCTGGAAAGGAATAAGCTTCCCTCCCTACCCTGTAAGGAGAAACGTTATCCTGCGTATTCGGTCTCTGAGCAGAGTCTGAGCACAGGATGACGGAGCACCTCAGTGTATTGCTGTGACGTGATCTTTTTTCCAAATGCATTCAAGAGTGAATTTTGCATTTTATCAAAACATTGCACATTACGGAGCACAGCCACAATTTCAGGAACAAACCATGCTATTGAGAACTTTGCTTAATATTTATCCTAAACTTTTTCTGCCTACGTCTGAGGCCCTCGTTCTTGTCTCCATCTCAGATGGTGAATAATTCCTTTGCCTTTTGCACTGTTTGTATCTTGAAGGTGTTCTTGATTAGGAATAGGCCCTTTAGGTCTTTCTAGGTTCTATACATCTCTTGGTATCATTTTCACCGTTATTTTTCCTGTTGCTTTCTGTAGTACTGCTTTCTCCTCATGCCCTTTCACCTTCCTTCCAAAAGCTGGAAAGAAGTGAGATGAAACTGTTAATGCTCCTCTACTTACTCCGGTATTTCTGCTAGCACTCAGCTTGAATATTGGCAGTAGTTCACATCTAACTGCTACACCATGATTGCCTGTTCTGCCTTTAACATGCTCACGTTAACCTGCAATGATTGTTCTAAAACAACGGTTCTGCTCAAAACTTCCTTAGTAATGTCACGTTAGTAAAATTCCTCTTAAAAATGACAAAAATCCCCTTTGTTTTAGGAGAATTTATAGCAACGCTCTTCATTATTATTCTGGCAGCTCATCCCTTAGCAACAGTCTTGCTGCAGCCCCACTGGAAAGACTGATACATTTTATTTATTTTATATTTATATTATATGTATATAATTCCAGTAGGAATACTATAGACTAACAATTCTTTATTCTTCTCTCGTTTTTCAACATACCAAGTTCTTCCCCTTTAAGCTTATATAAAGTATTCTTTCTTCTTTAATCTTGATTATTATCTTACTTGATCATATCCCCTATTCTCAGTATAATCACAATCCTTCCCACCTCAATCCCCCTTTACCCTCTGCCTCTCGCTCCCGTACAGCATTCACTTCTGCGAACTAAAGAGATGGAAGCAGATGAAAGATAGGCTTGTGTTTTCTTCTGTTTTTCTTATTATTTTATCAGAAGCTTATCATTTTCTCCAAGAATTGAAGTGGCACAGAGTATTGTCGAAGGCTAAGAGTAGTTTATCGCATTTTCACCTCAACGCATTACAATTCACTTGCACGTCTTCTACTTCTAGCACATTTTAAATACCATTTTCCATGCCCTGAACAACCTCCTGGAATGACAGCAGCATCTTCAGCAGACAAGTTACCTCAGCACCCGACGGTTTGCACTCTCTGTGGAACTCTGTGTCGGTAGTATCCTGTGTTGTACTTCCCATCGCAACCCGAACGTGCCTCACTGACAGCCTCGGCATCGGATTGCATTAAGTCCCGGGGAAGGGTATTTCCCTTTGGACGGCCTCCGCCTTGTTTCCCTGCAGTCGGCGAGCGCAGCACCTCGAGGGTGCAGCTTCTCGGCCACTGGGCACCCCTGCCCCAGAAGTCACGGAAATCGTATCTTGCTTCTCCCAGGAATGAAAAAAGCGTCTTTTTTGTCTTTGGTGCTATGTAGGATTTGCCCATAAGTTACCTGAAGGGGAAGTAAAAGCAAACAAATCCTGAGGCTGCTGGGAAGCTGGAGTTTCCCCCGCTTACTCCGGCCAATATATCCTCATTTGCACAGCTCCATCAACACACAGATATTTTGAGATTTTGGCATGTCTATGCTCATAAGTAAAACAAAGACTGCCTTTCCCCTTGCCCTTTAAAAGGCAAAGGCTGGGACAAAAAAAAAATCTGACTTCTGTAAAAATCACTATCCCACACATTAATGCATAGTATTTTATTACCTTTAGCACCCCAAATAGCTACAGTAATATTGACATGCACCGTAAGCTGTCTTTTTGACTGTCACACTATCGAATACTTGAGTGCCTTTTCATGCATGTTTTAAGTGGCCTGTGTTGGCAGGAGCTAATACTTGTGTGTGGATTAACTGTGCTGCCTTTGGCAGTTATCACATTATACTTAGAATATTCTACCAGAGATGCTAACGGTACAAACGTGGTTTTGCATTGTTTGCGTTAAAATGGGAGCCTTTCACTGGTTTCCCCTAGGTTCTCACTGTGATCGCCGCTAACTTGCGTTGTTAATTTATTATTAATTGCACCAAGGTATTGCAAAGAACGTCGCAAAAAACGTTGTCATAAAAAAAAGTCACCATGGAGTCATTCTTCTTGCTGACCACTGGCTCTCCAGAAATAAAGCACAGTAAAAAAAGTTTGGAAATAAAAATTTTACATATGAGCTGGAGAAAAACCCGTAACATCTTGCCTACACTGAAAATACATTTGATAGATAATTCAAGTATTTGTTTGCCTATGGAAATATAAAGATAGAGAGAATTGTTTTTACAATGACAATACTAACTGCTGAGGACATAAGCCTCTGTCGTTATTCGAGGTATGCTTACTTGCAGCTGAATTAAATCTGTCAAAAATTCCCAGCCAGTACTTACAGCGAGTCTGTAATTGCGTGTGGGGTCAGATGTGTCAGTCCAGCATCCCTAAAGCGCTCCGTTGGAGTTCAAACATCCTATTTCTTATAGGAGCGATATACTGGAAAGAAGTTTCTGTTTGTAATCTTGAGGAACAAGACGACCCTCACGCTTTCAGTTACACATGTGCTGTCTCAGCAGAAGGCACCGTATTCAATATACTTCGCTAAGGTTTCTGCCCGTTTTAAACCAAAATATAAGGCAAATGGAGAATAAAGTGGCTATTTAAAAGAAATCTTTTTTCCACAATCAGACTCGCAAATCAAACCGCACCAGGGAATGGTGGAAAAGCAACGGGGAAACCCAATCTCGCGGCTGCCCACGGGGTGATGGCCCTGTGCCCCACGGGGCGGGTGGCCCCCCGGCACTCCCCAGCCCTGCTCAGTGCCAGGGCAGCCGCCTCCACCCACCCACCACGATGCCATCCTACCCAGCGCCGGTCTGCCAAAGCGTTTAACGTGACCTTGTTACAATCTTCAGATAAATTATTTGCTCTTTCCTCATCTTAAAACTGTACTGAGAAGCTTGTAGCAGTATACTCCAGTCCATGAGTTACTGGAGGTCAGTAAGAGGCACAGCAGAAGCTGTAAAGCCCGTGTTACTCTACTACAACCTGTAAACGTGTCTCCTTTGGTGCGTTCATCCCAGCTCGCCGGACTGGCACACAGAGCCTGGTTACCAAACAGATCCCTTCTCTCTCTGCCCAGATTCACCAGGTCATTCGAACCCCACACCGCTGCGTTCCCACCACCGATGCTGTAAGCGCGGCTTCAGAGCGTTGCGCTCTGCTGCAAGCACAGGGCGGGAAAACCCAAGTGCCCAGCAGGGATTAGTTCGATTGCTATTTTTAGCAGAAAGCAGTGATTTGTTTCAGCACCTGGCCACAAAATAACATGGTCGCATCATACGAAAACTACTGCTTACCCGGAGGTGCCGTATCCTTGTTAAAGCATTCTGAAAGGGAAACGGCTCCACACACGGCTCTGTCCTGCTGCCTCCTGAACAGCCGTTAGACTGCATTTCATTTTGGCTGAAGTGTCCGTTCCGTTAGCACGAACCACTATGGAAAGAATTAACCACCACATCCTATGATTTTGTCCAATGATTTAGGGTTGATATTAAAAACCTCAGTAGCACTAAAATCACTGCAGCTTCCACTGTAGCTTTTGCAGTACATGTACGCATGTAGGTTAGAGCAAGACATACGTAGTATCTCTATCTAATGCATGACAGTTTGATATACATTTTCTGTTAGTCTTAATTAAGCTTATTTAACCTTAAAAAGTTGAGAACTTGCTTTCTAGGAGTTTCATGAAAACTCAAGTAACCCAATCACACACCTGTAAAATAATTCAGTGCTAAATGGAAGATTTCACATCTGTTTTCTAGCATCCATCAGAGATACCAGCGGAAGAGACAACTATGGGGAAGGCTTTCCTTGTGCTTCCATTAGAGACCTCAGACAAAACCATTCTGATGTCAGTGGTGGAGGGTTTGGCTTTAGAGGCCTTCTACGTGGAAATGTAGGTTTTGCTCGCTGCACCGCTAAAGAGAAGTAGAAAATTAATAAAGTAAATACACGTGTGCGATTAGGCAAAACAGTTTCCTTTAGTGCCTTCTGCATGGTAAAAGGAAACCCTTCCAATATATTAGTTGTTTGCTGATCAAATACTAAAGGCAAACCTTTTGTGGTTGACTGGGGGTTGCTGGCAGCAGGGAAGGGGAACAGGCTTGCCGAGGCAGCTGCACGCAGGGAGATGCCGTGTCCTGCCCAGGGGCTGGAAGCACCCACTGCCGGGCTCCCTCTGATGGAAACCCTAATGGGATGTGTTTAAAACCTTCACGCAGAAAGGCAAGTAGGTAATAGTTATAGCTTAGTTTATGCACAGCTGAAGGGTTTGCACCACCTATTTGTAGCACAGAGGTTTTACTGCATGCAAAGATTACTGTTTCTGTTTGGAGGTAGAAATACCCACATGAAAGCAGGTCCACCGGCAGTTAGAGCACAGCTTGATGAATTACAGAAGGTCGGATGACAACTTTTTAATTTCATTTTTACTTCTAAAGAAGGACTTTCTGGTGTGCCAAGTACAAGCCAAATATTATCTATTAAACAAAAGGGGGAATATTTTGGCTAACAGTCTTTTACTCTCTCTTTGAATGTCAGCACATGTCCCCCTGGCAGATTCCATAAATTCAAGAGCTACCAGATGGTTGCGTAACAGCGATGCCCAAAATACATTCTAGAAGTTAAAGAATCACGACAGAAGACAATGAGTGGGTAGCTAAGAGACATGAACAACATCTACTCTCAGTCATCACTTCCATTAGGTGGACAGAGCAATTTAAAACAGTGCCAAGAACGTCACCTGGAAGAGAGTAGAGCACAGCCTGCCCTGGTACGGTGTGACACTGCGCATAGCAGCACGCTGCAGATACTGCTTGAAACGCGTATATTTTAGAAGAGCTGATTTTAAAATCAAGGTAATGAAAATGAATAGAAAATGCCGAGAATAATTGTCTTGCAGCATTTGCTTTTGGGAATTGCTTTTTGGGAATCTCCACACACAATGCTCATTCGGGTTTTGAAACTTCAACATAGGGTTTTTCTTTATTCTTAATTAGGCATTTTACATATCCCCTCTTCCAAATCTATACTCAACTTCTTTCATGGTTAAGGTTTTGGGGGTTTTTTTTGCTATATTCAGTAACCTTCCCACTTAAAAGCAGTGTTACAAGAAGTGTTCTCAGTTACAGGTGTGCAATTCAGTCATCAGGGATACGTAGATAACAAATTATCCAGTTTCAAATTTTTCCCCCATCTCGTTCGTAGCTGCTGTACAAAACCTTGCCTGACAATGGTATTTTTATGAAAGCTTAACTCCCATCAACAGTACACCATTGATTTAGATGTGCTCTAAGTGAATATTTATATTCTGAATTTCTGAGAAAAGAAAACGTTATCCAGGAAAACCGTATACGCTATCATGAAGCATTCTTTGGGAGAGGGCAGCAGTACACGAGTTACAGTCAGACACCACAGCTTTTACATAAAAATACAGAACTTACTTTAAGAGGTGCGAACAGCAGGGCACTGAGTGCTGGGAGAGGCAAGGATACAGTACTGGCGTTTGTGAACGGGACAGTGCTAAATGCTGAAGCCGTTCAAGGGCACGGTGCAGAGGCCCGTGTTTACAAGAGGATCCCAGGCTTGTAAACAGCAGGGCTTTAAGCAGGCGGAGAACAGTTCACGTTCCCGAGAAGGGAACGCAGCACAAAATATCCTGCTTCTTCGCAGAGAGTCACCCCGCTTGCGGCTGCCTAAAATTAGAGACACAGCCATTGTTCCGATGGATAATCAAGGCTAAGAGCTTTTTTAGGGCATCTCTTGACAGCATGAGGGCTGGTGTAATTTGGCATGTCAGTTTAGCTGCACTGAAAATCTGGAAAGGCCAAATTACCATTTTATTTTTCCTCTATATTTCATTACAAAGATACTAACAGTATCAACGAGATTAATTTGACGATGGGATTAAAGCAGTGTTAACGCCTTTTAATGAGATCAATCTCATTCTTAAAAAAAAATAATGAAACTTTATCAGGAGGGAGTCAGGGGAGTGATTTGTGAACAGGTTTAATGCGAGTGCAAAATTTGGTGTCCATAAAACATTTCTGGCAGAGTTTTTTAATTCACTTTAATCTCCACATAGTACGGTCTGGAAGTCCATTAAGGAGAAAACTATAGTATTCTAGTTTTGAAATTAGAAGGCACCACAGTAATTAATGTTCCTGCATCAGTGTCTGAGGGGAGAGCTTTCCGTCGCTCCGCATTTCCGAGGAAATGGGATGCTCACAGAGCAACGGCAGAAATGAGGTGACTGAAGTAGAGCCCCTGATAACGGCAGGTACCTGCTGGAGTCCTTGAAATGGGCCCGGCACCGCTGCACAGCAGAGTTTGTTTGCTTGAATTCACTAGAAACGGCTCTGCTTCCACTTTGCTATCCACGACACTGTCTCCAGCAAAGTAAAACGGATGATCAAGTAGGAGACACCACTGTAAAGTGGTTGCAAACGAATATGTAATCTGTACCATACAGGATATGGTAACGATAAACATCACAGGAAGAATAACACAGAAATCCCAAAAAAACAAAACTGTGTAACCCAGGATCAACAAATAACAAGGAAGGAAAATACTGGTTGGCGAGCATGCCTGATAAACCGTAAAGTAATCATTAAACATTACAAATTATTCAACAACTTTCTATGTTTAATTACATAAGGTCTTCCTACAAAAATCCATGCCCTTGCAGTCCAAATTTGAATATGATGTGAGCAAAGTGTTCTATTAATGCAGCAACTAACCAAAAAATTACAGTAACGCAAAAAAAGTGATTATAAACCAGAGCCGTTTTTGTGCTCTGGAGCACATTTTACCTTTCTCAGCGCAGGGTGGGGTTTGTTGTCCATATTATCATGAACACACTGATTCAAAGTTTCACAAATATTTATTCAAACTTCAAGCAAGCATCCTGTTCCCTATGATTTCAGAGGATTAGAACATTCAGAGTTTATTATTCCCCAAATACACTGACTGCCCTCTCCACTTCGAGGAAGCTCAGAGGACTCTGTAATTTAGATAACAGGTCGCCCAGTCCCCCTCTCCCTCTGCAAACAGATGAGTATGATTATCCAGACTGCTCCTTTTTTACTGCTATGACAAGTCTAGTTTTTGCACATTGACTTTGAAATTTGCAGTTCGACTGAGAATTGCCATTTTGAGTAGGAGCCTACACTACACTTGATTGCATATCCCACTCAGCAAGCGTATGCTCGCGTGTCATATGGATAGCACAGCCTGGTGCACCAACATGTTCCAGACACACTGTCCAAACGTACTGACTCAACTGCACTGCAGCCACCCTACTCTTACTTGCAATCACCATCTCTAAAAGAAGTCTGATTGCTATTAACAAATGCCACGGGAGATACCGCAGCAACTTCTCTCTCTACTTACAACAACAGGAATAAGCCCGAGGAAGCTGCGCAGGTAAACGGCAACGCACCCGGTAGCAAATGCAGTTTTCTGAACAGCACCGCCAGAGCCAATGTAGCTCCTCGCCCCTCCAGTCCCTGCTTGCTGCACCCTCCTCGTCCGCCCGCCACTTTCTACTGGTTATCCCAGTACCGAGACGTCTACGCAGTGCTCAAAGCAGCAATCGTGCCAAAAGCACGGTCGGTCACGTTCCTTCCTTCCTGCACCGTCACAAAACGCCTGTGCACGTGCGGAGGAATAGACATTTACCCCTTCAAGTCCCAGGGCGGGGAGGGGACATGATTCTGTGGCCCCAGCTCATCTTGCAGCTGCTTCAGTTTTTACTCTTCTAGGTGGTGTCTTCCATTTCTACCAAAAAAAAACCCACTCTACTTTTTTCAGCCCGTGCTCCTTTTTTTCCTCCAGTCCCATCGCATTCGCCATCCTAGCTGCAACTGTACGTCTCCATTTCTTTGCACCGTTTTAATGCCATGTTCCTTTCTAACTTTCTTGGATGACACCTTCTCACTGATTAGGACTGCTCCAGCCTGATCAAGGCAAACAGGATTATTCAAGATAATTAACATTTCTATAGGGCACTGACAATTACACACAGATTTGAAACCCAGAATACAAAAGAGCGACACCAATTACCGTTCTAGGAGGATTTTCATTCATTATCATGTTTACTTGCAAACACAAAATTAGTGATGCCTGGATTAAGATTAGAAACAACATGAACGGCTATCACAAATAAAATCCTTTCAAGTGTATTTCACACGCAGCACACGCAGTATCTCTTAAAATATGAAAAATGGTAGTATCAAAGATACTGTAATGGAGGGCATTTTTTTCTTAAGAGTAGAAATACAGCTATATAGAATAGAGAAAATGGCTTATGATAATTTATTTAGATTTCTTGCTAGCAGTATACTTTTAAAAAGAAGAGGCATAACAAGCTGTAAACCAAGGTATAATATTTAAATTAAACTTCAAAGTTCAACTATATAATTCAGAATCTCTTTTTTTTTTTTTTAACAAAAACAACAAAAGGGTCATAAACAGAGTTCATCTCGTTTCATAAAACTGTATTTGAAAGATAAAATTGACCGTAATTGTTAGAAGTCAATTTAAAAGATGGTTTTGCTGTATGCCAGAGGTTACAGGAAGAACCCAGTGTACCAAAGACATCAAAGTTGTACTTCACCCCTACAAAGACAGTATTTTTTCCCTGGCCAAAAAGCTGAAGGTGATTATAAGTAAGAGGAAAAAACCTAGCAATAATTAACAGCATTTAGTAAGTCAGAAACAACAAGCAGGAGCCAAGTGAAGCGGGGGTTTCTGAAAGGCGCATGTGGCGCGCTTTCCTCTGACAAAAGGCCCCACGAGCAGAAGACGGTAACTGCGAGCAGTTAAAAAACCCACCACCCTCGGCCTTACAACCTGACAGTGGAACCAATCGCAGGGACCTAATTAATACACGTGGTAGGAAGCACATTTGAAAACGGGGGGTTTAACTGAAATCTGTTCATTCAGCCCCTTGGAAGATAGCGTGTATTTTTCTTTAAACACAGTTCAACAACCTCCCAAGTCATGACCACCCAACTCATAGTCCCCAGGAGGACCCACTCACACGCTCTGGAACAGCTCTCGCGCCCCGGATAAATTCCCGACTGCTGCAGACTCCTGTCCTGCCTGGCTCGGCTTGGCTTCACCTACGACCAAGCCTGAAAACAAATACATCCATTTTTACCTTTCTTCAGAGTCTTCCTTCATTTGATAAAGTTGATCCAAGGTACAAGATACAGCTCTTTTGAGGACTGGGACTGTGATGTCCTTGGGTTTCCAGTATTTTAAAAAAAAAAAAAGGCATTATTTCCTTCTTCCCAGGCCTGTTGTTTTGTTTCTGCAGGTGGAAAGCTGCTTGCCTCCTGCTCTGAGCCCATGCAAAACCAACAACAGTGGGTCTCAAGCCTTTGCTGGTGTCTTTGGTTTTCCTGTTGTCATCACGTTAGTTATAATTCCCACCTTGCTGTATTACACCAAACATCATAGCAGTGCGACAGGCACAGTAAAGGCAATAAACACAAGCAAAGCAGTAAAAGGTCTCCACACGTAAACTGAAAAAAAGATGGGGGCAAACTTTTTAGCAGGGCCTGTTGCGACAGGACAAGGGGGAATGGCTTTCAACTAAAGGGGGGTAGATTTAGACTAGAGGTAATGGAGAAATTTTTTATGCTGAGGGTGGTGAAGCACTGGCACAGGTTGCCCAGAGAGGTGGTGGATGCCCCATCCCTGGAAACATTCCAGGTCAGGTTGGACGGGGCTCTGAGCAACCTGATCCAGTTGAAGATGTCCCTGCCCACGGCAGGGGGGTTGGACTAGATGACCTTTAGAGGTCCCTTCCAGCCCAAACTATTCTATGATTCTATGACTTTGGTTTGTCAGGCTCACAGGGACCTTCCCAGAGCCCGGGGAGAACGGCTGCCCCAGGGCTGCAGCCCCCCTGAACGCTGGCGAGGAGGCTGCAGAAGACTTTGAGAGGTCTGGATTTCAGAATATGATTTTAAATTAATTTCTCTCCCCATTTTAGGACAGCTATGGAAGAGTAACAGAAGCCGTACGCCAGACTCGTTTTGGAAGAGGAAGTGAAAACAACAACTTAATATTTTGATTCCAGACCTAAATTTAGACCGTAACAATTTTTAAGTGAATTCTCAAAGTAACGAACTGAGTTTTTTCTCACCTCTTCTTGTTTACAGTCTCATAAACTGGGATCCCACGCTACCAGTGTCACACAGGATGTCATTTTTTCTCTTGGCAAGTAAACATATGTGAAAGAAAAGGCATTGCATTTATAATGATAGCAACAGAACTTGCTAACATAGTTTTTACCAGGTTTCAAAGGGACAACTTCAGCTTTCTGATGTACAGTGCAATGTCTCTTAGATTCACATGTATTTTTTTTCCACCCTGCTGAGCACAGTTTAAAATGCAGAAGCAGCATAATTCAATATTAGACTATTTCACAGTACCACACGAGTTCAAAACAGAAGAAATAACATTGAAAGCAGTGAAATCAATCAAACGAATTATCTGAAAATAAAATTAGAGCATAAAGAAAACAAAAGTAGGCCCAGGAATAGACAGACTGTCTCCTCTTTTCCTCGCGGGACAGATTTCTTTTAGTATGGCTTCAGTCACTCACCCTGACATTTTCTCGGACTCCCCGGAGCCCCTCCGAGCCTGGGTCAGGATTGAGCGCTGAAGTTGGAAGATGCTTCTTAGCATTTACTTAGCAGGAAACAAGGGAAAACAGCCACCTTCTTAAAGCACAGGATACCTGCGCGTTCTGTGAGGATTTTCTTAATCTTTGCTTTAATACTTTTTTAATCTCAAAAACACATTCCATCAGGACTTTTATATATTAACTCTCACCCTTGATTCTCCCAGACTTTAGTCTTTCTCCTCTCCAGCATGCTGCCAGCACCAGACTGCTGCTCGCCTCCTGCTGCTAACTCGGCTCCCTTGATTTGAAATAATTTCTCCCTTTCTCCTCAGATATTATCTGTAATGACTGATGGTCAGTAGCCGCTCTGCTCCTGCGGCAGCAGGCAGGGCTGCTGCGGAGCGCCCGACCTGTGGTTTCACTCGAAACCCAGCGCCAGGAACAGTTAAAACCAGACCTTGAAGGCAAGCAGCGAGGGGGGTCTGTCGGCAGATCTCCGTGGTTAAAAGCGAGAGCCCACGGCGTGAGTTTGGTGAGCTCCTTCCGGCACAAAAGGGAAGTCTGGGGGTTTCTGCCCTTCGCCAGGGCGCGCACCCTGGGTTGCGGGGGGGGAATGAAGCGGGAATACATTAGCAAAATGCAATGGCAAAAGGTAGAGTCTGTCAAGAGAAAAACGAGAAAAGGAGTTATGCTTAAAAGCAGTCCTAAAGGGAGCAAACTTCTGTTTCTTGTAAGAGGAGGGGAAGGTTATTGCTCCTACATGACAAGAATAGCATTTTTAACATTCCCCTTTTCAATAATAGCAGCTAAATTCTCACAGGATTCAATGTTTACGCTCACAAAAATCAATTTTCCCCTTTTATTAAAAATTTTGTACAGTAAATTGCCGCTACAACACAATCTACATTGTTTAACATACCCTGCTTTGATTTACTGTTCCATTCATAATCTGCTGATGATTAAGCTTCTCAAAACCAATCCACTAGCCTTTCTAAGTGATATCAAGTTGTTTGTTTTTAATCTGCTGAAAATCATCCTGTAGACAGATGCATTATTGAAGAATTACATTTTAATTTATTTTCATGCAGTGCCTGTGATGGGCATTCGGATTAACAGAGTACGATAATGCTTCTTTATGCCTGTATCTATTCAAATCAGAAATTACCTGCATACACTGCCTCTGATGGTGGTCAAAAACTGTACAAAGAACTGAGAATAGCGCTTCTTAATATCACACAGCCCTGCTGCTCATCAATGAGTCTTTTTCTGTTCTAATGCTTTTGTCATGTATATGAAAGTCATTATGTAGTTTAGAAAACAGGAGATGAAGTGAAAGAGGAAGATCAGGGACCTGGGATGCATTAATATTCTACCAGCGTCAAAGATATTTCCCTCGAGGGGCTCCTACAGGCCACACTGTTATTACAGTGCCTATCCATTATCTTGTGCTGTACTTGGTATTAAGACAATAATGGAGAGAATAGGATTATGTGCAGATGATAGGAAATGCGAAGGCAATTCAGCAAGATAGGAAATGAATGGAGACATGATTCTTTCATCGAAGCTGGGGATGGTTTAGCATAGGGTAAGGGAGAAGATAAATGAAGCAAAATGAAATCTTTACAGGTTAGCTGGGGTAAAATGAGTGTTTACATAGAATCCGATGAGTTTAACCTTTTTGATACAGAATATCGCAGCATCTTTCTTTAATGCACCCGTGTATATCCCTTCAGAGGTCTGGTTTGAGCCGAAAAACTTACTCGACACACATGGGGAAATGACCAGTGTTAATTTGATAGAGGTGGCCTTATGTAGCAGATAACCCTTTAATTGACTCCAAGAAAGGGAAAATTCTGATCGCCACTCCAGATTTCTGCATTTCAACTACAGGCTAGAAAAACTGTGTCCTGCCTGCTGAACAAACAGACAGAAAATGAATCAAAAAAAGCAATAAAAGAGGATCGAGCATATTTAAGTGAAACGCTGATCCCACATTGAAATGCTCACATTCTGTTTTACTATTGCACACCTTTTAATTCCACGAGCACGAGCCTGTGGCTGGTAGCAAGTAACAAAGGCTAATAATTTTAGGAGGCCAGCAATGCATTGTGATAGTGATAAACAAAGACAGGACCAGATTGTGTCATTTACAGACATTTCTCTGGCTTATGTCTGTCATATTTTTTTAATTAGGATAAATCACACACACACATTTGCGATAACAGCGCAATGCCAAAAGAGATCATTTTTGTTCCCTAAAGTACAACTATAATTTTATTCTTTCTAAGCAGCGCTTGAAGGCTTGCCTTCGGTTAGGTTAAAGCCCAACAAAGTAGATCAGCAGCACGATGCATCCAAACAAAAACAGACATCAAAGAGGCACGAGGGTAGCTCTATCACAAACCTTGTGGCACACACGCGCCCCTTGTACTAGATGGTGGGAACAGCAATGGTTTGCAGTGCAGCGGTTAACGCGCGCTCCACAGCACCGAAATGCCACCCTGCGCTCTCAGAGTCAAACCTGGCATCCTCACTAACTCACCGCCAGGCGATGAAACATGCCCGTACGCAAAGCAGAGCTCCCAGCACAGAAAAACCCGTACTGCTATTGCTATTGCCCACCGCAGGCGGTTCCTCGCAGGCCTGGCCCTGCCTCGGGCGCCCACCGGCCACGCCAGCACGGCTCCATGCTGCTCTCTGCTGCTGTCTCCCACTCACCGCCTTCCTGCCGCCGCGCTTTCCTACTCCTCCCTTTGTCTCGGGCCCTGCTGTTTGTCCATCATGGCTTAAATATTGGCTTGCCTTGGCCGGTGCTGCCGGCTAAGCCATGTGATGTATTGATCCCGGCTGCTGTTTCCGCTCCATACCTGATTCTCCCTCCCAGCTCCGCAGCTGTCCCTACCAGCGACCACCGCCTGCCAGCCACCGGCTTTTACACCCAGCCTAATCACACAGCAAGGCTTTCCTCGGCTCCCCACAAACGCCCCCACCCTCCTGGGAACTCTGGCACGACGAGGTCTTTCTTCATCTGAGAGGTTTCATGTATTTAAAGTTTGCAGGCCAGACCCTGAGCAGATGAAAATTAGCACGACGTCCCCGAAAGTGCAGGCCTGTCCGTGGCACTGCCTGCACCATGTTAGCCACTGCCTGGACAATGGCAGAACACTTAGCTTGAAAACAAGCTGATTTCTGAGCTTTTAGTCACATCCTGCACTACTTCGTAGCACAACCTGCAAGGGGCCAAAGCCATCCGTACAGCGATGAGTGAACCAGGCACTTGCGAGAGCCCCTGCGCAGGCAGCGACGGGGCTCAGGGAGAAGAGCAAAGAGCATCTCAGAGCAGAAACGGAAACTCCAGCAGCCCAGTAAAATTGGAACGCACCTGATGCAAGGCCCTGCTCCCCAATTCAGCCGGGCTGGGGCAGGGGCCTGGCTGTGCCCCCCTGCCAGCTGCACCCAGACCAGGCACTCAACCTGCTCCCGGCCCCAGAGGCACAGAAAGCTGGGTAGGGAGCTGCTGTGCAGACCCCGGGGAGGAGGAAGGTTGGAAAGCGTCAAGTTTCAATACTGATACACAGAGGACTGGTAGCCCAGATGCATCCCACCAACGCCAAATAGCTCAGGGGCCTCACAGCAAGGGCTTGAGGCAGCAAAACTGCCCAGCTCCAAGGTAGGAGGTTATCTTGTACCAATGACATCTTCCTTTACATCTTTTTCTCCTTCCCTGTGATCAATAGGTGTGAAATTCAGCCCCTCCATACCCGTGTTTCATCTCACAGTTCAGCAGGGCCAGCATGAGCAAAGGCACATAGCGCCAGCCGAAAGCAAAGCATCCTCGCTGCAGCTGGGAGCAAGGACGGGATTTCCCCAGTGCCCTAAATCAGCTTTTCTCATCAGCTTCAGGTGACAATAAGCCTTTCTGCGAGAAGTGCGAATCGGCAAACTTGGGGAATTAGGAACATACTCATGAATTTTACGTAACAGACATAAATACGGGGAGATGTTAAATAGCAACAGCAGATGCTGTGTCAACAGTGTCAGGATTGCCCCTTGCACGGGGAGGTGGGGACTGTGCTGCGCTGCTGGGGGCTGTCTGCTCGCCCCCTTGCATCGGGCAACACCACATGCTCCAAAGATATTGCTAGAAAACCTACAAAGAAAACCGTCCCCCGAAGAGTAACTGTCCAAACTACGTTGTGCGGCTGGCTGGTGACTTGAAGAAGAGTGTTTGTAAACATGTTTTAATGCTTCTTAACATAATGGACACTTATTTATATAAATGTCTAATTATGTTTTGAATCAACTAAGTATGAGTCTGGACTGCCCCATAACAACACGTGGGGGCAATGAGAGATAATGATGCGTTATATCCTTTTATCTTGTCGCCTTTTAATCTTATGCAATGTTACTAGCTTTTGTATTACCAGAAAGAGTTAACAAGAACAACCAATTTAATTAATCTGCTCTACTTACTACTTACTTTGTACACTGCCATTTCTTCCTCAGCTGAGTGCAGGCTGACTTACTCATTTGCACTAGAAATTACAAGTGAGCAAAGCAAGTACCTCCCATGAGTCATAAACTTTACCAATCTCTGACATCAATATCTCTTGTCAGAAGTTAAAGGCAACCAGTTGATGAAGCCACTTCCAAAAAATATGGATGGATTAAGCACTGTCCAAAGCACCATTTTCAGTATAATAAGGTCTGACTGCTTTGAATGACCGGGAAGGTTGCCCTAGCATGGGGTCAGACCCACTGTTTTGGTTTGCTGCGTCACATTTTATTGTCTGGTTTAAGAAACAGCTTAAATATTTTTCACCTGGCAAGGCTGACTAGCTAGAAATAGTCAATGCAACTTATGTAAGGGGAAAACCACCACAAGTATTTCCACCCAAAGGCCAAGAGCTGTGCAAACGATACCGCAGCCAACTTCCCACGAGCAAATCATGCCCACGGACGCAGATATAGCAGGTGCCCCATTCCCCGTAAACGCGAAAACGTGTATAAAGGCAAAGCCACACTGCTCATAAATGGTGACCTTGGGGACAGCCACAGGCATGGCCCTGCCCTAATCCTCTCTGCCCTTGTCTGCCTGCAGGTGACACGCTGGGGTAAGGGCTGGGCACCAGCACTGCACGGACTGTCCCCGTCCCCCCATACGCCTCCTGCCCCTCTGGGGCATCGCTGGCACTGCCACAATGGGACTCCTGCCCCAGCTGGTGTTGGGGTTCCTGCCTCTGAACGGGACTCCTATGCCCCTCATAGCCTCCCACCAAAACATGGCCAAAGCTCTCAAGTCCTTCCCTGCTGGGACTTCTGGATGTGCAGGCAGGACAGGGTCATTCGAACTAGCATCAGACTGGAATTTCTTGAGAATGGAAGCAGAAGGATTCCCAAGTCCAATGCATATACAAATTGGGTGGAATAGGGTCAGAGAAGTAGTTTAATGATTAAATCTATAATTCAATGGCTACAATTCGCTCCTACAAGGAAACTCCAGGCTTGAGGAGGTTGTTTTCTTGCTTGCTGCCCCCAAGGAACACATATGCAGGCTAGAGAGCCAAGGTTTATGGGGAGAGGTAATATCTTTTATGAGACCAACCATTAGAGTTGGGGGAAAAAATACACAAGCAAATAAACCCATTCTTTAGGTCTGAAACAGAGGTTGCAAACTGCAGTAAAAGCATGTTGGGAAGATATGCTCTGGGATGAAGTTATTATATTATCAATTAGACGATATGAGAGGAAAGGACAACTAGCACCTCTGGAGCAGCAAGCGGCCCCAGCACGGGGAGCCATGCAGAGGTCGCTCGCTCCCATGGGACAGCAATGAGAGAAACAAAGATAGTTGGACAGGAGTGAAGAGTTAGCAGGAGGGGAATGAAAATTACAAAATGTCATAAACCAACGCCTCTCTGTTGGGTCCCTGCTCTTTAGTATCTCCTAGAACGAGGAATTTTCATTTACAGGTTTTGTCTTCAGTTTGTTTTGTAAATCTGCTTTGAAAATTAGAATGTCAGAACAGACAGTTTTTCCAAAAAAAAAGTTCATCCTGGTGTATTATTATTATTATTATCATCATCATCATCATGGTGTTTCCATACCTCCTTGATTGCCTGAAGGAATTAATTTTGGCCTATAGGGCTCATTGAGTCTCACTCACACCATTTCCACAGACCCGTCTGGTGCACTGGGTAAAGCCTACCGCAGTGCTGGTACCTACGTGCAGGATGCCCACGCTGTGGAAAAATAAACTGGACTATGAAAAGACTACGCAGTACCACTACATAAATTAAAATTGTGTGCTTATCACAAAAATATCAAAATAATTAAAAGAAAGCTTTTCTTTTTTTTTTTTTGGCTTAGCATTCATGGATTGAATCAGTGAAAAATAATTTACTTATGATCTGCAGATTAGCTTTTTTATCTTTTCTGCTTTGCCTAATACATTCAAAATCATTGTGGACACCATCATAAAGAAGTCCAAAATATCTTTTAGTCTGTAATCCTGTTTATGGAAGATGAATGTCCCATTTTACTCTCCTCCGTTCCAAAGCAGAAATACATTAAGTACACTCCTTGCCATTTCTAAACAGAAAGAGCCCAGAACACCTTTGTGAACGTGAAATAATTGCTAAAATACTGACTACTACGTATCTCAGCAGACTGCACCTCCCTTGGCTACCAGCTTTCTGCATCTCGACTGCTGGAGGAAGAATAAAGATGTTTGGAAACACAGAGAGCAGGCAAGAAAATTCTTCTCTTGGATTACAGAAACTTTACCAAGTCTAGGCTAAGGTTAGGATTCAACCTTGTTTTGTCTGATCCGGTGGACGTTAAATGCCACCTTTCCGCTGACCCCAGCGACTTCCAGCTCAGACCCGTCACCTCATTAAGACGTTTCCAGCATTTCCGTGCGTCCAGCTGCTATGGGTAGAGCTGTCCATAACTAATGACCACTACCTGTACCCAGCTCCCTTAGCTATGAGATACGTTCAAAGAGAATTACAGACTGTGTTTACTAAAACAGCTAACAAGAACAAGGAAGAAAGCATAACATCAAGACGGAGCACACTTTACCAGAAATATTTTGCCTCTGCTAACATGCACCTGGTTCACAGATAGCAAACTATTAGTCTGATACACCTGAACTGACACTCCCACTTGTTTTAATTTCTCCTCTAATTGCCAGGAGTTGCCGGGTGCAATGTGCCCCCCATCCAGCTGCACCCTGAGAGCCTCTTTCAGCGAGAGCCATCTCCTTGCACAGCAAGCACCAAGGATGCTGGTGGCTCTCAGACCTGCCCAGGCTCTGGGCTGGAGATAATCAGGGCACTAGTACCTCTGTTCTCTGCTCTCTTAATTGCTTAAAGCCCAATCACCTCTGCCCATCAAAAGGCTTTAAAGGGAATGTTACTGAAGAATTAAAACCAGGCTGTATTTTGGTTGACATCACTTACCCTCCTCCGAAAGACAACGTTTTCCTTGGCAGGTGATAAACACCACCTCCCACGTTCTACCGTAGATGCTGCTAATTAAACCACAGTGAAATTCAGATAATTAGCAACCTTTTCTAACACGGCAGGTTACTTATTCTAAACCTTTTTCCAGATGAAATGGTATTTAAGACATTTTTTTAAATCTACTATTTTCCATGCTCTCAAAACTATTTTCTGTTCTAATAGAAGAAAAGAAAAAAACAAGCAACAAAACAGAACAAATCATATAGGATCCTGAAAGCAGGGCAAGCACTCATCACCAGTGTTTGTTAGCATTTGCATTGTTTGGCCATGTGAATACTGCAAAGAGTATGTTCAATCTCTCTAGCAAAGACAGTCCCTCAGATTATAATGATACGGCATTTTTATTCCATTTTAAAAACAAAAGTAGAATTGTGAAACCAATTCAATGCTTGCATACCTTCGGTGGATGCTCTTTTTAACTTTCAGAAATGTATTACAATACCAACGTTTGGTATGTGGTGAATTATCTGATACTTAAGCACACGTTGATGATGTTTCTGTAAAAGGAGATTTGTTTATATTTAGGATTAATATAGGGATGGTATAATTACTGCGATGGAGGCATGCCTACCCCATAGGAAATACTGCACATCCACCAAATCCTTCCCTTGCGCTGCTGGCTGAAACCGCTGCCCACACACACGTGTAAGGGGACTGCCTCACCTGGCCCCTCACTCCAAAATATGTATGCTATCGTTCAAAACAGTGACCACAGAGAATACAAAAACCTCCATTCCCTTTTCCTCCTGACTTGCAGCCACAACCGTCCCCTCCGTCCCCTTCCCGTCACTCTCTGCCACGTTCAGCAGGGTCGCTGAAAAGGATGCAGGCAGGGCAGGGTTGCCAAAGCTGCTCTGCCGAGGGACCACAGCTGACCCTCACTCATTACCCTGCAATTCATCTGGGAACCGGGGGAGTACGATTCCAACTTTTGCCCTCTGCTACCTCCAGCCTTTGAGCACCCCTAATTACTATTAGTCAGCTGTTCTCCCCCTTCTTCTTCCTCCCCTACACACCTCTAATCACACTTCTCCCGCATCAAGCTGGGAGCTCTGCAGGGGTTAACCCTGAGAAATTTTACAGTAAAGGCAGCTTTTATTGTAGCGGCAATTACAGAAAGAGAAAAAGCAATTTAGCCTTATGTGGCTCACAGTTTCATTAATGCCGTACACTTTTAGCCGACTTGAGTTGTTATGCATTAACTCAAAAAGGCACGGTACACAAACACTGCTAAAATAAAAAATAACGTAAGGCAGGGCAAACTTTAACTCCTCAAATATAGGCTTAATTCCTCAAATACCAATAATGCTTTTACAGAAAAGTTTTATTAGTGGCCTCAGCTTCAGGCCACAGTGACTATGAAGTAAACTGCTCAAACAAGGCTGCAGAAACAAGAAAGAAAGGTTTAAACAATCTGTAAAGAATTCCTTACTCCTCTCGTGGTGTACTGGGGAACTCTGCTCCTAGCGCTTGCTGCACCTCCTGCCATGTGATGACAAGAGGAACTTAGATAAAAGGCAACGCGCTGCAGCAGTAGCGGTTACATAGCAGTATAAATCTTTCAATGCTACCTACGCAGCCTGTGCTTCCCCTCTGCTGGGAACAACGACCAGGAAAACAGCAGCCACTTCAGCGTTTCTCATGCACCTGCTATGTTTCTGAATACCAGTCTCCTCCTTCCCAGCTTTCTAGTAAGGGATTTCTTACAGACACAGAGAGGAAAAGCCCACTGTACTCAGCCTTTCTGGAGCATCCCGCACTAGCAGCCCACGGAGACTCACCAGCCTAACGTTGTCTAAGCGTAACGCCGCTTTCTTTTGCTGAACACTAAGGCCTGTTACGGATGGCCAAGAAGCGGCTGTGGGGCTTCCTGATCACAGCAGCTTCACAAAGTGGTGTCCTGAGACAGCTGGTATTTACCATCCAGGAGGCAAGCACCATGCTGATGACATCTTCCATTCCATTTGCCTGGGTGGGCAGTTGAATCAGCTGAGCAGCAACAAGGACTTTCATTGCCATGGGACACACCTGGTGGTCGGTGGTGCTCTAATCTGTTCAGAAGTAGACTTCCATAATCTTGGTTTCTGCTGACATTGTGCAGCATTGCATGCCTCCAGCACTGTCTTGTCCTGTTGGTCATTACCATTTGTCTGGCATTAAAAATGTTATTCCCTCAAAGAAAACTGTTCCAAAGACAGGCTGGAAGGTCCAGTCAGTGTTTCCTCTCCCCTTCCTTCCCATCAGGTATGGGAGAAGCTCTCCACACAAGTTGAGAGACGTTTCTGGCATTCTGCTGATATTGTAACCATGTTAGGCAAAGCTCCTCCAAAGTGATTAGTATCATTTTATCTTTGGCCTGCAAAAAAGCACAGATAGACTGAACTAAGAATAATCACAGGAGTATGTTTTTGTTGAGCCTCAGCCCCAAAATTCCAGAATTTGGAATTGTGTGTGAAGAGTCACTGGCGTTGCAGTGCCCAGCATGCAAGCAGACGCCAAGCACGTATACCGAGGCTTTCCAAACACTTCTGGGCAGTGCAGTCACAAATAAAGAATTAACTTTGTTACCCTGTGGGATCAGGATTTATGTGAACAACTTACAAAGCAGTTCTCACCTATCACTTAACACGGTTACATAAAACCCATATCAGATTAAGGGCATGGCTACATGACTATGCCTTAAATAAAGCTTGTACCATATATCTATATCTATGGGGTTTTCTACAAAAGGTCATTCAGGAAAGTTAAGATAAATCAACTAAACCCATGATGATAATGCATGTAGGTTAAAATGCATTAAATTCCTGCGTGGATATTCTTACTGAGAGGTAAAGCGAGCTGACTTTACTGTAAAAGAGGATTAAGCTACCATGAACTAAGGCCATTTTCCTTTTGAATTAGATCATCCACAGAGGAGCTTAAACCGCTCTAGGTTTGGTGCACTTACTTCACACGTTCCCTTCATTTGTCTGAATTTTCCTGATATTAAACCACATTACCAGGTTATTTGGTTTACAAATGTCCTGTAAAAAAGAACAGCTAAAGCTGTTTTGCAAATAGCAGAACCAAAGCCATCCCTTTGTACTGCAGAGGAAAACAACAGCAGCAGGCGCAGGGCCTGGGACACCCGACAGGATCGCCGACTCCAGTGCTCGTACTAAGCCGTTGCTAATCTTGAAAAGCAAACAAACAAAGAAACGAAACTTGAATTCAGTGTTACATCCCATCTGAAAACATTTCCTTAGACACGAAAAGACAGACAAACAAGGCAGCCTCGCGGGACAAGGTTGTGATGGAAAGCATCTGGCAACTTTGTCCTCTAGAAGCTTGAGCTGGGCAAGCACAGCCCCGGGGTACCCCTTGTCACTGAACAGAGGATACGTTTCTAGAGGTGAAATAAGATGCACTCTGAAATTTACCCATCCCAGGCTCACAGATGAAATGCTAACTAATGAACAAGGAAGAGCAAACACTTTCTCGGTCTGATACTGACTGAGGTGTTAGTTTATCGGAACGATAAATTTTACACTTGACTAAAAGGAAATTAATACAATTCACGTTCCCGAGCATTAGCAGGTAATTGAGATGTGGCAAAAATAGAAATGCAAAGAAAATAAAGCAAAAACATATTAAACAAATATTCCTCTTGATCGCTAAAAAGCAGTTTGGCTTCAAATGTGCCAGGGAACAGAGAGCACTAACTACGATGCAAAAAAAGCAACTCATTTTTTAAATAGTCTTTGTCCAGTTTTCTCCACAGCAGATATAGGCATATAGCTGTAATACAGATTTTGCGCTAACCTATCTATTGCTGTTCCCCGCGGATCTGAGCTACTAACGTCGAGAGTGGGAAAGTTTAAGAGAAATCTAACATAGACAGATGTTGAGCTTCTGTACTTCATTTTTTATTATTCCTTTGTTATTCCTCGACCTTCCCAAAAAGAACGAGAAAGGCTCTGCCTACCCAAACAGGGCGGTAGCTGCCAGGCCCACTGCTGGCCTCGCACCTGCAATCCAGATGTCAGCTACGGCAGCAGCTCTGAGCACCCGGTGCAGAGGCGGCAGCTCTGCTGCCAGTGGTCCCGCAGGAGAGCTCTAGAAACTGCTGTTGCTTTGACTCCAAGCGGGTTACGATTGCCTCCTTCATGCATCTCCAAATAACCGGTGTCAAGACGAGGTTCACGTAGACTAGGCTTTTACACCACTTCACCGACGAAAACTTGGGATAGTTTCTCTGATCTCTGTGACGGTACGGTGATCTACACCAAGTTAAATAAGAGCCAGATCTGAGAAGAGAGTCTGGCATGAATTCAGCAAAAACAATTAAACTGGAAGCAAAAGACTATGTATTGTTCATGAACTAGGGAATATGTTACACTCACGTGTGCCAGTAGAATGTTTTAAAATTGCTCAGTCATCCCCTCCAAGAAAACAGGCGAGTCAGATCATTTTTCTTGTCAGTCTCTCCTTCATCAATGCACAAGCCACCCCAGAAAGAGCACCCCTACAACTCCCACAAATAGAAGACCTTTCATACTAGCTTATAACACAGATTTTTACTTGCTTTTTACACCCAACATGCTGGAATTGCATGGATTTGCATGAAATTGCAAATGGAATTGCATGGAATTGCAGTTTGCACTGCATTACTTTATTATTTATAACTCAAAGATTTATTTAAGCCCTAGCTGAAAAATTCCCTGTGCAAGGAGTTTGGAGAGCAAACTCTGTTGGCCTGAACCTCCCAGCCCTGCCACCCTGTGCCTCTATCTGACCTGGCTTGAATCTCCTTCCATGCCCACAGAGCCCCTCTGCGTCGCACCACCCTGCAGCCAGTTATCCCGCGAGACAAGTGCAAGAGCTCTGCCCGTAAAGGGACGGCTCCTTCTCCAGGCTGTCCCTGCTGCTGGGGACGCTGCAAGCCATGAGGGTTCCCATCCCTTTGACCCATCTCTCTCACCGCTTGCTGGGGTATGCTATCAATGGGGCTTGAAATGGGGCCAAGCTAAGATGCTCAACCTGAACCTCCAACTGTACACACGTGCCAGGTACTTCTGTCTGCCACAGCTTGAATCTTCCGCATCGCGGAGGAACGTTACATGTGTGGCTGCAAAGGACCAGTCATTCAATGCATATTTCTCCTGCACAACTTTCTTCAGCATCTGCACTGCTCTATGATTATCTGCCTGCCATTCAGTCTACCTCTAACTTGAGTTGCCTAAGTATATTTGCATGTATATTGTAAGCATTATACTAAATGAGATGGGACTGCCTGTGTAATCATGCCATGACTTTCCCTTAGGGAAACCTGGTAAAATTATGTTCCATTACATTTGTAAAATACTACCCATTAAAAGCAGGAATAAAACTTTTATGTTCATGTGAAACAAAGCAGAAAAGATTCTCCACCCTTTAACTTGTATCATTTTTGATACGAAAGAAGCATTTTCCAGGCAAGCAGGGATTCTGAATTTGACTTCAGTATTATGCGCTTTTGGCTTTGATTGTTTGACAGTTAAGACTCTTTCCAAAATTCTCTTTTTTCTTAATATAATGAAATAACACAGAACAAGACCAGTTCATCTGTCTTGAAGAGGACAGACAGCAGCTTTGGAAAAATCTCTCTTGGCGAATTTTTCTTATTTATTATTGTCCATGCCATGAAAGAGAAAAACTTTTTCTACTGTACTCTTTGGTGTCCTTTACTCTTGCTGCTGGTGAATTCATGGTTTTAATTCCTTGATGCTCTGGCAAACTTTCAAGTATGTCATGGGAGAATTCTAAAAATGAAGCATTCATTTAGAAGTCACACAGTGGTGATATATATACAGAGCTTCAATTTAAACCATTATTGCATACCATCCTTTTCCTTTTATAATAATCCATTAAATGCTTTCAAGTATGGAGAAGGAATAGCAACCTGTAGATCTGAATGGAGCCCAGATGACCTATAAAATACATCCTGCCTCACTGCCTGACTAGTTCCAGCTCTCATCTCTAATGGTTGCTATTGTTATTCTACCATCCAGACAACCACATGCATCAATTATACATTCTTCTGGGTCACGAATCCATTTCCTTAGGCAACATCCTTGTCTTAACGCATGATGCTTTTTCTTCAACCTGTGGACAAAGTTGAAGGTCTCAATATTCAAAAAATATTACTTTTTCTTAAACCGTGTTGATAAATGGAAAACAGCTTCATGAAAACCAGAAGATACAGCTTTTTAAACTATTTAGAAGTGTGTGTTTAGACCATATATTGTCTCTTTATTACACCAAATGTATTAGGCAGTACTTTGTGTTGTAGGTGAACATTTTTTCTCTTGTTATATTGGTGCCTGGCAGCACAGCTATAATTAAATGTCCTTTGCCTTCTCTATTTTACGACACTTACAATTCAGTCACCTTAATTGGACTTGCTTTAGCATATAGATGGCTGGCTCAGAAGCAAAACTTTTCTTCTGTGAAACAAACTCAATACCTACACTATGGACTATCTCAGTGACTTTTTTAGTCTTTGGCTTAGGTTTGCCTTTTTTAAAATGATCATGATGACAAAAGCTTCAGATAATTCTATTTGAAGTAAGTCTAAGACAGCTCTCCAAATTAAATTTTTTTGCAGATACTATTCTCATAAACAAAGCGCTCATTATTACATTTCCAAAGGGGTAAAGTCATTTCACTTCCCTGGTTGACAAAATAAGTTAAATAGTTTGGGAAGGTAACACATCACTTCCGAGGGATTCTGACACATCACATATATCCTTAAAATATTCCTGTGGTTGAAAAGTTAAAGTGTAGGTTTTAAAACTCAAGAAAGTGAGAAAATTCAGGGTAACACTCCTGAAGCCTTCTCAGCAGGACGTGACGCCCAGGCCTCAGCTTTGCCCAGCTGCAGGAGTTTATGGTGCCCCAGCAGCAGCCAGCGTCGTCAGCAGGACCTCGCCAGCACTCCCAGGGGCTTGAGGAACATACCCAACCCAGGATCACTCACCAGAGCGCAGACAACCTGCCTCAAGGAGACTGGTGTAAGCATCCTATGGCTGGAAGCAGAGATGTCATCTGAATAGCCCAACACCAGGTTCAAGACCAAGTCAGTGGAACAAGCCCCTGCAGCAAAACTGTTGTATTGTCATCATCCGCAAGCTCTAGTCTCGGCAGCCTTCCCGGCACAGAGACAGTTTTGCCGGCTATGAGATTAGGCTTCTCTCCTACAGGCACGTAGGGCACCGCAACAAAGTCATGGTATATTTAAGCGATGCAAACTGACCTACTGAAAATGGATATCGGTGATGGTCAGTGAATCTTGTAGCTGGCTAAGTAACTCCACAACCAAGAGCACTGTGAAAACATCCATTCGCTGGCAGGCACACGCACCTGCCAAACTGGAAGAAATCCACAGATGACTACAGAGAACCAAAAATTGCTTTGTGTGTGTATATGTACACACATGAATGTTCACATTCATACAAATACACATTCAAATACACACACACCAGCGGGCACAAACTTAAACAGAGACCTGCTGGCTTTTCTCCTACTGTTTCCTCCATCCATCGGCAGCTTTCTCGGGATGGTGTGGTGGTCAGAGGCTTGTGCACACTCGTCAGGGCGGGCTCTGCTCTGTCCCACTCTGGTCCAGCCGCATCCTCCTCCTATGCCCAGTCCCTGCTGCCATCCTCATCGGGCAGATCCAGCTGCATTGCCATGCATAAAGGCAGCTCTTCCCTTTGGAGACCCATGACCAGGGGTGTGGCATCATCAGGCAAATGCTTTAAAAAATATTTTCATGTTCTCTTCTTTCCTTTCTGGGGGGGGTGGGGGGTGGGGGGTGGAATCATTTCTGAAGTTGGCTTCGAAAACCTTGTCTTTTTCAAGCCAACATAGGCATGGGATGCATTATCTTGACTCACTTATCTTCTCGTCCTGGTTCCTCTTTCCCCTGATAGAGATCAGCCAAAGTAGTCACATCTCTCTAAGGACATCAACGTACAGAGTTTACAAAGGGTTTCACACCACGTTCAAACACATACAGTTTTCAGGACAAGGCAACGCTCAGCACTCAGCACCTGCATTTTCCATGCTGCAAACTTCAAGCGAGGGTCTTCAGCCATTGGGGGAGACAAGAGAGGATGGTAGCAGAGCTGATTTCAGGCACTTCATCACCACGCCATGAGGACCACGTTAATTCCCAGTCTCCTGCCCCTTCCACCAAATCTGTGCCTTCACTCACCACTCATCAGGCACATTTTTAAAGAAAACTCTGGTTTTATCCATGCGAGGACAGAGGTAGCCTTACAGGAGAGCTGAAGTTGGGGGGGCGGCCATAGCTCTGCACTCCTGCATTTCACCCGGTCACCAGTTTCAAGCCTTTGAAGCAGCCAGTGGGAACCATTTAGCTGAATCCTATTCAGATCTATGAAAACTGAGGGATAAATACTATTTTAACATTGAGGTTTCTGGTTGGTTGGTCGGTTTGTTTGTTTGCGGAGGCAAGGGGGCGTGTTAGGTTTAACTTCATTATAAATAAGCCTATATAAATGCAAATACTGTTTCTGTAGATATAATTTCATAAAGCAAAACTACCCACAATCTTTAGCAGTGAAATTCAAGTGGCAACTGTGACAAGCAAAGAAAAATGAATGCAGTTAACTTCAGCCATCCCTGCTCATCTGAAAGCTTGTGTCAGTTCCTAAATAAGCTTTTCATTTTCCTATTCAGTCTGCTGATCTTTGTTGATTTACAGCATGAATGAGCATGGCACGTTGCAACTTGTAGAGTATATTTTTCCTAAATAATAAAACATTTATTGCAGACCCATCAAGCCTGCTAGTAGCTTTGAATTATTATTGCAATGAAGTGCCATGTTAACAACTCATTTACATTGTTGCAGAAGACTCTGCGTTAACACTATATGTAATTTAATCCCATTCAGGAGAGAGGACTCCCCAAAATATATCTAGAGCTGCTGATAAGTTACAACTTGATGCTATTTTTCTAATCAACCATTTCCCAAGACAGGGCTGCCTTCATCAAGTCCATCCCACCCCTCGCCTTCCACAGCGCGCCGATGGCAGCTGAGCAAACCGTTTCCACATGGTCTTCTCCTCCTCAGCAAGCCCCAGCCTTAGGTCCCTCCTCTCGTGAAACAAGGAAAAAGTATATTTAGTGGAGAACTGCAAAGATCTTGTTGCTTTAGGAAGCACAGAATTTGTCGGGCAGAGAGCGAGGTCAGTGTTTTGGTGGCTGTTTGAGGGGTCTGACCTACAGCTTCAGCGTTGAGAAAATGAGAAAGAAAAAGATCCCCCAGGAAACATATAATTCTCCAAGTACCAATTAGAAATAATCCTGTCCTTGCATGTGTTCCTAAAATTGGTTGGACGGTACTGTAAAGCCTGTATTAGACAGCCATAAATAAAAATAGATCAGCAAAACTTTCCTTCTCATAAAGTGAGATTAACTATGTGGATTTTAAAATTATATATAGTGCTTGAGGAGTGATCCAAAATACCAGGGATTTACTGGTGAGGATAACTCTGACTTCTTATACAGAGAAGCCTGCCTGGGGCAGGGTGACTTTTAATTGGGTAAAACAAACTTGTATGGAAGCAAAAAGCATCATTTATAAATGCACTCTAAGACAACACCCAATTGATCTTCCCGTTTCTCTCTCACAAAATATGGGTTCAGGTTTACAATCCAAGCCTATGGCACTAACATACAGAGGCAAGAGGTTTCTTCTCAGTCATGCTCTTCCATTACAGGTCTGGCAACCCCCACAGGTTTGGTGTCAACTTTAACATCACAGGTCCTCGGCTGCTTCGAAACCTTAAGGGTGAATGTTATTAGGCACTCACCACTAGATTTGTGTCTCATTAGTCAGAGTCCATAGTCAGTGTAACTCTTCCTTCTAACAGGATCCCCTTGGCATGGACAATACACTCCAAAACCCACCTTTGCATGAGCATCCTGCACTTTGCAGCAATTGCCCCAAGGCTGCAGTGAAGCCAGAGCCGATGCAGCAGAGGGAAGGAGAGGCTGTCCAGCACACAGGGGACACGCCGTGATTGCCTCTGGAGACGGTGGTGTGGTGTCAGAGTGGGCACGAGACACACCACCTCCACGACGAGCAGTAGGGCTGCCGCCACGCTGCCCTGCTGCTCTTCCATAGCTAGCCGTGTACCAGTGCTGCCGGCGCAGCCACAGCTCCGTGCCAAGACTACTACAGTGCCCTCAAAACAGGTTTAGCCACCCCAAATATGATGTGTATGGACCCCTGGGAACATGCTCATGTACATAGGATACCCGTGTTATGACCACTTTTGCATTGTTGATACCCAGGTTTTGCTAGACACCCACAAGCCAAAGCACAAGTTATTGCTCCTGGAGTCTTGTGGGCTTGTGATTTATTTATATAAGACCAAGAAAATAATGTTTCAACAGTATTGTTTCTAGTTCTTAACATTTAGTTCTGCTATCTATCAGAAATAGGTCCTTTCTTGAACATCATTTAATTTAAATTGTGTCCAATGAGTCCAAATTCTTCCTGCATAATCTTCTATTTCTATCTAATAAGTTGTGAGAGGCAGCACGTTGCTAACTTTTTAAGCTCTCTTAGGTACTGTCAGTTCTCCAAATTTCAACCAAGTCTTGCCTAACAAATGCTTTGTACCACATCATCAGGCACCCAGTCCTTTGCTGAGATTATTCATTAATAATTTGATCTCCTCAGTCTGTTTTTAAGACATTTCAAGGTAGGTGAACTTCTTAACATGCTAAAGTTTTACTGTCATTTTCCGAGTCCCTGAGACTGCTCATAGTAGAAGGCAGAATTTGACTTCTTATCTACTAGTTTCACTTGCAAAAACGTTGGTTTTTGTTGGGTTGGGTTTTTTTTCCCCTGAAGAGAAAATGTTAGTTTCCTCTGTAGTGCTCCAGGACGAATACTGACTTTATTCACTTGAAAAAAGCCTCCTACTTCAGCTCCATTTCAATCTGCTTCCAGGGCTGGCTCTAAACCAGCAACATGCACATTTTCATCTTAAACTAAACAAGCCAGAGCCTCTCTCCTACCACCAGTTGCCTCATTCAGCCCAGCAACAGGAGCCAGACATCGCAGGCACACACACCACTTCCAACACGCACTTACCTACTCTCCTAACAAGCACTGGCGAGAGAGAACAGAGAGGCCATGAGAAAGCAGTAGCCATGCGGTAAGAACTGCTAAATCTGTAGTTAGAGAAATAATCCTGCATGCAAAATCACATCGCTGTTACTCAGCTGAAGTTGTATGGCTGAAAAATGCAACCACAAAACCCCCTATCCTACTAGCAAATGGCATTTAATATGTTAATCTAACATGATTTCAATGTCCCTTCCACATGAATACGCTTATTCTGCTTTATTTGAAATAAATTACCCAGTTAGAAACATTATTTGAAGAGTAAGGCACAAATAAGTGAGCATTATTGTTTGCTGGTTGACTAGATAAGGAGTTAAACATCTAGAGGTGAAGTGGAGGACAATTAATGTACTAGCTTGCTCAATTATCATACAATGCCCACTTCTCAGGGAATTAGAGCTATTATGATCTACTCCTATGAATAAATGAGAATTTCAGCTCTCAGAGGGTAATGCAACAGTTTTGGAAATAATCTTTTTGTGAGATTGCGGCTTTATCAGTTATGTTTTGGAGTCAGTATAAACACTTGTGTGTCATAGGATAAGAACTTCAGACAGGCTTGTAATTTGAATTTTTGTTCTCATATTGTTTTAGTTCACTTTTCCTATGCTCTTATTCTAGAAATCAAAGGAAAAATTACTTTGCTTTTTCAGGTCTTCTCCTTTCATAAAACGTTACCAGAAAAGTAATATCCAAATAAAAATACAAATAATGGTTTGAGCAATACAAATTCTGCGTAAATTGTTTTCCAATGCAACTGAACACCCACTGAAAGTAGTCCTGATGACACTCAACGGTGCTGAAACACTCAAGGGTAACTCAATCACAGCTTCAAAGACAAGGAAAGACAAAAGGACATTTCTTTTAAAATTTCATGTGCTCTACTAAGGCATTCATTTGTATTCAATTTTATATAAAAATATTCTTTCTTGGACAATTTTGACCCAAATTCCTCGAATCTTTATCAACGGAATTGCTGATTTTCTCTACAGCTGCCAAGTTTCAGAGTTTCATAGTCATCTTCCCAGCAGACAGAACAAACCTAAATATATGAGAGTTTTAAAGCAGCCTGACCACAAAAGAAAGCTTTAAGAGACCCAAATAGTGGACCATATGTGATATCAAATGGGCAAGCCATTAGCATCAGCTGTGAACATATTGTACCAACTGGGAACGAAAATAAAACATTCAACTACCAACTGTTATAATCTGTAAATAGTCAAACCAATTCCTCTGGGTTCCAAAAATATATGAATAGGGTGACTCATTGGGCCCCCATTGTCCTGTTCATAGGTAATGCAGCAGATTTGCTCCTAGGGAAAAAAAAAACAACACACAACCCAAAATTGTGGTTAGCGAGATCTGATATCAGAGACGGTCCTTGTATGTTGAGACTCCTGGGCTTTTTGAAACTATGTCTAAAGATTGCACATTAAGGACAACAAAATAGAGAATTCTTTTGAAGCAACTTTTCTCTGTAAAATGTGCAGCACCAAAAAAAAAAAAAAAAAAAAAAGATCCCCATTGCAAATTATGTTCAGAAACTGGCAGAATACTAGAAAATTTATAGAGGGCACCAAACTGCTGAGAATTCATTGTACAGCTGGCAAGTGCACTCCTACCTACTAGTTGCTTCACGTTTAATAATGCATGTTATGAACAGATGGATAGAATGTCAATAAGGCTCTCCGTATCATCGGTGGTAATGAAATACTGGACTTTGAATGCTTAATAGCACAGAAAACAAAAAGCCTGGAGGAAATTTGTCAATGTCATGCATGCAATACTTTAGCAGTGCTTTAACACTGTTAGCGTGAGGCCATATGTTTCTTCTAACAGGATCTACTGTCGCTGGGTGCCAAAAAAAGTTTGACACTTTTTTTTTCCCCCTTAACTCTTACAGCATGTTAAGAGCAAATACCCTGTGAATCAGTCAAGCAGAGTAGTCAGCAGAAGCGCGATATCATTACTCTTTTTATTCCATTTCTCAATGAAAAGAAGGTGAGGGAAACTTGCTAGTAAACATTGTTCTTTATACCTGTTTTAGAAATACAGTTGAAAGTAATCTCTTTAAGATTAAATATAGAAATAAAGGCACTGAATTGTCTGTATTAGGCAGTAAATCTCATTGTCAAGAGCTGTGGAAGATGTGAATCTGGAAAATATTGGAAGCATAAGTAAAGCAGAAAGCGTACATAACAGTGTCTAGAAATTAGACACACAAAAAGGAATAAAATAAAAATTCTCTTAGGCAAATTATCTTAGGCAAATGTCAATTAAAAGATCTAGGGAAAATACTTTGGGATAGTCAAAAGGAAGACGATAGCAGAAAGGTGCCGTTCTGAGAGGTGCGGTCCTGGGAATAAGCACACCAGGCACAGGCTTCCCCTGTGAAACGGATGGAGAAACAGCAGTCTGGTAGGTAGTAACACCTACAAAAGCTACGAGGGCACCTGGAGTGGCGTTTCCACCCTGCACGCTTCTCAGGGAAACTCTGTGCTCAAAACTTCAGAAGGCAGCAGACGGCTGTGGCAGGTAAGCCTCCGTGAAACGTGGAGAGCTCAAGTTCAGCAGTACAGCTGGAATCCTAAGGATTGCGTGTCAGCAGAAATCAATGTGAGTTTAACTATTGATTCCGGGAGAACAATTAGACAAGCAGAGGGTGTCTAACAGTCTAAAAAATCCTCGGGAAAGGCTCAAGTTCTTTGAGCAGAAAAACCACAACTTTCTGCCTTGTGACTCACCCACAAGTGCCCAAACTCCCTACCATGCCCTCCTTCCCCACACTTGCCTCTCCACAAGCTTCCTGGGCTGCTCTAGTGCCACCCAGCCGTGATGCCCTCAGGTGCACTCCATGCTTGCCAGCCAGGACACTCAGAAGTGCCCCGGCTGATTTCAGAGCCACCACAGAGGGCCATTGTAGGATGGTGGTATCTTTGGGACCTCTACCACCACTAGACTCAGCTGTGAAAATGTCCACTGTGTTCAAAAGTAATTAGAGAAGGTTGACAGACAGCATTTCCTTAGAAAACCAAACTAGAAGTGACAGTCAAATACCATGTAAGCCATTTCAATTTCTTTCCCTTTTCTGCAAGCCAGGACTAACACTCATCACTAATAACAATAATCTAAGTTGCATTAAAAAGAAAGCAGATTTTTCCAGCTGCCTACAGTAGATGGTCCATATAGCACCAGTATCCATCAGCACGCAGCAGGAGACTGCTACTGCTTCCCTCCTGCGGCAGGGGAAGGACGCGCAGAGAAGCAGAGCCTGTGTCTCGGTGCTAGTAATGCACCGGCTTGCCTGCGCTCAGAGTTGGCACGGGCTGGCCCCCCTTCTGCAACCCTGAACTATGCAAACACGGGACAAGCCCACGCTAGTAAGTCCGCCTGAGAACTTGTTACAGCTGTCTGCATTTGCCTGCATGGACATATTTTAGTTTCTCCTAAATAAGGAGCTAAAATTCAACCCAGGACTTCCAAACCAGACCTCAGACTAGAGTAGAGCATCACCCTCCTTCTCTTGCCTTCTGTTTTCCTGGAAACGTCCTGAGCCCTGACCGCAGCAGTTGCACTTAACAAGAATGAAGTGGATTTTGTGTGAGCTGCAGAAGTACAAAGACTAAGAAGGATGCAAGCTTTCTGTGGAGCAGCACACCAAGATGTGGGAGATTAAGAACCAAGTAGCAGCCGGGGGTCCTCATTCACAACGGCCAGAAGAGCTCTACATCGAGAAGCACAAAGAAAACAAAGGGACGTTTCCCAAATCACTGATGAAAATATTCTACTTATCAGATTTCTCTTAGCTAGAATCTCCTACGTTTGTTGGGCCCTGAGAAAAAGGACCTGAAGAAAATGCTGTGGTGAGCATCTGACTGTAGTACGGTTTGATAGTAAATGTAGTTCTCAGCCTAGCAGGTCTTAGGTGGGTTTTTCAAAACCAATAAGATATTGATAAACTGAAGAAAGTTTCAAGAACAACTTCTTAAGGGAAAAATATAATAATCTATAAATATTTGAAGTGTGTAAAGCCATCAAGGGAAGGGGATATAACTAGAAATAATGGAAAGAAAAAGCTTAAGCTCAATAGAGTATCAAGAAAATCTTCCTGACAGTGAGATGTATTAGCCTGTGAAATAGTCTCCCAAGGAGAGATATGGGAGCTTTCACTTGGATTTTAAAAACTGAAGTTGACATAACACTAAAATGTTCTCTATGAAATAATCCTACATTGGCAGAAAAATGGACTGAATGATCTATTACGTCTTTTCTCTTTCCAAGTTTCTTCAGCCTTTGATGCTTTGGGAGCACATTCTGAACAGCCAAAGGTTATCAGAAAGGAGCTTCTTCAATTAATATGATGAACAACAAGATTACAAAGGTGATCATTGTGAAAGCCTATTACAAAGCATCTCTTTAAATGCTGAAAAGCAGATGCTTTTCAGACAATGGAAATTTTTCCCAAGACCTGCCAAATATGACCTCAATCCACCAATTTTCAAGTACACGCTTAATTTTAAGTGTGTCCTTATTTCCCATTAATTTAAAGACAATGCAAACCTGTGGTCTGAAATAAACTTGTAAGAAAAGGGCTTCCCAAGAGTCTTTGAAAATTTCCACACTCTAAACACAAACCTGGCAAATGTCATGTATAAATCAAATTTAACCAACAATAGTGTTTGCTACACATGTATTAGCACCTTTCAAGTCTCCGCTGACAAGGGCAGGCTATGTTAATTCAGAGCTACTATTTTGATCACTGGTCGAAACCACACATCTTCCTGCACTAATTCCCGTTTAGTTTAACCCACCTGACACTATGAACACTGTTAATGAATATTACAGCCTGTCATATTGACTTGTACACAAGAGAAAAAGACACTGAACTTACTTTGGGAAGTATACTCTGAGTTATGTTCTGCGTGTCCATCTTGAAATCATCCTGTCTTATCATACGTTTCTGTCACTACCAATATTAATATTTAGCACATAGTGTATTTCATTCGCTGCTCCGGATCACTGATGGATAGTTAAATATTAGGACCATGGAAATAATTGGTTTGCTGGGTCAGTGGCTGAGAATGAAAATTTAAAAAAAAGCAAATCAGTAAATATAACCTACAATGATTTTTTTTCAACTTTTTCTTGCCAAAACAAAACTTCAGGACCTTTCCATTTTGGATCAGAAAGGGTTGGTTTTTTGGGGTTTGTTTTTTTTTTTGGTGATGGCTGAAGGGCTGCTCCAACAACAACAGATATAAAAGGTATGGTAAGAGCCTCTCTCAATCCAGCAGCTTGAGCCCCCTCGGTAGGGTTTGGCTTTTGTGCAGCAGCTAGGCGTTAAGGAAGGCTGGACGAGCCTGCGCCGTTCGCTGCGGCTGCTGTCCTGCGCGGGAGGGGAGATTCCCACCGCAGTGAAGCCGTCAGTGCGCAGCCCGATGCTGTCCGGCAGCGCCAGCGGAGGGCACAGACCTCGTGCCGTGCAGACGTGCTACATCAGTGCATCGCCGCGGCCACGCTGGCATCTCTCCGGACACGGTCCCTGAGCAGACGTTACTGGCATCTGCCACACAACCTGTGAGTGAATGAAAAGCCAGGGCTTTGCTTACCTTATGAAAGTACCTGAGGAACTTAGCAAGAATAAATCAATAGGGATGAACAGACATTACTCTGAGCGCTTGGAGACTGCATTAGAAAATGTTAGCCCATCAAAAGCTTTAAGGAATCCTATTAGTTCTACAGCAGAAATGCAACTTCTTATTAAATACTTTGACACCAATAAGTTGTAAACGATTTCCTCTAGGAACATTACTGAGGGTAAATCAGGGCTGGTCTAGAAGGAACTCTCCATTTATGTGCTTTAAATAACAATGAGCTATTTGTATATTTCTAAGAAATTCAGCCTGTACACCCATGGACCATACAATATATAACTTAAGAATGAAAATATCAAATATCTTGTTGTCCAAAAGTTATGTTGGCAAAGAATAAGTAACTCTTAGAGCATAGGTGCGCCTCACTCCCCCCTTAGTCATCTTTTAAATCCTCCACCCCCTGCCACCAGGATTTTATCCCAAAATCACTCTCCAGTTTGGTAGAAACACAAAACCTCAGCGCGCTGAGGCGGCGCCGCTCTGCCCTGTCAGTCACAGGAGTTTCTTGTAAGCAGCGAGAGTGGGGAGGAAGAGGAGGAGAAGCATTTGCTCATGGGCCGCTCTCCCACCCATCCCACTGCCCCTTGGGCAGCCAGGTACCCCACCGCCCCGCAAGGACCTATGCTCCCCTTCCTTCCCCCACGCCTGGCCCCTTCCTACCCTCCTCTCCTTCCCACCTTTTCTCCCCCCCCCCCCCCCTTTATTTTTCCCTTCTTATAATAAGACTTTTCATAAGGGTTTATTATTATTTTCTTTTTTTGTCTGAGTTTTACGCTGGCACATCATCCCCTGCTGCACTAAATCAACACTTGTGAAAGCAGCAGCCTTCGAGTGACTGACTAGAGCCGCTGCTCGCAGAAGTGTCAATTTGGTACAGCAGGGGATGGGGTCACAGCTGCAGAAAGAGAAGAGAGGCCCTATTTTATGCTTTAAAATGGTAAAAAATGTCAGAGGGGAGGGAAATCTATACAAAATATAAAAAGGGTGTAGAACAAAGAAAAGGAAGAAGAGAAAGAGGGGGAAAAGGGTTGGAAAGAAGGAAGAAAGGGGGAAATGACGCTGTAAAATAGAACAAAATCACTAGTGAATAAGATATAGGATTTTTGTAAGCGGACACTTTCAAGTTAAAAAACAGGTCGTGTGCGTATCATATAAAATAAACCAAAAGAAAGTAGACCCAAAAGAAGAAATCACAAAACCACCCTTGTTTTTCACATTACATAAATATGTAAATTCATCTAAAGCATATTTCAAATACTATTAGCATTAATGTTTTGCTTTAAAGGATGCCCTTTGTTTCTTCTAATCTTTTTGCTGGGAGCTGCTGTTTTACTTACTCTCTATTAATTTTCCAAAGCGTACTTGCAGTAAGGGAAAATGAATGGACTATATAGCTCTAACACACATTCATACAGCCAACGTGCTGCTAAAAAAAATTCAAATAAGTACACCATTTATTTATCTGTTCCCACAGAAAGTGAAACCACCTCCCCTGAACTGCCGTTACGCTTTGGCGGCAGCAGCGCTGGCAGCCCATGGCATCCCTGGCGGAGCAGAGATATTTTTCCTGCTCTCCTGCAGAAACAGCCTCCCTCACATTTCTCCACAGCCCTCTCAGCTGCCTGCCACGTGCAGAATTTTTTCCACCCATAAATTTCAGTGAAAATAGAGAAAGCTGCTGCCGGGTCAGCTCTCGGCACAGAGGAGGCCTGGGAGAGCAGAGGTCCCACCTTTTCTGCAGCGGTTTATGGAGAACTATGAACAGTTTGGCTTAGTCGAAGCCCTGCACTTAGGAATCCTCCCTGTTCCCTTTTAAGCCAAGAGCAAAGCTCTCACTGTGAGATATGGGATATTTAAGCAGTATTTCAGAAATACAAGTCCCCAAAATTTGCTTCTCTAGGCCACCTTATACATGCCAAAAGAACCTCATTTTCTCTCTCCCCTGCTTTTCCTTACCAATGTCACCAATCCAGGTATTAGATGAAAAGAATAACAAAATTCAATAAACAGGTAGACAGAACTAAAAATGAGAAGCCAAATAAAGAGCCTCTGAAAGGATAACATTCAGACTGGATATTCCCTAACAAGACAATTCAGATGTGTATCACTGTTGAAGAAACAAGACAAGCCAGCCTTGTGTGCTTTACCAAAAAGTTTCGACAATTTCTCTTTAAAAGGTTGACTCATCAATTCACCTGGCCCAATATTTAACCCACTTTGACAACAGCAGGACTTGGTTTATAAGTCTCACAGTCACTGCTCGAGGTGCAGATTGTACGTACCCGCAGGGCTGCAATCCCTCCTTGCATTTCATTTTTCAGTAAGGCGGGTCTCGGTTGTCCTGCTGTCCATTACCTGCTCTGCCGGGGTGGATACCTAACCACTGCGTGCCCTTCCCCATCCTCTGAGCTCCTGGTCCCTAAACTGGCAGAAAATGATGGATTTTTGCTTGGCCAGAGCCAGGGGAGCCCGGCCGGCAGGTGATGCCCGGCACGGCCATCTCCCACAAGCTCTCCTCCCGCAAGCGGCTCCTGCAGGACTGGCCTGGGTGCGCCCTGCAGGGTGTACTTGCATACTGCCAGGTACACTTGGCTATACCAGCAGATGGGCAGCGAGTCCCCGTGCTCCCCAGGAGAAGTTAAACACAGCTTTGTGGCCTTGAGAGACCTCGATGCCTGGCCCCTGTTCAGACTCCCAGCATTTACAATACCTGTGGCTCCAGGGGTTCCCCTGGGCGCTCCTCTTCAAGCAGGTGGCCTTTAACCAGCTGAAATTCTTCAGACTCGCTGTGAGGATTTTAAGACACCTCCACATCACGAGCAATGCACGTGGCGGGGCCCAGGTGTGCTGAAGGTGCACACTTTGGGGCTCACAAGGGAGCAGGGCAGAGGCTCCCATGGCTCTCCCAGCCCAAGTCACTGTGTGACCCGGGTGCATCTGGATGCGATAACCCGAAGGGGCCCTTCCTCAAGATTACGCTCCTACATTTTAGGGCTTATTTTCTTTCTCCGTGCATTGTGTGGCTTGATTCAATACACACCCTACTGTAATACCTCGCTCCTCCTGTTCTGGCCTTATCCGGCCCCTACACTATTCATAATGTGTTTCAGCATACTCCATCAAAAGGCAGATACAGAAAATGACACAGATTCTGCCCTAAGGAAAAATCCATCATGGCTACATGTAAAGACCAAAGAGAGAGTATGATGTCTGCAACTGGTCTAGGAATATAACATCAGTCATTTTTCAAAGACTTTTTGGAAGGACCATATTTGCAGGACAGATTTTAAATGTAGTCTCAAAACTCAGACACTTTACCACAAGAATTCATTGCTCCCCTTACGTCCACTTCATTTTGCAAAGTAAATTGTACTGCCTTTCAGCTCCCATCACTATTCTGTTGCCCATCTGGCACTCGTCACTCTTTATTGATACTCCTATTTGACTCCATGCTTCGTGTTCGTAAAAAGTCCTGAAAGGATATAAACGTTCTTTTCTTCCTAATGTGTTAGCTTAAAACGCAAATATAAAAAAAGGCCACAAAAAATCCAACTCCAACTACATCAATATTGAAGTCAATATTCAACAACGTGTACCAGCTTAAGTATGTGGCCTTGTCTCTCTCTAGTGGTTAGACAAGCAATAATACAAATAGCAGGCTAATTATTTAATAAAGAACTTCTTTGTTTATTTGATAGAGCCATTGGGTGCTAAAGAAGCCATATTTAGGTTCTAGCCAGATTAATATTATATCATCCCACCACATTATATCAACACACTGATTTACCAGTCTAATTGTACACCGTTGTTCAGGCTTATTCTAACCACATACAAAAAAAATCCCCCGAATCAAGCCCAGGTTTTAAGTCTGTTACAGGCTCAGCCTATATAAAACATATGATATGCAGAAACAAGAGCAAAAGATGGCCCCCACGCACATTAGGCAGTTTATCAATTCCAATACCTCTTCTCTAATCCTAGTTCTTGCAGCAATCCTAACGTAATTGAAAAATTCTCTATGAACAAATTTAGAAGCACCAGACTGACATTAAGCAAATTAATCATTATCAAATTGATCTGTGCCCTTTTCATTCACCTTGCTCAGTTGGTCAGTATTCACTTAGCTCATTGCGTATATCGAATTACAAGAATGTCTCAGACCCTCTTCAGAAAGTATTTGCATAGTATGAACAACGTGACTCCCAAAGACGAAGACCTTTTCCTTTGATCTTTACATAAATCACGTATTCAGTGTAAACACACTAGACTGTAAAGCCCCACTTCTTTAAAATGGGCTTATTTTTTAACTGTCACTAATTCCTTCTCCAGTTTACACATTTTTCTGCCCTTAAGCCAGTGGCCAAATACTACTGCCCGTCTAGCGGCAAGGGTCAGCTCAACAATTCCTGGTCTCTTAAGGCTGAAGTTTTGCTCTAGTACTGTGTCACTCTGGATTAAGAGCTGATAGATAAGAGACGTTTCATAATGCTGAAAGATGAACCTGGTTAAACAAAGACTCAAACACTTCAGTAATCCCTGCTTTGAATGGGATGCAATAACAACTGCAATGGCACTCAGCTCTGTCAAAAGGCCTTGTGTTGGTAATTGTGGCGTGCTTGATCCCTTATTTACACTGGTGGCAAACATCAGTTTCACTTATCGTGACAAATGACAGATGCTAGTCATGGTGTTTATGCAACACAGATACCATACTGGTGGGCACAATATAAAAGAATCCAAACAGAGCAGGAAAACACATTCTGGCTTTGAGTGATACCAGTGTGTCTTGCTAGCAGGGTAGATCAAGATAAGAAAATACGGCTGGCCTAATAATATGCTGCGTGACAGTAGTTACCGCAGTTGTTAATGCTGCCACGGCTGAACTTCTGGCCTGCTTTCTACAAGTCTTTATTCACACAGGCTTACACCTCAGATAGAAAACCAGCAGCAAGTAGCCAAAAATTTTCTCCCACCCAAAGAAAAAAAAAAAAACACCAAAAACTTTCCTCTGTTGAAAAACTAATCACATATACTCCAAAAAGATTCATAAATCTGAATAACTGTATCACTGGTTGAATTCCAGAAATTTTGAAGCAATTGATTTCTTAAAAATCAGAATTCACAGTCTTTAAGTATTCAAATGAGCAGGTACTACAAAAAAATATTAAGAAATAACCATCTTTACACATTTATTCATGATTATCCATTCCAAAATAGCCCAAAATTACCAAAATATAGCCAAGTGTACACTCGCTGCTACAGGACTACCACAGTACATTTCCCACTCTTGGGATTTGACTTGTGAGGATTGACGTGGGTCACTACACTATTTGGGGTGGCAGTAAGTGTTTGGAGGACACCTGAGAGCCAGGTCTAGTGGCAGAGGATTTCAGCGAAGGGCCATCTGAAGCTGTGCCCGTCCCACAGCCGCCTCCTGCCCCGCTCTCCCGCCGGCCGTACTGGTCGCTGCTCGCAGACCCATCAACATGGCTGTTCCCCAGACTGCTCTACAGAGCAGATCAGGATCTGATCCGCCTTTTAACCAAAACCAGAGAGATTTTTACCAGCTCCCGCTCCTCACCAGCCCGAATCCACAGTAGGGCACAGCCAGCTGCAATGGTCTCAGATGCTGCGCTGTCCCATAAACACTTCTGCGTTATTTCCAAAATGCTCTCAAACACAAAGAGGGAAAAAACATCAATATCAATTAATTCTTAGCGAAATGACAATTGTGAAAGTGGAGCAAATATTTATTTTCTAACAAGTGTGTTGTTATGGAAACAGCTGCAAGATGCTGTTTGCTCCGACGTGCTGTGCCAAGGCTTAGGCGCCGCGAGGCACCCCGTGCTTTGGCAGCGCGGCCCCGCAGCGGCGGGCTCGAGCCGGGCAGCCCTCGGCACCCTGCGAGAGCGGCACCCAACAGGAGGTTTGCACGCACTGAAACAGGTTGTCGGTGAAGCGAAGGGGGAAAGCAGCTCTAATTCCCAGAGAGCTACTGCAATTCACGCTAGAGCAATTCTGACCTACTTTGTTTGTAAGGAGCAAGTTATCTCGTTAGTTTGCTCAAAATAGCAGATCGTTCTGTATGAAGAGATGAAAAACAAAATCCATCATTTCCACTGAGGGGAGAAACACCCAAAACGAGAAAATTCAGTGCTTGCCACTGCAGCTGTATTTTCTTCTCCTAGGTACTAAACATATGACCAGTAGCTATTTAGTTACACGTGCATGCGATGATAGCAACTGAAGCCAGCATCCCTCCGCGAGCAGCGTGTGGGAGAGGCTGGCGCCTGCAGAGACCCCCACCCCGCGATACAGCTGCCGAAGCTGAGCTGAGCGGTCCTCGTCCCACACATGGCCGCAGGATCCTCCCTCAGTGGAGGGCTGTAGAGCAACCTTTGGTGACTTCTGAAAGGGCTGTTATCCAGCCTTTGGTAACTAATTGGTCTACAAGCATTTTTCCCCTCAAAGCTTATTTGTCCTTATAAAACTTAAACAGACGTGGCAAAAAAACAAACAAGAAAATCCAATAAACTCTAACCATATAACTTTCTCATTTTGCTCATAGCAAATCATTCCTTGATCTCTTCTGTATGGCAAAAAATTGGTTTGCCTCTGTAATTGCAATTAATTTTGTTTTCAGGTTTATATCATTACTGTATCCATACAGAAAATTAAACACACAGTGCATACATACATGAGCGTGTTCAGCTAGTGTTCAGATGGAGGAGTGGGAGAATTCCTTTCCAAAAAAAAAATAAAATCAGTATTTCATTCCAATTATAAAAGAAACCAAATCTTCAAACATTGGAGTACAATGTAGCTACCCTAGAGAATAGATATTTGGTTTTCTGACCAGCAGTAACAGTTCGTAATTGAACAGCTGCAGAAAAGAGAGGAAACAAACATACCAACAAATTAGTTTTCAAACCTATGTTCACAGGAAATTTTCCACTCTGTTGTGCTTTTGATCACAACGTGATAAACAGAGTTCCTCACTTACTTCTGTGATCTTCTACAAAACAGATTAGAATGGTTCACAGAAGTTTAATCTATTATATTGTATAATCCCTCACTCATAGGAGCAAATTAAGCACATAATCCAAGTATTTGAAGAACTGAAGTCTATCCACAACTGTTAGGAGTGTTAGAGCCCATGTATTAATTCATTTACTAAACAGATACAATCCTTTTTGAAAAATTTCTACTATGTTTGTTTAAAGAACAGTACCTTTTTTCTTTTTTTTTTTTTTTTTTTTTTTTTTTTTTAGTGCCTTGGTCATTATTAGTATTGTAAACAAGGTATCAGTCAAAAGGACAAGGCAAAATTTTAATATACTTATTTTAAAAGTAGAAACCCTATTTGTATATTTTCAGAGAGAATGGAGGGATACATCCTAAAATATGAATTTAATTTATATATGTGTATGTGCATCTATGTATTATATGTATAGTCTACCGCTGAAGTCATAAATGTTTTAATGCATCGCCTGTGTTTGTTCATTTCACATTTTCAGGGAAGGAAGAAAAAGAAGGTTCTTTACTGCAGTACAAAGAAAGATGTTCTAATACCAAAAGATCCAATTAAAATAATAGGGCCATTTATTTCAGTAGGATTTCACACGTACAAGAGAAATGCTAACCCTTGGGAGAATGTTCTCAGCTCATTTAACAATATATGTTTCCTCCGATATGAAAACTTTAGCTTTTGCATTATAACATCATTGCTAACAAGGCACACGTATATATCTCGTAAGTAGACGGAAACGCAAATGTGGGAAGAATGATAATAGTTCTTTATCCATAATGCACTCATCTCAGGACATACATGCATCTGTTTTGTACTCACGCTGGGTAGCTTTTTCCTCTCCACACATTTAAAATATACACTCAGGAAAGGCTCTGTACTCTGAAAGACAATAAAAAGATTAGTAAAGAACTAAGGGAGACCAGTCAGGAAAAAAAACTATGAAGGGAAACAAAAAGGAAGAATTTGTATTCCAGATCCATGACTGCCGAAACATTTTAAAGGGTAGCTGGCATACAGCTTTTTTCCACCAGCCAAAAAAAACCCGCTCCGCTCCCAGAGTGAAATGTAGCCTGGGCCACCCTCGGGGGCCTGGGGCAGCGAGCAGCAGCAGCAGGGAGATGGGTCAGGGCTGCCCAGATGCCGGTAGGCTCCCCGGCCTCTGTCACCAGCCCAAGGCACGGTGGGTGGCTGGGCAGAGGAGTCTGGATGGTTCTAAAATAGAAAGGCTAAAATTATTGAGTCATTCAAAGCGTACTTCACATTTTTGAGTACCTGCGGGGGGGGGGGGGGGGGGGGGGGGAATCAATCTAATCAGAGATGGACTTTTTAGGGTACAACTGGTTTTATGGGTCAGTTAAAGATATTCGGGACTGGGATCTGATGTCAGTGAACAACTTCTAACATCTGGGCATTTTAACGTTACAATTAACTCATATTATAAATTTCCCTGTTTATACCAGCATTTAATTTTCTCCGTTTGTAACAGAAAGTTCAAAATCGACCAGTCAAGCCGTTAATAAGGGAAGATTTATTTTTGCAGGTCACTTTCCACTGGCTGTCAGCACGCAAATATTTCTACCTAACCATGAGGACAAATGTAACACTAAGATTTGAGAGACCGAATCCCTAAATGAATTAAGGCAATAATCTCAAATTACAGATACAGTCCTACAGTCAAAATGTCAAAATTATGCCCATCCAATTCAGGATGGAGACATGAATGATGTGATTAGGCGTTTCATAAAGCATACGTAAGGGACAGACCTCTAGGAAAAAACTTGGTCTCTGAATACTTTTTTTCTGCAATACAGTACTTGTAAGCCTAGAACTAAAACTTACACATGCCTTGTATATTTGATTGACTCCATAAGGTTTTCAACTAAATTCAAAATGTAACTGTGTTTAGATATATTTGAACATTTTATTGCATTTAGTTATGAGATATGAATTTTTCCGGAGAGAACCTGGGGCACACAACATCACCAGATCATTCCAAACAAGTTAATTCTGAAATGGGCTTGAATCAATAACACAAAAGAGGCAGTAAAGCCAATTTTTACGGTAGTCACGGTTGCATAAAATAATATCAAGACAGTCAGATTGAAAGCTCCCTGCATCACAAATATAATTTGCAACCAACTCTAAGCACAGAGAGGGAATAGATAGATAGGTGGAAGATATATATAAAAACAAATGATAGATACATAGGACAAGAGGAACTGGTGGTAAAGAAAGAATGCAGAATAATTGCCATCCAATGCAGTGTGAAAAAAACGAACAAGTACGCTATGTAAGTAAATTCAAGGTAAATAAAATGCTTTTCTTTCATTTAGGCTTTAAAACTCTTACAAAAAGGCTCTCTTCACTCTATTTGTAAAGCACAGACAGAGAGGGGATGAATGTATAAGTAAGTATGTCACTGCAATACTTGTCTTTTAATGAAAATGGATTTTTAATGATCCAAAAAGCTGCAATTCTCTCCGACTTGCTCCATTTCCAGACTATCAGCAGGAAGTACGTACAGCAAATACACTTGTTTTCCTTGTCCTTCGCTAAATCCCAGGACGACTGAGCGTCCAAGCACTGCAAAACCCAGAGTCGCCATTATGCAGAGCAGATACAGAGAAGCTGCACGTCTTTCATTGTTTTTATTGAACTTTCAGAGCTCCGTGACACCGCTGCGCCTTCTCCCACGGCAGACCCTGCTGTGGGTTACCTTGCGCTCCATCTGCATAAACAAAGGAGGATGCACAGCAATGTGCCTTCCCGTTGTTCTCTGCCTCAAGGACACTTGTTAAAAGCGCGCCGTTCGCCCCGCTCCCCAAAGCGGGCACATTGTGTTGAAGTGCTCCATGTGAAATTCTGAGCACACAAATACCGGAGGATTTAGTCCGCAAATGAAGAAAAGTCACAAGGGGGAAAGAGGCTGATGCAATCCATATCCTTCTTGCTACCTGGACACAAGGAGTTCTTCTTTCCAATGTCAAAGTTCCTATTTCAGTCAGTAATAAATAAAAATTGCACTGAAAAATGTGTAATAATGTACCGGCTAGTGTAAATAACCTTTTTTCTGCTTGTTCATGCAGGCAATAATATTTTTTTTTTTTAGACTTCAGCATCATCAGAGAATAGAGGGACATTTTCCTTACTTTACCTCCACCCATGAAATTTCATCTACAAGTATTTCTTGTAAGGTAGGTCCATAGATTGGGAAACTGTGATATAGTTGTCATAAAACCAAGGTAGCATTTAAAATGGTCTGGGACTCCTGTATTCATGTTCAACACTTCTGGGGTAAGCTTTGTGTAATGTATGTTACTCGGCGAAAAAAAATCTCCACGTTTATTTCCTGTGTTAGCATTTTTACTACTTCTTTCAAATATTAGAAGGCATAGAAGGAATCAAAAATGAGAGCAACACTGATAAAAAAAGATAATGACTGTGAGGTGCCACACAATTAGTTAACAAATGCTCCCGTCCACTTAATGAGTCAAAGGGATACAGCCTCATGAAGGGCTCCACAGAAACAGAATCAAATGATATCTGCATCCCCTTTCCTTTTTCTTAAAAAAATAAAAAAATAAAAAAAATTTAAAAAGAAAAGAAGTCCCATTTGTGAGGCGCTCCCAAATTCATGGTTTTTTCCATTTTGTCTGCTGTCCTTACTCAGAGTGCCTGCCAATTAATATTTACTCCCTTCTTCGTTTAAATCAGTTCAAAAACTGCACCTGTTTCACGAGACCTATGTGTGCTTCTGACAGCTGGTATTTGAGAAAAAACAAGTCAAAGTATTTAAAAAATCCTGACTAACTGCGTTAAACTGGAATCAAGACAGACAGTGCTAAGATTAGCTCTGCTAGTACAAGACACCAGCAAAGCACGTGGGGGTACCCCAGGGAGACAGGAGATAGATGTGGGGTGCACAGCCTGGGAAGGAGCACACGCACGGACAGGAGCGCCGAGGTGCGTCAGATAAATGAGAAGTTTCCAGAGCCTGCGTGGCCCTAAGGCCAGGCCAGCGCGCTCCCCAGAGCGGCGAGTGCCATCTCCCCAGCTGCGTTTGGGAAGGGTGCACAGGGTGGGCACTAACCGCTGCCTGAGACACTGGGCCACAGCGCGGACGATGCACGAGGCCGCAGCAGCGGGGCGGAGGCAGGTGAGGGGCAGCGGGCCTGACCTGCAGCCCAGCCGAGGGCGAGCACCAGCAGCACGGAGGCAGCCGGCGGCTCCTCAGCAGCACCGCTAACAGCTGGGCTGCCTACGCCTTCCTGTCTCCTCTCTGAGTTTTTCTGGTGTCTTAACAAAGATTTCCCCGTCGGGCATGCGTGACATCTCTCTAACTTTCAGTTAAAGGTGAGCAGTTATGCAGTATTGATGTAGCTGTGCTCCGAGAAACTTACTGTCTTTGAAGCTCTGTCCCACGTCATCAAACGTGGTTGAAATGCAGCAACGCATTCAACAGTTAGCGAGAGTGCCCTGGAGACACCAGCACCGGGCAAAGCAGGGTGGCCACATCTGCCTCACTCCCTAGAAAACCAGGCCAAAAAAAAAAAAAAAAACAACCTGCAAGAGTGCCACAAAAGATCAAGCTTCAGAAAGCTACGGTATTCAAAGCCCTAGTTCGTTTTAAACAGCAAAACGTAACAGGCCAGTTAAGGAAAGAGCTTCAAAACCCAGCAACAGCCACTGTGGACACCAGCCAGAGGATGCAGCCAAAGCCAAGGCACAGACAGTGTCCTGGTTTCGGCAGGGATAGAGTTAATTTCCTTCCTAGTAGCTGGTACAGTGCTGTGTTTTGGATTTAGGATGAGAACACAGTTGATAACGCACCGATGTTTTAGTTGTTGCTAGGTAATGCTTACACCAGCCAAGGACTTTTTAGTTTCCCATGCTCTACCGACTGAGCAGGCTGGAGGTGCACAAGAAGCTGGGAGGGGGCACAGCCAAACTGGCCAAAGGGACATTCCATACCATGGGACGTCATGCTCAGTACATAAACTGGGGAAAGCTGGCCGGGGGGGCCGCTGCTCGGGGACTGGCTGGGCATCGGTCGGCGGGTGGTGAGCAATTGTACTGTGCATCACTTGCTTTGTGTATTATTATTATTATTATCATATTATTATCATCATTTTATTTCAATTATTAAACTGTTTTTATCTCAACCCACGAGTTTTTCTCACTTGTGCTCTTCCAATTCTCTCCCCCATCCCACCGGGTGGGGGGGAGTGAGCGAGTGGCTGCATGGTGCTTAGTTGCCGACTGAAATTAAACCACGACAGACAGCTACAGCCACTTGCCAAGGTACAGGTTCACTCCAAGCTTCACTTAAAGTTGTTATCGGTCCTTCTATACGGTACAGGGGAGGAACCAGATTTGCCCTAAAAGGCTGGACCAGACTTTTTTACATTCCTTTGCTAACACACAACTTAAAGTATTTCATACAGCACCTTTATTGTTTCATTTTATATAGCGTTCTTCCAGATTATCTAGATAAGAGACAATTGCACAAGGGCAGGTAAGTCTTGTTAGAAAGCGTCTCAAATAAGGGGGAAGATAACATCCCACTTGTCTCTAAAATACACAGAAAACATCACAAGTCTGTGTGTTGTGTACGCTGATGTACTCTGCCTGGGATTCTTTAAATAGAATTTGTGGAGGAAGAGACTGAAGCTTTTCCAGCTCTTTGAAGTAGGTTCCTTCAATATTGCCATTCCCATATTTCCAATTACATTTTTTTTCCCTGGCTTCACATCATCTGCAGAACCAGAATCACAAATCCTGCACTCTGCAGGCATTAAGAAACTGGCGTTACTGGAGCAGGTTAACAGCCGTAGGGCTGTCCTCTATGGCGGTCAGCAGGGTCCCAAGCCCACAGGTGCTTGGTGGATGTGGCCAGCTGCTGGTCCAAATCCAGGGACTGTGATGTGACCCCGAATGTCAGAGGTTCGTGCTCATTTCTGCATTACTTCAAAGATCCCTCCGTGCCAGAGCACCCTCAAGTAGGGTCCAGGTCACTTCTGCACCACAGCTCATACAAACTAACTCCTAACACGCTGCTATCAAGCTAACGGACACAATTCAAAGAATTTATAACATTAAAGACATTTTAATGTGTTATTTTCCAAGTGCTTTAAATTGTATCATTTCTCTCAAGCAGTACCTCCTACCCTTGAGTCATATTTGTTAATTCCGCATTAAAATGCACCCCTTTCTCACTAACACAGTGTTTTAATAGTTATGCCCACACATTTTTAAATCCCTCTTCAGCATTAATCAAAAACATAATTTTATCATAAACTAAAGCGTGGGGTTAATTGCAGATGCAGACAGTTGACATATTCTATATGTTTTACACATATTTCAGAGAATGCAAGTTAAACAATGTTCAGTCAGCCTAAGTTTAAAGTTTATTTTCACTGACCTAAACTACTTTTGAATGTGAAAGACAAGTCAACCAAACTAAGACAAACAAGAGCAACCATCTACCATGGACAACACTGTCTAACTATACCTAATAACCGTCAAAAGTCTAAAAATTTTCTTCATCCACCACTCATGACAAGGCATCACTTAGGGCGAGGAACATCATTTTTCTGCTTGTATGGCAGACACTCTCTTTTTCCTGCTTTCTCTGTACTCTCTCAGTTTGCCCATCTTCCTCACTCTTCACATTGCCTCTGATCTCTGCTTCTCTTATCTCTTTCCAAACCCTGCTGCAACGGGTGCGTTCCCGCAGCACGGGTGCACGGAGGGCGGCTCAGCCCTTGCACCAGCCGGTCACCCAGCTAGCTGTGTATTCGTCCCTGCAAAACCGGGCTGAGCCCAGGGTCACTCGTGTCACCACAGGCAGAACTCATTCTCCTCCTGCTTTTGAAGTACACGCAAGTAATTTTCAGCCCAAAACTCAACCTTTCTTTCCACCCTCAGAAATTAATTCTTTCTAAACTTTTAAATGAGTTTCTCTAATTTGTCAGCTGAGAGTGGGGTTTTTTTCTGCTTTATTTTTCAGTATGTGGATCATTGGAGAGAGAATTATCCTCAAATACCTGCAGGTTTTAGTCCCCAGCAATTAGCTCAGTGGTGACTAGTTCAGTCATTTTGCAGTCTCTTCTCTGATTATATTAAGCACAGGCAGGTACGCTACTGACACCAGCGTGCACAAATGTAAAGGAATGCCAGCAATTTGAAATGAAATCAGTTTTCTTTTTTACTAGTTACATGTTATTACCAGTGTTACTGCAGCTCCTAAGTGCCTGATCCCATTTTTAAAAATTTTACAGTCCCCTTTTTATTTTCAAAATGCTTCTTATTCCCCTGTTGCTGTGAAAACCTGACTCTGTATATAAACTCTCTTATTAAATGCTTCAAAAGCTAAACAAGGTAGCAAAAAAGAAAATATTTCCTCCTACCATTCATCTATACTTGTCTTCAAAATTATGTGAATATATTGGGTGTACTTTTGGGTATTTTTGAAAAAAAGGATATTTTGACAGCAATATGCCTTAAAATTTTTCACAACCTTTAAAACTCTGCTTTCATAAATACCTGTAAAAAACAGCCCCATTTAAGTCCTGAAGACACGCTCCGGTACAACCTGCCTGAATAACACCTTCAGGAAAGTACAGATAAAATTCTGGATTTCCAGCTGCAGCTGCAGTAAGGCAAAAGACCTTATAATCATAATCCAAAGACTCCTTACTAGGATTTTTTCTTTAAATACTTCTTTAAGAGGTTGACACAGTAGTAGTTATATCCATAAATAAGATATTTTTATTACAACATAACAAAATCAAGACTGTAACAGTGATTAATTTTTTTTAATAACCTCAGTGCTTCAAGACTTTCCTAATGGGGCAATCATGCATCACTGTTGTGTTCTAACAGAACTATTAGTCTCTGTGCTGTGCTAGTGTAATTGCAGTCTAATGGTTTACACTATCATAATAGCACTAAATATTTTACTAAACAGAGTACAGTATCTAAAACGCGATTTAAATTGTTCCAGGCTTTAAGATCGTACATTCAAAGATGAAAAAATCTGTTCCTTTTTCTCTGAATTGAGAGTAACAAAGCTCTCAAAATTAGTTTCTTGTTTGTCTTCTTAATAAATTGGGTAAAATGTAATATTAGCAGCAGAGATTAAGAATTACAGCATAAAAGGACCTAGTAGAATATGAAAAACATTTTGTGATGTTTTGATGATAAGATTTAGCAGGCTGGCGTGATTCAAATTGTCAGATTATCAAAGGATATAAAATGACTCTAATCAGGATCTAATTTATTTTTTTAATAATTTCAGAATTTCTGGTTATTTACTTTAATAAAACTTTAAATAAAAAAACCCGACACCATGCAAGTGTAGCATATCCTAAAAAATTATCTAAGCAGCTCTACATTTGTGATAAACAACATGAGCAAAGCTGCTGAGATACCAGCAAGCCACAGCAGCGCATCCTTCCCAAGAAGGCACTGCCCAGCACGGTCATCCTTTGCGATGACCGTGAATAATGAGGTTACATGCCAGTAACCTGTTGAGGACCTAGGCGCGTAGGTCCTTCACGTGTTCAGAACGTTCTTACTCACAAAAATAACTCGATGAAGTAAGTCAGACTACTTACATAAGGAAGGACTATTAATCCAAGTAAGGATTTGCTAAGTCTTGCCGTTAACATGCAACAGTAGCCCTAACTGCAGCCCGTAACGCGTGCTGCCTTCCTGCCTTGGACAAAGCCAAAAACTTCTGTAACTCCAGAAGGGGCCCTGAAGTTGAGGTGCTCAAAGCTCCTAAGTCTGCCTACAGAACTCCTGAAATTTATTTTAAAAAATGCACTTCGTCTGAAGCTAACTTATAGTTCATTCTGTTCACTATTTTGATACAACAATCCTATTTTTCTAATTTCTAGCCTAAGCTAGAAATTCCAGTATAAAAATACAGTGGGGAAAAAAAATATATGTTTGTATCATTTAGAGAACATTTTGCATAGCTCATAACTCCTTGATTTAGGGACTGCCAAGATCTAGGGTCACTTCTTACCTGGAGAATAAATTTATTCTTTTAAAACAGAATAAAACAAAGCTTGTCTTTTAACTCTCACAAGAACAGTTTAAAAAATTCAAGTGTAAAATATATAAAATAGTGAATTAAGTAATTTGGTACTAAGTAGTCTTTGAGCATGCACAAAGGTGCCAATAACAAGAACTGTTTATTGCTCACGCAGCAAGTGAGAAGCTGTAAAGATGGCGCTTTCTCCTTCTAACGTTGAACAGGTCCATAACCAAGCCCTGCTCAAGCAAACAGGCATCCCTCCAGCAGCAAACACTCCCACGGGGTTCAATATCTCTACCACATTAATTAAAAAAAAAAAAAGTTTCCTAAGGGAAAATATTACTTAAACCAAACTTCTTCCATAAAATAACAATTTTGCCAAAGAACATTGAAAATGTACTTTGGGCTTTTGTTCCCATTTGGATTAGAAAAATATTTAAAAAAAAACACAGATGCAAAACAACAGGGTAGAAAAATCTGTTTTCTAGAGAACTCTGAAAGGATTTATTGATGCAGTATACAGACCTAACCTATTACTTTTAGAAAATTGCCTTATGTAATATTCTAATTTCATGGAGAAGTTTAATTTTAATTTACAGTTTAATTGTCCCACTTAAGGTAAGCCTGTCACCTGTGTCACTTTGTGGCTCATAACTGTAATCCTCATTTAATTATTTACTTCAAGGGAGCATTTTAATTATGGATATTACTATGGGTGTAAAGTAACTTATACTTGAGGGTAGTGAAAATTTATACAGCAGAATGCTCACCTAAATTTCCACTAGCCGTAACTCTCTGTGCATGTGTCTCAGCTGCAGAGGCTACTTTTAAGACCTCAGAGCTGTGTTATTTACCCTGTCTGGAGGGGGACCACATCTGGGGTGCCTGAAAAGGAGCAGGACGGCCAGCGCACGCCTGGCTTAGATTAACATTAGCAATAACTGCAAGGCTCCCAGCTGAAATATAAATGAGAAGATCATAATGTCTCACCTCTATGTTTGACCCTGCAAATAGTCTTTGGACACAGGAGCGGACATAAAACATTGGCTCCGGGGCGAGGCCAACACTGCGCCCTGTCTCTGTGGTAGTCAGTAACGGAGGTCCAGGGACCAGGAGAGAAGCACGGAGCATGAGCATTCCTCCGGTTTATTTCTCCAAATTTGAGCAGCCAGTGATTTATGGGTTTCCCAAGATGAGGGCTGCATGTCAACTGTCATTTTTAATAGCCATCAGTCAACCAGACTTCCGTGAATTTATCTAATATCTTTGCAATTTGTTTATATTTTTAGCTTCCCAAGTATCACACGGCAGCGAGCTCCACCATTTAATCTATTGCATAAAAAAAACCTATAAAAATATATTGGTTTCTGTTTGCTTTAAATCTGCCAAATTTGTGGGTTTGTCTGCTATCGCTGGGTCATCCTTCCAGTAATTTTATCTTCCAAAGCAGACATTTTATCATCACATGAGCGGCACTACGCAACTTTCCTGCACCGCACCAAGCAATATATTTCATTGCCTGGAGTCCTGATCAGCAACTTTAAAAAGCTGAAAATATTTTCATTTTTCACATACTGGGCACAATAGGAACCATTTCTACGCAGACATGCCCAGCCAGAAGGGAGGGTAAGGGATGCCCTGTCCCCAGGCTAGCCGACGGGCGAGTAGGGCTCTCTGCCTGAAGCAGATGTGGCCAAGGGGCTGCCGAGCCTCCTGTTCAAAATACAGAAAAATATGTGCTAGAAAGAGTGAAAAACAGGAGCCCAGGTCCTGCAGAAATCCTTTTTTCACCATTAAAACACTTCCAGTATCTGCTATCCCCCTGATTTACCGTTCAATACTCCTGAGTCACATGTCTTGCTTAATGCCCTGAGAGCTGAGCGGCCCCATGGGCAGTCAGGGGGGTTTCAAATGGGGATCCTTCCCCAAGCCCTCTTGGAGAAGCTGCTTCTTCAAACTCCCTCCTACACAGGAGGAGACACCCAAGCGCTGCCTCCCCACCAGCAGACAAGATGAGTGCTGGTGGGATTTCTGAGGGGGACAGCTCTCCAGCACGTTTGGCAGCGTGGGAAGGAGGACATCGGGTACATGGGAACCACAGGCCACCTGCTTCCAAGGTAAGAGCCTCTCACACTCGTCACTTCATTATTAATGACTTCCAGATCTTCATAAGATGCTTATCTTTTTTAATAAAGAGAAACAGTTACTGAATTTGGTTTTTTGGCCTTTTTTTTTTTTTTTTTTTTTTTTTTAATATTGGGCTAAAACCCAAAGAGCTGCAGACATATTCTTTAGTACCTATCTTTCTGCAGTGATGGATGTTTGTTCAGGAGCTGTGTCATCATATCGAATTTTCATCATCTAGGTTGTCCTATTTTATTAAACAACCTAGCAAAAACTTCCTTTTTCTCTCCCTCCTTCCTAAAGAAGTAGCCATGGTAGCCTTCAACCTACAATTTGTCTGCTGCCTCTCAGAGCCTCCTGAGCACAGCCATGGCCCCTAACAACTGAGGGTGTTCAGTACCTTCCAGCACTGAGGATATCACGTTTCCCATCTGAAATTGCTTACCTCATCAGTCACTAAGGGCCCAGTTTAGGAGTCATTAAAAATAATGAGAACACTGGCACTTCTCCCAGCAATAGTGGTATTGGATTCTGTGTTACTTTTCTACTTTAAGACATTTGTATATATCCACAAATCATTTAACTCTTATCTTTGTACTAGCTTTAATGAAACTTATGGCTGCTGAAACTGTGGGCTTTTTATTCTACTTTTTGTTTAAATAAGCTTCTGCCCACTCCATCATAAAGTGACAGAAACACTTACACAGCATATTGCATCACGAAGGCCCCGAAGTGTTTACCAGGATCACCATATCCATCACTAAAATGCAAGCACTTCTCAGTCAATAAACACTTCAGCTGACAATAAAGTCACAAGAGAGTTTTCAGAAGGAAAACTGAAGAGCAACAAATCTAATTTGTCCAAAACAAATTTAGAACCAGTACGGCAGGTAGAGTCTCACAGGGTGCCCCATTTTCATCTCCATCTGTATCTGCTGTAGCATTTTTCCTCCTTGCACCATGCAAAAAGACTAACTCCATATTAACTCACTAAGTAACACCACCACTCCTGCAGGGTCCGTATTTTCCAAGCTTTGACAATATAATAAGCCCTTAGTAATACGCTGCAAGCCATCACAAAATGCAGCTTTAAAGAGTTTCATTAATCCCCTCAAAAGAGAAAATACTGATTGTTGGGAAATGCATATTAAACCTTTAAAACCCTCACCCTTAATTTTCAAGGTCTAGCTTAGGACTAATGTAAAATTTCTCACTGCTATATTTTCCTGATAAGAGCATATATGACTTACATGCTTTGAAATAAGTAACAGTAATATAAATCTGGAAAAAAACCCTTCTTTAGATATGTGTGTTTAATTACTCTAGGCATATGTTTAAACTGTACATTGAAAACATTGAGTCTGTTCATGTGGACAGACTCAACAGTCATAGATCCAGTACTTCTGCACAGCAAGTGTGATATTTCAGGCTCCTAGAAATGAATCACCGTATATAATGTGACACATACATTTTGACATCATCTGCTCACCCATGAGATATCTCTAAGATGCAAAGGACTCGCACTCCAGGAACCCTGGAAGTCCATCCACACTGTGAAAAGCCCAAAACCCTGGGCTGTTACTGAAAGCTATATCCTCTTGTCAAAACCTGTAGGGCTTAGTATTACTAAACTGACTGATATACCTAGGTGAGAGCATAAAACTAAAAGGCAGATACAAGTCAAATAGTAATTCAACCGATAATAAAACTACAAGTACCAGATTTAATAAAAAAGTTCCCCAAATGCTTCGTCAGTTGAACGTTAAAAGGTGTTTTGATGTTATCATCAGGATATGTGAAAATCTGAAGAGGAATATTAGCACTGCATACAAACTACCACCTTCCAAAAATTAATCCAAAAGCCTATTTGGTTAGGGGAATGAGCCACTCAGTTATTAAAAATATATTTTTAAGGCTGTTAAATGTTTAATACCTTTGCAAAGTATTTTCTTTGCATTTATTTTTAAGTGGTGGATAAGGTCTGTTTAACGAACACATATTGCTTAATGTTCCCATTAGTTGGTGTAGCACCTTTTATCTCAAAATATCTTACAAATGGTTTACAAAGCCACAAAAAAGAAATCAGACAGCCATCCCTAGCAGTAAAGAGAATATCACGAATTTGGCTTCTCTCATCTACTAGATCAAGGAATAAAATAACAGCAGACTAGCTTCATGATTAACCTTTAAAACATCTCCCAAATAAACACTCACAGAACCACTGGTGCAAGCTACACAATTTAAACAATAGGTGCAAGTGTTCAGGCATCATGAGTGACCTCACCATTTCAAGACATGAGAATATCCTTACACGGTGGTGCTGGTTTTACAGACATTTCACAGGGGTGGTCCATAGACTAAGGGAATGATATCTGTGTATTGTATCAAAGGACAGGAACGGGGTGGTGGGTAACAAAAACGTGTTGGATAGTGTGAGACCTGAGCATGACGTAAATGGTGTGGAATAAGGGGTGGAGAATGCACTGGTTTGGCTGGGATAGAGTTAATGTTCTTCACAGCAGCTGCTATGGGGCTGTGGTTTGGATTTGTGCTGAGAACAGTGTTGATAACACAGGGATGTTTTCGTTCCTGCTGAGCAGTGCTGACACAGAGTCAAGGCCTTTTCTGCTCCTCACCCCACCCCACCAGCGAGCAGGCTGGGGGGGCACAAGGAGTTGGGAGGGGACACGGCCGGGACAGCTGACCCCAACTGACCCAAGGGATATCCCACACCATATGGCGTCATGCTCAGCATGTAAAGCTGGGGGAAGAAGAAGGAAGGGGGGGACGTTCGGAGAGATGGCGTTTGTCTTCCCAAGTCACCGTTAGGCGTGATGGAGCCCTGCTCTCCTGGAGATGGCTGAACACCTGCCTGCCCATGGGAAGGAGTGAAGGAATGCCTTATTTTGCTTTGCTTGTGTGCGTGGCTTTTGCTTTCCCTATTAAACTGTCTTTATCTCAACCCACGAGTTTCCTCACTTTTACTCTTCCAATCCTCTCCCCCACCCCACTGGAGGAGGAGTGAGTGAACAGTTGGGTGGTGCTTAGTTGCCGGCGGGGTTAAACCATGACAACGGTTCAAATAAGAAGTGAAGAACAATGTAAAAATTGATTTGAGGATAATACAGAACAGCAAGGACAAATAAAGTTGTGGCAATTTGAGTTTATTAAACTAGACATATCTTTTTTAGAACATTTGGGGAAATTTTATATTCTATTTTCTCTTACAGTAAGTGATGAAATGAGGATAATAGTTGTGAGATACCTAAAGCTTGCCTGTAGCTCATTAGCCCATTAATTGATATGAGTAGATTGGCTAAATCAAGCTAAATGACAGCTAGTTGCTCCACAAAAGGTAGAAGTATATCACAGTAAGAGGCTTTCAGATAATTAAATCAGTGCAGAGGTCTTTCCTTTTGAACCTTAGAAACACATTAAAAGACATTTATATTTGCAGCTTCAGAAAAAAGGATGACAAAGAAAGGATGACAAGTAGTTCATACTCAGAAACTCATTGAGAAGATTACAGATCTTGCAGTAGCAGTGGAGAGTTTCATTGCAAGAGCAAGCCAGCATTTTTTCCATATAGACCTTCTTCTGTGAAGGGGATGAAATAAGATCTCTCATACCTATTATCTCACATGCTCCTCTACTATCATCCCCAAGGAAAGAGAAGACAGCCCGGTGCCTCTGTTCTCCCATCCCATCTTACCACCGCACCTGCTGCACCAATTTGAAAGCATCCTGCCCTCCAAGGTGCTTCTTTTTAAACTGAGACAGGAATGACACACAAGAGAGCTCAAGGAAGCTTGTTAGTCTCTTAGAAAATTACATGGGATAACTACTTTTAAGGTCTTGTAAGAATACTGTCTTGGCTTTGTGGAAACGTAGGCTAGCACAGGGGGACGGCACAGGACTGTTAAAATTAATAGTTAAACAAGCCAGGGAGAACTGAATCCAGATTCATTACACTGGGGGTGGGGTTAGAAATTTAGTGCCAGGTAACACAGGAAAAAAAATATAAACTCCCTTATATTTTCAAGTAAGCATCAATGCTGACTAAACTGCAGGTTTAAAACCTGCTCTTAGGCACAATAATCACGTAAAAGCTCTAACTACACACCTAAGCCTGAACCCTGCTGCAATGGGCAATACACATTCTCATGCTGCACAGAAGCTTCCATTACGTGGGGAAAAAAAAAAAAAGCACAGCTCTTCTTACCATTGAGGTATTTCTCACCCTTTTTCATTTTAGTGGTGGTTTGTTTTCCATCCTCCTCCTTCCTGCCACTGCAGACAGCAGCAGCCCAGGTGGACCATACAAACAGATGGGACATTGCTATTCATCTCACTCCTTTTTTTTTTGTTGGTTTTTTGTTGTTTTCCAGGCATCAAAATGAGAATTCTGCCCAAGACACTGCCTGCCTCACACAGTCCATGTCACTCGGTGAACCTGAGCACTGGGCATTCACTGACGGCTTTCATCAAGACGATCCTGAACTGTGGCAGCCAAGAAGGTACAGCTAACGCTCAGTATTGACAGAAGGACAAGGTGCATGGAGAAGGCTAATGTGTCCCCAAAATGCATGGATGCAAAGGCTATCCTGGGAACAGAGAAAAAGAAGAAAAAGGCCTCAAAAACATGAGAGGTGTTATTATGATCAAATTCATACTCAGGCCTACCTTAACCAAAAGACAAAAATTAGTATTTAAACTCAAAACAGATCCTTCCTCTCTCCTGTCAAGTCCTTCTAAACACTTCATGTATACAAATTAAATTTCTAATGGCCAAACACTTCTAAAAATATAGGTACTGAAGCACAGCAATGACGATATTATTATTTCCATTTCCCAAAGCCACCCATTCACCCAGGCCAAGCTACCTTCCAAAATATTGCACACCGGTAGAAAAGCCAAGCCTTTGATTTTCACGTCCAAATGTTAGCTAAGAAAGTGCTCAACCCTGAAGACATTTTCAGACAATTAGTTCAGAGGCTTTGCACAATTTAATCAGAAGAAGTTTTAAACTCTGATTGTGCAATTAAACACAGTATACTCTTGCAGTTGCAATTTATCACACAGCTACCGTGCCAAGTAATCTGGTCGACAGAACTGCCTGGTACCTAGGAGTGGAGAAATGAGAAGGATAATGTTCTGTAGGAAAGCAGGTCTATCTAACATTTTACAATGCTAAAAATACCCTTGGGACTTGTTCTGATATCTTGTAATTATGCACAGATATCCTGATTTATGGTGCATGTCTCCCAGCTCAAAGAAGTATGCACTCTGCTTCATATCTTGCCCTATTTATGTGTAAAATACTTGAGTCCGTAATGTCATAAAAGAGAGGACAGGCTCATTGCACATGTTACTATCGATTTCATATGAGCATGGGGCATAATCTAATGATCCTTTTCAGCTAAGGATAAATATGCACAATTTAGCCTTAAACAGAGTCAGTGTCAGATCATTTCAACTGCTGCCTTTGAGAAATGTGCCTGTGATGTTAAAGATCTCTGCTGTCCAGCCTCCTTCCTAAGGCTGCAGAGAGTGTGGCGGAGGAGGCAGACAAGCAAGCTGGAAAAGGGACAAGAAACATTAGCACCCACGTATCAAGAAACATAACTTCTTCAGCCAAACTTGTGAATTCCTGTCTCGCTTCCCTCCCCACCGTCTCCACATTACGCTGCTCCCTCGCTGGGCAGCTACAGTAATTAACAAAGAAAAGAGAAGCCACCTTGTCCAAGTGAGCACTAGCAAAGGGTGAGGTGGTTGATAGCAAAATAGGTATGTATTCTAATCGTGAAGATTACTGAAAGCATCTTAAATATAGAATCATAGAATTATAGAATCATTAAGGTTGGAAAAGACCTCTAAGATCATCGAGTCCAACCATCAACCCAACACCACCAGGCCCACTAAACCATGTCCCTAAGCGCCTCATCTACACGTCTTTTAAATACCTCCAGGGATGGGGACTCAACCACTTCCCTGGGCAGCCTGGTCCAATGTTTCACCACTCTTTCAGTAAGTGGTGTATACATATAGGTATATACAGCTCCTTTTCAGTTATACACCATTTCAAAAGAAGAAAGGATGACCTGGCTTAGACCAAGAGACCTGATCTCCGTTTCCCAGCTCCGCTCTGCAACCCTCACACGTTGGCTTGTGGCTGAAATCCTCTGTCTGGGGACAGAAAGCAAAAGAGTGACTGAACAGTCATTTGTTTGTGGGTTGTTTGGCTTTTTAAAAAATTTTCCACCAGTTTCCAAATAAAACAGCACACGTAGGTTTAACATCGTAATGTGTTTCTCTCCACCTATTACATTCTAATCATTAAAAGAGGAAACGTGGTAACTGCAACCGGGGGGCCTTAGCTGCTGCCTGTACAAGGAAGAGCTGGAATCTGCATGTGCTAACAAGGGATGCAAAGACTATGCTGGGGACAAGGGTCTTCAAATAATTGCAGCTGCCACGATGCCAAATACTGGGGTCACTAAAAGTTTGATTACTTTTTTTTTTTTTAACATATCTCTTCAATTTGGTTTACAGTTGTATACATACTTACTCACACACTTAGATGACACAAAAGAAGTTACTGCAGTGTTTTTAAAATACTTTTGAACAGGAACCTATCAAGATAAGGTCCAGTTTATCCATGAAATAAGTCCATGTTTTGACTGATGACCATACTACTTTTTCAAAAGCAATTTAGCTTGTCAGCTGAACGCAAGCCTTACTTCATTCTACAACACAGCTTCAAGTTTCTGTTCTCCAGCTCTAACATCTCTGTACTCATTTCCTTATTGTTCAGCTACAATTAAAAATGTACTAATACAAAACTCGCAATATTACCAATCACTGCAACATAATTACCAATTCACAGAAAAGGCCACAACCAAAACCTGAAGGGTACATAACATTATTTCCATTTATTTATTTTTGTGTTTACCTACAGCCATTACGCATCATTTATACATGTCTTTGCCCTTTCTCGTGGTGGTTCCACTGAATTTTCCTGCATTATGATAGAGCTATTTTTTTTCTATTCAGATACAAGTAAGTTTTTCTTCTTCATTCTGGAATTGGTATATGAAATGAGATGTGGCTCAAACGAATGTGTTCCCCCACATATGCAGAAGGCACAAAAATTATGGAAAAGCAGCAACCTAGGGAAGAATTTACAGAGTTCTCATGCTTTTTCAGCAAAGTTCACATAGATAGTCAGCCAATTTTATGAATAACCTAACCAAATAAAAACAAGTGACACTTGTATTTAATAACCTCTTTTGGGAACAATCTAATTTGCATAATTCTCACTTTTCATATTTTAAAACATTTTTGAGAAAACGAAATTAGTAGGTTTGCTTGTCCTGATCTCTTTTTACGAATAGTCCCAGCATCCATGTTTGTTAGGTTTTTTATTTTTTTTAAAAGTGTACCTGCATTCCTGCCAAAATAAGATCATTTTTTCTTGGCACCCCACTAACTTTTTTAATGTTCCCTATTTCAGAGGGCTTATCTGTTTAAACAGGTAAGGGCTCTGTTACACCATCATGCACCAGACGTAGCCTAGAAATAATGTTATTCATCCAAAGTCAGTTAGGTGCTGTGGCAGCAAGGAGCAAAACCTAGACTTCTTAAGACACAATCTAACATTTTAATGACAATCAATACCTTCCTCCCTCTATAAGTGAGCTCTCGGATTATTATTAATCTCGATTAATGGGAAGGTGAACACTGGACAGGGTGAAGGACTAGACTGTGCCTCTGCTGCCAGTGTGATGTTGAACTGAACACAGAAAAGCAAGAGTGGACGTTTTTTGTTTTAATTATCTCAGTATGACGAGACCATGGAAAGTTCTTATCAACACGCTGTTGATACAAACTTATAACCCAGGCACAGAATAATTTTTTAAAAAATAAATTCATTTCTAGAAGACAGAAAGAGAGAGAACATTCATAAAACCAGAGAAGAGGGTTTAATTCTTTGCTTTTGGTGCAATTGTCTTACAAAATTCTTAACAGAAGAGGAGAAATTAACAAAATAAAATCTTGAGCTACATGCTTACATGGAAGCAAGGAGATACCACAGAAATGATTGTTCATGTAGATGATTTAGGAACTGCCCTGTATACATCTGAAAACCCACCTACAGAAAAAGAAAGGTAGAAGTAATCTTAAGTGACCTGAGGTTATAGCACACATTAACAGCTTAAAAATAACTGATGAAAGCTTCCACAGCAAATCAAAGACAGAAAATAAGCTATCAACATGTTAAGAACTATTATTTCTGCAGTGATATTTTATAGGCAAAGTCAAAATAACAAGAGCCCTGATTCAGAAAATAGAAAATATAATGGCATTGCTGTTTTCTAGCCAGCTGGATCCACAGGGATGTTTAACACCGCAAAGAACTAGGGCCTAACACAGAAACCATATGGACAAAAGAGAAGGATGGACATAAGAGAGCCATTTAGCCTCAACAACCCAAAACTGTCAGGAGTCTACCATTTTTAGCTTGCAAGATACAGCACATATTTAGCATCTGAAAAGTCTGGATTTTGTAATAAGCACCAGACTCAAACTTAATGTGCAGAGGATATAGTCTCTTTGTAACGCATTCAATAACGTGGTACTTGAACGAATAAGAAGAGCCATTTAGACTTTACATATTGAGCAATGGCTCATCTACAAAATGTCAGCGTATAGAAAAAGCAAAAGAACACGTTACAAAAGGATATCCAGTCCTTCAGATAAGGCTTAAAAGCAATATGTAATATATCCCAGATTAATAACATATTAATAGCTGTTGCAAACTCATACCATTCCCATTTCAATAGCCTGAGCCAAATAGGGAATACATCTGACTTTATCTTTTCAGTAATTCTACTTTAAGAGTTACATTCAACCAGGTCAAGCAGAACCCAAGATACTTTATTTCAAGCCTATTTCAATGGTTAGAGCAGCAATTTGAATAGAAAGCCAGAGTAGTACTGTTCTCTGTATTTTAGACTATTTTAATAGTTTAAATAAATGAAAGTTATTGAAACTGGTTTCCAGAAACGAACTTGAATCATGCACAAATGTGCTGTTTCAATAAAGAATAAGATCAGCAGCGCAGAAATGAATTACATTAAAAAGCAAAAATATGCCAAAACAGACAAAGATTTAAAACTCCAATACATCACAGGTGATTCTCCAGTAGCACGTGTTTCCACTCAGAGTACACCTACTGCACACAGAAAGTAGGAAGTGAAAAGAAATGCTAATCCACGCAACAATGCAGCTTCACAGAAGCAGTGAAGTGACAAGAGCTTCACTCAGGTCCTTAAAAGCAGGCATTGGGCCAAAACCAGATAGAGCAGGACGCAAAAGGACCGGGTGAGCGACTCGGACAGCGAAGGGCTCCCACCTCCCTCCCTACCCTACTGTCAGTGCTCCACGAAGCAGCTGCCTGCAGCACCACTGGAGTACGTGTAGGAAAAATGTCTTTGAGAAATTCAAGCACTAGAGGTTACATGGTGGTGCTTCAAAGCATGATGTTTCCAAGATCATTCTCTCATTGTGTTTCTTTTTATAGACACGGACCCATGAAGGAAAGACCTTGCTGACCGCAGCAGTTTCTCTGCTGAGATAAGCTATTGGGGTAGAGCTGGCAAAATTACACTACATTAAAATAGAAAGATTAGCAGTTATCTTCACTTAAATACAAAAGCATACACATACTCTGCTCTCAGTGAAAGAGCAAATAAACAGAAAATAAAACTGTACATAACAGCAACTTCTTCTTTAGCTGCAACAACAGTAACCTTCGTGCAGTTATTGTCTAGTGCTCCCAGGCCAACATAGTAGTTCCTCATTACACGGGAGTAATGTAAAGAGCTGAGTAAACCAAATACCCTTCTGCCATGCTCACGCACCGCTTGCTCAGAGCCAGCCTGAGCGTCCCTGGGCAGTGCCCGCTGCCCAGCGCCACACAGCAGAGCCACGCTGGCAGGAGCCTGCTTCAAAAATCACTGGAGAGCACGTGCCCACAGTAAACCCCGGGCACAGATCCACAACAGATTTAGGTATTAGGTACCCATGTTTTATATTTCAAACCAGAACTGTAATCCTTAAAACCCACATCAGCTAACCCTGGAGATGCTAAGGTTTTCATCACAAAAGCTAGGTAGGCCCCAAAATTTCCACATCCAGCAAGGCATGCCCAGAAACACCTCAACCCTAGCAGGTCTGAGAAATTCACATCTTTGAGGCCTGAGCTTCATTAGGAACTGCAAACGGAGTTTCTCCCCCCACCTTGCCTGAGGAGGTCAATCCCACAGGCAGGCAGTATTTTTACCCAGACAGGTTCCACACAAAAATGCAGCAGTAAAGGTTTTCCTCAAAATCAACTGTTATCATCACCATGGCAGAGGTGGTGTATCTTGCACTCTTCCACACAACTCTTCTCAGCTACTATGTACGGAAACCAGTTGCCTATTTCAGGAAAGGGGAATAAACCTACAAAAGTTGGGGCGAGAACCCAACAACCAGACGTTGCAATTGCTCACGCTCTGGCTGTAAAGTCCCCTTACAAACCTATGCCTAACTTGACTGGTAGCTTGTTCTGTGTCTGGAGCGAAGGAAAGGGGAACAATTATACTATCTCAAATCATCGTTATTGTTTCAATGATTGCATTAGCATTCTCCAAGCATAAACGGTCCACAAAACATTTGAGGCAGACATCTAATGATGGATTTTCCCAACAGAGAAAGCAATTCCTCTAAGCAATAAAACAGTCTGCGAGAAATCCTGCAGTCATAAATCTAGTATTTCTCATTACAAAATTTACATCAGCCATGAAGTGATCACTTCTAAAATTACAAACCCTTGTGGGCAGCAATATTAGTGGGTTACCAATTGCCATTCTCATGAGTCATGAGAAAAGCAGTCCAAGTCATAACAGTCTTGTAAAAAACAAAATATCAAAAGAATTAATTGCCTTATTATAGACAGCAAGTTTAGGGCACCCACATAACAGGCATCTAGGCATCAAAGTACAAAGACCAGCAGTAAGTCCCCATGGAAACTCTCAAAAGGTTACACAGGAAAGTCTGAACAACGCGGCTTTGTCACAACTTTCGTCCTCCACAAAAGCAGCGCCCAGGCCCCTCGGCCCTCCCCAGCGTTTCCCACATGGGGGCAAGGAGCATGCAGGAAGGAAAGAGAGGGAAGAGAGAGAAGAGTGGATGTGTCCACGGCCTCCCACTCCTGCAGAAAGTGGGCAGTAACTTCGGTCCCCAAGGAGAAGGGCAGCAGCTAACCCACCTGGCTCCCACCCTGTGTCAGGTGCTGGAGGGGTGCGGGATGTTTGGCACCCGGGGAGGCAGGTCCCATCCTAAGGCAGTGAAGAGGGGCGAGGGGGTACTTGGGGCCATGCACACACGAGTTTTGCCCAGTTAGCTTCATGCTGGAACAGACTTATCCCAGGACTTGGCAGGGAGCAGGCACATCCTTCAGTTTGAGGATCACTGTCCCACAAAGCCCGTTCGGCTCATCTGTTTCTTCTTGTAGCCTTCTCTTCCACAGACACTGCAACCTAGCAGCAGCCTGACAGATGAGGATTGGGGGGCTCTAAGTGCCACTGGGATTAAACCAAACACATTTTAGTAGGAAAAGCATGTCCTCCAACACCTCGCTCAGGAAGAGATGAGTGTTATCGATTGCTTCAGGAAAGCTAAGAAATTGCAACGAGCACCTTAAACACAGGGTTGATCAGAAATAAAATAAAGTCTGTTTAACTCATCTGGATTCATGCTTCACATACATTAAGAAACATTTCTAGTTTAACTGCAGAGAAAGCAGAGGAGGAGAGCCCTTTGCAAGCGGATATACTCAACTGTAAATTTCATTTCTGCACGACTAGTTAAACATAGTGTGTTATCTTGGTTTTGACAGCTCACGGAAATGGAGGTCCACTCAGGAAAAAAAAACCAAACTAAAGGTAAAGTAAGAAATTATAAGCCCTTTTTATGATCACGAGGTATATTCTTCATGCATAAATTGACCTCAGTGTGGCTTGCTCCCTCCAACTTGTGCTCTCGTCAATGCTCTTGAGTGTAACCTGCAGCTCCCACAGCTGAAACGTGAGTCAGATCTGTTTGTTTATCTTACAGAACATACAGCTAAGCTCTGATCAGCTTTCCATCAGACCAATGTGCTAATTCAACTTGCCCTAAAGCTGCTCAGTTGCAAGATCACAATCAGCACTGGTAGGAATAGGCAACAGGAGACTTGGGAAATGGGGCTGCCCCACTCACCTGCAACCCCCAGGGAGGCTGAATTCAGGGCAATGCATGTACATACACACGTGCTGCAGGTGGCTGCTCCGTATACGCAGAAGGCAGGAGCCTGCAGCTTCTGTCACTGTCTCTGCTTCCTAACAGGAGAATGATCCACCAAACCCATGAACACACCACCACTGGTACGGGTAACAGTTCAACACCAGCTCTGGTTCCTTGACTAACTTAAATTCTGAGTAATATAGAAGGCATCTTCCAAAAAGACAATGACTGCCCTAAGGGCTTTAATAGGAAGGAAAAGAAGGTGGTTTCATTTTTCCTGCAGCAAACAGATGGGAATATTCATGCAGAAAGCAACAGGAACCAACTGAATCCAGGCACTTCATTAAACTGAGAGACACTGTGACGGCATTTTCCCTCCCCTCACCAAGGCAACTGCTCCAGGGGGGGCACATAGACAGAAGACTAACCTTGACTAAGTACCATGGCAGATGAGATGTTGCTGTGGAGCACTGGGCACCATCCATCGCCGTTAAGCTCGGCAAGAGGCAACCCAGGAAGGAGCAAAGAAGCCATGTCACTTCCCGAGCTGCAGCGGCAGAGCGGTGACACCGATTCACGGGCACAGGCAAGGAACAGGGGAGGCAGGGCGGAATGCTTTATTGAAGGCAAGTCAGGTCCCAGACGCAGCACAAGCCACTTTCAACCAACCTGAGCGATTAGGAGGTTGTTCATCAGCATCCTGAATAACCAGGTTTTTGAACTGGCTGCTCTGCCTGGAACTTCTTGGAGCTTGACTGAAACCAGCCTGAACACAGACGGGGGTAGCCCTGGCTCACCGCAGCTGTATGAAAAGTTATTAGTATTTTATTTTTACTGCAAGTCTGATCATTGGCTGTTGTATTGCTTGCTTTGCACAGCGTGGTGCAAAATTTATTACAAGCAAGGTAACAGTAGCAAAAAACCTGTAAATACATGCTTGCAAAGGAAATGAAGTTTTATTACATACAAAAATGTACTAAAAGAATACATTGCCACAATTTATTACCTCATCTTCGCCATAGCCTGTGCACTTCATTTTAACTGTTTGGGGAGTAGCCTAGTCACATACTCCATGTTTATGAGAAAACTATTTCTCAACTGTTTCTATTCCTTACCATCAAATGAAAAAACATTCAACATGATTATGCTTTCTGCCTGTCGCGGTTTAACCCGGCAGGCAGCTAAACACCACACAGCCGTTCGCTCACTCCCCCCTGCCCCAGTGAGATGGGGGAGAGAATCGGAAAAAAGGTAAAACTCGTGGGTTGAGATAAAGACAATTTAATAGGACAGAAAAGGAAGGGAAAATAATAATAATAATAATGATTAAAAAAATATACAAAACAAGTGATGCACAATGCAATTACTCACCACCTGCTGACCGATGCCCAGCCAGTTCCTGAGCAGTGGCCACGCCCCCCTGGCCAATCTCCCCAGTTTTTTGTTCAGCATGACATCATATGGTATGGAATGTCCCTTTGGCCAGTTGGGATCAGCTGTCCTGGCTGTGCCCCCTCCCAGCTTCTTGCGCACCTCCAGCCTTCTCGCTGGCAGGGCAGTATGAGAAGCTGAAAAGTCCTTGACTTAGTGTAAGCACTGCTCAGCAACAACTAAAACATCAGCATGATATTAACATCATGCTCATCCTAAATCCAAAACACAGCACTATACCAGCTACTAGGAAGAAAATTAACTCTATCCCAGCTGAAACCAGGACTCTGCCCTAATAATATATTTGAAATTTGTAGGGTTGTAAAATGATATCCCAGCATGGCATTAGCTATTTTGATCTTTGATCTATTGGTGCCATTTAACTAGATGATAATTGTTTACCAGCTCAAAATACTGGCCTAGTAAAAAAACACTTCACTGTTCCCATAATACATTTTACAGCTACAGGGTAAATATTTATTTCGTGTGGGTAAATTTTCTATTTTAATAGATGTTCACATGCTGTATTGCTCTTGTGTATCTGATTCTACATCCACCACAACCCATGGTCTCACATGTTCACAATTTATTACAAAAGAAGCATTTTGAGAAAGAGCGCTCAAAACACCTTTACTTAGAGATGGATAAAAATTAATATGTCTATTATGCATAAGTCAGCTTCAGGTCTCAGGTTTGAAAGCCATCAGCAGGTGGATTTGCTCTAATCTGAGGCTGTCTGAGATCTGCTGATGAGCACAGAGTGAGGGGCAAGTCCTCCCATCCCTCCTGCCGGGAGAGATGCTCCGCTCCTTATGTGGTCAGCAACTCACAGGACAGTTAATCCTGATACTGTTGAACTCTATAGAGTTTTTCCTGTCATCTCCTTACTGCTACTAGGTGATTATGAAAAATATTTCATTACAACCCAAAACCAAAAGTTTTCTATTTTTTTATAGAGCAAATGTATCTTCAGCAGTAGCCAAGCTACTTTCCCCACACTGATAATCCAACAGGACATAACTCATGATCAAGACCAGCCATCTCCACAAGAGATTGCTTTTTGCCTCTTTTAAAAAGCTGTTTCAAGTTGAAAAATTAGTTTTGATATGAAAGTTAAAACATTTCATCTTGAAACTGTCAGAATGAAGACTTCCAATTTCCTGGATAGTGTATTAAAATCTCAAAATAATTTCAGTATTTTTTCAAAGCCCACCCCAGCAGGAAAAGAACAGAGGATAAGCAAAACTGTTTGCCACATCAGACCACAGTTCTTGTACATTCCCACTCCTTCCTGACTCTGATAAAAAAAAAGGCATTTATTATTTTCCGCAGCATACGTACAATCCAGCAAAGAACACCTTCTCCCTTTATTGGGAACATACTTGCAAACACGTGGCCAAAATATCACTTTTCACTCCAAATCTTTCAAAGTTCCTTTTGAAATATTTTCACTACAGTTCCTAATAAAGAATTAGGATTGATAGTAAACTATTAAAATTAATTAAGGCAATTAATTAGGATGAGGAAATTCAAATTAGCATATTTTTCCGGAGAACAAAGACCCAGTTTCACACAATGAATTCCTAAAGTAAGAGAGGCTGAACTCATGCCAACAGCATCTGGCCCAGCACACAGCTGGTCACTCTTCAGACTGTAGTCATGAGATCAAGTTGTGAAATTAATCTCTTATACCTGATTAAACCATGTCCTTCAGCTGAGAGACATCTTGCCATATTGCCAGAGCATGAACCCTGTGCCTACAGTGCCTTTCGGCGTGGGAACTTATCCTTCAACTGTCTTCCTGCAGGGTCCCGTGCTCACGCTGCAGGGCGTAATTTACACCTGACAGCCCCGTGCAATTTAAACACGTGCTTTCCCCAAATTCTGTTAATGTTGCAAACAACTTGATTCACAAGCCAGCTTTTTAGGAGGCACGTGACAGAGGTGAACAAACAGACGCTGCTGCTTTTGTTTCAAGGATGAAGCACAATAGCTTACAGGTTGGTCTCCAGTGGGGTTTTACAGGGATGTGTGCTCAAGCTTGTGGAACACAAAATTTTCATAAACGGTCTGGAAAGAGAGTGAATAGGGATGTGAATATGTTTGTTGGAAATGTTCCCTCCCTTACAACCCCAAATAACTTAGAAACAATGAAACACCGCAGAAGAAACTCATGATACAAAGTGACTGGGTGCTAGATACAAAGCCAGATTAAATTCAAAATAAGAAGAACGTTAAGTGATACTCATGGGGCAGGAGAGGTGGGAGGAGGGAAAGGAGTTTCAGTATATAATGATGGGGTCTGAGCTGACCGTCACCAATCAGGATAGAGACTTTGGGGTTATCCTGAATAACACTGTCAAAATTTCAGGACTATTCCAAAATTAGTCAAAAAGTGATGTTAGAAATTATTAGGGAAGGAACAGAGAACAGAAGAGAGAATATCATAGCGCATCTGTATAAAAATATAATACTGATGCTACTTGAATACTTTTGTGCGGTTCCAGTTTGCCATGTACTTCAGCTAGAAGGGGTAAGAAGAAAGGCAAAAGGCATGAAACAAATTCTGCCTGCGAGATGATGAGATAGATCACGATGCCCCAGCCTGGGTGAAGACAACAGAGGTTGTGATAGACATGTATACAACGACAGGTGACAGAGACAGCGAGTGGGAAATAACTGCTCACCATCTCTTCCAACACGAGAACCTGGGTCAAAAAGTGAAACTGGTAATATCAAAAGAGATGTCACTTCATCCATTGAATAATTAAACTGAGGGAACTGACTGCTACGTGAATTAGGTGATAAAGATTTATCTAGGCTGGGAAGTGTCTGGAGAAAACTTATGAAAAGCTGTTACACGTAACGATGTCCTCCTGGCTGAGGAAGCCCTGAGCTACAAATCTTTGGGCGGGGGTCTTGTAACATGTACCAGGGAAGTACTGCTATACTCTTGAACCGTTCTTCGCTGTTTCTTAGCTATCGTCCATTCCCAGACAGAGAGCTGATACAAGGCCAGATAGACTTTTTTTGGTTATGACAGTATTTTGGGCTTTCTGAAACATACACTTTTATGTCATTAGAAAAACAAGTTTCAAAGATGTTCAGTCTACGTCACTTTTCCCCTGCATACAAGAATAAAAAACAGCTTTCATTAGAAAACCCACTGCTGCCAGGCTAATTCTACGATGTTGGGATGTTCAGCCTGCTTTGGAAAGGCAAGGCAAAAGGCATCAGCAAACAGAAAAGACTGCAAATCAGGAATGGAGCTGATGGGTTGGCAGAGTCCTGATCTTGCTCAGCATTCATAAGCTGCAGATAAGGAAGCCTCAGGTCATCACAGCACAGTGCTTCACCACAGCTGTTGGGGTGGCTGTGTAGAAGTAGGTTGTTCTTCACAGGTGCCTTTTGAGCAAAGATTTGCAGGGCTAATTTTGATAGTAACACCCACCAACAGAAAGCTAGAAGTAGCCTCACTGTTTTTTTTCTGAAAGGAAGAGATGGGATATGAAATGGGCTGTTTGAGAACCAACTGTGTATGAAATATCTATGGCATCATTTGAAAGGGTTTTGTTTTGTTTTATTTTTACCTCAGATAATATTTTTCCTACTCTCTTTGAATGCCTTGCACACCAAAAATGAGGTACAGATATAAATTTTATTTGTCGGACAATGAGAGCTTGAAATGTAACTTCCCATTTTGGATCATGAGGGTATTTATACCTACTTTGGTTTCTTTAAAGAATTTTAGACTATATTGGCTAAAGAGCGTGACAAAATAGATACATGAGTTGAAAACAATTTTTACTCTTCACAGGTAAGACTACTCTTACAAAATTTTCCCGGTAAGAAATTTCAAAAACTGACATGGGGTTGTTGGTTGGATTTCATTGCTAGCGAAATATATGTTGTTGTGTCATGTCATAAACAGAAAACTGAAGCACCCTTTTTAAATTCTCAGCACTGCTGACACTTCCAACAAGTACTTTGGTATTGGTTTTGGTCTTATCTATTTCTAACAGACAGCCTCATGCCTTGGAAATCTGACCTGAAAGAAAAATTCAGCCCCAAGTATCTGCTGTCAATTGTGCAGAAAATAGGAGATGACAGCAAAGTCACTTCTGCATGCTGAATTAGATCTCTCTCCAACATCTTCTAATGTCATTATTAGCACTCAAATACACTGTCTCAAAATGTGTCCGTATAGGGAGACGGACCAGGCAACATCAAATTTATCTCTTAGTCAATATGAGAAGCTGGTTTTGATTCAGACTTTTGAATAGGGAGAGACTCTTAAGAAAAAGTATCTGCTCCACCATGAAGGTTTGTTTATGAATGTGGATATTATAATGGGTGGAAGCAGTTAGGAAAAAACTGTATTATGCAGTTTCATTGAATTGCTGGAATCAATAGCGCAATATGAGTTGCTAAAATCATCAGTATGAGCCTTAGTGCTTATACTCCAGCTGGTCAATGGTGCAATGTGAAGAGTTTCAACAGGAAGATCATCTGCAAGAAGGCTACTCTCCGCTTCAGAGCTAGCCTTAACAGCAAATACCAATTCTAAAACAACCACATAAGTGTGGATTTAAGTGTATCAGATGGTTTTAGAACAATACTTAAAGGATGGCAGAAGGGAATCGCATCTGCAAAGATTAAATTCAAGTAATTTGTTCACAGTTTTCTTTCTTTCTGACAAAATGTATCCAAATAAGAGTGAATAACCAGACACACAAGGCACTTAACTACTGACAGAAAGCAATTCCTGGAAAGTCAGCAAAGTCTATCCCTGTAGCACTAAGAAGAAAAAGAGTGTATCACCTAAACACAATGTCAGTGCCTAATAAATAGCAAAACCAGTAGTCATTACAGCTCTACACCCTGCATCTGTATGGCAAAGTTCAGAAGGTTAATAGGAGAAATGAAATAAACTACAATGGAAAAGGTTTGGATTCTCATACACATGGGACTATTAACTAACCTAAAGAGAAGAAAAGGCTACTTAATTCCATTAATAAATGGATATCAATAAACTTCTATTCTATGTAGCAAGATTCTTGCTGTTATTTCATCTTTTTATGGCCTCTTAATATCCATTTTATTCAGCTAAAGGCCAGGCAGTTATTTGGTACTGACAATAGAGTTTTGTCCCATTAAAATTGGATGACCACCAAAAAACGATTTATGAATGTTTTAAATATTTTGGGTTTGGTTCTTACTGAGTGTGTGAAGTGGTTATAAGCCATTTACACTAATCTTCCACAGTGGAGGTGGTCGTGCTCTGCCTTCTGTTCTGGGCTCACAGATTTGTAACTAGCACACGCTGTGTTCTGAAAGTGCTTAGGGAAAAAAAAAAAAACACAACAAAGTAGTACAAACACTTCCACTCCTTAATATGATTTAATCCTGTGCAACAACAGAGAGTCTACGCAAATATTAACATTCTAATTTCTTAACTTCTAATAGCACAGGAAGTTAACCATGATCAATGCATATTTTAATGCGAAAACTAAGTATCTTGCTATCTTACCAAAAGTGAATTTTACTTTTTCCTATGTTAATTGTAAATATTTTTAAAGTGGACTTCAGCATACAACTTTAACCCAGATTTTAATCATCTCATTAGCATAAACATATGCAGACACAGTTTCTCGTACCATATAATGGTACTCCTTAACAGAGAAGTATGCTATCATTTCAGGTGTGCGTATACACGGTATATATAAGGCACACCACCTTTTGCCAGCTGCAGCCGAGTGAACTTGTAACTCCTCAGCTCATTGCCAAATTAAGACTGAGCAAAAGACTAAAGGGCCAACAAGCAAGAGACCAGCAGGAGAAAAGACGTGCACAGATGTTATCTCATAACCTTTCCCCCTTTCTATTCCTTTTCTCAATGGCCTGCATATAAACAAGAGTTTACTTCAATGTTGCTTCCAATGTTTAAAGTTCTGTCTGTTTGTCCATTTCTATGGAAAGAGCAAACCCCCTGTTGGTTTATTCGAAGGTACAGGGAGAGAGAGGCACAGCCCATCTCCCCTGCTCCCCCACCTCCCCTCTAAAGTCAGGCTGGGAAAGTCGGTGCTATTTTTAATCTCATCACAGAAGAACAAATTCAGCCAAGGTTGCCTCAACCCCAGCAGCCTAGAAAAGATAAGTCTTAATCTTGAGCATAGTTTGGGGGAGGGAGCAGGGGCAGAAGGCATAAGGACAAACACTGGCTACAGTTACTGCCACTCAGCTAAGCCTTTCCAGGCGGTAGACTCTTCAGGATAATCAATTAACCCTGAGTTAAAAGAACAAGCTAGCACTAGTCTTGCTCCATATCTTCATCTGTCAGTTGATACACCTTACACGATGCGAGTCTGCAGACTGACTTTCCTCCAACAAATGCACCAAAGATCAAAGATTTTTAAAATAAACTGTAAGAAGGTGGGGGTATAAGCAAGGTCACTGCTGCAGCGAATGATGAACACAACAAACAGGTATAGTTTTTAAAGCAGCTCTTTTCAAAGACTGAGCAGGGACCAGGCACTATTCACAACTACAATGGCACGGGATTGTTCTTCAAAAGGAAGCGATAAATGGTTTCTTGAAGGGCAGCCTTGCATTTGGGAAGGAGAAATGGCAGAAATTACTGAGTAGATGTGTAAGTCACAGTGTTTCTTGTAAGCCCTTGCGCCCCTCTCCTGGTAGGGAGAACTCCAGCACCCTCTTGCCTAGGTCAGCGGCTGCCTCCCTGCAATCACAGAGCTGGGGTTTGGATTGCTCTACTTTGGTCTCCTGTCAGGGGGTGGAAGAGATTTTTATACCAGATGGGCAAGTAAAGGAAAATTGATGGTGGGGAAATACCTGGGAATTCAGTTCTAACAGGGATGACGTAACAGGAACACGTCCAGCATAAGTCATCATTTGGTAGAGCCCCTACCCCAAAGAACCCAATCTGCAAATAGATACAGGAGAAGGCTTTGTCAAGTACTTCTCAAATGCACTAATAAAGAGGCAGCCAAATTAATCTACATTCCTAACTTTCTCTTAGATATATTCCCCAAAGACAGACAGGAATTTGAAAAACCTAAAAGTCTAAACCACATAATTTTAAGCATATTAATCATTTCCTGAAAGGGACATATAGTTGTCAGAGCCATACCGTTAACCCAAGAAATCAACTGTGTATGTTTTTTGTTTCTCAGAATGAGTTTCTAAGTGATGAATTAGATGAAACAGTCACCTTCCCCCCATCCCTGCCAAGTAAATGGCAATAACAGTAGGAACCAGGAAAAAATTGTGAAAGCGAAGAATCAGGTAACTAAAATTGATGAAAGGATTTATTAATTCAGATTTACAGAGGGTTATGTGAGAACTCCCAACCAATGATAACAGCGCTCAGAAAAATGTAGTGTTTCACATCAGAACACAACCTCCAGCATCCTCCTGCACAGAAAGGAACAAACAGCTCAAGATAGTGACATGGCATAAAGTAAAAGGTGAGAAAAAGGCACATGATGAATCACTAAGCTACCACAGATGAAGTAACAGATCCACCATTTACCAAACATGTCTCCACACAAACATCTTGACATTTAGGTCTGGCCTACAAATACCTCCTGCAGCTTTAGTCACAATTATCCTACCAGCAAGTCTACAATCCTGTGCACAAGATGACAAACAACCTTGGCAGTGGCCTGTGGACCAAAAGTCATGAACTGGATGAATTTCAGTCACCAAGGTTGGTGTTTTTGCCTGTCTCCAAACTCAGCGGCACAGCTAACCAAGCACGAGAAGCAGCCACCCCACATCCTCCCCTTATCTCTACCCGAACCCACTTTGTGATTCGATCTCCTAAAAAAATGGGAAAAAGGAAAGAGAAAGAGAAGTGGGGGAAAAGGATGGGAATTACCCAATATGTCTAAAAGAAAGATAAAGTGTGGCAAGTAAATAATGAAGTCGAAATAACCCGTATGGGTACTAAGTACATATAATACAGTACTTTATCTTCAGCTCACACAGATCTCTAATTTAATAAACTCAGCAATTAAAAACCGATTGTAATTGTACACAAGATGCGTGCATGCTTCTCTTTCTGATCCTGCTCAGCTAAGTTTCTAGCTCAAGGAATAATTAAATTTCCCTAAAATGATTTCACAAGGCTTTCCTGCACTGAGGAACCAGGCCCACTCATGCTATGCTACGTGAGCAAACAAGTTTGTGGAGAAACAAAGACCGATAAAACTTTCTTTTAGCATTCTTCACACTATAGATGGGCATGAAAATAGTCCCCAAAGAAAATTAGACAAACCACTTTTTTTCCTTTCCTTTTTTTGTGTGTTTAGATAAAACATCAAAACAATCAAAAACACTTTTCAGACCAATAAATTTAACTGATGAAGACAACCATTAGCACAAAGTAATTCCTGAACGTATAGATATTCATTATTTTCTTTCAGAACCTATTACTTATTCTGGTAACTGTAAGGCTATTGGAAACCCAGGAAAACATCCATACTGATTCTCAATACTCTCTATTTACTCTCTGTTTTACAAAGGGTCTTGCAAAAAGCCTCAAAAGGTAGCAGGCAGATCTAATGGCAATGCAACCATCATACACATCACGCCGGCACCGCCTGCCCTCAGCAGTCCTGGATTACATATGCTCTCGGCCTCTTACCAACCATGATCAAAGTGCAATTTTAGTTACGTTTCATATAAGTTACCTGGAATGCCAGAGATAATATAAAGGTCCTATAAGCATTCCGAATCTATCTAGCCTAGTTTTCCTCATATTGTGTCTTTTTACACAAACTCTTACGAGAAAGACAATTAACATACTTTTAAGGAAAGCTAACTTCATTTGAAACATTCCAGAGGATGCTGTGTTTGGTTTTGGTTTGTTCTTTTTAGATCAAACTTGAATTTCACTTTAGTAGAGCCAAGGTTTTGACTTGTACCTCATGGTAGGAAGACCTCGTGCAAGACAAAAGGAGTTATACAGCCACAGTCATAAAGAAACCAGGTCCATGGGTATCCTCACATTTCAAAAATCAGGTGAATCAGCCAGACCCAGGCTCTGGGGAAAAAAAAAAAAAAATAAAAATCTACTTATATTTATTTTGCCAGAGAAAAGGCCTATTCTAATAGCCAGGAAAGATTAGAGACTTATTATTGGAGCTAGGAGCTTTACAGATACTCATATTAATAAAAGAAACAGCATTCTCTGTATTGAACTTATAACTAGTAAATGTAATTTTAACTATCTGCTCAATCATGTGGTTTTGGGACCCACACATAAAGTTATAAACAAACCACATGGAGAAAAGGGCAGAAAATTACTTCAACAAAAGAAGTGAATGAAAAGCACTCTTTCTAGCTATAAACTTATATATTTGTGGTCAATATTTAATGGTATTTGTGTAGCACTACTTCTGCAATTAAGTTTCTGCACCCTGTGCACCATAGTCACAATGAAACAACACAAATAGCTGCTTTCATTTGCAACAGTTTGATTTCTGAAAAGAACATAAAATTAACTACACTAAAGATTTTTTTTTTTTTTTTTTTAAGGCACCCTGGTGCTTGAGAAATCATTCTAGGAAGAAATCAGCAGGAAGTGTACTTCTCTCTTAAGTTTGCAGGTACAGTAGTACAAATTTATATCTTTTTTCTCCATTTGTTAGTTGATTAACATATGCACAGGGGACAAAAAGACAAACTAGAGACCTACTTTGATATTCCCATTCCCACTTTACATTTCAACAGACACGGTCCCTTCAGCTGAAGGACCAGATACTCTGTCCCCATCCTGAACTTCAAAAGCCTCAAAAAGAAATGGTGATAGTGTCATTGTGGTGTTTGCAATTAAAATCCTCCGTGGACCTCCTTGGTACCGACAGGATCTGCCCCTCAGGGGCTGCAACATCCAGGGAGCACTTCACAGAGTGCTTCTGTGGTGCAGAGGAAAGGAAGTTCAGAGGAGAAACTTCCCTATGTTCCTGCAAGAAAGCAAGTTAACAGGAAATGGAGGAATTTGAGCAAAAGAATAGTCCTCAGCTGTGCTGAGTGAAAGCAAACCGAATAAAGTTACCCAAGGCTCGAGTAGTTGTGTGAAGGAACTGTACTTCACAAACAGAAAGGTCATAGACAAGGGACAGATATTTGCAATTCCTAAGGCCAATTCTGTTCTGGATTCAGGTGATGCTCAGAAGGTAGCAAAGGCCGAGTAAGAGGAAACTACAACAAATCTCTTCCTTGCATAAAGATTTCGATAGTATTGTGTTTGAGAAACACAAGTCTGGGTAACGTTGCTACAAACACTAGGAAAAGCTATTCCTTGCTTCCCTTTCAGCACTACTGACAACCTGGTCAAACAGCTCAGTAAGCATGAAAACATGCTGCATTGCAACAGAAAGACCTTCCCCAGCAACAGTGCTGACAAAATGCTGGAATCCAAACAAACGATCAAAGTCACCAAGTGACTGTGCATCAGCTGAGCCCTGGTGACTGTCAGAGTGCATTCTCAGCCTACAGCAAAAGCCGGATAATTTGGCTTTACCCAGCCTGCAGCCTGAGCAGGCTAAGTTACACTGGAAAAGGCTAAAGGTACCCTGAATTCTGCACCTTGCACAGTGTAGAAACATGCACCCAGCTCAGCTGACATCTTAGTGTGATAACCAATGATACCTCGGTAAATAAACATCTAAAATGCTCTAATGGGTCAGAGCAGAGGTGCAGCTAGCCCAGCACTCAGTCTCTGAGTGGAGGTGTTGGTCAGGGGGAGCGCAGGAGCCCCAAGTGTTCCCCCAGCAACCACAATTGCTGGATTAGTGACGGCAGCACACACATTCCTGCCTAGTCCTTTAGTATCTATTTATGGACATGTTGCCCAAGAATCTACACAAACTGTCTTCGAAACTGCCTGCCTCCATAACCTTCTGCAACAGCAAGTTCCAGAAGTTCACTGCTTTACAAAGCAATACTTTCTCCTGCTTTTAAGAGTTACTGTCTCCTACTTCCATCAAGAGCCCCCTTGTTCCAGTACTGAAGGATTTGGTGTAAACCGTTCTACATTCAGCTTTTCTACTATCCACTTATCCTGTGCTAACTTAATTTCTTCAATAACCTTTGAAGTGGAAGCCTCTTACTGGCTTGTTGACATTGCAGTAAGCTATGTGCACTGTATCTCCTGTACCCACATGTCTACAATACCCTCACAGCACGGCACTGTGGTTGGACTTCCCTCCTCCACAGAGGCACTTGCTGTTCCCCAACAGATCATAGAATCATAGAATAGTTTGGGTTGGAAGGGACCTCTAAAGGTCATCTAGTCCAACCCCCCTGCCGTGGGCAGGGACATCTTCAACTGGATCAGGTTGCTCAGAGCCCCGTCCAACCTGGCCTGGAATGTTTCCAGGGATGGGGCATCCACCCACCTCTCTGGGCAACCTGTGCCGGTGTTTCACTACCCTCAGCGTAAAAAATTTCTTCCTTATCTCTAGTCTAAATCTACCCTCTTAGTTTAAAACCGTTCCCCCTTGTCCTATCGCTATAGGCCCTACTAAAAAATCTGTCCCCATCTTTTTTATAAGCCCCCTTTAAGTACTGCCAGGCTGCAATAAGGTCTCCCCAAAGCCTTCTCCTCTCCAGGCTGAACAACCCCAACTCTCTCAGCCTTTCTTCATAGGAGAGGGGTTCCAGCCCCCTGATCATTTTCATGGCCCCCTTCTGGACCCGCTCCAACAGGTCCATGTCTTTCTCATGCTGAGGGCTCCAGAGCTGGACGCAGTGCTCCAGGTGGGGTCTCACCAGAGCAGAGGGGCAGAATCCCCTCCCTCGACCTGCTGGCCACGCTGCTTTGGATGCAGCCCAGGATACGATTGGCCTTCTGGGCTGTGAGCGCACATTGCTGGCTCATGTCCAGCTTTTCATCCACCAGTACCCCCAAGTCCTTCTCGGCAGGGCTGCTCTCAATCCTTTCATCCCCCAGCCTGTATTGATACCAGGGGTTGCCCCAACCCATGTGCAGGACCTTGCACTTATGTCTAGCCATGCATTGAATAGTGTTATTCTTTAAAAGGGATGCTACCACCTCACCAAGGATGGAGGTCAGACACACCGGTCTGTAGCTCCCAGGTTCCTCTCTAGAGCCTTTTTTATGGACAGGACTCGTACTGACAACCCACCAGTTCCCTGACTTGCAGCCCCTGGCAATGCACCGGTGGGCCAGCAGCAGCGCAGCTCCTGGATAGTCACTTCAAACTGATTTAGCTCCTCTGACCTGCCTGCTACTAAAAAAAGAAAAAACCAAAACCACAAACCCAAAACAAAACAATCCACAATACAAAAACAACACACCACCACCACACACACAACAATAAACTCACGTGAAAGATCTCCCCAGCATCTCCAGCAGTAAAGACCGACACAAAGAATTCACTGAGCATCTCTGCCCCAGCCTTTTCTCTGAGTGCCCCAGTTATGCTGCTGTTATCAAGTGGTCCCACTGATTTCCTGGGTTTGATATACTTAGGAACTTCTTGCCAACAGCTTGAGCATCCTTTGTAAGGCACTTTTCTAATTCTTCATGAGATTTTTAATTTCCTGTTTGTGTTTGACCTGCCATGTTTTAAGGACTTTCCTCTTCTGCTCATTCGAGCAGGCTTTCCCTTTTCCAGCAGCTGGCCATTTTGCTACAGTACCCTCCCCAATGTTTCTATCAAGGGAGGTAGGCTCCTGGGGGTGATTTTGTTTTCTCTTCTTATTGTGGGACATATTTGGAGGCTTCTAATAACTTTATTAGAATAACTGTATTTTTAATAGCCTGCAGGCTGCTTATAGGCTTTTTGGACTAATTCTTTAAGGATTTGTTGCCCAATTGCCTCATCGTTCTGCAGACCCTATACTTGAAATCAAATGACCATGTGTAACATGTATTTATTCTGCTCTCTTCAGCTACGGAGTTCAACCTAATCTTATGATGGTCACTAATTACTAAGCGGCTCCAGTGCACCACTCCAGACCACGTCCAGAACAGCATCTTTCTGGATGCACCAGGTGTTCTGGGAAGCAGCCACTTCACATGTCTGGACGCATCCTCTCTGTCTCCCGTCCTGATGAGGCACCGATCCAGCCTCCATGGGGCCCCTGTTGAAACCTCCCACTGTTGCTGCCTGTCCTGAATTTGCAGCTTCTCTACTCTCATTTCACATTTCCTGAGCACTATTACGGGTCTGAGCAGGGGGCTGGTAACACAATCTTAGCACTACGTATTTTATTAGAACACAGGATTTCTGCCCACAGGGGTTCCACAGGCCTGCTCTTCTCCCGTAATATTTTTATGCTGTTGCACTTTATAAAATGCTTCATGTACAGTGCCACTCCCCTGACTGTATGTCCCTCTCATCTTTCCTATAAAGCTGATATAGCCTGGCAGCATTGATAATCCTTCTTCTACCAGGCCTGTTTTTTCAAGGTTATCATTTCACACCAAACAGTCCAATACCCTCATCTTAGGCCTTAAAGCCGGTGGGGCAGCACTTGTAAGTTTTTCCGTTCCTCCATCTCTTCATACTGCTTGTTAACTGACATTGCAGACGCTCTGAGGACTCCCTTTCTTCTTACACTGTGCTCTTCTTTGCCCCTTACAGCCTCGTTCGGCGTACCTCTGAAAATCAGCCATGCTCCCACTGCAGCTCCCGGTTTTCCTACCCCTGAAGAAGCCCCTGCTACAGGAGCACCTCATTGCAAGAAGACACTGCAGCATCAACTGACAGCAGTCGCATCTGGGAGATCAGGTCACTCTTTTCTAACAGCTGCTTCCTTCCCCAAAACTTGCATCCTCCTCAGCAGCGCAGGGGCTGCTGCCATGGTGGAGGTGGGACTCCTTTACCACGTCTGTGGAGGCTTCATCTGCAGCCTTGCCAGCCTTGTTCACAGCTAATTGGAAGACGCACACACAGAGCAGCTCTATGGGGCCCTATCACTTACTGGTGAAAACAGGGGATTGAAATGAAGCGGCCCAGAGGAACAAAGGAGAAAAAACACTGAATGGGCAAGGTCAGGTTATATGAAACCAGTCCTGATTACACTATTTCAATTTAACTAATATTCATCACCTCATCAGCACAACCCTGCCTGCATTCTGCGCTCCTTCCTCAGCAACATCCATCTGTCAAATTATGCACTCCTTGCTGAGACCAGAATATTATGGCTGCAAGAAAGCTTTTAGCCCATCATAGTTGCTACTGCAAAGTAATAAATAATACTTAGGGGAAAAAAAAAAGAGGGGGATTTTTTTTTAATTGCATTTGACTGGGTTGATGACTTTCACCTCTTAATGCTATGTTATTATTGCTACAGTGGGAAGACATTTAGCTTCTAATTGTGTTTGAGACATCTGTGAATGACTTGCTATTGCTTTCTCTTCTTACAAAAGATTGGCTTCTGGCTCAACTGAAGAAGAAAAACCCACCAAAACACCTGGGCACCAGAACCATGCTGTTCTGACTGCTGATCCATCTGCAGAACAAGCTGGCTACCTGCTTGATCCAGGATAGTTCAACAGGGAGAAACTCTTCACGCGTCTCTGTAGCTATGCATCCCTCACCCAGAGACAGGGGGCAATTTGTTTGTTAGCTACTCACTAGGTCCGTTTGTTTCTATCAAAGCATTTTAGAAATCGACTAACTCATAAGAGTCGTCACATGTGCGAGCCAGGTGTTGCAATGTATCAGAAGAGGAACTAGAAATGGAGGGTTTAGCAAATGAACAGGTACTTTGACAGCAGCAATTTTGTTTCAGCGGGAGAGATTTGCTTATCAGTTTGATTTATCGGTTCATTTCACTACTTATTGAATTCTGATTGAAAAAAAGGCACCTGAACAACTTTAAAATATTTTTTTAAATTGTTCTGTATGACATAATTGATAACCATCATTTATCTAGAAAGACAAATTGCCTTTTGATTGGCTGTCTGCTATAATAATTACAACCTGAATAATCAAATCCTTTCAAAATAGCTTTCTCTTGTCAAAAAATAAAAATATAGAATGAAAACAGACATTACGTGCAGCTTCTAATGTTTTTCTCTTTTCCCCCTTATAATTAAAGGGCTTGATATTCCAATAGCTGTTTTGCCATTGTTGTTACTAAAATGATCTGGAATTATTCTAAAGTCTCTCTCCATATGTATGCAAGTATTTCCATACTATATCACCACCATTTTTTTTTTAAATTACTCTTACTACGGTCAGCAATTCATTTTTTCTTCTCACAATGGAACAAAAACATTTCACACTGGCATTATCTCATTCCCCCAACTGAGATCAACTAACGCCACAAGTATTCTTCCGTAAAGAGAAGAATTTATAGCAAACATTTCCTTTGGATTGAGAAGTAGTCTCCTGCTCTGCTTGCATTAATAGTCCTAAGTTAAACATTTTAAGCAACGTCTTTATTTCTAACTTCTAAAGCAAAATAGGTCATGACTTGAGAACCTCCCCTCTGAGGTACTGCGCTCAAAGGACTAGATTCAAAAGTTCAGCTTACCGAGTTAACAGGGAAATCCAAATTCTCAGTCCTACATGTCATCAGAAGTATGGAAAAAATTAAATAAGAGAAAAAAAACCATTAATTGTCCATACCCATAACTATTAGATGATCGGTACAAGCCAGCTGTACACCTGACTCAAGTTAAATTCTGCATTTTGCAATAATGTCTTTGAAGTGATAATGGGAAGAGGGAAAGGATTGTTATTATGAGCACAAAGTGCTAATCTGCTGTCTAGGTCTTACTGAACCTCTCCCCTAACATTTAATCTAAAATGCTTTCAGCTCTTAAATTCACTTTCCAAAACCAGTAGGAGGTTAAAGCAGGACCCAATGGGAGGTTACATTTATTTAATATTCAGTCCTTTCTCAGATGAAATACTGCAGTCTATCCTCACAGGTATTTGTCAAACCATTAGAGTAATGGTTTATAGCTATTACGTGAAATTGTAGTTCTATTTGTAACTACCGTTGACAAAGAATAAGCAAAGTGCATTCATTTTCTTTGAAAAATACCCAAAACCTTTGCTGTAGAGCGCTGAGGGAATGTGCCCTGTTAACTAGTTCAGAGCTGTAAGCCGAGGCGATGCTAGTAAACATTGTTTAGCAAGCAGGAACCTGCATCTCTAATGCCTGCTCCAGCACTACCGTTCACACCTTACAGCTCTATCGTTCACTGCAGACGCATCCTAAGAGCCCTCTGGCACGACTCCAGTTCCTGTACCTTCACGTATTAACAGCACCTGTAAAATAATATTCATAACTAGATCTAGAAATCAGTTATTTTTGTAACAGCCAGTACATTTAGCACATATTAGTGTACTTACATTTTTCTAGTATCCATTAGAAAAATAAGATCATCAGAAAGAAGCAGTAATAACATAATGAAATACACAGAACCATCAAACTGAACCTGTCACAGAAATCTCTTATGTGCAATTTACTTGAAGTGCAACGTGCACAGCTTCCATCGACTCTGTGGATCTCAATTTTGAATTTGCTCTTATGCACTGAGATTTATTTCTAGGAGTTTAATTTTTACTTTTCTCCCTGTATTTTGCTAAAACCTATGAAGAATTTTGAGAAGGAATAAGACAATCTATAATTTCTCTTAGAAAAAAAAGACTAAAATCAAATTAAACACTCCTTGCAGAGATAAAACTCCCTAACTCAACAGCCTAGCATAAGATAAACTTGAGTTTAGACTACTATGTAAAGTGGCTGTACAAAAAAGTCTGATTTCCATATTTGTCAGCTCTAGCTGACCACTGATCATCACTACAGAAATAAAAATATTATTTCAAACTTTATCTTCAAACAGGAATCTGAAGTGTGATTGAGGCAACTTATTTTGAGAGATTAATACCTTAGTGTGGCTGGGCAGTTTTGACTTGCATTAAAAATTTTTCATTTACATGTCATTCTCACTGACAGCGGATAAAAGAGCAACGAGTAGTACTTGTTCCTACCACTTTGAAAGTTATCCTTTAATTAAAAGGGAATCTGATGTGAAACACTGCCTTTTATTGAGAACACCCAGTTCATGAGAGAATTTTTTTTTCAGTCCTGTTAAAAAAAGAAAGTCCACATAAAAATCTGGTGTCATTCTGCTTCTTAGAAATAGTTTCATAACTTATTTTGCTTTCAATTTTTGTAATTTTGCAGTCAAGAAATAACTATTGATAAGAGTAATCTAGACTTTGGGAAGCGCTGTTGCAGAATCAAAATAACGTGACCAAGAAAACATGTTTGCTCTATTTTGGCTTTTGTTTAAAAAAAAAAAAAAAAAAAAAAAAAAAATGATTTTCAAGCTTGAAGCCAGCAGTGTCCCTTCGCTGTCACAATGAGCACAACCAGGGCACAGTTTGGGCCCCTGCCAGCTGCCGGGCTTCAGCCACCCTCGTAGGACGGTGCCTTCAAAACACCCACAGCTGCAGTCCACGTGTAAAAGACAGGTAGAAAATTCCCAGGTTCCTGAACAAGACATACCTTCCTTTGCTCCCGACCATTGCCGGGGTGAAACTACACTGCTGACAATTATGTTATTTTCTTTCTCAAATTAGACCCTCTTAAAAAGCTTTTCCTGTTATTGCAGCCCCTGCAATATGAACTCACTATGAACATCTACATATCCAACTGCTACTTTTATTATTTCCTCAATTCCAGGATTCTCAACATCAAGGGTTTTTTTCTTTTTTTTTTAATAAAAAGCTACAATTAAGGTATGAAACACCTATAGTTACATTTTAAGTGTAGTCAGTTAATGACGGTTAATTACAGCCTTCTGAAGGAAGATGCTACTGAAGACCACAGCTGAGTTACACCATCGCGAACACAGAGACACACAGCCAGGCAGACAAACTGACTCTCAACCACGGCTTCCCACATAACACTAACTCTTTTTTTCCACATCTCCCAAACCTATGAAGTCAACAGCACTAAAATGCTACGGGCATAAATACAACGTCTGTGACAAATCCAGACACATTTGTTTTCACTAGCTACCAGTGATTTTCCACGCAGGTTTACAATGCTCTATAAATAACAAGCAATAACTGATGACTCCTCTGCTCCCATCCCAGCACTGAGTGGCTGGAGAGGCTGCCAGCAGAGGAGAGCCACCACAGCAAAGCCTGAGACACCTCCAAACAAGGAGATCACCACCGGGTGCCTGGCACTAGCCTGAACCATGCTGCTCTGCCCCCAGAGGCACAGAGGGTCCTAGATGTCCCCTCTGTTGCTCTTAATGATTTTTTTTCAGCAAAAAATCAAGTGGGGAACACTAGTACTGAGGAACACATCCTGAAACATTTCCAAGGATGCCAAGAGGCACTCCAACGCCATGGCAGCTTGCTCAGCTGGGAAATGGCCACCCAGCCAAGCGCAGGGCCCTGCAAGCACGGCCAAAACCAGAGCTCCTGGGAGGCACAGGGCAGACTGGCAGCATAAGGGTTATACATATTGAGCATTCAATTGCTAGTTTGCTTCTTGCCCTTTGATAACCAGAAACCAAATTGCTTTTCTGTTGCATAAAGCATCTTTCAAATTCAATTGCTTATCTCCTCATTCATTCAAGAAAGAGAGACCTCAGATTTACAGGAATGAGATCCCACAATACGAATATACTATATTAAACATACAACAGACATTTGAAAAATAACCAAAACACACACTATTGATTTTAACCTTCAATATCAAGGTATCCTCCAGCGGTCTCAACTGGATCCAGGCTATAAGAATTTCGAATTATTTGAATTCCTATATACGGGACAAGCATTTAGCTATCAACATCCACCATAAAACATATTTTCGGTTGTTATTATGGCACTATTACTACGTGGAATTGAATACTGCGAACCACGCTGCCGCTGAAGCAAGCGGGGCCGCTTCCCCATAGGCAATCCCCCGCTGCCATGGGGGGCAGCCATGGCAGGGCAGGTGTGCCGCCAGCGGGTCCGGGACGGAGCAGGGCAGAGACCCTGGCCAGTCCTCACACCTAAATGAGACACCCGCCTGCAGGCGGGCACTGCGCTTATAACGAGCTGCTTGAAGAGCGTTTACCATGTTAATTACACTATGCAAGGGTTTAGTTACGATCCTGAGGAAGTCTGTGTCTACTTGGTGAAAGGTTACCTTGAAGTAAAAAGCGTAAGTGTACTTTATGTTCCTCAGGTACCTACGGTACCGGCAAGAGGTCTTCTGTTCGAACCACAGAATCATAGAATCATAGAATCATTAAGATTGGAAAAGACCTCTAAGATCATCGAGTCCAACCATCGACCCAACACCACCATGCCCACTAAACCATGTCACTAAGCGCCTCATCTACACATCTTTTAAATACTTCCAGGGATGGGGACTCCACCACTTCCCTGGGCAGCCTCTTCCAATGTTTAAACACTCTTTCAGTAAAGACATTTTTCCTCATGTCCAATCTAAACCTCCCCTGGCGCAACTTGAGGCCATTTCCTCTCGTCCTATCGCTTGTTACTTGGGAGAAGAGACCGACACCCCCCTCGCTACAACCTCCTTTCAGGGAGTTGTAGAGAGCGATGAGGTCTCCCCTCAGCCTCCTTTTCTCCAGGCTAAACAACCCCAGGTCCCTCAGCCGCTCCTCATAAGACTTGATCTCCAAGTCTGCCTGTTTCTTAACTTCCAAGCTCTGCGATTTTTAAAAATCACTACGAGTGAAGAAGGAAACAAGGGAGTGGAGGTGGTCCCAGACTGAACACAGGGCCCGACGTGGCCTCCGTGGGGTCTCACAGAGCCAAGAGACCCTGCCCTGGGCCCCCCCCGCCTGGCCACCTCCTGGGGCTGGGCCCACAGGGAGCCAGAGCAGGAGAGGGGCCACAGGTGCTCTCTGCTCCCACCGTAAATTCCCTCTTACCAGAAAAGGAAGGAGGGGAGATATTTTTTTTCTCCGCAAGTGCTATGGGTGTTAGAAATACTTCTGCCCAGAAATCCTGAGCTCTGACACAAATAACCAGGAGCGCACGTCCGGGTCTGTGTAAGTCTGGCAAGTACACCCCAGCCCTCTAACACAGGCGCAGCCCCCTGCAGCAGGCCCACCACACAGGGCTGTCCTGGGTTTCAGAGGGAGGACCGGGCCTTGTCAGGGTCTCCATCCCCCTGCGGCCACAGAGGAGTCCCCAGAGAGCAGCGAGCGATGGCTTTGTTGTGGCATTCGAGCGTTTTGTGGGAGGCCGGCCACCCTGGGGCAGGGAGCTGGTCTGTGTGCCTCAGGCAGGAGACCTGGGTTACTGACCTGCGCAGCCCTCCGAAGAGGAGCAGCCATAATGGCGTTGTGCGATTTTACCAAGCTATCCAAATCGTAGCGTGTTCTGTTACAGCAAGATCCTGAGGAACGCAAGGTACGGCAGTCTCCCAGCCCGGCTGCTGCTCGACAGCTCTTCCCTGCGCCCTGCCCCGAGTCGCCTCGGCAGTGACCCTGTGGTTATCGACATTAACACGTTGCTTTGGTGCCAGTTGATCCATCCCAGGATGGCACACAGCAGGCAAATTCTTCATTCACAAGAGAGGGCTGTACAGCACTAAGAAAATGAAAAAGTGAAGCAAAATAACTTTTCTCCTTCTGAGGAGCTAGGTAGGAGCATTGCTCGTTACGCATCTGACTTCAACGTTACCAGCAGTGCGGACTGTTAGTATGATCTACTCTCCTTTGGTCAGTCAGCACAGTCAGCCTAGATTTCACAAAACCAAAAATAAAATTTAACACGGCATTATGGTGAAGGGTATCATCACAGACTTCCATGGCTCATCTGCGTGCCACACCGCTGCAGAGTCATACTGCAAAGAGTACAGCTACAGACGTATTCAGGGTTTTAAAAAAAAAAAAAAAAAAAATCTTGTCTTAATCTTTCCTTTTTTCCCCAGCATTTTCACAAACACCAACCCAGAGTTTTATAGACATACTGTAAAAGGGAATAAACTGTTCATTAAAATGGCACTTTTCATTGTATTAAAAAAAAAAATGTTAATTTAAAAGTAAAGCACGGTTCTCACAAAGAGTTGTTAATGAAACCTCTGCTAAGGGACTCTGTTCCTGATGAAAGGACAGCCATCACATCTGAAAGCAAAATAGAAGCCTCTAATTTGTATATAAGCTCTCAGTCTACTGACTAATAAACTAAACTTTAAAGGTAACATGTAGGTCCTCAAAATAAGCTCCTGACATATTTCATCACCTTACTTCAACTTCCCAGCCTCACCATCAGAGGTACTATTAGATACATTCCTTTGCTCGTGCGGCAAATCCTTAAGACTTTCTCCAAGCTTTTTGACATTGGGTTTTTTTTTTCCCCCATATCAACTCAAATATTACTTCCCTAATTGTAACTTCAGTGACCAAGCGAGGGAAACAAGCCCCAGAGCAGGTGTCTGAAAAGGACTATCATACCTTTGCAAGCTCGGGCCACAGGCAAAGTTCCTTTTGCATAGACGACTCGCTCTGACTTTCTTGCAACAATTTTATCAGGGTTATCTTTGAAATGAACAACTTCTGATGTGAGGCAGCAATCTTGTTTGAAAACAGGTATACTTTTATGTTTACTCCACCTTCCATGGATCTTCTAATCAAGGTTTGGAACAGAATTGTTGAAAAGCAGATGCTAAAGAGATTCAAAAACGTAGCTGCAGAGCCTTGTCAGACTGCAGTCCCAGACAACTACAGCATGTGAAGCAGCTCTCCAAAACTCAGAGTTTTGATATATTGCTGTATATGTCACCTTAACACATACTTCCAAAATGCATTAGCCTATCTGGAGAAAGACTGATACTGCACTTTGTATCAGAGACCTTTACAGCTCATAATGACAGTAGGTAGAAGAGTCTAAAAGGGTGATTATAATGAACCTTCTCAAGGTAAGGGTAATGATATAACTTTTAATAGTTTCACAGCTGCATCTTTATAGTCAAAAAATGAAGGTACAGTGTCTTGCTTTTGTAAATTTAGCTAATTTTAAACACTTAAAATATCTTCTAATAGGAGTCATTATGGAGAAGAAGCTGCAAATTTCCGTGGGTTCACTTTTTCTTTTTAAAATGGAAGATAAGCCTTTGAATTTGCTAACTTCTACTCTTGGGTTCAGCGTGGGAAATAACAGAGAAAACCTTTATTATATATTTATTTTTAAAGTTGTAAAAGGAGTTTGATTATGTTGTATGCCAATTTATATCCAAAGAGAGTTTAGAAAACAATGATCTTAACGTACTGGTAAATACAGCAGTTTGAAGAATATCCTTCTAACAGTAGTAGAAAGAACCATGTTTTATTGCATTCCCATGACACTGCCAAGCAGCAGCAGCAATAATCCTTCATCACATTGTATAATGAAAAAAAAAGCACTACAACTTAAAAAAAAAAAAAGACATTTTACTGTAGTTTTCCTTTAGAGTGCTATAAAACGCGACCACATTCACATGACAGCATGCGTGTGTATATGTGTCTCTTAATAAAGCTTCTCTGAAGGGCAATACAGCATGTACCATGGAAACAGGGGTTGCCATGGAAAGAATGCTTTTTAGTGGATAGCAAAAGAAATGAGGGCTCGATTCCCCCTCTCTTGCTTGTCTTAAAGAAAAAAGAAAAAAAAAAATCAGTGTAACTATTGACATCAGCAGAGTTATTCCTGAAAAACATCAGCATGAATGAACAATCAGACCCAATACTTGCACATTGGAGAATTTTTGGCATTAGGGCTGTAGTGATCTGTATAGCCCTGTGTTTTCAGAGCAGCTTTCCAGCTATCCCTCGCACCACACGGCTCAGCAGCCAGCCCCCCTCGGGCGTGCTCATGACATGTGTCCTTCAAAACACGGCAGGGGCCAGAGCCACAACGAGCCGCAGGAGACGGATTCGCAAAGTCGTCGTTCCTCACTTGCTCAATCCTCATACAGAAAGTGCCAGAATCTTCTACCTGCCAGATCTTTTCTTTGCTTAAGTATGAAACGTTTTCTGTTAAAATGCACGTGGCGTTACAAACAAATGAAAAGCATGAATCAAATTAACTTAAAGCATATTGGTTTCCAGACATGCTTAAAATGAAGTCCAAATTGATGTGTTTCATCTACCTTATTCATTAAAATGGCATTCTTGATGTCCTCATGTTACTGTAATCTCCAAAGCACTGGACAAACAAGTACATTTGTTTATCTTTATCACTCTTTCCTTACTAAAGAACAGGGTTTTATTAAAGAGATCAATCACCTGTGTACAGTTTAACAGCCTGAGCTGTGCATGCAAGACAGAACTTGCTTCAGTAGCCCACGATTCCCGAAGTAGAGGGGCACGTAAAACCATTTGTTGCTTTAATAAAACTCAATTTTTCTCAGAGCTAGCAAGTACCCTATTAGAATTAGTAATTTGAGACAGAAAAGCAGTGCTTAAAAGAAACCAATTCTAATAAAAGGAGCAGAATCAATCCTGTTTGCTTACCTGCACGAGAGCCCTATGCTTCTAACCAGAGACACAAACACACTTTACATGCTTAATGCACTGCCTTTCTCTTATTGAATCACACTTACTGTGGAAGCAGTCTTTTGAGGCTTCTAGCTGTGTTGAAGTAATTGGAGGATTGCTGCTTCTAATGAATGGTCTCCTTATAATGGAGGCCAAAGTGTTAAAAACTTAATGTCAGAGGCAAAACGTACAAAGGAAAGCTTTTTGGAAACGCTAATGAACAACCTGAAATACACCGTTTTACTAAAAGATGATATTTCTTACTAGGCTCCCGCTATAGTGTAATGAAGTTGTGTCAGCAGAGGAAATAATGTTGTGTACTAACACTGTTGGATGTTACCACAAACTGCAACAACCACCCCTTTTATGATGAAAGGCTGAAAAAAAACTAACGTTCAGATCACACCTCTGAAGACTTTTCACTTTCACAATCAAAAGGGTCGGTAAACAGCTCAGCCCCAAAATTGTCCTCCTACCTACGTTACAGTGAAGAACAGAAGCTTTCTCATTAGGTGAAAACTTGTAGTTCACCGACTGTCAAGCTTTTGAGAGTTCTTACTAATTTTTGAACTATTTAGCTTTATAACTTTGTTATCTGTTTAATTTGGGGAAAAAACTCCCTTTAACTGCCTACTTTGATTAAGTAGTGGTTTTAGCAAATGGACTTGGTATGCAAAGCAACTGCTAGCAGCTGTAACATGAAAGGTAAAAGTTATTGAAATAACGTTTTAGAAGAAAATAAGCCCGCTGTAAGTAGCAGCAACTAAAAAAAACCACGAAGGTGATCAGGAAGTGCTTCGCAGATTTTGAAAGTAAAGCCGAAAAAGGAGAAGAGAACCAATCCTTCATCTCCTATCAGCTGTTCCTGTTGCCAGTGATTATGGCAATATTTCACAGAGAACATATGGCAATGTTTATAGCCATCAGGCAGTATTTCACAGAAGCTGCGACACCATGTGTCCACCAACTAGCCTTTCTGATTGCAATTAATTAGAGAGTAAGCAGGAGGCACTTTTTAAATAACATTAAGTCTCAGAGATTCCTGAAGTTCCATGGCCCGTGTACAAGACTAAGTGACAGGAAAGTCTATTAAAATTGTAACAAGCCTAGTACAGCGAGTCTGTCCTTGAGGAACAAGGCCTAATAAAAAAACATACACTCTTTAAGGAGCGTAAGAAAGAGCAGAAGTATAATAAGCCATTCAGGGTGGTACCTTGGAAGCCTGCAACAATAAGGAAATATTTGAAGACCTTTAACGGGCCATTTTATGAAACAGATTCTGCAGAAAAGCTGCCACAGTGAAAGCTATAGCGGTTGTTTTATAGTTGCCAGACCCAAAAGGACGCGTATCAAAATTACATGGGGATCTATTAAGGAGCCGAGACTTATGAAATACACTGTGGTAGTCATTTCATTATTCCTATTTTAATAAAAGCAAGCAAGAGAGGAAAATTAAGGATAATAAACTACCTGATAGGTTTTCATACAGAAGGGGAAAGCTGAACTTTCCCAGCCAGCCCCTGCGGTTGAATCTGGCACTTTCAGGTAGCACCACTCAGGGATGAAGCAGTGGCAGGCGTGGGCAGCGGAGCCCCACGCCACCGCACCTTCAGCAGCGCTGCAGAGAGCACTGCAGACCATAGTGCAACGATCCCCATTAAAAAAAAAAAAAAAAAGCTTTCCATCTCAGAGGCATTTTCCCAACCCAGTCCAATCTGATCCACTGGGAATGAGCCAGGAGACTCCCACAAGCTCAAAATCATACCGAAACTGATACGATAGGCGAGGCATCAGTCAAAACTGATGCTGAAAGGTTCAGCATCATATTCCTGAATTTGGGATTGGCTCATAGCGTCCTCTCCCCCTTACTGGACACCTTTGCCCCACACAACCTGCTTCCCTGCTGCTCCTTGTCTTGGGTTGGGATATTCCCTGGAGACGTGAAATAAGAGAGCAAGGTCGGGGGAAAACTTGTCCAGCTGTAGTCTTAGCAGGGCTCCTCTCTGCCAATTCTCTGAGCTCTAATCGTATAACTGAGCTCACCCTGCAGCTCTTCCCACAGCTGGGGTACAAATGTATCTCTCTGTTTTCTCTCCAGACTCTTATTCTTACAAAGCTTCTAGAAACTCAACATGTTTGAGATCTCTCTCCACTCGTCAAACTTTGCCAAGCCAACCAGCAGCCTCAGAAGTTAAGACACTCTAACAGTGCAGTCATACAAGCCTCATTTCCTTAAGAAAGAAGGCTTTTAAACTCCTCTACCATTATATTGTTGTTCTTTTAGCATTTCCTTCATTTCCCCAAACCTCTAACCTCTAATTTTTATTACAGAATTCTCATCTTGAGACTTTTTGAGACACAGAAAATGCAAATGGTGTTGGTAATAATGGAAGCATTTATTTTTATTAGTCTTAAGAGCAAAATTCCACGTTCCACCCATGGTAGATCTCAAAATGTAATCTAATGGCCACAATACACCTGCCTAATTGTGATACAATAACCTAGGATCTGTTCTCACAGATGTGACATGACAGAAAATACAAGCCGTGTTTAAAAGTATGTCAGATTGTTGTGATGGGTAAAAATCTTTCCGTCAGCACCGGGCAGACTATTCTAAAACTCCAGATGCAGCCCTGACACGAATCAGCAGCTAAAAATGAGCCACCATTCCACCCACCGCTACACTTGCGTGATGACAATAGGGTAACTTGATGAAAAAATTAATAAATACCAAAATAAAGTGACAGCTGGCAACTTCACCATCCTTGTCTACACTTTCCTAGGAGCAGAGTTAATATTTTGAGCTGTGCACGCAGAACGCTTTCAAGGTTTGTAGTCCATCAAAAAAGTTCCCGAACTGTGAGGCTGACAGCTGCCACCAACTTAACAGCTACACTAAAGTTCCTGGCACAACTTACAGTTGCTCTCTAGAATTTAAGAGGATCTTCAATGCTGAAAGAAAATTGCAATATATTCTTTAATAAAGCACATTTCAATGAAAAGATGAACACTAGAGTTCAGAGAGAAACTCCTGTCCAACATGCTACCCACCAGCTGTGGTGCCATCGCTACAGCACCATCCTATTACTTGTTATTTTTAGGACAGTAGCACAATGGCCACCGATAATCAAGGGCTGTAGCAGGGGATCACCCTCCCCAATTAAATACCCACTTTCTCCCCTTTCAAAAGGCTCCTGCAGGTGTGCTGCTTCCCATGCGAGCTGGGAGCTGGACAGAGAGGCACCCAACCCCTGTCCCGGGGGACGGTCAGAGGCGCCCACCCTGCAGGCTCTCCCTTCCTTGCTGAAATTCAAGGGTACTACAAGAGGCAGCTTACACCCAGGGGCTGCTCCGACCCAGCGATCCCAGGTGCCCCAGCAGATACAGCCTGAAGCCAGGGGAGGCATGGGCCATGATGGAGCCTGGGGAGCTTGAGGGCAGCAGGACAAGGGCCTGGGTATGGGTAGGGGCACACCTTTGCCTCAGCCTGAACCTTTACCCACGTTGGCACAGCCTTGGATACGACCCACTGCATAGAGCTATGGTCTTTAGGAAAAAAAAAAAAAAAAAGACTAAAAACATTAAGGATTTCAGCAAGAAGGAGATATCACACACAGAGATACTCTACCCCTCACACTGGCTACTCTGGAAAGATAAGCAGATGAAAAGTAGAAGAGTAATTTGTACCCCCACTAGCTAAAGTAGTAAAACTGTAATTTGTCCCCAAAGACACCAGAATTTAACAGCTTTCTTTTGGTTAAAAAGAAAAAAAAAAAAGAATTCTTCACTCAACTATATGCATAGTTATCCTTGTAACAGTCACGTCAGCAGAAACAGTCACAGGAATAAAAAAAAAATATATATATAGGATATCTATGAAAAAGCCACAATTTGAGCAGAGCTCGTCTGAATCCCAACACACTGCACTAGCCAGCCTCCTCATGCCGGAGACCCATCCTTAATGCCAGACACACATGACTCTCTCACTCGGGATTTTTTTCCTATTTAAATCTACGCTTCACTCTGACAAATAAAAAATCCGAACACTGAGGTGTACAACCTGGCATCCCCCCTGGTGGGGGATTATTGATTCCAGTCCATCACCTGATATGCTGTCAGCCCACTGAGTCGTCAGGTAAGTAGATGAAAACAAAATGGAAAAACCAACATGGTTCTGGTAATCACGTCTCACACCTCCCTACGACACTGAAACCACCCCGAGGAGTTAACAGCAGCTGATGATCAACGCCAGTACACATGGCCCGTCCATACTGTGTTGAAGAGCCTGGGCTCTGTCACTAGTTCACGTTGCATAAATGAAAAATAATTAAGAGACGTAAAGGGTCATTTTAATGAATAATTGACTTTTACCATAAATATTAGAGCTCTGTAAAACACAGACACTCTACAAAGCATTCACTGATCGCTCCAGAATTTATTTGTACCAAGTACAAGTACCACAGCACCAAGACTTAATTTAATTTTCTTTTAGGCTAACACAGGAACTAGAGTTAAAGCTGAGTTGAAATAAAAAAGTTGTCCTGGTTTCACAGCGAAGCCACGAAAAACTGAACTTGATATGGCCTTCCTACGCACACCTTGAAAGAGTCAAGTTGAGAATGAACAAGTCTGGATTTCTAGTTCTTGTTCAACAAGGCAAATTATGCTTAAATAGTTCATGTAATTCTTGTACGGCTCTTCTACTAGTTGCAAGTGGAAGAACACACGCGAGTCACTCTGAATCCAGAGAAGACTGTATCTTCAATGTAGTTCACTTAAAGACATACCTAAGCATAACATGCTATTATCTGGATTACCTTTAACAGGAATAAATGGATAATATGAAATATATCTTGACAAATATGCCCTTTTTATGCTTATGGAATTTGACAATATTCTAATTTCCTTGCACAGGCTGTTTAGAAGGGAGTGCTATTATCAGATGTCACAGGATGCTCTGTCACCTTTGCACATATCACACAGAGGAGCGACTGAGGGCATTAGAAATCTTTGCCGGAGCCATCCTAAACATGACACACTTGAGATTCTTTTTGCCCAGAATACTGATATTACAAAAAAAAAATTAAAAAAATCGAAGCTAGACTGAAAGCAGTTTTTCCTGTAAAAACAGTTACAGAAATCACGCTGGAAATGCCATTTTGGAAGAATTTTGAAATATTCTCAGTTCTTACTTCATTCTTCAGATGCTTTTTAATGATGCATTAGTCCTAGCAGTCACGTAGCATGCTATTACTAAAGGCGGTAGTGCCTTCTAGGTCAAACTGTCTCCTGGTTGAGTTACACCAGGAGAGTTTATGGTTTATATGACATTGTTACATTAAATAAAAACAAAAAAATAATCTAGAGAAGAAATGTAAAGTATAGCGGTCTTAAGCATTTGAACATGAGGGAAACAGTAACACAGAATATTGCTAGTGCAAGAAAATTCTAAATTAATAACATGCAAATAAAAAGCAAAATAAGAATCAAAATGAAATTTGCTATCTTTACTAATAAAGAATTTTTTTTTTTTCTTAGGGAAATGGTCATTCAGATAGCATTTCTAGGGAAATTTTTTCTCCCTTTTTAATAGCTGCTTCAACTAAAACTATCTTAATGGATTCTTCTTGTTCTACCCCTAAAGACACTTTGGTCAAGACTGACACAGAATCAAGATCACTAGTTACTGCAGAAATCCAGCATTAAGAAAAACTGAAGGAAAAACCCACCGTCCAATAGACAGAGAATCACTAAGAGGAAGAAATATGCATTCGAAATTATTCAGCTTAACCAAGTTTAAAAGCTTATCTAATAATACAAACTATATTATTAAACAGCTTAACCTTTTGTTCAGGGTCAATTATATCTTCATTATCTATTCCAGTTATCTTTTTCCTCAACCAACAACCAAAAGTTACATTAGATTATAGTTCAGGACTTTAAAAAAAAAAAAAAAAAAAGAAGGAGAACATTATCTTGAGTTCCCAACAGAAACCTTTCTTCAAAGGAAGATTTAAGACCATTATACACCTTTTACAAAACAGTATTTACTTAGACTTTCGAAAGCGTTAAATGGGACTCTTACAGCCTTTGCTAAACTATCTTAAAAATAATAGTTTGTCAAGCATTTTGAGGGCAGATCTTTCACAATTATATCCAGGCTGTGACGGGCAGACCAAAATGTTGAAACTTCTGATTTTGGCAGTTTGGAGACCTGCAGGGTCATGCTTGCGCTGTACTCAAGCAAAGGGCACAAGTAACTCTAAGGCACTTCTGAAAGAGCAGCGGGGTTGCGCCGGACTCCTGAGCCGTAAAACAAACACAAAAGGGTTGGAGACGAAGGGGAGGTCTGTTTTGATTTTTTTTTTTCCTACCGTACAGTATTTGAGGGGGAAAAAAAGGGATCCCCACGCTTGTCTGCACACTGCGTGCCCAGGGCCTTCCATAAGCTTCAACCCCCAAAATCCCACAACCCCAAAGCTAGACACTGAGAACCAGAAGCTGCATCCTGATAGCGGGCGCTCATCCTATTTAGGAGGGGTTAAGCAAGTACAGCTCATTGGATGAGATCTGTGGCTCGCTTTTAGAGAGAATGAGATGAGCTGAGCATCTTTAAAAGAAACGTTAGAAGCATCCAACCTTGCGCAAAGCCTTTTTGTTTGACACTGGTGTTCAGATCGCGTTCTCTTTTTTTGCTTCTGTAAAATAAAACACAAGCTCGTACCACGGCCATGATACCGACAGAAAGGAAGATTAAGTTCTTCATTGGGATGTTCTGGCTTTACCGAAGGGCACACTGCATGGCAAGTTAGCCTAAGCTGATCTACTATTAGAACAGCACAGAATAACTTTCACATTCTTGTGCTTCTTCTGGGTTTTTTTTTTTTTTTAATCTATTTCCCATAAGATCAGAATTCACAAGGCATCATTTGTGTTGGGAAGAACGCTAACAATTAGCTTATTTATACTTCGTTCACATTTTCCTCAACTGAAAATTACTGATGTTAGAACGATATTTGCAAACTAATTTGCATCCACATTTTACACTTTGAAGGCAATGATAATTCTCCAGGAACGCAGAATTCCCCCTATCATTTTGTTCTTAGGAAATGCAACAATAAACTAGTAACTCTAGGCTTTTGATTACACTCCAACATAGCTGTAAGTCTCAAAAAGGGTGGGGGAATTAAAAAAAAAAAAAACAAACCACAAAACCAACCACACCCCCACAGGGGATCCATGCTTGTAGTCTACAGCAGTGCAAAAATTGAACCACTAAACCTTTAGGGCTGCCAAAGACCTTGAAAGCTCACCTAGATTACGCTTCTTAATTACCACAGGATATATCTGTTCTGGACATCAGACCTGCTTCATCAACATGGACTTGCCTAGCAATCACTGCTGTGTGTCTGACCCCGATCGCTGTCCTGGGCCGGCCCCATGCATTGTGTGAGGGCACTGCAGGACAGGTACCATTCCAGGCATCCCCACCATGCTCGTCCTCAACTGCTGGCTTGCCAGCCCTTATGGATCAGCCAAAGCCCATGCTGTCCCCAGCATGTTCTTCCCAGCTTTTTGGCTTCTAGTGCAACCATGCATTAGCATTCTCAAGGACCAAAGGTTTAGCGTTCAACTCATGCTTGCTGTCAGTGTCCAGTCCTGGTGCAATTTTTTGGATATTAGAAGAGTTTTACACCAACCCCAAATGACCACTGCATACAGACTGCTTAAATTTACCCATATTCCTTTTAATCTTGAGACAGTCCTCAGTCAACAGCCCACATCCCAGGTCAGGACGGTATTACCTGGCCGAAAGGAGCTTCCACAGTCCTGTTCCTCGACGCTAAAGAGACAACCAGCCACCCACCTTGGCCAAACAGTCGCTGACATGGGCAATATTATGCCACTCAGCTTGTGCAGATGGGTAGCGAGTGCTGCAGCATGAACAACCACACACACGATTCAGAAATGCTCCCCGCCGAGGTTCAGCAGCAATAAATAATGAAAAACAGAGCAGCTGCTGCATGGCTTGGCAAAGCACATTCTCTGGACAGACAGGCAGCATAACCATCCATGCTGTGTACAGTACCAAGATCTTAATTTTTAGGTCTGCTCAGGTCTTGAGCTTTTTCTTTTTTTTTTTTTTTTTTTTTTTTTAAGTCATTGTCATGGTTCTCAAATTGAAACTTTGAGGTTGTAAACTGGTATCTTAGTCGTTTCCTGCAAACCTAGACCAGTTTAGATCACTGAGGGCTTATGAAGCGGACGTCTGCCTTGAAGTTGCAAAAATGACAAAAAAGCAGCACAGCACACAGAAGCGAAGGCAGAAAGGCATATATGTTTTCCCTTTTCCACTGCATCATAGATTTATTTTGCGTCCATAATCTCTCCAAAGATTGCAATAGCGTTGCTGCTTCCTTCAGCACAACATATGTTTTCAAACTCCACTGATCTGAGCACACTCTGGTTTTCAGAGTATGCTTTGAGATGGTCCTTCCTACCTTCTCATCTCTCCTTCTCATTGATTTATTGCATTAAACAGCCTGTAATTATTATCTCTTTTAGTAAAAATTGAAACACAGTAACAATTAAGCATTTCACTATTTTCCTTGTCAAGCATTATTTGTTCTCTTTCCCATTAGGTAGCAGAATTGAACTTTTTTTTTTTTAACCATTTTCTCATTTTCTATGTACTCATAACCTTTATCTTGTTCCTTTTTACACCTGTTCCTAGCAGCACCGTTCTTTGTCATTCTTTAGTTGGTGCCCAGATATCCTTGTTCTTACCCTTCTGGTAATTTTCACTCTCTCCAATATCATACTTCCAATATCCTAAAAATTTCTGCTCCTTCACACCTTTTCTCACTAGAGCAAACTGTAGGAAGCATGAAGAAATGACAGCCAGCCGTGTGGCTAGTAATCTGGCCTTTGGAAACAAAGAATCTGTCCCAGTTTTGAGAAACAAGCTTTCTCACTAACCTTAGAACAAAGCCACCTCTAAAAAATGAAATTTGAAAAGAAATCGGCCACAGCGCTCTGTAAGTGTCCCCTCCCGAACATGGCAGGGACCCGCCGCTGGCCTGGCCTCTGGCTGGAGGAGACCAGGAGCTCTTGCCTAGGCTGGTGGATCTGCAGCTGGGAACCAGAGCGAGTGGGGGGAACAGGTCAGGAGCTCTGAGCACGTCTTTACGACGGCACACCACAAGAGCAACTCCTCATACGGGAGCAAAGCACAACAGGAGCACACACCATCCTGAGCCTGAAAGAGGGACCTGCCTTGTGTCTTTAAAGCGAGCACGAAACCAGCTCCCACCGCCACTCTGGGCAATAAACTACAACTACACGGCTCTGCAGAAAGAGAAAACGTGTGTTTTTGAGCAAGGCTGATCAGAAGTCTACAAACCATTCCCCCCTCCAGCCTGCCCACTCTGTCCCTGCCTCCTGGCTTGCTCTTAGGCCCAGAAGCTTCCGATCGCTCCCCAGTTTGCGGCAAGTTCTGCCCAATCCCCACTGAACCCCTGGGAAAAGTCTCCTTCATGTTATCCAAGACCTCAGATGATCTCCTGGTCTCTCTTTAGGATTGCCTCTGCTGCCCTCCTGCCCCACACTTGTCCCCATCCCACCCCATCACCCCAGGAGCTACTTCTAGCCCACCCCACTAGTTGGCCTCAGGAAAGGGCATCTGCTCCAGCAATATGAAAGAATTTCCCCATTTTCAGGGCTCCATCCAAGAACAAATGGAATCCGTTTGGATGTGGATCAGAGCCTCAAAAAAAGTCACTAACCCCAAAGTCACGTAGGATGACTAAGTTAGATAGAAACAACACAGAAGTCCCCAAACACCAGCCAGCAGGAGCTCTCCTCTGGCCAGGCCCTAATTTGAATCTTCTCTGACCTCTTCAACTATTTTCCGCCTTGGCAGTCAGTCGGTACGTCAAACTGAGCAGGTCAACGCTGCTCTTCTGAGAAGAAATCCAACGGGTTCTCAAAGCAAATAAATAAGAGCAAATTTTTAAAGGGTAGCCACTTCTAGAGTGAATAGTAAATACAATGGTAATGGAGCAAATCAATCCAAACACAGCTGAATTTAAGGACAGAACACGACATGAACACACAGATCCTAACAGTTGTTTATTTCTTGGTCCTCTAGTTGAAAGCAGGCTCTTCTTTTTGGTTTCACAATGTAATGTCAGATTGTCCTTTCTTTTTGCCCATTTTTCTCTTTGCATGTATTTGATAGTTTTGTTTTTAATAAAAGTGGAGGTGTTCTTGGCATTTCTGCTGCAACAGCAGGGCTTGAACTTAAGGTCAAATGAAAGGAACAGTGTGTTCAGTTACCATGGCAACCATACCAGGCTAATATCAGGTACTAAGATACCAAGAATGAAGTGATAAAATCACTACATTAGTTTAATAAACAAGTTCCATTGTCATCATTTTACTATATATATGGTTCTTTGAAAAAAAAAAATCAAATTTCAGAATTTGTTCTGCTTGGCCTATTATTCATAATCTAACAAAAAAGAAAAATCATTTCCTTTCTCAAGAGCTTCAGAAATACAGGTATATTGAGAACTCATTACGGCTGCTATACATTTTAAAGCCATATTCTAGGTACACCAAATTTTGCAGACCCTAAAGCAAACCCTAATTTGACATTTAATTTCAGTTCTCATTTTACGTTTTTGTACTCTGCCTCAAACTTTTAATAAACGCATGATTAAATTTTAAATATAAATCTTAATGTGTCAAACTACAAAATCAAGAGCACGCCTTAAAAACACTTTATACCGAGAGGACGAACGCAAATGAAAGCCCTTCTCAGCACGCATCCAAAAGCCGGTGCAGAGAGCTACTACTTGGGCACGTCTCCCACATCCCTTACCTGACACCCCAGTGCAAAGCCAGTTCCCGAGCCAGCAAGATTAAATACCCACAGAGCTTGTTGGAGCTGGCTCCAGCTACCCTTGCAGCTGGTGAAGGGGACAGAATCTGTCAGGCCTGGATGCGAAGCAATTAATGCCATATGGTTTGAGGCAAGCACCTTGAGAAGCTCCCGGAAGCCCAGGCAGATGCCAGCCAGCGAGAACACGTTACTGCGTCTAACGCCGGAGTAAGAACATCCCACCCAGCTCTGCCTTCCCACTGACCTTCTGGGCGGCCTGGAGTGAGACGGCCAGCGAAGGTGCCAGAGACACAGATCACAGCACCGTGCTGAACGAGTGACTCGATATCAGAACTGCTAATAAGACACAGATTTTTAAATGTCAATTTTGGCTACTGATGACAATAGGGGCTAGAGAAATAATTAACACTGATTTCCATACCACAGATAATTCTGCAAATGAAAATGAATGGGGCCAAATGGTTCTGAGAATTCAAGATAACTCCAGAAAGTCAGGAAATCCAACAGAGTCTGAGCAATTCATTTGCAAAATAATTTGAAATTACTTTGCATAGTAATGGGATTCTGGAGCTATGTTGTTAACCATGCAGAACAGCCACATTGATTGAGAGCTGCAGTAGAGGAAAATAAAACTTTCTTCCACAACAGAGGATTGCGAGACATCTTTGTGCCCTCTTTAACCAGATAAAAAACAAAAGTCACCCCAACTCACCCACCACAAGTCACTGGCACAACGTCACTCAAGAGACAGAGATAGTTCACCAGGCACCACCAAAAGAGACACTGCTTGTTTTTGTTAGCCAAACCAAAGCAGCAAAACTAGTCAAAATTTCTGTAGCATGTGCTCGATTTCCTTGTGTGCCCCTCAGACATGTTTATATCAGGTCACATCGTCACTGCAAAAAATTAGTCTTTTCAGTAGATGAGATATTTAGAAGACATGCTAATAATTTGGTCTTATTTACCTTTTAATAAATATATACAGCTAATATTTGCCTTCCGAATAAATTCAGACCGAAAATGAATTGCTGAGTTACAGACACATGCTCTAAAGCTGCTATCAAAGTGCTGCTGAAACACTTCCAACTCTTGCATTCATCTGCTTCTCAGAACATGCCGTTTTGTATCGATTTTATGCGATCATGTCAGCCTGACATTGGCGAAGTAAACACTACACAGGAGTAGCCTATGGTCTTCCGATCACATATCTATACACAGCCTCGAGTACTGTAAGGATTATAGCTGTAACTGCCAGTTTCTGCTAAAAAAAAAATCTCAGGGCAGAAGGACAAGCTGACCTAATCGGTGGGTTGTTTGAATAGGTTTTGCAGTGGGGGCACAGCTAATCCTTGGCTGACAGTCCAGCCTAGAGATTTTTTTTTTTTTTTTTTTATCCGTGATTAATGGACTTGACATCCATGTTCCCACAGCTTCTGCTAAACATGCAGTTCAGACCTTATTGTTAAATACCACTGAGATCACAGAAAACTAAACTCTTATGACAGTGGAACGACTGTGCCAGAGGGCAGACTTTTCTGAGACAAGTATTGGATTACACCAGAAATATAACACAGAATAATAGGGCACTACAAAAAGGTTCACGATCTTGGGCCCCTGAATACCTTGCATCCTTTAAAGCTAGACTGACCTTTCTGAATGGAAAATAGATTGTGTGAGTTGAGAGACCTAACAAGATAACACGTTATCCAAAATTATACTGGGAGATCGCACGCACATATGATGTGTTTATCCTATTTAAGTCAGAGGCATGTGCAATCAACTTGACCTTTCATTTTGTATTTACTCACTAATCAAAATCTTAAAGCAATTTGACTGAAGCACTGATGGAGATCTCTCTCCTCCAGAACTTGCAGGTTTAGTTGTGAGCCGAGACGCAAGATTTGGAAATAAATTTTAAATCCTTAAAGTCTGAAGATGTTTGGATCCAATTAACATCAATAGAACCACATGTTCACAGGCAGAAGAGAACAAAACCTCCAGACAGATAACCTTTTTTCCTAACTACTCTGAGGTACAAAATTTAATTTTCTACTTTCTGTACTACCTCCACACAGAATGTTCTGGCTACTCCATATAATAGTTTTCTAGCCTCTCAGCTTCTATAAAAAGTGTTGATGAGTATTTCTTAATTTCTGTTTTTCTGTACATTTTGCACAGAAGCCAATAGCAAAAAAAAAAAAAAAAAAATTAAAACATGTCAGTCTGAAATAGAAGAGCAATGTCAGTTCATAAGGGACGTTGTTTAAACAGTTAGCTGTGTCTGAACTATCCTTGTTTTAGACTGGGAAGTATTTTAAACCTTAATTACTGCAGTCTGCAAGACTGTGACAGATCTATCTTTTTCTTATGGGCATCTTGCCAAGATGAAGAATTCTTCTTTTAAGACGACCGTACTTAATTAGCACTTTAGCTAACTTTATGGTGCTCGTATGATTCAATAGACTACTTCTGGCCCTGGCAAGTACATCTGCCTGCTGCAGTTTGGGGGTTTCTAGGGTCAAAGCTATTTTGCATGCATTTTGACAATTTGTCATTATGTCTATGTACCCCTATAGATTTTGTTTTCTAAATGTAAAGTACAGAGAATAGGAAACCAAAATTTCCAAACTTGACCAAGAAAACCTACTCTGAATATTCCTTACTATATCAATATTCACTGCTTGGTTGCTGCTTCAGTACGTTACTATAGAATTCAGATATGTATTTACAGCAACAGCTCCATATGGGCAGAGAAATAACGGAGATGGAAGAGCTGAACTCAATAAGGATAAAAACATAAACACATTACCCGTTTTGACACCAACCCTAAGCCAGTATTTCATCTAGAGCTGCTATCCAGTACTGGCCTGCTGCATGCTGCTTCTGCTGAGAGAAAACCTAAGGCCTGTATTTTATTGCTGCAGCTGTTTTTCCATGAGCGCAGACGTTGCCCTGCTTGTCTGAGCACAGAAGACATCTGATGGAGCCCATTTCTTTCCTTTGCTTGTCATTCCAAGCCTCTTCCAAGCCAACTTTCTACCACCAGCCCCTCTCTTCCTCTTTTGCTAGACACTCAATGAGAGCTACTCTGCCTGTCTCTAGTCTTGTGGCCTTTCTCTCAGTTATCGAACACGGACGTGGGTATCTAAAGTAAGTCTCCGATTTCCCACGTTTGCGTTCAGCCCAGTGAAACCTGGCACTGCACAGCTCAACAGCTGGGCAGCCTTTTGGGTGGCTGGTGCTTCACCTGGGGGTTCCCCGAAGCAGCAGAATTGTCTTTTATGCATTATAAAGGTATTAAGCATTATGCATTATGCAAGGTAGTTATTGTCTTCACCGTCACACCTACCACCTTCAATGAGGTTTAACTCCAACGTTAACTGTATAAAACACGTTTCAGTTCTGCCATCAGCTCAGGGTCTAAAATTATATCATCCCTATGAGAAATCCCAAACAGTTTTCAGATGTCAAACAATATAGGTGTAAATATATATATATAAAAATTTGCATAGCTTTTTCTTTGTCAGGACATTTTCACATCTCCTGTGCAAATTTAGTTTCTTCCCACCTCCCTTTGCTCAAGTCCTCTCTGGCAATTCTGTAACATTGGCAGCTCTCGAGGAATGCCCGTTGTTTCAGTGAAATCTGCTATACGTGACCTTCTATTCCATTCTAACAGTCAACTCACCATAGTGAGGCTGCAGCCTCAGGTCTTGGGGACAGTCACCCGCAGTCCTACCCTATTCATCCCCACAGTGCATTCCTTAGCGCAAACCTTGAGCTTTGCCCCTACAGCCAGCCGTACTTCTCACCCATCTCTTCCCCAGCAAACGTGTTCCCCTGAGCTTCTGCTGCCCCGTGTTGCTTCAGAAGCACAAGTCCCAGCTCCTACCCGGACACGACCCTGGGTTTCTGCTCTTCCTCTCATCATTTACACCTGCTTAGATAACTTGCTGCAAACCAAATCTGACTGCCGCTTGTTTGAGTCACTGAAGACTCAAGCACTGTCCTTCAGCTGAATTTATAGCATGGCTTTCATTGCCAGTGAAATCTGAACCAACAAGCTCATCCTTTACTGTCACCCTCTAGGCTCCTTAAAATCCCAGAGACCTGATGTGGCAATGGGCGCAGGCTCCTTGCTAGCATTGTTCAGGCGATGGAAGAAACCAGCAGCAGTATTTGGTACCCACTGAAGCCTCTGCATGGATACAAGGCGTTGGAGCAATTCTAAGTGAAAAGGACAACGCGTGGGTCATTCTGGCCATACCTTGGCCTCAGGATGTGTTGCCCAACAAGATGGGAAGCACAGCCTAGTACGCTGGAGCTGAATGATATTTTGTACCAGAACAGCACGAGCTGGTCAAGCTTCACAGTGAACAGAAGAGTATCAAAGTTTATCGCAACCCTTAGATAAACAGGACCTTTGCCTCTGTCCTTTTGCATAAGGCACAGAGAGGATGCTGGCAGGGCTGGGTCTGCAGACTATGTCCTCCTTCCACTTCTTCTCTGGATCTGAATTTCCCAAGCGCTCCCCTGTTCCAGGCTGTATGGCCCGTTAGCTGTAGCTGTGCTAACGTCAGTGGAGAACAAGACACAACACAGAGTTGCCAACAAAGTTTTTACAGCCTCATCCAGGTGCCAGGAGAGGGCACGGACAGCAGCCCTTCAAGGGGGGGAGCAGCCACAGATGCTGCTAAGAAGTGGTATAAACTATTTACTTCTATTTGCTATCTACTTCTGCCCTTCCTCCTCCACTCCCTGATCTAACTGCTCCTTTGCCTGCTCGATCCCAGGGGTCAGTTTTCAGGAAGGAGGAGCGGCTGCCCATCAGCATACCCTCAGTGCTCCCAGAAAAAAGGCTTTGCAGTACTTACCAATTTATCCCCATGAGCTCCTGGGGACAAAAGGACCCTGTGCTCTGTGAAGTTCACCTAAAAAGCCAAGCAGCGTCAGAGTGCTGTGTCCATGACCAAGTGCCAGCTGTATTTTGTGATATTGGGTCAATGTCTTTTTTCCTTTTTATTTTTTTTCCTCTTCTATTTCTGCTACTGCCTTGGCCTTTGATGTCTTGGTGAAATGACCATGGCATCTTACACGTTTCTGTAAAAATAAAGTTAAATTTATTTAAAATGAAATAAAGTAACACTGATTTCATCAGCCTTCCTCTAAGCAAAGAGGGTACATTGTTCATAACACCGAGCCGGGCAGCAGCACTCTGCCATCAGGGATCAAGTTCTGGCTAATGGCACACATAAGATTCAACATGTAACATCTCCACTGGAAGTCTGCTATCTTCAGCAAATATTTTTGCGTTTTTTAAACTTATTTTTGGTGAAGAGAAAGAATCCGATAAGATACCCGAGTATATCTTTTACAGCAGGACAGGTCTGTGACCTCTGTAGCCCACGTCTTCTTGTCCAGGAGACTGTTCCAGCTACTGAAAAAGCAGTCAGAATGCAAAAAGTGATGTTGCAATGAAAGCCCAGGAGAAGGCACAGATCACCTGGAAAAACACTCTTGCTTTAGCACTACCTATTACCTCTTGGACCACAGCTGGCTTGCGAAACACCCCCAGCGCCGTGCCATGGCACTGCCTCTGCGCACCGGAGCCCGGTGGGCGGCAGGGAGCCCACACCGCGCTGGCCCAGCCACCGCCCCACGCCATCCCTCAGCTGCATCTCCTGCACCACTCCAGCCTCTCCGCTGCCTGTGCCTGACAGGGGAGATGACTGATTAAAGTGACAGACAGGGTTTCAATCGAGAGAGGAGCTTGTTTTAACGCGGGCCTGTCGACTTCAGTAAATCTCTGGTTTTATCAGCTCTGTGCAACTGGCTCATTTAGACCCAATCGGTGGCAGTCCATCTCCTCGCAGCCCCTTGTCAGTGACAGCCCCCAGGTGCCTAAGCATGCCAGGCTTGATTCGAGTCAAACCCTGCTGCAAACAGAGATTAACCTGCAAAATGGCGCAGGGCTCTTTTTAAGTGTATTCTAGCCAGGCACAAGGAAACTACAGACACCATCAGACTTGGTAAACTTTCTTCAGCTTCTCCGTGTCCCGCATCGCATCTGCATTCACTTTAGAGGCTGAATAAAAATAACCAACGTCCCGGGCAGCCTGGCTACTGCACAGGAACCACGTGAGCAAAAAGATTTCTAAATAATCTTCATATAACTGAGTAGTTTGTCAGAAAACACTGGAATGGCTTTCAAAAAAAATCTGCATAGCCATGTCGAAGATGAAGTATTAATAGATTTAATATTAAAGTATTTTATTAAATTAATATTAATTTACTATTAAATTTTAAAGTTTCATATTTCATAAGAAAATTACAGTGAAGCTACCAACAGGGATTTAATGCGTGAAACCAATTATACAAGATCATTAAGCAATGCCTCAAAAAGCAATCTAAAAAGTTTTCAGCAATAAAGATGAATTAAGTGAATTCTGTTTACAAACAGCACTGTTTGTGCAAGTTCTTACTGGAAAGGAGATTTGCCCTCACTCATGTATGTTACTAGAACATTAATACATTAGACTTCTTCAGTTATTTAAGATACCCATATAGTCCCATCTTTTTTTTTTTCCTTTCCTTTTATATATATTTTGTGGCATCAAAACTGTTCATTAAGTTTGGGTTAGTTTCCTTTTGCCAAAAAAAAAAAAAAAACCCAACCAAACCACACACCAACAAAGGCGAGTAAACCCTCTGAATTCTTTCTGTGGTTATTGGATAAAGCTCTCTTAGAGAAGCCGACTTACTGATAGCTGAAGACAAAAGCTTTGATTGCACTCAATTATCTTCTGACAAAGCAATGGGGAGAATGGCAGAGGTTTTTTTTCAAGTGGGTCTACTCAATTTTTGCTACTACTTCAAAGCCAGAAAGTTAACTTCTTGAGGATCCAGTTTTCCGTTCCATAAATACACCTGTATTTCTTCTATCAATGTTATTTTTAAAAGTTCATTTTGATATCATCAGATTCATTTAAAGCATAAGCAATAGATTTTGTTCAGTTATTCCATCTCCTTTATATGTTCTTATAAGATTCTTCTCTTTTTTCCTTTCTCAGGTATTCCTAGCGCCCAAGAAGCCACGGTCAGAACGTTATAGTCAGTTCACTTCAGATGTGAGCTACCAGTCTCTGAAGTTAGAATGCAGAATATCTTTCACTGTGGTACAGTGTACCCAGACTTAAATTATTTTTTCAGTAACATCAAATCTCGTTTGTATAACCAACAACACTGGACTAAAATGATGCATGGGGTTTCATAATTAGATAAAGCCATTGTTTAGAGTCAGACAGTGCCCGTTTACAGTTCAATAAACAACTTGTCACAGCTGCTTGGTCAGAGCAGACCTGGATGTCAATGAAAACAGTTAGCACTGAGGTAGCGAAATAAATTGGTCTCCTGAGTAAATAAATTGAGCAGCAATGTGAATATGCCTCATCAGTAAAGACTGTAATTTAGAAAAGCTTTGTAAAAAATGTTTTATATACATTGACATTGAAGGAAATGCTTTACCTTCTCTTATGTTTAAAAAAAAAGTTTAACAACGGTCTTTGGTTCATAAGTTTTATACGTATTAGTGTAGACAATACAAAATAATGCCAGCACTTACAGCAAAATAGTATTTTGAATATTTTTCTCAATAAATAAGTACAAATAATCATACCAGATTATGGTTCATTTACATTTCCCATGTTGGTTTTGCCATTTGGAAGTACCCAAGAGAATCAGGCAGAAGCATACTGAACGCTAAACATGCTTCTAGCCAAGAGGTAGTATAATTTCTCAGCTCTACCAGCACCATCAGTATGCAGCCACCGGTGAAACCTAGAGAGCGGGAACACAACACTATGGAAATAGAACACAAAATGTAAGTGTGATACTACTTTATCCTTAACTCTTCAACTGTTCAAATTTATTTAGAATTTTGCTTGTGAATAATCTCAAGCAAGCCATTAGTCTCGTGCAAGACCATATACATGTCTATAGTCAGTGCTTCTTACTTTTTACTTGAGCGGAACTAGCTAAATGGCTAAGACTACAAATGATGCCGAACAGTTTGCAGACTTAAAGCTGTTCAAAGGAAATTTCAGGCTTGATAAACATCTACTGTCTTTTAAGAAAAACTGAAGCAGTAAAAAAAACAAACAAACCTGAATTTTAAGGAATTTGTATCCGTGTGTACATCTATATATGCACACACACACACCCCCCCCATAAACTGCGGCTGCTCAGTCATGAAAATCCAAGTACAAAGGTTGCTATTAGTACTGCACACATTTGCAAAAATCATCATTATTTCTGGCCTGTGTCTAGACTGAAGAGAAATTGATGGGTTGCATTTTCTAGAACACTCCCAAACCAAAAGGACATCAACAATGTTATTATTTCAATGGAAATAGTTTGCTTAGCCCTAAATTAAATTTCCATTTTAGCACATTAATCCATCTATAAAAAGAGAGGGTGGGTGGAGAACAATAACATTAGTAAAATTATACATAATTCTGGAAAGAATTGGAGAAACACAGTCTGTCTTGCTATTTCCTTTACTGTTCATAATATGTCTCCCTTTGACATTTCTAAAAAGGAAGGAAAAAATATCTATTAGGTTTCAAGTCCAAAGCAATTAATCATGGGAAAACTATTGAACTCTTTTAAAAGTTACCTCTTCAAAATGCATAACATGTTTGTTCCTAAAATATCATTATTTTATTTCAATGCTATTTATAAATGACTTATTGAACCAAAATGCCTTTTACTTTCAACTCTCGGTGTATATTCTAATGCTTCTGACCTCAGCATGCATTACTAACCCACCACCAGGTTCTTCTGTTCTTTCCAATAGAAATTTAAACCACTCCCTTTGGTACAAACTGCAATACTTCTATTCACCAGCCCAGAGAAACACCTGCTCCTGTATCTTCAGAGTTAAGTCTAACATTCTCTATTTTTTCCCCAAAAATCTCAAATTATTGGACTTTTATTCTAATTCAACCCTTTCTGTGGTCAAATATCAAGTTCATTTTACCTGAAAACAGCTAGTTCTCTTTTTCTTTCCAAAGTGAATCTCAGAAACCAACTCAGGTTCAACTAATTACAAGCAGGTTTATTAGAACAGACTAGATACAGGTAATTTCGATAGAAATCTCTGCAGGAAGGGAAGAACTGCGCATTACCGTGGAATACAAGCGACAAGATCATTACAAGCTCCCTGTGCCTCCCTTAGCACCTCAGTACTGTTCTCCCTCAATTTCTGTGTCCTTTTTAAATTCAAAGACAAATGTCATAGCTTCAGTTCCTCTCTCACTTTCCATCCCTACTATGTTAGAAAATTAATTCTTTACTGTATCTGAAGGTTGGCTTTAATGACCCTGATACATACTGCCCAAGACAACTTTGATCGGCTCATCTGTATTTCTTCACAGCCCTTGACCTGACACGAACATTTCAGGGCAGCTTGACTTTACCTGCTCGGAGGCACATTTCTATGAAGTTGTTGCTCCTTTTTTCCATGTAAATGCCTAATAAGTTATCTTTACAAAAATTTCTTAGGTCATTTCTCTAGCTGCCATCCCACTTTGTTGTGTTGGAACACAAGTAGAAATTCCCTACACCGAAATTACATGAAGTTTGAAAATTCAGAGCAAAATTACAAGTCATTTTTCCAGACATAGCTATTTCCCCCATCCCCCTCTTTTTTTTTTTCCCTCCTCAAGTACACAGAGAGATATACACAACTCACCAGCATCACGCTGTCTGTACCCGATACAAAGGAAACCCCCTCCAGGAGGGAGCCAAGCTACAGCTCAGGTAACAGAGGAAGAGGAAACAGCACAAAGTCAATAGTCAGGGGAATTTGTGAGCACGTGGCCTCTTCTGAAAATACGGTCTTCTATTTACATGCATAATCAAGACTTTGACACCCAGTCATAGACGTTTTAGTATGATTGTTTCAGGGACTTAAAGAGAACAACATTGTTGCCACAACAATAAAATCACAATTTAACTCTGTAAAACTCAGAGACATCATCAGCCTAAAATCACCAAATGCCATAGTCAAATAAAGATACGAAGAACAATTCAAGCTAAAAGAGCCCAAGTAAAGGTCAATCACTTTGTTGCTCTTTTTCCAACTTGGGCAATAATGCCATGCAGCTGTTTAATTTCTTTTCCAATTTTTAATCGCTTTACAGTGGAGGATCTGCCACGAAGTGACCTCATTCCCAGTTTTAAGTTCTTACCTCTGGGAGATAAGTATTGTCATCCCACCAAAAAAAAAAAAAAAAAAACACACCACACACACACACACCACCAAACCACCACCTTCTTCCAAATGAATACCACCCCTGTTGTCTTCCTTCAATCATTCCACCCTCTCTGGCTTACAAGATACAAAAATCAGAATTCTGTCTTTAGTATCCCCTGAAAGACCTACCTTTCTCACAGTTGAAAACCATTTTAAACTGAAATGACATTATTGGAATTACTGTGCAACTGAAATAACATACAAGTTGTAACAAAAGGCAGTACTGTAATTCATGAGCGTGTAAGCCCTAAATCAAGTGGCATTGACCATGTTAACCCTGGAATCTCCCCCCCCCCAACTGAAAGCATGCCTTCGCAAACTTCACATTCCCTTAACGTAGCTTTATTTTAACATAGCAAATAAAGGAAAACTCTTCTTCATCTTGATTCGGGCTGGTTTTCCTTCAGGTAGATGAACACTGAAATGGAGAGAAATTGCCAGTGTCATACACTGCCTGAATGAAGTCACTGTGCCTCTTATCACAGAGCAGAACCAAGAAACAGATCAATAAATAAAGACGTATTATTCTAGACTGTCATTTTGGTTATTAGGCTAATGTATTCCAGAAGCAAGGGAGGAAGAACAGAGCGCTCTTCCAGCAAGGATGTGGTTCTGCAGGTATTAACAGAAATACTGTAGCAGAGCTCCAATTTGCAGGAGCCTGCAGCAAGGTTGCATTCACAACTCACAAGGTCAGTAAAAAATGGCAAACACATTAGCAAGTAAGCTACTCCCATAAGTGTATAACACCTTTTCCATCAATATTTTGTGGGAATTTAAACCACAATGATTTTATTATTTTATAAATCTAGGTTAGCATGTGTATAATGACATGTCAGTTCATGCGCAGTGTCAATATAAAATGCCAGTTTTGAATTCAACCGGGCATGTTATTAAAATGAAAAGTTCTGACTGACATTTCCAAGGAACATTAGTTCTTCCATAAGTAACTCAGACCTCAAGAGTAACCCATAAATAGAGTGAAATATGTCCATTTCGGTGTCCAGCAGTCCCCCTACGCAGGATATGAAGCAGTAAGTCATTTCCCTGTAGACCGAGGATTTCGTCTAATACCATTTTGTCCTTTTCAACATAGGGGTACACAGCACCACAGAGGTATTGACCATCACCGGCGGAAAGGTCCAGCAACACTTTTGGCTGTGAAGCACATCGCAGCCAATCAGAGCTGTAAAGTAACAGCTTTACCAAGCTGATCTGAGTAGCATAAAGCTTTAGCAACACGTGGAAGGGAAACCTGTAAACGATCTGATGATTTTACTGCTATTTTTTATCCGATTTGTAAGCTAATGGTTGAATCTTGGTCTTACTGAATTCAACCAGACTTGTGCCACTGACTTCAATGGACTGAATATTTCCCACTGCAGAGACCTTTCTTGAAACTGTATTCAATAGAAATGTTTTTAGCTGTAGAAAAGATGCATTATAACATCCACTAGTCAGTACGTAATACAACAAATCTTACTTCACTCAATTTCCTGTAATTAAAAAGGATATATGCTTCTTTGAATAGCTGGATCATTTAATGTAGCGAGGCAGCATTCCCTTTCACACTGCACAAGCACTGCCTGGCTAAAGGAATTGAAAACAGACCATTACCTGCTGCAACCGTGACAATTGCAGAGTTGAGAACGAGAGGTCAAAGCAAGTGGAAGCGGCTAAAAGGCCGTCGAGGCATGGCTGGGCTCCACCGAGTTCCTAAGGACTAACTCTGAGCCAGCTCAAGGCTTTTAAGCAGGGAAGGGAAAGTCTGGTTTTGCCGGGGCTGCAGAATAGGTTGTGAGTGGCAGCAAGGAGCAACAGAGGATTGTAAGAGGTCAGTGGGTAGTCAGGTGTGAGTGCAGCTGAAAGGAGTTTAGGAAATCGTGGAGGCTATGAGTGAGGAAGGGATGACAGGTAATAGGTTTTCAGGGGAAGGGGTTGGGTAGAAGCCAAAAGAGGCCAGTGTGATTCCAAAGACTGTCATCAAGGCTCTTGTTCCAGGTGTCCTCTTAAGCAATAAATTCAATTAAAATATTTCTTAAATTTAATTTTTATTAAATATTTTTGGCTAGCTCTTGTCTAAAGCCATCACCAGATGTCTCCAGTTCCTTCTCTGGGCATTTATAAACCCATGAATGCAAGATCTTCTTGCATGATCAAGAAGATACTTGTCTTCCACACACATACCTTTCCCGAAGGTAAACAGGCTTGAAATCCAGCCATCGCCTGCATGCTCCTTGCAGAGCTGAAAAGACATTTACATAACAAAGTATTGACACGAGTACTTGAACCAATCCGTCAAGAACTGTCAAAACAAGGCAGTGGTTATTAATGCTACCGCCTACTTTAAGCAACTAATATTATGAGCAGCAGAGCACTCCATCAATTTCAGCTTTCAGGTAGAGTTTAGGGCAATGCTAAGTAGAAGAAGGTGCAAAATACATGTCTGAAGTTTACAGGAAATGTGACACTCTTACTAGCTGTGACAAGGAGAAAAATTAAATACCATCATTTAACAGTCAGAGTTGGAAAGTAGCATTTTTGGTGGTGCGTCTCTGGTTCTGTATCCAGAACAAGTGGCAATAGAACTGGGAGGTGGTGCGCACCGAAGCACAGATGTCCTCAATCAAAGAGGAAGGTAACCAGCTGCCCACTCCTCAACGTGCTTTCCACCACTGACCAACAGTACTTCTGCTTTTTACAGAGCGAGCCAAGTATTTTTCGGCCAGCTCCCATTTCATGCAATCGCATCAGTCGTGCCTGCATTTATTGAACCTATTCCACTGAAAGCACAGCTGCCCATTTTGGGGGACAGGGCTTTTCTTCCTCGTTGTTACCGTTAGGCATATGACTTCAGAAATCAGATTTCTATTTAAAAGTTCCTACAGAGGCTGCCTCCCCACCTCGCCTTCAATTTATCCTGCCCTCGGACCTGCATCCCGCCCCTCACCTGTGTTGTGGTGCACGTGCTGATCCAGCAGCGAGGATGGGGCTTCCCTGGAGCTACGCTACGGATCACCTTTAGCAATGACTGTCTAGTCAAAAAAAGGTTACGGCACTACAATAAAGAGTTCTGGTTTACATTAAGAAGCTGTTTTTCAAGTGCTCTTGTCACACCCAGGTCTCAGGTTTTGTTGTTTGATCTTGTCTGCATTCATTACACTTCTAGGAATTTCTAAAGCTTTATGTGGAGCGTGGCTCCGTCCTGCCGCGGGACAAAGCAGCACAAACTCCTTTGGCTCCTTTACAGTCCAACTTGAGACACTGCAAGGGTAGAGGGACTTTTACAAGCTTATAATTAGATACTGAAAACAAATTTGCTAATAAGCGATTGAACAGATGTTTTGTTCTGGGCTGTGTAGATTTTTTGGTTTTGTTTTTGATGAAGAGGACTATCTTCACCAGCAAACAAGTAATTATCCATTTAAAATCTAAGACGTAGATGTAAAAACTTTAAGTCACTCTTAGTGTAGTTGGAAATTACTGATCAGTAGTGTTGATTACCACTGCAGTTTTTCAAAAAGCTTTAAGATTAAGAGACATTCACTGCTCCTCTTCTGTCAGGTGCCTCAAAAGGAAACCATGAGAAGAGAGACACAATGAAAAACAGCAGGTAATACCATATGAGACTCCTTATTAAAAACATAAAATGCCTTTCACTCTTGCTTTTATTAAGTCTACTTTTCAAGCCAAATGAAAGTTAGGTGAGCCAATTATAATACAAGTCACGTCTAACTATTTCATTATCCACGTTCTGCAGCATGATAGCCCACAGAATACCTTTTGAAAGCTCCAGAGTGACGGCAGCAGGTTGAATATAATGAACAGTGTTACAAATGGGGACACGAGACGACAGGTCTGGTGAAGAAGGAGTCTCCTGGAAACTGTGCGGCTGTAATTACTGAGTGCTGGTTCTGTCTCAGTTGGCTTCGAACAAAGGTAACCGCCTTCAGCAAGTTATATTTCCTCAGCCAGCTAAAATGAAACCAGTCAGACACACAAATATTTATGATACACAATACATAACCAAAGTCATTGTCTGCTTTTATTACCTTATTTTTGTTGTAGCTTTGAAGTCTCCCAGATCAATAGCACAAGAGAATTAAACAGTAAAGCACTGAATTATTTTTAAATTAGACTTCCAAAGCTAGAAATGTTGAAGCCATATTTATAGGAAGGTAAAATGCTCTTATTTTGGGCACTTTGCTTACATGTCACAATTGTTTCTCAATAATTTATTCAGTTTGTTGATCAAGAAGCAGAAGAAGTCGGGGAGAGAAGAGACCTCTGCCTCCTTGCACGGGAGGTCCCCTCGACAAACACTGAGCAGGAATAGTTTTGGCGATAAAGGGAGTGTCGGGTGCAGGCCACATGGTCCTGTAGGAGACAGCAAGTCTGAGAAGAAAGCTCAGGCTAATCCATGTTTTCTCACCTGTGACCTGCCAGATCTCAGAAATGGGCTCACTTGGACTTGTATTAGCCATACAGCAAAAAATCACAGGGAACAGCAGACAAACATGTCATAATTAGATAAAAAGAGAGCAAGGTGAGAAAGAAGATTTTCTCTGTTGAAGTTATTCCTCTGTTAGTATCTTCATGCCCCAGCTCCTGCTTCCTTTTCTCTTACCTCTTTTTCCTGGAGGAATCATTAATTCTGAAGATGCATTTCCTAACGTTAGTGATAACCATTAGGTTGTATAAGAGAGAAGACGACTGGAGCTATTATATCATTATTCCTCATCCTGATACCATACTCTTTCATGGTCAATTATTTAAGGGAAAAAAAAAAAAAACACAAAGCAAAAATAGAATCGGTTCATAGAGGTTCAACAAAAAGTACTACAAGTTTGGAAAAACCTCTTCATAATGAGCAATTAAAAAGGAGGAAAAAGTTAACTAGTGAAGAGATGAATAAAAGATGACACACTATGACATAAAATATAATGAATGCAATGAGAGAGGTCAGCCATGCACCTGTGCAGCTGTCTTTTCAATCTTTCCGAAGATTTTGTATCACACAGTGCTCCTAATGATATAAGAAGGCAACACATTTTAAAGTGGACAAAGTGACATATAAAGCAAGCCTGCAGAAGGTACTGCAATACCATTTGGGTTGTATCTGGCAAATCCAGAATTTCCTTTTATTTGCTGATTACCAGTTGTGGTTTACCTTTCACTGTGGAGGAGCAGAGAGTCATCCACAGCACAGTTCTTGATCAACTCTCAGGCAGTTACGGCTCTCTCGCTGTCACGGTACAAACGCATCAGGAGATGGTACACAAAAATTGCCCTGCAGAAGTGAAGCTGCAAAGAATGAAACAGGAGTTGTTTTACATGCACACGTTGTGAAAGAGAAGCCATTTTACCACTATCATCACAATAGGAAAGCTGGAAGAAATGCACCAAACTAAGGACTCACAAGAAGGTAAAAACAGCAGGGCTCGCGCTCCTGATCACATTTCCACAAACCTGCAAGTCCCCCATTCTCATTTAAGCTTTGTGAATGAGAAATTCATTTGATAAAGGGGTTTTCTATCCTTTATTGCTCTGTTCTCCCTGAAGAGGTGTACCCAAAGCCGTAAGGCAAGCATGCCTTTGTCAGATCAAGCTGCAAACCTGGGGAGAGTCGAGGACTATTTTGGGAGTCAAAGCAATAGAATCGCTGAGTCCTCTCCTACAGAGTGGCTGCTGTGGAGTCCTTCTTGGGAAACCCCAAATGAGGAAAAGTAGCTACTGGATCCCAAGTACCTGTGAGATAAGGAAGCAGGAACCAATCTGAACAGCTAAGTGTTTCAAGTGGAAAACAGGACCAGAACTGGCCAGATGCTGATGAGGTCACATGTCAGAAGCCAAACACGCAAGTGAGGGTCAAGTTCATCGGAACAAGAGTGTCACCTAACCATGGAATAAACCATTACTCTAACCACAGACTACACAAGACAAACGCTGGTGGATCACATCGCGTGTGTGGCTACTGGATTGTAAGCAGCCATTGTATGCAGCCCTGCACGCAAAAAAAAATCTCCCATGCAACCAATATATCCTTTCCCAAGAAGCAGCCGCAGTTTTACCCTGCCTACCACCCACCCAAAACACTGCAGGACAAAAAAAAAAAATAAAACCTTGAAGTAAGGCAAAGAAAACAGCGACCGTTAGTAAAACAACACAAATACATAAAAGCAAAGAAAAGCAAGTCTAACTGTCAGTACATGTTCTCTACTTCTTCCCCAGAGGCTCACATCTTACCATTAGTGTAATTACTGTGCCCTAAAGGCCTCTTGCACCGCAACCACAATCCTGCCTTTTTTAACAGATGCCTGCCCTCCCTCACACCTATTACCACACTACATCCTCCCACTGCTACTTCAAACACTTTCTATTCGTGGTATTGAGAACGGGCCATGTCACAAGGAGGGCACAAGCCATGCTCAGTCTGGAACACACAAATTAACTGTATTGTAAACTATGTTCATACTACTAGTACTACTAGCGCTACATTTTCCACTGAAGTGTTTGGTACTGCCAGTGGCCTAAGACACTGAGAACCAAGCCTGATCGAGACCTGGAATTCCAGTTTCCTTTCCCTCCTGTACAAGCTGTCAGCATCCTGCAGGTCACAAAAGGTAAATACACCTGACATATCAACCCATTAATTTTTTAGGGGTTTTTTTAAGCTCCCAAATGCTCCATCTTAGCTAGTTGGCATAGCGCATTAGGAACCCATGAGACATGCTTCAATATTTGACATGGAAAGAAGCACATGCCCCGAGTCGCACAGTGCGCTGGAATGGAGACCTGTGGAGCTGCTACCCAGCCAGGCACCCTTTCAGCAGGAGCCACCTTGCTGCGAGCTGTGCTGCCTGGCCAGACGTGATTTACCCCAAACCTCAGTGTACTGGGAAGGTAGGACGGGCAAGGACTGCCTGGGTCATCAAGTCTACTCTCCTGTCATCATCAAGCAGCCATACCCTATATGCCTTTTTCTAAAACCTATCAACCTCTCAAACTACACCTTAAAACTAGTTGAGGAGGGGTTGAGGAGGTAGATGAAGGCAAGGTAAGATACTGCTATTAGACTGAAATTATTGTGTCTACGAACGAGAAATGTTTTTAATCTATGCTACTAACAGGACGTCTGAATTTGCTTTTGGGGAAAAAAAAAAATCTGTCTTTCAGCTCAACTACAGATAAGCTGTAAGGTGTAGTACAGCTTCGTTCCGAACAGAGAAACACCAGCTGATTTCAATCACTGACTCCTAGATAAAATATTCAAATAACTGAAGTAACAAAGAAGATTGAAAATCTTTTGCATTCTGATAACAGCGTGTGTCACGCATGGTTACTGAGGGTGTTATTAACACACACACAGCCAGTGATGAAGATTTGAGGGTTTGCTATATATGATATGCAAGTTTGTAAAATTTTTCATAAAAGAAAGTCATTAAAGGCATTTGCTACGGATTTTTGCTAACTATAATATTTTATATGACTGCCTTATGTGGAGGGTGAAGGGTTTCTGCCAAATTGGTTCCTAATTGTACCTCATCAAATACAACAAAACCATCTATCAGTGAAATGATGTCTGCTACCATGTGATTTTCATTACACAAACCATTTTGTCAGACTTATGGAAATTTTGACTGAAAGCAAGAGTTCAAGTTCCTGGTTTGGGGTTTCTGGATTTGTCCTACAGGTAAGAAGGCACCGAAAGAACTATACAAATAAGGAAATCTCAGCCTGCAACATGTCTTTAGTAAAGTTGAAAGCCTTCTTATTGAATTCATCACAAAAAAGAACAGAGTTCAGAGGCGCTGCCTAAACGTGCTAAACAATTCCTGCACCGTACTACTAGTGGTAAATATCCACAGGCTGATTAAGAGCCCTGGGTGACCAAGAGAGATCGTTCTTAAGATAACGTCTCCAAATTCACCCAGGTAAAAGTTTATACCTCTATATTTCTGATCAAAAACTTAGGATGTAATTGGGAATACATGGCACAGTAGATTTGTCCTACAAAAATTTATACCAGGAAAGCAATTGCAAACATATTTTGAGCAGAGATTTTGAAAGAGGAAAAACAGAGAGCAAAATATAGACAATAATTGCTAATGTCAGTCCATTCAGACAGTATTATCTTTTATCTGCAGACTGCCTGTAACGCTCACAGTAATGACTTGGTAGGCAAGGCAACAAGCAATATCCTTTCCAACTTGGTTCTTAGTTAAAGAGTATCCCTTCCTATATGCTACATCACTTACATTGTTCATACTTCTGTTGATATCAAGCGTGTTATGCTGCCAAGCGTGCTAAAGAATTCAGCATCTGTTACGTATCTTTTCCCTATTTAGGGTAAACAGTATGTATTTATCAAGAACCCCGTCTCTGTTGATTAACCACCCTGTTTCTCCCTCCCTTCCCCATTTGCAATTCTCTCCCATAAAATTTCTGCCCGGACTAAATCTCTGCCTGCACACGCACCATATGGCACAACGATATAAATGAGATGAGACTAAGTTAATTGGTCCTATTAGACCCCATGAAACAGATTTTAAGTTCAGTTAGGAGCATTTTTGCACCTATGCAGAACACAGAGGTGTTGCCCGAGCCGTGGAGCAACAGGCTCTTGCACATGTGAGTTATTTGTGCACAGAAAAGAGGAATTCTTCCTTCATGAGTTCCCCTATCCAACCTGCCAGGTCCCTTCATAAACTGGAGATGAAAGAGAACGGCAGACTCTACTTAAGTGTTTGCTTTAAGAAAATGTGGTTGTATCACTGGAGCATGCATACCTAAGAACAGACACAGCCATATCTAGAGCTCAAGAGAGACATGAAGGCCTTTCCCAAGCAAAGCAATGTAAATCTTGAGAGTCCAGCAATCGCATTGCAGTAACTTTACCTGCAGAGATATTAGAACCAGGCTGAGACTGCAAACAAGTGCCTTTCTCTGCTTTTCCTGCTGGTTTTTTCAACCACTTGAGTGTCTTCTGATGGAGGGATACACACAAGCCCCACGAGCATCACTCATGTAGTTCTACTGTCTGTTAAGTCTACCCCCCTGCCCAAATTCAGTTGAGCATTGCCTGTAATGAAATCCAAGGAAAAAGAAATCTGTCACTTTACTACAGCTTCCAAAGCACAGCAGTGCTAACAAGGTATTTTAGAAGGGAAGAGTTTATATCTATTCAAAGCAAAGAGCAAATATGAAGTACTTTTCTAGACAAAGAAAAAAATCGTAACAAGAACCCTAATGATACAGTAATAAATAAGATAAATACAAAGCTGCTCTTGAGCATGGACATAAACCAGATGCTGGTGTGCTCCCTGCTGCTTATGTGTGGTGTTGCTCATCGCTACCATAATTTATACTTGAAAAAAATTCCCTTTAAAAAAAAATTAGGGTATAACCGATTTCAGCGCACACTCAGAAAGTTGAATGATGCTAATCACAAACAAAATATTTTCCACTGAGGTCACTGGGCAACTAGGAATTCTCAGAGAACATGACCAAATCCACTATATGGGAAAACATCAATTTCATGATTGATGATAACTTCTGGTAATTCATACAGTAGGCACACGAGTTTTCAATTTCTGTTTATAGAATACGAAGTATATTAGTTGTACAGGAAGACATTCACAATTTTTTTTCATGAAATGTCAAATGACCTGTCGCTATGTCTTTTTGTATGGTTTTATTTCTCAAAACGTAAAGATTCCCAGATGGAACTGTCTTCACTTTCCCAAATATTTCTAGAGTCCTTTGTACTAAACCTTGCAAAGCAGTTCATCCTCGATATTTTTGCCTTTCCCCTTGCCTCGCCACTAGAAGAGGAACCACAAGAGGTAGGGGTTGCAACCCCAAAGCAGAAGTCGGTTCCACGCCAGCGAGTCACCTGCCCTAGGTGAGTACAAGCTGCTCGGGGCTCCGCGGGCCGGCTCTAGCTCCTGGAAGGGCCAGGGGACTCCCGGGACCCAGCCCCAGAGCCACGGGTCTCCCCGGGGGACAGTCCCTCCCTGGACAGATTGGGGCATCTGTCTCCTTTAAAAGGCAAACGAGCTTTTCACTGCGGGTTTTCCTGCATGAAGTGGGTCATTACGAAGCGGAGAGCATCCATGCACGCTCCAGAGAAACGTGGTCTGCTGTCGGCTCAGTGTTTTTCTTGGCAAGAAGGGTTAAGGCTCTCCCAGTCAGAAAAACAGACCAAGTAGCATAAGGCTGCCGGCGATCCCGCCGTAAGTGGAGGGGGGGGGGGGGGGGAGAAATTCAAAACAAAAGAAATAAACATAGTTCACCATGTCAAGTCATTACTAAGAGAAAGATCTGGGGGTAAAGTGCTGCCTGAACAGGCAAGCTTGGGACTGCAAGGCAAGACGGCGTCTCCTCACCGGGTGCGGGGAGAGAGGCTGTACGTGCGCTCTGAGTAAACACAGAGCATCGCATCAAAGACACACCCGACTCCACCAGCTACTTTTCCGCCTAACGGGAATAACCTGGAGGACCCCAAATACTGCCTAACAGCTTGGATCAAAGGGGACAAAGAAATACTTGCTGTACTCCAGCTGAATTGGAGTTTGCACTACAACAAAGATAAAAGAATGTTTGTTTTTCCTCATTATGTGAAGCTTTTTCAACAAAATAATTAACTGTAGCATAACAGAAAGCTTCACCGGATAAGAATTTTTAAAGCATGTGTTGAAATCCGACTATTCTGCCGAAAAGGAATTTGAAAGACCATGTAGGAATATGAAAAGAGGGGGGGTTTAGAACTTTATTTTTTTAATATTTTCTACCGTCTTAAAAGCATAACCATCAAAGCAAATAAAAGTTTAATAAGTAAAAAAAAAAAACATTTTAAATGAAAAACCACGATTAACTTATTAAGACCCATTAAGTGTATAATTACAAGGATTCTATTACATTAAGATACCAATTTCTTTAAAGCCAGAAATAATACCTGCTGAAACTTTAATTATTTAAATGAGAAGAGAAAGAGGCATGTTATCTTCTCTGACAAAGATTAAAATCAATTTAATTGCTTCTCTGCTGCATTGACATGATTCTTGCTGTGAGTCAAGCAACCAAAAAGGGAAATTAATACTGCAGCTGTTAATCAAGTGATATTTGTGTGCTCCATCTTATTATAGCAGGAGAAAGAATAACTGCTACTTTGGAGAGTTTGTCCACACTGTATTTCATAGAATTTTTTTTGCTTCAAAGAGCACCTTTACTTAATTTGAGTTGCAGGCATCTCCGGGTGACGTGCAGCCTGAGAAAATTGTATGTTACATTGTTTGATCCCCTCATAGAAATTGTTCTGCCAAGAGTAAGGTTTGTTTCAAATTAAATTCACCCTTGGGTATCTGACTCGATAGTATGAAATTACAAAGTCACACCAAAAAGGGATAAAAATACAGCTGGAGGAGGGGACTGCCTATGAATCATAATATATTTTCAAAGAAGAAAGAGGTCAAAAAATCAACAATTTCAGTAAAATTAGAACATGCATTTGAAAACATGTAACAGCTGAGCACGCAGCACAACCCATGGCTTCTATCTGCTGATTTAAAAGTGTTTATCCTTGCAGTGCCTTTGTTAAACCTCTGCACCAAGTGAATATTCAGCAACATCTACAGACGACAAATTAATGTATCTGATTGTAAGAAAAATGGTATTGTGAAATATTTATGAGTTCTGAAATACAAACCCGTGTGGTGCCTCATCATCTCTTATCAGCCCTTGTTAACTTTACAGATGATGAGAAGCACCAGAATAACTGAGGTTGTCAAAACTAATAGATCTCAGAGGCTCGGCACCGGCACAGTTCAGTTCCATCTACAGTCCATTTTTGAGAAGGTTTAACTCCTTCACTCCTCTTCACTGAGCAGGAATCAATTCCATTACCTGGGCTGTTATTTACCGTTCGCAGCGCCGGGTGGCCCAGGCACTGCCCTAGATATTTCAGGATGCACAGGCAGCACTTTTGGGGAAGAACTTGCGTTAATAAAGTGACAGACAAATACGAAGTAGCTTGGTTTAAACAGGACCTAAAGTACTGCCTGGATCTTATTGGAAACTCTAGGATCCGGAAAGAGCAAAATAGAGGTAAAATTCTTGGAGAAGGGGCTTTCTTGGGACAATATGTGTGTATTTGTTAACAGGGCTAGAATCGTTTGTAACACTATTTGTGCACTTAATGCACTAGCAAGCGTGAAATGACTAGGTACAGCGTTAAATGAGTGGTTTTAAACTGCAAAACTGGTTTGAGCTGGGTTTATTTCAAAGAATCAGTGAACGCAAGGAGTCAAATCTCTTTTCCTTCTAAATTATTTAAGCAGTTTCATTTTTATCTAGTGCTTTAAACTGGGTGCCTGGTCACTTCACAGTCCCTTCCGCAGCCGACTGTGCTGCTATCCAGACCACCGGCGCATCTTCGGTCTGGCCAAAAGTGGCTGTGACAAATCCCAAAGGCTGTTTTTTAAGAAAGGAAAGCTCCAGTGGATTTTGATATCAGACTGCAGTAACCAGCCCAGGTTTGTGTTGTGACAGACTCCCAGAGCTCAAATGTTCTTTAAACTGGAAGCCAGGGAGCCCAATTTAGAAGGGATTTTGGCTCCATTTTAAGATCTTGTACATAAGCATTCAAGAAAGAGACCTAGTCCTGAGCCTACCTTTTGGTTCACTGGGGACAAAAACAAGCCACTGCCTGTAAGACAGCCCAATTAACCAGCCATCATTACTGCCTCCCTTTTATTTTATCTCCCTTTCCAGCAAGCGCTGGGGCTCCCCCCATTACTCCAGGACAACCTTGGGGAAAAAAGCCCCAGCGAGACCCACAGCCAGAGAATTTCACCAAGTAAATACAACACGTTTGCTTCACCCATGCATGTCCTGCCACCCCCAGGACGGGGGCCAGGCAGGACCCACCCTGGAGAGAGACTGGAAACGTTTTGGACACAACGGCAGGGAGGAAGGAAGACATCAGACAAGCCACTAAGACTGCACGTGAACACAGCAGCATTTCATGGCATGTTTGTTTACTTTCTCATAAATACATAGATCTAGTACACGGGAAACTGAACTTGCAAGTCTCCTGGAGGCCGTGCAAGTCACCTCCCCAAGGAGCTGTGGGGAGCAGAGGACTGGCAGACCAAGGTGCGCAAGGCACCCAGGCGCTGGGTGACGCACCGATGGCTGCAGGAGATGCTGCAACCCAGACGACAAGACTGGCATGCTCTGGAGCAGCAAAGTGGGGCCTCAGAGAAGAGGTCAAGAAATTCAAGCCGCTATTCAGCAGGGGAACAAAGCCAAGGAATCCAACAGCAGCCTCTGACCAACAACAAAGAAGATTTTCCTGGCCCGTTTTGTAACCCCATGAGCAGGGCACCGCCTGCATTAGACCAGCCTCAGAGGAGGAGGTTAGTGCCACCCAGAACATGAGCAAGAGTCACCGTAACCGTGCAGGGGAAAATAAATCTGTCATGGAGATGAGACAGGAATAACAGCGAGCTTTCACTGTGCCTGGCAACCACAGGCAGTTTCTGCACGTGTGCACGCACAGACCCGCGGGCTCAGAAGGAAGCCTCGGCTGAACGCAACACTACCAGGGGCTTGAAACAAGCCACAGCATCAGAGTAAAACTTTTCACTTGACTGACATGGCAAACAAATATATCCAATAACAATCATGTCCTCTGGGGTGTGCAGCAGAAAAAGAAAACCAAACCCAACAAAGAGGGTTAGAGAAGGAGATTGATAGAATGAGGTCCAATTTTATTTTCCACAAAGTGTGACACAGCAAGCTTCACTTGCTTTGATACCTGTCAGAGGGTCTTTGTCACCAAGAGACAGTCTGTCCATTTTCTAGGTGAAAGTGGGATTGACTTTAGCAGTTGCTTCTCATAAGAGTCCTAAATGTAATCCTACATATCTCCAGGAATAGCCAGAAGCGTTCCATCTTGTTCGACAAGGACAACGTTACGTTCCCTCTCTTCTTTCCCTCACATCTTGTCCATCCTACTTCTAGCTGTAGGACGTTGCAGGAGTAAAAAGAGTTCTTGGCACATGCTGTGAAAGCCACATGTGTTTGACAGCAACTTTTTCCTATCTACGTGGTTACACCTCAGTCAGTCAGGCTACCGTTACCATTTATATTGATCGGTATGCGAGGGTTTTGTGGCCAACCGCCTTGCTAGACTGAGCAACTGACTAGGAATACAAGGAAAAGGGAGGGAAAGAAAAATAAAGAAAAACAGCCAAGAGCCACAAAATTATTTTAGATAGTTCAGCAACATCTTTTGTCCTGAAACATTAACGCAAAGTGCCCAGAATTGTGGGTGCACGCAGTTCAGCACTTTCCAGTCAGGCTGGTGCTCACCTTTGGAAGAGCTGCATTGCCAGAAGCTGTGTACCACCATCCCCGAGGCACCGGGGCTCAGCTCTGCAGAAGCAGAGGAGGGAGGCAAAAGCGGAGGCTTCTTGCGGGGCAGGGAAAGCTGGTGGAAGAGGGAGAACAGGATAAAAGCCTCCCGGCTCTAGGGTACCCATTTGTAACTGTCAGTGGAGAATAACATCCCAGCATCTTGCGTGCACCTTCAGCAGCTTGCACAGAATGGGCTTGAAACCACGATCCAGTTCACAATACTGCCTTCCCAAAAAGCTGTCCCCAGGGACCCTAAAGAGCAATGCATTTGGAGTACCTGAGCTTCCCTTCACCAGCTGTAACACCAGCTCGCAGCCAAGAGACGCAGCCGAAGCAGGATTGAATGATGCTGTGGCCCAGCCAACGTTATCCATAAATCATAGATCCCTTGAAAATGCTAAGCATAGTGCTTCACTCTGCTTAGGTCCAATGCAGACCCAAATGTATTTGAGAAGCCTGGAGCAAGAGAGATGAGAAAAATACTTCTGGAGTTTCAAGGGATGGCAGTACTGCTCTTTCGTGGGAACCTGCCAAGCAAAACCGGGGTTTGTTATTGATTTCAAATAAAGGAAAGCACAAAGTTGATTCAGGCCATTTTTCTGGACATAAAAATGTTTTCAACATGTATTTTGATACTTTATTGTGGAAACTCTTCCAACAGCCATTTTTCTTTTCAGAGTACTTCACTTTCACGGACGGCAGATGAACGTAGCTTGCTGTTATTAACTATAAGCCTTAAACCCTTCCACTCCTCTCAGCAACGACACTGATTCCAGTTGGATTTTTGTACTTCTTTCCTCTCTTTGTAGAGATGGAGAGAAATGTTCTCTTACCACTCAGCGTGGTGCCAAGCTGAACCTTTGTAACACTTGCAATACTCCATAGCCAAGATCCCAGTCCTGCTAGAAGTTGTGGTGTTTGCAGTAGGGGCAGGGAGGTGTTATAAAGGGAAGTAAAACCTGATTCAATTTTTCCTGTGAGCATAATTTCACTGAAGGAAAATGGGCCAGAACCCAAGGTCAAAAATATCTATTTTTCTTGGGCCAGGCAGATTTGGTGAAGGTTTCTTCATGTACCATGAAGAAAACCTACCCTACCACGTATTAGTTCTGACATGGAAAGCATTATTAGAGAGCACGTCAATCTGCTGGTACGGAGAGGGCCTGAGCTGTGATGGCAAGCGTGCGAGAGTAGGTAGCCAACCAGTAGAACAACTCCTGCTTGCTCTTCTGGTGTGCTGAGAATGGAGTCGTGTTTCTCTATAGTTCTGCACAGAACACCAAGGATCCACGCGAGACAGTCACTTTTTCTGGACACTACCAGCCAGAACAAAAATAGAGATAAGGCATATTTTATAACCAATATTTTGGCCTCAACAGTCTTTTTCTCAGCCAACAGCATTTCACAAAATTAGAAATAGCATGTTCAAAACAGGTTTCTGGGCCTGTACAGCCTGCCAGGAAGCAAAAGGACATTAGAAGCTTATCAGGTTTCTAGCATCTGAAGTTTTCTTCAGTCATGCATTCTCCCTTCTTTCCTCATGACTTCTTTCAACATTGATAATTTGCAACTAGGCTAGCAGAAACAGGAAGGGGGGAGGGAGCGAAAGGTGTCCCCACATCTTTCAACATCAGTAGTTTTTATATTCTGACAGTACGGGAACGTAACTAACAGCTTAGCATACATCACTCTTGATGAACAGTCATCAGGGATGCAGAGGGAAAGACACGAAGATTAGTGGCGCAACTTAGAGATTTGGGAGCTGGGAAGCCCCACGCTTCAGATTCTGCACTCGTGGTTCTACAAGGATGCTTGCAATGATTAATTCATGCTTTACTGCTGTATCACTGACATCTGCAGCAAGTTAGCCTCTCCGCCTCAATTTTAACTTCTGCAAATTACAGATTATAGTTACTTACAAATGATGGGCTAGGGATTAGTTAATGTTTTAAAGGGACCTAAGGCTTGAAAATGCACAGAATTGCCACCAAATATTGGGGAAAAAAGTGTTTTGTATGATGCCCATGGATGTGTAATTCAATACTGTATGAAAAGAATGTGCCCTGGTTTGTATGTGAGACATGGTGGGAAAAAAAAGAAAGAAAAGAAACAGAAACCTTTAAAGATAGATAGCAATTGTAAAAAAAGTATACAGCAAGATCAGAGCCCTGCAAATGCTGTGGATTTATGAAAAGAACAACAATAACTAATATTATTCTAACTCCTGACAACCCTTAGATATGGCTCCACAAACAGGTTCCACCTGGGAGGTTAAGTGTGGATTTACAGCACATTTACTACTCTACAGTATCTACCCACAGGTATGCTTTTACTGTCCAGTAAATGCAAGGCAGCTTATATCACATTCGCTGTCCAGTTCATGTAAATTCAACTATATCTGAATCTCAGAACACTATCATTGAAAACACATGCATCCGAGGTGATAACCACAGTAGGTCCTGCGTGACACCGCCAAACAAAACCTGAAATGAAATTCAATACAGCATAACGTAAGCCAATGCAAGATGCGAAAGTGACCTTGCTGCAGGTCCATGCGTTGAACAGACATTTAAATCTTATTATGCCTGATTATATTGCACTATTTAGGCACATTTCTAGACAGCTATAAAGAAACATTATGCCTAGTACTGCTAATTCCCCACACGTGGCAGATGGGTTTCACCGTAGTGAAAATGTGTGTTTCAAAGTCAGACCCTATGTAGGGAAGGTAATGATGGAAACCATGGCATCCCGTTTCAAAGATACGGAGCTCAGAGGTTTAAAAAAAAAAAAAAAAAAGGAAAAAAGTCAAATGCAAGACAAGCAGAGAATATAGCACTGATTAACTGGAACTTTTGCCACAAGTAGGGGAGCCAGAAGTGAGATGCTGATGCTTTCTTTACCTTTGTCATGTAGGAGAGCAGCTGCACAGATCCCTGCTAAGACGTGGGGATCCAAACAACTAAAAAGTTATTTTATGCGCCTGGGGTAACAGAGAAGTGGAACTGCCAGCTCCAGTCCTAAAGGAAAGCTCAGCAAGCACGCAAAGCAGCAATGCCACCTCCAGAATCCAGTGGAGGAAACAAATACCTTTCTGAACACCTCAGGCAGCCCAACCACATCAGGTTCTGGCTCCACCGGACCCCACTGCAGAAACACTTTGTATTGGAGGAGTCAGGGCAAGCTTATTTCTAAGAAATTTCTCCACGGGGAAAGGATTTGCCAGCTTTTTGTATTAGAAAATAAAGATGGTAAGTATATGCACTCAAGGCAAATTAGACCTTCTCTGTCACTAACTCCCTGCAAGCACGAGCTTGTTTTACTTGATGCAGACTTGCGTTTTGGCTCACGAGCATCCTTCTGAGTCTGTCGCACCCTCCCCTGAATGCAACCTTTCCTTGGGGCCTGCCAGCAGTCAGCAGAGGCAGCTGCCTCGCACGGATCACAAGCTGGGGAGCAGAAAGATGTTTTTAGCTATTACCCCTTAATGCTATAACCCTTTAGGTAGAGAAATGGGCTTGGCAAGCTTCTCACCAGCCTCTGTGAATTTCCACTCTGAGACCAGTGTGAGCGAGGACAACCAGGCCCTGCATTTTATTTTTGATATCCAAAGTTCAAAGGGAATTAAATGAGAGCGAGGTTTTGGGGGGAGGAGGGGCTTTTCCCCCAGGTACCTTCAAAGAGACTGGCAAAAGACGGCGTTGTTTATTCCACCCCTGACTCCTGGCCCAGAGGAGCCCTCTCATACAGAATTATCCCTGTACCGTCCTGGCAGGGGGCAGGTCCGTAGGGAGGCTGGGTCTGGTTTCCAAAGCACGGCTGAGCTGAAGGAGGAGCCAGGACCTCCCCGTGCAGAGACAGGCTGCAAGTGCTCAGCACTGCCCGTGAGCTCCGCGGGCAGTACTCGGTGCCGGCTATCCCACAAAACCAGCAACGGTTCAAAGGGGGGTTTCACTACTTGCAGAAGCTTAATAAATTTTTGCTGTGATTAGACCCACGTGGGATCTGCCCGAGACTTAACATTACGGTTGGACTCAATGATCTTAGAGGTCTTTTCCAACCTTAATGATTCTATGATTTTTCTATGATTTCCACATTCCCTGTTGGGATGTAACTGGGCCAAAGAGATGAGGCGAGATCCACCAGGATCATCTCCCTGCTTTGCCAAGCTGGGCTCATCCCATGTCAGTGCCTTCAGTTTCCAGGGTAGCAGTCTCTTTCTTCCTCAGACCAGAAACCACACTGAAGACACGTCAAAGCTTTTTCGGAAAAAAAATTTTCATAGAAAATGCCACATTCCCCAAGAAAGTTTTGGGTTCAACAAATTGCCACTTTCCGACATTTGTTTTGTCAAAAAATTTCCGACCAGTTCTGTGAATACAACATTAAGTCTGCTGTACAAAAATAAACATTTACAGAAAGCTAGATAATATAAATTTAGAAAAGTGTTAATTACAGCTAAACACATAAAACATATGTCTGTTACTAGTGTATATTAAAAATACAATTAAATATAGCAGTTTGTTTTCCATCACTGCAGCGATGTAACAGCTCATGCAAAATGAGATGCGAGAGGGCAACATCTTGCGACAGCACATTAGTATTTACTCTGGTCACTTGACTGGCGTCCTGTGGATGTCAGGATGTACTGAAGACAAAACATCACTGCTTTTCATGGATCTTTGACATGTAAAATGCAAGTATCAACTCTGCCTCCCTTAGGAAGGGCAGCAAATCCTTATTCAAAGGTATTATCATAGAATCATAGAATCATTGAGGTTGGAAAAGACCTCTAAGATCATCGAGTCCAACCGTCAACCCAACACCACCAGGCCCACTAAACCATGTCCCTAAGCGCCTCATCTACACGTCTTTTAAATACCTCCAGGGATGGGGACTCCACCACTTCCCTGGGCAGCCTCTTCCAATGTTTAACCACTCTTTCAGTAAAGACATTTTTCCTCACATCCAATCTAAACCTCCCCTGGCGCAACTTGAGGCCATTTCCTCTCGTCCTATCGCTTGTTACTTGGGAGAAGAGACCGACCCCACCTCACTACAACCTCCTTTCAGGGAGTTGTAGAGAGCGATGAGGTCTCCCCTCAGCCTCCTTTTCTCCAGGCTGAACAGTCCCAGTTCCCTCAGCCGCTCCTCATAAGACTGTTCTCCAGACCCCATTCCCTCTTAAGAGCTGCTGTGGCTCAACAGTGAGCAAGCCTGAAAAGCCTTTGGTGGCAGCTTATGGCAGGATTTGATTATACATACAGCATCTATCATCTTGGAAGAGTTGCTTAGTGTCTACAGCTGGTAGTTCACCAGAAGTTATGGAAACTGTCCTCCAGAGCTGAGAGAGGAAAATAAGTACGTGATACAAATAGAGTGGTTAGTATCAGCTTTAAAGTGAAGGACGTGACGCGTCATTCACAGAAATGGGCCAAACGGCCTTTTCCTGTAAGTGTCATTCATTGCTGGGCAGTAGCCAAACTCCTCGCGCAGACGGGGAGAAGGCGGATTTGTCTACGCTCTAATCTGGAGCCTGTTCCCAAAAGCAGACCGGCCCACGGCACCATTAGCTTTGCCACAGCCAGGGAGCAGGTCTGTCTGGAGCCAGCCGCCACAAGCCCGTGCAAGCATATGCCCGGCTACTTCATTACAGACTCCCCCGGCCAGGCTGAATGCAGCCCAGGCAAAGACGTACTTTTACACTGGTGACCAAATGCGTTGGTTCCGCTCACGAGAGCACGGCTGCCACCAGGAACCAAGCCCGGGACTTTCAGTTACAGCAGCACAAGTTACTGCCACCAAAACCAAAATTAAAACCCACGAACAACAACAAACCCACCAAAAAAATGCACACCCACCAAAAAAACCCCACAACCCACAGACATGCCCGATCTAGTTTCCAGCAAAACAGAAATGACTACACCAAAACCCTCAGGTTAATAACAGCGGAATAAAGACCCTAAAGCCACAGACATTCTGGTCACATTTGTGCTAACCTGAGCATCTCACTGGTATCCTCCAAGGTAAAGTTTGCCCTTTCCCCATCAAATGCTTAGTTAAAATTTAGAAGCAATCAATAAACCTTCCGGAGCAGATACCATTTTCCACATGTGACAAGAGTTTCCCAAATCATTTGTATACTACACTAGGGTTTTCTCCTCCCCCTGCCCAGAGGCTAAGCCCTCATTACACTAAAAGGAATTAAGAAAAGCTGCAACTGTTCAGAACACGGGGTGGGCCCTTTCTATCATCATAATGACTTTCATGCATTTAGGTTTTACAAAGCTGGTTATATATCTAGAAGAGATACACATACAAGAAAGTCAAATGCGATAAAGTGAGTTTGACATTCCTAACTAGTAGCTACTGAATTTCTTTGATCATACTACAGACAAAAGTTGAAAATGGCAGTAGAGAAATATTTGTTCCTGTACAAAAAATTAAAGCTTAATATTGCAGAAGAAAACCTCATTGAAGTTTTATCACATTTTGCCCTTGCTGAATAGTCTTGGCTTCAGCAGCTGCTACATGAAATGTAGCTGTCACTACAGTGAATAAATAAGTAAGTAGTGCTATAATGCAGCTGCCCCCAATAACAGCATTAGTATAAAGCCTTTAGTGGTAACCACAGACCAAACCAGAAATGCATTCTGACTTTAAAAAGATGTGCTTTCATGTCACCGAACATCTCAGTCCATGGGCTATAAAGCCTGTGTACCAGAGCTTATCATTGATTTTTCCTCCTCCTTCAGGGAGGATGGGAAAGAGCAGGTACCTTGCCCACTGCTGATTTTGGCTTCCTCCCTATAAGACACTTCTAACGAAAACCATTAAACGTTCAGGTCCTCTCCACCTCCGGCACACTTCTCCAGTACTAACGAGTTCCCCTCGTCTCTCCCCGTAGCCAGCGCTACCACAAACCCTCTTTCCCCTTTCACGTTGTTGTGAACAACCCCCACCCACCCACCGCAAGCAAAACACGGGTGCTGGAACAACGCCTGTGGGAAAAGGGACAAGGTAAGATCAACTCCCTCACAGACGCCGGTCTGCACTTTTCATCAGAATACTGATTTCAGGGGGAAAAAACATCCTGTTCGTTTTACTAGGAAACTTCAAGAGCACCAGACCTACACAGATGGACAGCAGTGTAAGAAACAGATATTTGGCAGTATGAGAAAACCCATGAGTTGCTGACAAACCATTTTTATTACAGTTTTAGGTTGAATAGCTTGTACTTATTTTAATTTTTTTTAATTCTCCTGTAGAATCTCAGTTAAATACAATCTTACTTAAATACAATCACTCTTCAAGCCAAGCGATTTCCTTAGTAGACAAGCTCTTTTCATAGAAATGAAAGACGATTCTTTTATAAGGTCACACTCAGTGAGCTTGCCCCGATAGAGATGAAAACATTAACAAGGATCTGCTCTGCATTCTAGAGAAAAATAATATTTAAAAGAAGAAAAAAAAAAATCAGACAAGCAAGGGCCAGGTGGGAAGTCTTGCTATCTACCCATTCAGCACTTCTGAAAACAAATCAATTTAGTCATCTGCAAGCTTGGCCATGAGCTCCCTGCAGGAATTACAGCTCATGCATACACAAGCCCCAAAGAGTTTTGTTCAAAGTTTAATCATATGGCAGAAAAATATCACCAGTTTTATGGTATATGCTAGCTCAAGTTATGAGATAACATCACATTTTTGAAAAGGTGAAAGAACCAGGTAGCACCGGCAAGGTGACAGACATCATTTAAAATGTTCAATTCGGCAGTTATTCAAGATATTCACATAAAGAGAAAAAAAACAACCACTAAAGCAGTTACGAAGGCAGGCGTGTGAGCATACAGAAGTTTAAGGGTTAAAGATAGGAGTAGGACTATAGTATCAAATACTAAATTCAAGTGAACCCATTAGGATTTCCTCCTTTCCCCACTGCAAGGATGTTGACAAAAAAGTCTAGACTAAAAAAGTACCTGTGTTTTCTGAAAGGAACTCTTTCATTTTATTGGGGTTCTGGTTTTGTTTGACATTGCTGGTTTCTGTCCCTCCCTCTCACGTTATAATTTCAGTTTTATGCAGGCGTGTGGCGAGCACATCTTTTAAAGTACTTGATTTGCTTGTAACCACGTACTACTTCTGTTTCAGCGTTTCCTGTGTCTTTGTAGTCTACAAAGATGATGAGAAACCTAAAGAGACACAGTCAGCTGCCTCAAAAGCTTTAGAATGTATGGCAACAGTTCATTTGTCTTAAAAAGCATCTTTTTCCTCTGCAACTGTATTTCAATTTCACCTATCCCTGGTGAGTACTGTTCTTTTTTTTTTTAAAGCACAGTTGTTAATTATTAAGTGTAGAACAAGCTGCTGAGTACGCCCATATGTGATCATTTGATCTGGGCTCAAGCTAGGTAAGTCAGTAAACGGTTTACACACCACAGCTATTAACTAACAAGGCGGCCAAAACTACCCGAGACTTCAGGAGCCAGCTCTCTCAGAGGACGGTCCATCATCATGCAGCGGTGCTCAGGTAGCTCTTCGAAAGGATAAACACAAACCAAGCATGTTCCCCCAAAAAGCCTACCCACAGGCGAGGTCAGGAAAGAGAACGGAAGGAAATAAAGGCAGGGTATCGCTGCTGAATGGCATTTTCCTCCGCAGCTGACAGATAATCAAGAGGGAAACTTCTTGCCGCGTGTCCTCTGCGGTGCTACAGGAGGCATTAACACTAGCAGGGCTTTCCCATCGCATACGCTTTTTCCCTACCCAGGAGTAATTACGTAGTGCGGCATCTCTGAAACATTTGCTTAAACTATTGGGGGGGCTGTGTGATTACATCCAAATAAAACTGAATTCTTGATGTATTATTTAGAGTTTTAAGGAGAAAAATCAATAATCCTAAACACCCGTTGCCATCCGGAAAACCCGCAGATCAGATTGTGAGCCGGTACGGGGCCACGGTTTATCTCCGAGACGTTTCATTAGGAGAGACCAGCATGCACCAGAAGAGCAGCCCAAAACACTGTAAATGAATACAATAATTAACCAGGGACAGATCTGCATCCCTGGTAGCACATAGGGTTGAGCAGTAACCAAAGCCTCTCGCTAGAAGTCGCGAGACAGAAAGCAGTATTGATTTTCCTCCTATATCTTTGTTTGCTATGCAAGTTAGAATAATTTCCTCCTCCACTTTTAATGTGGATTTTACACATAGAATCATAGAATCATTGAGGTTGGAAAAGACCTCTAAGATCATCGAGTCCAACCGTCAACCCAACACCACCAGGCCCACTAAACCATGTCCCTAAGCGCCTCATCTACACGTCTTTTAAATACCTCCAGGGATGGGGACTCCACCACTTCCCTGGGCAGCCTCTTCCAATGTTTAACCACTCTTTCAGTAAAGAAATTTTTCCTCACGTCCAATCTAAACCTCCCCTGGCGCAACTTGAGGCCATTTCCTCTCGTCCTATCGCTTGTTACTTGGGAGAAAAGACCGACACCCACCTCGCTACAACCTCCTTTCAGGGAGTTGTAGAGAGCGATGAGGTCTCCCCTCAGCCTCCTTTTCTCCAGGCTGAACAACCCCAGTTCCCTCAGCCGCTCCTCATCAGACTTGTTCTCCAGACCCCTCACCAGCCTCGTTGCCCTTCTCTGGACACGCTCCAGCACCTCAACGTCCTTCTTGTAGTGAGGGGCCCAAAACTGAACACAGTATCCACCAGTCACCAAAACCTGTGCAAATGAGTGCATTTACATCAACTTCTGACCAATTCATAAATGACATTACATAATTAAAATAATCCTGAAATCCTCTGTTACATTTACAATATTTACACTCTATAGGTAAACCGTGACTGTAAGGAAATGCCACCTTGCTTTCATCTCTTGCGTGTATGCATTATGATACTGCCGCAAACTGCAGTCACCTTTTACACGCAGGTCTGTATTGACAGGCATCTGTGAAGCGGAGACACACCGTGGCCATGACCACTGAGGAAGACCCACCAGGAAAACAGACCCTCTGGGCCGACCGGGAGGGCGTACAGGCAACAAAGCACAAACCCGTGCATACCGCGTGCTTAAAGCGGAAATATGTAATTATTTTAATTCAGCAGCTACCGCCTACCCGGGGCGCTGAACGTGGCCAGAAGAAGAAACGGCTCAGCACGCAGCAGGCGCTTCTCCAGCCCAGGCGCTGAGCCCTGGCACGGCTCTCAGAGCACGCTCCTGTTAACCCCGGGAGGTTTTGGAGGTACGACAAGGCCTCCAACTCAAAGTTATCTGCTAGATTTTAAGTGTCCTTTTCAAGGGAGGAAGATGCTGAGGGTCCCCCTCAATGAAATGACTCTGCGAACTCTTCTCATTTGGCAAGGAAACTTGCCCAAAGGAGAAAAAAAAAACAAGCAAACAAAAAAAAAAACCACCACACAAGAGAGCGAGCACAGGAGAGGGGGAAACAGAGACAAAACCAGCAATTTTTCCACTTAGGCGCACTCTGGAAATGGCTGAGTTACAGTCAAACTTTTTTTTTTAAGTGAACAAAAAAAGTCCAGCTCAAGCCAGACGCCAGGTTGAAAACTTCAGACTCAACAGTTAAAATCCAACAACGTCATAAGAAGTAAAAGTCATGACGCAAGTCATAACTTTGCCCTTTACACCTATGTAATGCAATTTGCATATTTTATATCATCGTAGGATACACTTGCAATCGTTTAGGCAACCATGCCACAGGCGGCTCTTGGACTGTGACTCTGATCCACAACCGTACGAAACACCTCCCCTCGTCTCTGTTTATCTTTAAAGATTATAGTATCGTAGCCGAAGGCAGAGGGAAGCCAGCACCTACCAGCCCACCATCACTAAGCATCATTCGGGAAAGCCTGACCTAGGTGAGGAATAGCTGCATTTCCACCACGGTTTCCTTCCCTCTCAGCCCTTTTTCCCTCCTCAGTCTCCGCTCCGTTGGTTGAAAAGCAACAATACCTCAACTAGGGTTTAATTTTAATTTTAAACCCATTTTGTTTTCAATTTGTCCTCTCCAAAATGGGTCTTAAATCAGAAAGAGGAAAGCAAAAGCAAGTCACTACCACACAACCCTGCGTGGTAAGCAACCCAGCGGGTACACAGAAGGTACTCAGCCAGCTCCGCCGTTAGAAGGCTGAAGGAGGAGGATCAAAAGCTCCAAATATCAGGGAAAAGCCAATCTCAACATCCATTTTTAAGCAAGCAGCCTGGCTTTCCAGAACAGCTGAGCTCGCAGCTCTTATGGTTGTGAAGAGGCAGTATTATACACTCAGGCCACATGCCTAGGCTCCCAGTTTCATGCTACTATTTTTGAAAGTTGTATTATAGATCTGCTTATTTTGACTCTTTATTTGGCTTTTACCACTGTCCTCATTACCAGGTTTCAAGAACTTCCAGATGTACGTATTAACAGTGCTGGCAGCTTTCCTAGAGGAAAAACAAATCTCATCTTTGAGTTGTGCTTGGCAACATCTAACTTTTACGAGTGTACATCTACGCTGCCTGTCACAAAGATGGAAAGCCACCTTGAGCCCAAACTCTCCATCCCCCCAGAGAGAATTACAGATATGAAAAAAGAAAATCAAAAGGCTTTGCGATTCCTCTGTGGCACACTGAACCTGTAAAACTAAACCCATTTTATTTCATCATCTTCAAATCCCCACGGTTCCAGTGAAATTTAATTATACCTTCACTTTGCATAATTAAACAGTCATCGCATGGCTTTCTAAAGCATATAAAATGACTGATGAGTGTAGCAGTAAAACTTTCAGAAGTATTAAGTGGTTTAGGAGGCTACAGGTATGTCTAGACAGCAGCTAACCTGCATAAAAGCAGCACTATTTTGTTTGCCCAGCGGAATTAAGTAGCTCTCCACATATGCCGTGTTTTTGCAGCTCAACTATTTCTGGTGTTTTATCTACCCAATTTACAGCTAGCTCAAGTAATTGCATCACGTAGGACAGATATATCCAAAATCCTGCTGATTATCAGATGGGACTCAATATCTTAGCCACAAAGGAGCTTTCGAAAGGTTGGTAGTTTGGTGGAGCGGTAGCTACAGTACCATCAACTGAACCCTTAGCACTGGTTCATTCCAGTACACTAACTGAGTGAGAAACAACATTTTTTTCCTCCCTCTGCACTAAAAATACTCATCTTACGTGAAGCTTTCCATCTCATTTTGCGTATGCCCTGAAGGACTTCTTAGATCAAATTCACCATGTCTTGGTAGGTTTCTTCTTCCCTGGTTTTCTATGGCCCGTTGGTCGCTGTGGTATCCAAGTCAGCCGTCCTACATTCATTCCTCTTTGAGGAGAGGCGCTAACGAGCCGTGGTATCTCTGACAGCAGAGCGTGAAAGCTTTTTCTAACTTTTTTCCTTTTGGAAAACTGGTATTTTGTAAGCAGCTAGAATAGGATTCAGACGTAGCATTTGAAGTGGTATCTCTCATTTTGTTTTCTCTCTCATTCCCTTGTCTTTTCAAAGAGATTGCCTTTGCTGATAGAACTGTTTCTGAAGCTAAAGGACGCGTCTTACAGAATCCTTTCTTTATACAGCAGCATAGGTGATAGTGGCTTTTCAGCCAATACGTTGAACACAGAACGTAATTAACAACAGCCTGCTTTGAGAATGTATTCTATGTTTCACATGCTAGGTAAAGAGTAATGGTTTTTTACCATTATTCTCGGAAATTCTACAGAAACCCTTCACTATGCCCACAGAGCGCTACCACTTTATATATAAAATTACTCAGATAAAGTGACCAAGGATAACACGTGATGGTTTGATTACAGCAAACATCTTGCTTTTCTTTTTAATCCAGTCTTGTTTTAACAAGTCAGTAGGTCATAACTCAAGACAGCATTTCTATGCACAGTGCATAACCTGTGAATGTACCTTGTAAGAAAACCTGAAAAAACCTTAGCTAGGACTCCTGTCTGAAAAATACATCGTGCTGCACTTCAAGTAGTGAAACAGGTGTTTTAACTTATTTTGCAGGTTTGTATTCAAGTACAATCCTAATGCAGAATGGGAAAGGCCAAAAGAAAAAAAAAAAAAAAAAAAACCACACAGATGGAGTAATATATAGGTACCAAGATGTGAAAGTACAAATAATGTAAGTGTATGGCATATAGGTGAAACTGCTTAGATGATCAGGCAAAAGTCAAATAAGAGCAGCATTCCCTGGTTTAGTCTCCAGTCATAAGATGGATAGTCTTCTCATATTTTTTAGAAAGGTTAGAATAGTCCTTTTTCTTGACAGACTATTACCACGCTCCCTAGATGAAACATTTTTTTACTCGACTTCTATTACTCAGTTTCTAAAAACGCACCTTAGCCTGGCTCAATCGCTGGCGACTGTGCAGAACACACAGACCTGATTACAGCGACTCTGTGATTTAGCATTTCCAGAGATCCACATGTAGCTGATAGATGCGCGCAGGGAAAGGCCACCGAAAGTTTATAGTGCACACACGGATGGAATAACAATACAGGAGAGATCTCGACTGAGGAAAAACAACCTTGAAAGCCCACCAGGTTGCATAAACTGAAAATGAAATAGGTAAGGCTAATGAAAGACTCATAGAGAAGCTGGGAGGGGGTGGGGGTGGGGGTGGGGAGTTTTGGACAGGGAGGAATGGAAAGCAGAAGCAGCAGCACATTATGAAAAATTGAAAGTCAGACCATCGGGTTTGGACCACAGCACTGTAACAGAGATCGCTTCTGTTCTCACCCTGGGCCTGGCCACATTTTGGTAAAGGGATGCCAGAAGCCAACACAGACAGAAGCAGAAATTGCTGGAAAACAGTTGTCCAACAGACAGCTGACATACACAAATATAAAACTGGATTAAAAACAATAAGCAACCTACTTTTTCTCAGAAGATCCAGCCTGAGGAGCTGCAGCACTAGGAACACCCCACGAGCTTTGCAGACCTGCTCAGCTGAGGGATCCCTAAGCTCCTCTTCTGACACCTGGAGCCAATAGGACCTTCAGCTGGGACCGGTGCCCCCCAGCACAGAGCTGCAGGGGTTTACCAGGATTGCTGCTTCCACCTGCTCGCTACCACCCCTTTGCAGGAGGCTGCCCGCTCTGCAAGAGAGTCAGAGGAAAGTTCATATGCCCAGCACCTCAGCTGCCCCACCTCAAACTCAGTGTTTTAATGCAAATCTGCCTTTGACATCAGTTTGAGCTACACCAGACCTCACTGGGCTGGCTGAGGCACAACTGTATTTTTTCTTCTGTGCAGGGAGCAAACCGCCAGAGACACGAACGCCTTAAACTGCTGCTGGAAAACTTGCCGCCACCAAGGTGTTAGAAGTGTTCTGTGCGTGGAAATAGAGCAAGTGTCCCGAGCAGGACAGCCAAGCACCAGGCTTCTTCTCACCCTCCTGCTTTACATTATATCCCCCTCCACGAGGGCGATGCTCCGCCAGGCGCAGGGAGGTGGTTGCCAGCCATGCCCGGTGAATGATGTCCTCCTGGTGTTTGCTAGCTTGTCTGTACCATAGCCAATATTGTAAACTACAAAAACATTTGCCGTGCAGCTTCCTTTTTTACTCGAGCACGATGCCAGTTTGGGCAGGTGGAAAAAGAAAATGGTGGGGGGAAACTCGGTTGCCTGCTCCAGCACTTTAAGACCGACTCTTGGAAACAAAGCTGTAGCATCACTGCAAGTGCCATCACTATAAAACCAGCAATGAACACAAAGGATTTAAAAAACAATCCTCGCTTACAAATGCACATTGATTTTCAATAAAGCCATTTGCACATTTTTTTGCTTGGACTCCAGGTTGACTGTCACCACTGATTTACAGGCAAGATATCTCTATATAATACTACTACTATTATTATTTTGTAAGTGTTAAGTACTTTTTTAAGCATTTCTACTTCCAACAGTGAGGAAAATAATATGAAAGCAAAAAAAGACGAGAAGGATGCCATTTGATTTTCTTTTCTTTCCTGGTAGAATTGTCTGGAAAGCTGGAAGAACACATAACCTTACTGGATAAAGAGGCATTTGTTTTGAAACACCACCACAGATCATATTGGCTTTTCACCGGCAACACTGCTAACAGACCAAACACAGGAAATTAAGAATGGACAGCTCTGGGAAAGCTTTTCATGATTCACATTCTAGGTGAGTGGCAATTTTTTTCTTCCTCTCTCAGCACCTTTCCACTACAAAACATCCACGTACTAGGAGCCTGTCATGCAAGAGCAAGAGGTCATGTGAAGAAATTAAAGTAATCCAACTGGCTGATATAGGTCAACCTGGTGATAGCGGACCTTCCGACTCAGGACTGCTTTAATTCGGCTAACAAGTAGGATAGACCCTGAAAGAGCAATCAGAGTAAAAATGTAGGAATAGAAACAGGGCAAGGAAGTAAAGAGCACCTGTTTGGTGATGCTGGACACTTCACACACACGCCGTTGGAAATACAAAAGGAGGAAACCTTAGAACAAACCCCTTGTCTATTTTTCATCCACATATAGGACCTATGGGATCTGATTTCACTTTCCAAATAGATGTAACTACAGCTGCTTCTCTTGCAAGGTGTCTCCCAACGCCGTTGATGAATAGCCCTACATTTATCACCCAGGGACACTGATCAGAAGGGAGTCTGCCTTGCGCTCCAGATTTCAGTAAAAGTGCCTGAAACCACGAAACGCCGCAGACAACCACGGTCTCACCTGGGAGTACTGATGCCGTTGTTAGGACTCCTAAATAGTTTTCAGACCCTGTCAAAACAAAAAACAAGCATGCGATTGGAATGGTTAACAGCGACAGAGGGGTTTTGTACACTGGAGGCACGTCCCCTTTCAAGCCCGTGTCTTCTTCAGCCCCGCGGGTCCCCAGCTCTTTGCCAGGAACCCCCCAGCGAGGGCTGCGAGCCTGCCTGGCCTGCTTTAGGGCCAGGAATCTGGTACAGTCATCAGTTCTACGTTTCACCCATTAGTATCAATATTTAATATTAAATATTTAGCGTCAATATTTAACAGGGATAAATGAGATCACCCGGATAATTATAGACTTCTCAGCCCGACGTGAAACCAGGGGAAAATAATGAAGCAGCTGATACAGGATGAGGCTAAAAAAAGTGATTAAAGGTGGTGTGATGTCAAACAACACACTTTTTATGCAAAAAACCAGATCATTTCAAGCAGTTGTTACCTTTCTTAAGAAAAATACAAGTTTCAGTGAGAAGGGTAATATACTTAGCCTTCTTGTAAGGTATTTGACTTGGTAGTCCTGATAAAGGAGATCAAATGATACAAGATCTACACGGTAAACGCTTAATGTATTAAAAACAGGCGGTCAGGTTTCAGCTTAGTAATTTGAAGTAACTAATTGTAGCTGAAAAATCATCACAAAGCAGGTGTACTTGTAGGGAGGACCCCAAGGATTTGCCTCTTGGACCTATGCTGCTGGCATTTCTCCCAGGGACGCGAAAGAAAATAGAGAATCCCCGCTGAAGAAGGCTGTGGAGCAGAAGGTTAGGGAGGTGGTCAGTAACAAAAACACATCCCTCACACAGACCACTCAAGAAGTCACATGCATTTCAGGACGGCCAAACGTACACGTCAAAAACCACAGACAGTCTAAAAACAAAGAGTGAAAGTCAAAGTTAAAACATTAATTTAAAAAAAAAATAATACTTGAAACCCATTTCTCCAGGCATGGGTTCCTGTGCTTACCCCTCTTCGAGTTGGCGCCAGTGATCATACAGCATGGGGCTGACTAGTTGTCTTTGCAGAGTTAGTTTTCTGTTTGTAAATTTTGGAGGCTTTAAATAAAAACACAGAAAAAACATTTCCAGACATTATGTGGAGGCCCCAGGGCTCCACCTAGCTAACTTAAGGGGAGGGGAAACAAGAGAAATCCCCCAGGAGGTGCAGAGAGGATAAAAGGGAATGTTACTTGTTCCAGAAAGCGCCTCACTGATGACCCTGGATTTCTCATTGTTCCCGATGCCATGGAAAAGTCGTGGATGCCGTGGATGTTCCCACGTGTTGTCTCATCATTTTCGAGAAGTAAGAAGTGACAGGTCGCAGCCTGGGCCCAGAAAGTATCCTTTCTCGGGACAGCACCTCAGCACATGTTCAAAGTATACTTCTGCACTTAAAGTGTAGCTAAGTATATGTTACCTGCCGCCGATTTTCGTGCTTAAGAATGATGGCTTCAAGTACGTGCTTAAATCAGAGTCAGAATCCTTCACTTCTTGGCTGAGCAATTAGCGTCAAGTCAGGGAAGGGGAGCATATTTTTGTTGTGTGAACATATGCCCAGAGAGAGTAGGACTGAGCCCAAAAATCATCAAATATGGTCCTGAATGTTGCCTGAGGGTAACTTTCAAGTTATGTCAGCTTGGCCCGGATTCGAAGGAGTAACTTCGGGCGGACAGGCAGGAGTAACCTCCCAGCCCCGAGAGCCATCCGTTATGTCCTCCCTGACGCAGGAGGAAGCAGGTTAATTCTGGTCCAGACATCCCTATTCATACCAAGTGAGCCATTCCTCAAGGCTTGTTTTGAAAGGCTTTTTTTTTTTTTTTTTAATGGTTAAATAACTATTTGTTTTTGCGCTGTTATCAATCATCGTGGCGAACGGTCAGTGATAACTGAAAAAATTGGATGTGTTCAGAAAGAAAGTATACCTGGGGAGCGGGCTATAAACATCCTTCAAAAAAAGCATCCTCTATGCAAAGCCGGTTTTTCTTCTTTCCAAACACATATCCCAGACACGCTGGCACTTGGTGAATAAACATTTTAACTGCTTCAATTAAGGCAATACAGCTAAGCCATCACATCCAGCTAAGCTAATGTCACTTCTGCTGAAGAATAATGGTAAAAGTATTATTCCCCGAAACTTGGGGGAGGGAGAGTCTTACAAACTCTTTATTTTCTAGTCTGTCCATCATGACTCTTGTGCGAGACCAAGTTTGTGGTCTCTTCCCTACTGAAACTCACTGAGCTAGAAAATGTAAGACTAGAAACATCCAGTCATCAATCCCTGCTAGAGCATCACTTTAGAAGACACCCGATAAAAATGTTATTGGTTTTAAAAGCTGAAGTCTGATATCACCATTCTCTCCTCTCTCTCCCCTCCTTTTCGAGGCGTACAGTAAGTTTCAATGGTTTCAGAAGGAACTGCTTCTATCACAACAGCTGAAACTCTGGCAAAATAGCTAATTATGGAGAAGGAAACAACAGTGCTCTAGGTTTTGGTGTTTGCAGGCAGAGAGCAATGCCTCGTGTTTTAAGAAAAACAACAATGGAAGACTAATACTCTGCATCTTGTATACGGCAATTTTAATTGAAGGATCTGAAAATATTTATGAACATAAAGGACAAAACCCACAAAAGCATGAGCAGAATTGTCCAGCATAGACAAAAACACCACTGCAAACAAAATAACTGTTTCCTTCAGTGAGAAACCAGCCCGGTGACCCTCTCGCCTGCGGTGGGCCCCAGCACTGCAAAGCTGAGGGGCCAAGACCAAGCTTAGAGTTTGGGCATTAAATAAAAGCATGAGACATTTTTAAGTGTAATGAAAACAGTTTCCGGAAGGGTTTAAACATGCCTTCACGGTGTCTTCTTCCCAGCACCAGCAGAGTGCTGGAGCGTGAGGAGTACATCAGCCCAGCGGCCTCTAGACTCATTCCAAGACTATAGAGGAGATACGACATTATATGCATATGATGGTCCTGACCAGAAGGTTAATTCTGAATTCAAGTAGCCTGCAAAGAGGGTCAAGGAGGAAAGAAGACGTGTGCCTTCTTTCATTTCTTTCAGAGATGCATTCAACAAAGCCCTGGATTTCATGGCTGACTTCTGTTTACACACATGTACCTTCTTAATTCTAATTTTTATGTTTAAATTAATTATACTTACATTAATTATACTTCTTTAGTAGCTGGCTTTGTGACAGAGACATACAAACTGCCTTCTCCATTCAATACTGGGAAATTTTTGTAGGTAACTCCCATTAAAGCTATTTTGTACCCTTAGCCCTTAAAAGTACCTAAAACTTTGAAAGAATAAATTCCCCAGATATCCACTGGAGGTAATACCTCTGTCCTCAAAACAATAATAACCAGAAAAATTGTCTCTCTCTTAAGCCGACCTTAAGATGGAGAAAAATGTGAAACGTGGAGAAAATTAAATTATAAATCTCAGCAGCTTCTAAGGGACGTACAGTTGGGGGGGGGTTCTCCTGATCCGAGGCACCATGACAGGCAAGACTGGAGTCCCCTTGGACAGGCCTGTGCTGGCTCAAGGCACACTGTGTGCACACAAAATCCTATTTTATGCCCTGTGGCTGCGGAGCGGGGATCTGGCTGTGCCTGCCGTGGGAAGAGGGAAGGAGAGGACTGGAGATGGAGGGAACGGCCTTGGAAAGCGGGCTCACTGCTCTCGCAGCACAGAGTGATGAAAGGGCTTGGGGACAGTCACCAGGACGTCCCTGCCCACAGCTGCCACTCTCAGCCACCCCTTGGCACAGGCAAAGGAGGGACAAGGCCACAGCTGTTTTGCCACGGAAGGAAAACAGCTGCCCAAGGCAATGGCTTTTTTTGTCTCTACTGCGAATGAATGCCTGGACAGACATCCCTGCACGTGCATACATTAAGCTGCAAGAGGAGCTGGGTCCTGTAGAGTCACTGGCTGCGCAGGCTCTGCATGGCTGTGATCCTACCCACACCCCTGGCAAACGCAGGAGGCAGAGAGCAAGCCCCTACCTTTGGGTCTACCTCGGCATGCAGCACCCACCCCAACGCATGCGCTTTCCCCCTCCGTACCACCATACCATTTGAGTGAATTCAAATATTCATGCAGCTAGCCCAGATGGAGCTCCACCAGCCTACAGCATCACGGTTATTTGGGCTCAGGTGCCCTCCTCTCGGGTTAGCTTAGACGAGTTTACGTGAACTGCAGTTGCACCTTTGAACTTCAGTGCAGGCATAAGAAATTAGCTGAGGTGACCTGCCCAGCCAATGCACCCTGGTGCTGCTGGCGACGTTGCTGGGACATCTGTCCTCTGCAGCACACACATCCCTGGAGAGGTGCCTTTGTCCCCCCTCTTTCTGACCTGAATCTCTCGTGTCGCACCCCCTGGGGCACAGCAGAGAAACCTGGCCAGATGTTTCAATTTCCTCGTATTCACGGCTTTGATTGCATTAGACTAGACAGGATTTCTCCACTGGCACTACCCAGGGGTAATGTGAAATGAGTTATGAACATTATCCACTCTGCGGTGTACATATCTGATGCTGAGAAAGCCTTAATAGGGTCAAGTGGAATTTCATGCTTGAAGAATCTCATATGCTTGGACATGACCCAACTTCGGAAAATGAGTTGGTTGTGCCTCTGCACAAAGGCTTTGGAGACGTAGTTCCCGGTAGAAAGCGACCGCCGGCTGAGGAAGCCCGGCATTATCTGTCCTGAAGGGGAGTCCTGCGTGGGGAGGCGGCTTTCTGTCATTTAGACTATAAACCGTTTGCTGCATTAAATGCCTCTTATTCTTTTTGAAAGAGTGACTCTAGCAGCCTAGTATAAGTGTCTGGTTCTGTTTATTGAAACGGATAACCTGATCTACAAAGGAAAGAAAAAAATACGAAGTTTAGCTTTTGAGCAAGTGGTAACCATGACTCAGCTCTTCGCATGATCTCGACATTTCAGATCCTTAAGGGAGAGCAGAGGACGCAGCATCTCTTCCTAAATCAAAAGCTGAAGGTTTTGATAAAAATCCTCTAAATTGTTCAGTGAGTAACAGCGTCAGTGAAACCTCGCTCCTACGCACATCTCTTCCCAAGGTGAGTGCCTGCAGGCGGCCCCGGTGTCTAATCTGGTTTAACACAGCGCTGCCCTCACTGGTGTAGCAAGAGGATTTTCAGATGCCCTATTTAAACACGTACGGACTTGATGCCTTTGAAATCTCCACCCTCAGTCAAACCAGACCGACATTGACTGAACCCGACAGGTCCAGAAGTGACAGGGAGGGGGGAGAGGGAGGACAGTCAGACAGAAAGAGCAATCGCATAATGTCTCATTTTGTTGAGAAATCAGGCTAAAAATCATTAGCTAATTAAGATGATCATTTTTGCAGTTGAAACACAGTGTGTTTGTATTGACTGCTATATACATAATCAATAATAATATTTAGCATTGCCGTGGTGCTTTTCGCATGCAGCATGCACTGATTTAATCACTGACCAAGCAGTGCTGAGGATGAAAACCTGATGCCTGCACAGTTTTTACATAACAACAAAGGAGGCTTGTCTGACGAAGCCTGGATTGGGAGGACTTAACACATAGCGCACACTTATCACAAAAGAATGAGTAATTGTCTTAATAGAAGATATATTTATTTTCTTTTAGACACAATAGCTCACCCAATATGCACTCCATTACATCTGCATGCCAAAGATTTCATCCAAGCCCGCTCAATCAGCCGCACTTATTAACTTTGCTTTGTGTAAATTTGTGGATTTAATAACAGAGGAACTTTGGGAGCAGAGCGTCCAGCAATCCATTTACTGCTGGCAGCGGCCGGTTACCACACGCTTCAAAGGAAAGTACAAGAAACCCTTCGTAGACTTATAGGGAATAGCCTGCTCAGAGAAAAAGCCCTAATTAGTCAGAAGATGGCTTGTACCCTGAAGCACAGGAGACATTCAAAGGTAATTAAATATAAAGAAAATTAGCATGTAGTTCATGAACCACACAAGCAAGACGAAACAGTGCCTGGTAGCACTGAAGCAAACTATTCTGGTCGCACAGAAATTAATACTTTTGTTATTAATGTGACCTTTTCCTCAGCCCCAATTTAAGTCTGCAAGAAGAGGAGAAGGAAGGATGAGAATTCACGAGCAACTGCAAGAGACGCCGAGACTCGCCAGTGACAAACACGGGGTGAGGAGAAGGAAGAAACGGCAACCGCTGCTCAGCCCCCACCAGGCACCCGGGGAGGGGGCTGGACGCGGGGTGCCGTCACTGTGCCTGCTCCTGCCCAAATCCTGTGGGAAACACGCCAAACAGGGCGCCAGATGGTTTCCGCTTTGAAGAAAAAGGTGGAAAGGACCCCAAACAGCAGCTGAAGTTACTCAGGGGAAAAAAAAAAATAAAAAATGACTGCGTTACGGAGGAGGGCACCGTCTAGGAAACATGCCAGGCAGGTCGGATGGGTGCAGGGAAGGGCAAGGAGAGATGTAGAGAAGAACAGTTGAAATGCGAATTTCCTGCTGTACTCCAGTAATGTCCTACTCATAAGTCAGGATGAAGAGACTTAGAAAGAGCCAAAGACATGCAGGAGCCTGACAAGCAAATTAAAAGGAAGCACTGAAAGGATGAGAGACAGGTAAAATGATCTTGACAGCATAATACGAGAGGTAAAGTGTGCGTGATACAGATCATGAGAATAACAATGGCATCTCAAGCGCAAATACATACTTCTCCCCACCAAACCACACGTATGAGGAATTACAGAGGAGCATCGGTGCATATAAAAAGGATATGCAGAGTAAATTCAAAACTGTATTAAAGACTGCAGTGCTTGCCAACAGTCTCCACCAGCAGTGCACGTCGAGTTGTTGGGTTTTCCCAAGCCATACTACACTTTGCAAAGATAGAAGGTTTCCTTGGGGGGGGGGTGGTACCTTTTTTTTTTATCCCCTCTAAGCTGCAGGTATCTTTCCTCCTGGGCTATAATCTCTCATCGCAAATGCCCCCAGACAAAGGTTTCTCCTCTCGTCTCGCCATCAGGCCTTCACCAGAGGTCCCTGCACTTCGTGCTGTGAAACTGATCTCACTTTTGTACTTCAGCGTGCACAGTGACCTATTTCTGCCCATAAAATAGTCTAATCCTTGTCTCTATTGAGAGTGCCTCCTAATTTTTATCATTGTATCTGCCCAAGAACATTGATTTTTTTCAGCCCTGCTATTATTTTTCAAGCTGTAAATCAGTTCTCCTTTGGGAATCCGTGTGAAATACATCCTCCTACTCTCACCTCTCCTGTTTTTCTTTGCAATCAAACTTTTACGTTTGAATTCCTTGGCATTGCTTACAGCCCTGATGTGTGATTTCAGACCCTTCTGCGATGTGAGCATTTCTCTGGCATGTCCCCAATGTCCCAGACAAGCCCCGTGACCCCTGGGCGCAGTGGTCTCCGCTGGGTGACCATCCTTCCTGCTTCGGTGGAAAGGCTTGAAACTTCGGGGGAGGAACGGAGGTGAATGTCAAAAATCTCAGTATTTTTCACAGGAACACAATTCCTATGTCATTTCAGCTCTTATAATTTATAAACAGAGCAACGAAACCCGGGGAGCGCTGGGGGGGCAGAGCAGGGTGATTACCCCGCCAGACCTGGCAGGCGGCTGTGTTCCCGCTCCTGGTATCTGATACAACAAAAGCACACTCGGCTAATCCCCGCTGGCAGCTACCGTTTCAGCTTCTGGTTCTAGTGGCAACACAAGGCAGCTAACACCCCTTTAAATGCCTGGGAGATTCATGTGAAAAGAAATATGGGCGCCTAACTGGAAAAAAGCACTATGGAGCCATAAATCCCAAGTTAAACTAGGAAAGACCTCACACAGTACTGCAGGCAAAGAAAAAAGTGAATATATGTATAAAGGGTGACAAGCTGCATGTTTGCAGCCGCTCGTCTTTGAGCAGGATACCTTTTGTCTTTAATAAATATACACAGCTTTTTATATATGTCAATGCAGACATACAAAGCGATCAATAATACTGCTCAAACAGTAGATAGCAAGACTGAATGAGTAATTTTATCAGGAGTTTATCAACCTATAAACATGAAAGCCACAATGTTGGCTTAAAAAGCTACTCATAGCCAGTATAAATTAGGAATGACATGGCTAACCAAGGCATTACAAATGTACAAAAAAGCAGAACCCACCTTAGGTATTAAAAGACCACCACAATTATTCACCTGTTATTCAGACTATCTGTTATAGGTGCTTATTTGTCTGTACTGTCTGCAGGAAACCAAGGTCTGTCAGCCTTGGGTTATAGCTCGTCTCAGTTCTTCACTGTAGGTTTGGACGCAGGCCTCACGGTCGGTTCCTACATCAGCTGGCACCAAAGTCTGAAGTAGGTGGTTCAAAGACAGCCTGGCTTGGGGTCTTAACAAGACCTGACCTCAGCTGGTGCTCAGCCCATCCCTCTCCCACCACGGCCAGTCTTGGTATTTTCAATCACAAGCTGGAGTCCCCAGAATCATAAGATTTTAGAATCATAGAATCATAGAATCACAGAATAGTTTGGGTTGGACGGGACCTCTAAAGGTCACCTAGTCCAACCCCCCTGCCGTGGGCAGGGACATCTTCAACTGGATCAGGTTGCTCAGAGCCCCGTCCAACCTGACCTGGAATGTTTCCAGGGATGGGGCATCCACCACCTCTCTGGGCAACCTGGGCCAGTGCTTCACCACCCTCAGCATAAAAAATTCCTTCCTTATCTCTAGGCTAAATCTACCCCCCTTTAGTTGAAAGCCATTCCCCCTTGTCCTGTCGCAACAGGCCCTGCTAAACAGTTTGCTCCCATCTTTTTTAGAAGCCCCCTTTAAGTACTGCCAGGCTGCAATAAGGTCTCCCCGAAGCCTTCTCTTCTCCAGGCTGACCAACCCCCACTCTCTCAGCCTTCCTTCACAGGAGAGGGGTTCCATCCCCCTGATCATTTTCGTGACCCTCCTCTGGACCCGCTCCAACAGGTCCGCAACTTTCTTATGCTGAGAGCTCCAGAGCTGGACGCAGTACTGCAGGTGGGGTCTCACCAGAGCAGAGCAGAGGGGCAGAATCCCCTCCCTCGACCTGCTGGCCACGCTGCTTTGGATGCAGCCCAGGATACAATTGGCCTTCTGGGCTGCGAGCGCACATTGCTGGCTCATGTCCAGCTTTTCATCCACCAGTACCCCCAAGTCCTTCTGGGCAGGGCTGCTCTCAATCCTTTCATCCCACAGCCTGTATTGATACCGGGGGTTGCCCCGACCCAGGTGCAGGACCCTGCACTTGGCCTTGTTAAACCTCATGAGGTTCACACAGGCCCCCTTCTCCAGCTTGTCCAGGTCCCTCTGGATGGCATCCCGTCCCTCTGGCGTGTCGACCGCACCACTCAGCTTGGTGTCATCTGCCAACTTGCTGAGGGTGCACTCGATCCCGCTGTCTATGTCATTGATGAAGACATTAAATAGGACCGGTCCCAATATGGACCCCTGTGGGACACCACCCATCACCAACCTCCATCTGGACATTGAGCTGTTGACCACTACCCTCTGGATGTGACCATCTAACCAATTCCTCACCCACTGGGCAGTCCACCCATGGAATCCATACCGCTCCAGTTTAGAGAGAAGGATGTTGTGGGGGACCATGTCAAAGGCCTTACAGAGGTCCAGACAGACGACATCCGTAGCCCTTCCCGTGTCCACTGACGTAGTCACCCCATCATAGAAGGCCATTAGGTTGGTCAGGCAGGACTTGCCCTTGGTGAAGCCATGCTGGCTGTCTCGAATCGCCTCCCTGTCCTCCATGTGCCTTAGCATAGCTTCCAGGAGGATCTGTTCAATGATCTTCCCAGGCACAGAGGTGAGACTGACTGACCTATTTTCAAAAAGCTCATTTATTTACAGCCACAAGACTGGGGAGAATGGGGTTATCTTATGTGTAGACTCTCTCTCGTGCCTCTTCCTGCAGCTCCACCCCGGAGCAAGGCTGTCCCTCACCTTCCCGTTCTCGGGGCAGAGCGTCGGCTCTCCAGCCTGTGGCTTCGGCTAGGTGGCTCGGGCAGGCTGGGGGACCGGTGGAAAGCCAGCATGACGCCTTACGGCTTCCTTCACCACCCGCTCGCTGGGCAAAGTAGAACTCTGCTTCTACTTCCTTTCTAACCCAGGGAAACAGTTTATATCAGTTTACATTTCCAAGGCTATCATGGCAAGGAAAAGTGCCAGAAAGTTACTTGTTTAAAAACGAAAGCCTACTTTACATGTTTAGCTTCTCCAAACAAACGCAGCCTACACCATGTTTTGAGAGGCCCAAAGTCTAGCTCTGCGCGAGTGAGAGAAAAACTCAGGGCCTAAATCTTCTTGAAATACATGTTGAGTGTCTGTGATTACCAGTGGAAACGTGCCATAACACGTGTCAATCTAATTTTGGAAGCAAAATGTCCAACCGGATGGCGTATTGCTAATTTTTCCTCCTTCCCTGCAATTCTCTGCAAACCCTGTCATTCCCGCCATCTCTCCATGTCTGCAGCCATCAGCAACGCTGACGCCTGTACATTTAGCATTCGGGCGAGCTTGACAAGAGCCAGCACTTCTGATCGATGCCAGTGCTGCCGAAGGAGATCTTGATGAGATTTACAGGATTTACAGGAGTTTGCGCCTTTCTTTTCTCTCCCTCTCCCTAACCACGTCTCTGCAAAACGTCCCAAGCCATTGTTTTCTGCTTCTGTCGCTGTGCCATTAACCTCATTAGCCACAGGAAACAAAGAAATCGAGACAGTGTTTAACATGCCGAATTTCCAGAATGACTTGCTGCAGCTTTTGTCTGTACGCAACAAGAGGATGCCATGAGAAGAAGTGAAAGTTTGTCTAAATTAATCTCTGCGAATCAGAAATAAGAAACAAAGATAAACACTCATTAAAAAAAGCCTTATTAATTTCCTCCTTAGCCTTGATTTTTTGCGAGAAAAAAGTATTTACAGTCTGTTAAAGGGTCAAGATTTAAAATTTCAGCATTATGCAAACCTATAGTTACATAGCAGAGATATTAAAATATTAACACCTTGTAATTTATTTGATTTTTTTAAGGAGCTGGCCGTCACTCTTTTAGCATGTATTTGTCTGGTTTATCAAGTTTAACAATTGTGGTGTGTCTCTGGACTATGGGGCTAATATAATTAAATCCTATTAACACATCAGGAATAAAATCCTTTAATAGGCACATGAGGCTTTGAGAGGCAGCTCATTCCTGAGCAGATTTAATATCCTTAAATTAAGCAAGTGTGAATGGGAGGATGAATCTTATTAAAAACTTAAATCTGATTATATTTGAAAATTATTGGTTTCTTAATGTAATAAATTATCCAATACAGACTAGGACAAATAATATATCCTAGCTTCACATAACTCCACTCTATAACAAGTGACAAACGAAATTAAGAATGACTGTGGGGCAAAAAGGAAGGTCTTTTTATAAAAGTCATTTTGCATAATGAAATACTTAAATCATTTTAACAAACACGGGGGGAGGGGAGGGAAGATATATGTGCAGATGAGGGCATTAGAACAGGACTCATTTTTCCTCTTCAAAAAGGGAACGCAAAGACAGTCGGATTGGGGGTTTTTTTTCTTCTAAAAATGCCATTCTGACGAATTTGTTGTAAATTTTGAAAAGAAAAGCTGAAGCTTATGTTGGTGGGAGCTGATTCCTTTTCCAGAAGGCTAATGCAAATGTAAACCATCTGCCACACATTCTGCTGATAAAGCTGTACTTCCGAACAATGGACCAACAGCACTGGAATACTAAAACATTAGCTCAACACTAGGAAAAAGTTTTGAAAGAGATTATAACTTCCAGAAAATAGAGGTATTTTTACTGTTCTTCCACGCAAAGTGCAATTATAGTCTGCATATATATGTGTGTATCTACACACATACATTTTCTTCTGTAACATATACCGAGCATAAATCAGGAATACTGAGGAAGAGGTAAGGGTGTCTGTTAACAGGATCCTCTGCTAAGGTATAAATCACATTAAATCACTTAAACAGAAATACCTCAAAGCTTATAAATAGCATTGCTACTTTAAACGAAAACTGGAGATTACCATTAATCGTTAGCTACTGAATGTGCTCACGTCTCATAACATGGGGTCGTTGCACAGTGTTAGCACGTAACAGCCAAGCGAGCAGTAGTTTGACAATCAGTAGTCTGAGGTCTTTAATCGGGACAGCGGACACCGTCCAAATCCTAATGAATCAAATAGAAAGCCCTGGCGGATTTTTAATCTGGTCCTATGTGACACGTGTGAATGGAAGAACTGGGGACCAGAGAGCTTTACTTTTAAATCAGGTTAACCGGAACAGTTTCTGTTAATGCATGCAAACAAAAATAGTTAACCTGAAGAAAACACCACAAAAATGCTTTTATGGAGATATTATAAATCTACACAACTGATTAGATAACATTGCCCAAAACGGTCTCTTACACTGCTTTGATGCCGGTAGGCACCAATATAAGAATCTGTAGTGAGAAAGTTTATGATATTTCTACCGCGTAATGCGGCAGCTTGAAAGTGTTCCACCATTTCACCGCTGTAAAATACCCTTGAGTGCATTCCAAGCTTAGCGTGGGTGACCGTGTGTGGATCCACCACCACAACAGACCCGGATATAACGTAACATGACCTTAAAATGCTAATGATTTAACCAGAAGACTTCCACTTCCACTAGTTCCCCCCGCTGTGTTAATTATCCAGGCGTCAAGCCGGGGGTGGGAGGACAAAGTTGAAATTTCCCTAAAATGCAACACGAGTAATGCAAGAAATATTTTTCTTTTTTACGTACCTGCCTACTAGAGCCGATGTTTCAAACTGTAAGCAGGCAGCGGTAAAAGGAAGCCTCGATAACCCAAATCTCAGAGATATTTACATGATTCTGCAAGCCCACCTCCATGTGCGCTTCCGTAATTTGAATGTCTCCTTAGGTTAAAAGTGTCACTTAATTGCAGAAAAACAGATATAATTGTGACTTCTTTAACAGTAATTGTCTTGCTTTTACTAAAAATTGAGGTTAAAAAAAAAAAAAGATTCGTCTTTCTGCGATTGCTGCCTCAAGTTGTATGTGTATTTCAGATTACCAGCAATTTTCCCCCATTCTCTTTAATTTAAGTAAAATAGCAGATACATGTGTGTTCAATAAACAAAATAGGTTATTCTAGAATAAATAAAGTAACTCTCCCCCACCACCACCTTTGGTTGCCAGTACTCATTTCTCTTTAAATCTGAGGCAAAAAAAAAAACCCAAGTTCTGGTTGTTTCTTAGATGGATGACAGATTTTGTTCTAATTAATCTAGAGCACTGTGTATAGAAACGACTGCAAAAGCAAACATGTCTATTAACAAAAAGCAGTGATTACTGCTTGGCATTTAGCCAGTAACTCTACATAAGCAATGAATTGATGCCTGCAACTGTCTCGGTGCCATATGGGTTCTGCTGTAGCAATGAATTGGATCCAACGCAAGGTTAAGATGTGTCAAATTTAACTGGGGTTTAATTGATACTGGTAAAGAGGCTCTAAATAAAGAAACAGTGTGTGTGCTATTAGAAACAGGATGCATGTCAGCCTACATCCCCCAGCTTGTTGGCAACAAAACTATGCTGAGATATCCAAAGGAGTTTCCAAACTCCTTTTCTTTTTTTTTTCTTTTAAAGAAAAGAAATAGGCGGAGACAACAAAAACTTTAGGTTAACAGGTTTACTGGCACTTAATTGGAATTGAAGGACAGAACACTAATCAGGTATACAGCGTTACAGTCCTCATACGTTTCTGGTTTTTACATCCTAACAAATCTCTTTTCGCAGTGATGCCACTCATTTTGCCTGACTGAAAATCCAAGCTGACGTTTCCATTCACTTATGAAGAAAATATCCCTAAATTACACGAGCGGCGAGATTGCACAGCTTAATATTCGAGAGCCAGAAATGGTAAAGCTAGCTCCAAGAGAGATTATCTTTTCTTGAATAGCAACAAAATACTGTATGACCCCTAACCAGCCTCAGAAGTTGTGTATGATTGTTATTTCTGTTCCACTGACAGCTTTGGTGCAACGAGCCTTTTATACAAAGTGACACGTACTTAAGAGTGTAAAGACCTGAATTGCTCGGTGGGAGTGGATTAGTGCCTGGCCCCGGAACCACGGAGCTACAGAGAGTTGTTCCCATCCCTTCTGTGTTTGGAGTCGGCCAGCGACGATGGGGTGCCGCGAACGTCAGTGCCAGCCTCTCAGCCCAGGACCGCCAGCCTGGCTGGCTCCCAGCCTGCAAGGGATCCCGCTCCCCTCGTGCCACCAAATCTCACCCCGAGTGGCAGCAGCGTCCAAAAGAAATCCAGCACCGGTCACCTGCCAAGGCCCCCCCCCCTCCAGCCGTCTCCGAAAACGCTGCGGCGTCTAGGCTGCATCCAGAGCCTTCTCTCCTGTCCAGGCTCAAACCATGTCAGGCCTGAGCTTCTAAAGAGCCGCTGTCCTCAGTGGCAAATCATAGAATCATAGAATCATTGAGGTTGGAAAAGACCTCTAAGATCATCAAGTCCAACCATCGACCCAACACCACCATGCCCACTAAACCATGTCCCTAAGTGCCTCATCTACTCGTCTTTTAAATACCTCCAGGGATGGGGACTCCACCACTTCCCTGGGCAGCCTGTTCCAATGTTTCACCACTCTTTCAGTAAAGAAGTTTTTCCTCATGTCCAATCTGAACCTCCCCTGGCGCAACTTGAGGCCATTTCCTCTCGTCCTATCGCTTGTTACTTGGGAGGTGCTGATATTCAAAATAACAGCCCCCCCCCAGACCTGAGCTGAGGAAATGGGGATAAAGTGACATAGAAAGAGGAATGGAAACCGCTGTCGGTTTGCAGCTTTCCCCTGCACAGCCTTTCCTCCTTCCTCTCCCCCAGTGAGGAAGAAGATGGCAACAGGAACAACGCTCCTGAGTTTTCCACAGTTTTCAACATTAACGAAATTCTCTGAAAATAAAGATGACTGGCCCTTACCCTTCAGTTCTCACAGGATCAGGCCCAAAGGTACTGCGTATAATGACGGATGGGAGGCAGCAAAGACAACAGAGCCAGCCTCTTCTCGGTGGTGCCCAGAGGAAGGATGAGAAGCAACAAGCTCAAGCTGAAACACAAGGAACTTCACTTAAACATAAGAAAAAAAATATTTTTCCAGTGGGAGTGATGAAACATAGGAACAGGCTGACCAGAGAGGTCGTGGACTCTCCATCCCTGGAGATATTCAAAACCCGGCTGGCCCCAGCCTGGAGCAACCTGCTGCGGCTGACCCTGCTCTGAGCAGGGGGTTGGACTGGATGGTCTCCAGATGTCCCTTCCCATCTCAACCGCTCTGCGATTTGGTGATTCTGTAAATTAGCGCCGTTTTGACACCGAGCCCGAGTTCACCTTTCATGATACAAAAAAATATTGATAAAGCAAGCTGATAAGTAAAAATATGGAACTGGGGTATTTTTTAAGACTCCCTGTCTTCCATTTGTTACATTTCCAAAGATATACTGCTTCCTTCTAACTGTTCCTCACGCTCAAGTGGCAGCAGCCCATAAATATCCCTAGCTACCTTTCCTTAAAACTGCTTTGATTTACTTCCTTCAAAAAGAAAAAAGAAAGAAACCACCCATGCTGAGACCATGCTGAACCTGTGCTGGCTCAACGACATCCATCTTTCATATTTTAAATTTTGTTTTGGAATTAGGTCACCTCTTTACCTCGTATTCGAACAATGCCTGGTGCAGTGAGGTCCAAGTTGAAAGCCAGGATTTCTAGGCATAGCTCCACTAGCAGTAATAGTTACTTTATTCTAAGAACAACCCTGATATGTGAAATTCTTCAATAATATCTTTGCTTCTGCCTCCCAGACCAGTATATTTCAAGTTAGTGTTAATGACTAGTTTGGCATTTACACATCAAATGGTATCGAGCCTTTATTTGCTAGCCTTTAGTCTTTTTACCTCGACATTGAATTCTTGCAATATTCTATGGCTATTCTGACAACTTTTTATCATAATGTTTTATTGTGCAACTAACTTATTTTTAATAATCATTTTGGTGCAATTTTGGTACCTTTTGCCAGCAGTGGAAAATGTTTTCTAGTACTTGCAATGATTTCTTTTCACTTTGCTTTGCTGGCAATGTTCTAATCTCATAGGTAGCTTTCTGCATTGTTTTTAACCCTGCAGGGAGTAATGGCTGTGTGACATATTCAGCAAAAGAACCATTTACAGTAAAAGGACATTGTTCCATTACTTATATTAAGAAACAAAGACAAAAAACAAGACAGGGAAATAGGGTAAAACCAACGGTATCTATACAGCTAATGTTTGGTATTTGTCAGAAAGGCGTAACAGAGTTGTTCTCTGCATGCAGACAATGGAGTCAATACTATTCTACAAATAAACCCATGACAAAGAAGAAAAAGTTGTTCGTTGCTTATTAATGTTCCGTAATATTACGTGCTCTACATATTTCAAGCAAAACGCAAACCCCGGTCTCATGCAGCAAGGAAGGCAACAACGAAAGAATTATTTGCTACTGTATCTTTAATGCCCCGCTGACTGTCTTGCCTGAAAGCTTGATTTTCTTCCTCTCCGTCCTTTCAAACAACGCGTGTGTCTGAGAGACAAGATTGCCATGTTACTGCCAATTCTCTAATACACAGCCTTGCACACTGGAAATCAGTATGGAACACTGCACTCGCATCTCCCCTAACTTTTTACAGCCTTTAAATTGCCAGTCTTCCGACCACGTTTCTTCAAACAATATTGCCATCTGACTGATATCAATCAAACGTATTGCCCTTTGATGTCAGAACTCACAGAGTCATCCCACTTGACTGAATTTTGATTACCCCTGTATTCAGAAAAGTAATGTGTTGTTCTTCAAGAAATAAAAAAAGCGTAGCCACTGTGCATATTTAATAAAAGTACTATTGGCTCCTGTATTAGGAAAATAATGCCAAAAACATTAACTTTGAGATTCCAACTTTGCGTGCATGTTGTGCTTCCTGAGCGGAGGTAAATTTTTTATACTGTAGTATGAAATGGAGAATAAACATTTAGAGATTTAACCTTTAATATCAGGTTTTCATCCATCGTGGCTCCCAAATTTCCCACTAGTCCTACAGTACCAGTACAGAAGGGGACGTGCACCCTGTTACGATGTCCAGTGCTATTCCGTATGTATCACAGCGGGGGAGATGCTACCACCCATCTTTTTTTTTCTTTTTCTTTTAACGGGATGTACATGATTCAAAGCAAGAAGCCTTTGCTCAACAAGGAAAAAAAAAAAATACCAGAGATCAGATTTCCTATTGTTTAAGTCAGATGCAAAAAAACTGCACTAGCAGAGGCACAAAGGAAGGGAGTCCAACTAAAAGCCTCAAAAGCACTGATCATGATAACTGCTGCATTCAGTCAGTCCGTGTGGAAATTAAGAGAGACCTGATAGATTACAATGAAACATCACATAAGAAAAGGTCTACGAAACTGTGCTGAAAACTAGAGCCATAACTTGGAGGTTCTCTGATGCTAGGGTCTGGGGGTTTTTTGCATTTATGGTTTTTTCTGTGCTTTACTTCAACCCCTGCAGTATTCTCTTTCTCTGTGTTCTTCTCTCCGCTTCAACGAATGCGTACCTTTCCCTCACCAAAATAATACACAACTGCAAAAATTACATCCATTACTACCACACCCGCCTCCATCCCTCCGCCCTGCCAGAATGAAGGCAAGAGTAGCAGATTTATGTCTGTAAGCCAGAAGAAGAAATTTCAGCAAAATTACCTTTGCGAGCAGATATTTTAAAAGCTGTCCAAACAAATAGAGCCATTGGCCACCTTCCAGTCTGAGGCTGAGCTTAAGTATGTGTTGTTCTACTCCTGAGCAGGAAAGAAAGACCAGTTCCAGGGCATGAGATCAAAGATAGTCTGAACATATCGAAGAGAACTGTTTGCAGAGCAGGTAGAGACCAGCAAAACCCACTTTCTCCTTAAACGTTTAAAGTGCTGAGGAGACAGGGAAGATTTGCAACCTTAAGAAGGAGGCAACCCAAGTCACCATCAGGTGGAAATGGTTCCCAAACCTGTGGATAACAGACCTAAAAAGATTAGTTTCAAAAGCCCCCTTCTAAGAGATAGGACCTCAGGCAGCTAAAACTCTAATCTTTCCAGAGGAAAACATCTTTTGATAGTAAACTACTAGTTACAAAAAAGAAAAAAAAAAGAAGGAGGGGAACAACCAACAACCTTCTGTATCTTCCTAAGCTTCCTTTTTGGTCATTTATGTAAGTGAGTGGGTTTTAACCGGTCTTGACTTGGTTGTCGGTACGCCTGTGTTAGAGTACGCACCCCAGCATGCTGCTTAGACTCACTAAATCAGCACAGTTTCGATGGTCTGTATTTCAGACAGTGCTGACTGTCTTTTGCTTATGTCCCTCACGAAAATTCAGGTCTTTTGCAACGCTTAGCTTTTGCTGCGCTCTCACTCCATCACTGTTGCCAACACATAAAGTTCCTTGGCACATCAGGGCAGACAAACTGTTTCTCTGGATGGCTCATTTTTCCAGAAATGACATGTGTCACAAAGCACCTCAGACTCCTTAAACCCTGCATTCATTCCCAGCCAGTCAATATATTCTCGTGCCCTTGTATACAACCTTCAGTCCTTGAAAGGAAGAAGAATTAACTTTTATAAAATCAATCCTCAGTATTCCTAGCGTAACTGACTGTACTGTCACACCTAAAGCCTCGGCTTCTTCAAACAGCCTCCTCACCCTTTGGGGGGGGGGGGGAAGGATAACACCTACTTTCTTAATTCTCACCCTCAGAATAAGCATAATTATTTATGGAGGTAGCAAAACTCTTATGCCTTCAGAATTCTGTCCCCCTTTTGCTGGAGACAGACACTGAACACTCACAGCGTCGTTTTCCATTTCTGGGCCAGGCAAACTTCCCAGCCACTCTTCGCTGCGTCTGAGCGAGCAATGAGACTTGCTTGAGGCTATACATAATTCTTAAAATTGTACTTTGAAGAACGATTTTAACTCAAAAGGGTGGTGGGGTTTGGGGTTTTTTTTATTTCAGTCTAAATGGCTTATGGTGACGCATGTTTCTATCGGTCAGCTAAATGAAAAGATTGGATCTGCCAGACATTACAGTACATGGGTAGTGCCGATCAGAAAAAAAGCAAGATTTACAGCTGTGTGGGTAGTTTATGTCTCTGTTAGTCTTCTTCCTTAGTCTACATTCTCTAAGGCCATTAAAAACTTCTTTTGAGTTGTACTTATTACACAACTTTTAATATATTAAGAGAGAAATATCAGTATGAGTTTTCCTTGCTTCTTCAAAGCGCTGTTCTTGCAGACACACAGGCTCCCATCCCACAAGGAAACATTTCATGCATCCAGTATCCATCACAAACACTCCACTTACCATCCCAGTTTTATTGCCTGGCTGAGCGCGTTTAAGCCGAAACACCGGGGGAAACGCCAGGCGCCGCGGTAGAGACCTCGGCAGCGGAGGCGAGCGGGGCTGGCCTCGGCCTCCTCACCGGGGACCGATGTGGCAGAGCCACCCCCGCCTCCTCCCAGCCATCGCACCCTGCACCAGGGCAGGGTCCAGGCGCACGGCAAGGACGGGTGCACGCCCAAACCGGGAAACCACAATGCTCATTGCATTAGGAAATGGATTTCCATTTGGAAGCAGAAAAGGCTGTAGTGTTACAAGATCACTGTATTTCCTATTTCCCCAGCTCCTCACTGGCCCAGCCTCTCTCCTTTCCTCTCCCTTTTTTAATCTAGGAATGCTTTTGCCTTTGACCATAAACAAAGAAGAATATAGAGAGAGCTCAAGCATCAAAATCCTTCAATCCACAACCACATGTATGAAGTGCTTAACAGCTAGCACGAAAGAGCTCCTGAATGACAGTAGGAAAAGCACAAAGGTGACTGAAATGGCATCTACAAAATTAAGACTCAAATCTTTGGCACTTCCTAAAAGCATTGGTTGCAAGAAAATTGCACGAGTGGTGCATTAGCATGGGGAGCAACCCTCCTCCACGTCACTGACAAAACAGCCCACTGGTGGATGACTGGTAGATTTTGCATCATTCAGAAAAAAAAGTAAAAATAAAATTGAACGGTTATTATGTTCTGGTCATCTGTTAGAAAGCTGTTGGGAGACGACACCTGCTTTTCAGAAGAAAACCATACTTAAATGGGGCTTATACCTCTTTAGTGTAAGTGATTAATTTGTTAAGGCATGCTCAGGCACTGTTTTTTCAGACGTATTTCTTCTTTTCCCTTCTGGCAGCCTATCCATAAACCTGTTGGTGCAAATCTCATCCTCTGTAGGAGTCATGGTCTCCTTACATATAAGGCACTTCCACCACAAGGTGGAAATCATGATTTGGCTTTTCAACACTCCTAAAACACCAGTGTCCTGCTTCCTTCTTCAGCCCGATCCCAACCTCTTAAATAATTGAGTCCAAGTTTCCACGTTATGTGCAAATAGAGCTGTTGCTATTTAAAAGAACGCAGGGAAATTTAAGACGGTATATTATTTTAGAACAGGGTCGCTGCTCAGATATTAATGGCAATTAGGATACGCAGAGATATGCAGGCTATGGAGTGGTTTAATGAGGAGAAAGTCCATAACCTCCCCAGAAGATGCCCTAGCCAGTGCAGGACAGGTACAAAATCCAAAAATTAAAAACCTACCTAAAGGCTGCCCATCCACACACAGAGTGATTAGCGTGGGGGTTGGTTGCAACAGCCAGTTCTTTACTATAGTCTACTGAGTCCAGAGAAATACGGAGGTAATACGAAAGTTTCTTCTGGTGTTCTTTAGGGAATTAATGGAAAACCTAGGGAATATAATTAATTAAATAACATTTTGGTTGGACGGGATGTCCACTTCAGCGATTCAGAGGACAAAAGATTAACCTGAGAAGCTACTTGCAGGAGTTTCAAAAGTCAAGCACAAAAGAGGCTAGCACCAGAGGAAACAATAAAGAAATTAGTTTAGCCTATGATCCAGAGCACTGTATTGTTCTTTAAAGGCTTGCACAATGCTGGAAAAGTGAATGCGGTGCTGCCAGCAAACAGTTTCAACACTATGTTTTTGGAACGGCAGTTCTGGCTGTTGGTGCTCATTTAAAACTGGCTCTTGTTTCTTTCGTACCATGGCTCATCATGTTCTGCTGTCCTGGACCCATTCTTTCCCTCTTGATTTCATGTTTCTTGGATGCTCAGCCTTCAAACAACTTATCTTCCAATTGTCACATTAAACACAGGACAGCAGTACTACCCTTTGGTATTGTCCTTGAGTATTATTTTTTGAAGCCCTGTCAGAGGGTTTGACCTTCCACTCTCTTGCCTTGAGTCAATGGGTTGTCACCGAAGTCTATGCTGGGCCTTTTCTCTTTACATACTTTTCCATCCCTGTACTTTGTCCCTGAAGGTTGCTAACTTCCCAAAAGTCAACAGAGCATCACCTCTTACTGACGGTGCTACAGGCCAATACGTCCAGCTACATACAGCATAATTACACTCCCATGCAAACAATAGGTGTTGGGTCCCAGTGAGGGGTTTTACAAACCGTGTAGCTACCAATACTTCATTTCGGTTCTTAGCTGCTGTGACAATTACTTCCAGGAAAACTAAGCATAAAGGCTCAATTTTACCCTTCACCAGTTCAGAACCAATTGTTTTATGAACTCCATTAGGAAATATTTGTTTATAGACACGTTTCTCTGGACCAGAATATTTGTATTTCTCTACTATCGGTTAGGATTTCTCTTCCACCCCGACGCACTATGCCCACCTCTAGACAGATAACAGCACAGGCCAGGCACTATTATTTAATTGCAGCTACACAACACAATAATTTTGAGTCTATTATTCCCGTTCTGCAAGGTCGTGTAAAAAATTAGCTTTTAAAACAGTTACCTACTCAGGCAGTCTAAGTCCCGAAAAGATACACATTGGCTGTTTTAAACAGGAAACTTCTTAGAAAAGTTTTAGCTGCATAAAGTATTTTAAGTTAAAAAAAATACAAAGAGCAAACCACTGTATAGTTGTCTTTGTGACCAATTCCGCACTGCCTTGGCCCATTTCAGGGAAGCATCTCTGTTCAGAAAAGCAATCACGGACAAGTTCAAAATAAGCACTTGCTTAGATGCTACCTGAACGTAAGCAATATTCGGGCAGTTTTCATAAATCAGCAGCCTTATGAAGGACTGGACAATCTATATTTTTGCCTTTCCATTTTTGAATGCAGAATACAAGCCCGGTAGTCATTACAAAATATTGCCAACTGTGGGGTAATGGGGGCAAATACTGATAGAAGGACTTCACCTGCTTCTGCTTTTGGCTGTGCAATGTACTCACATCTCACGCATACGAAGGAGGTGAATCTCCCATTTCATTCGTTATTACACCCCTGATTTTAAGACTTTCTAGATTTTTTGCTAGGACTATGCATTTTCAAACAAAGCTTACTCCAAGCTGTCCCTTTGACAGCGTGTGGACCACCACAGCAGTTCTTGGAAATCTTTGTTCCTTGCAGCAGGTTCAGCCTACGCCAGTATTCCTGCACAGGTACGTAAGAGCTTGCAAGACAGGATGATATACGACACTGAATATTGCTATGAAGAGAGCATTCTCGCTCATGCATGCACGTGCAATAATGTGCTGCAATCACCAACAGTCCTTTCTATTTAAAATTTCACTCCCTTCTCACGTCACCCCCGAGGACCGGTAGAATAATAGAGATATCTGCAAAGGGGAGCAAGAGATCTTTACGGATCCTCCAGCCCTACCGTAATTTACTGCCTTTACATCCCACCCTGATGGCTGGTTGCTTCCTTCATCACCACCGTTCTTTTTCCATTATGACAGAAAACGATGAGGCAAGAGGAAAAGACCTGCAATCACGAAGCAAGCCAGCGATAGCCCGGCTAATAACATGAAATAAAACGTATTGTGCTTCCCTGCTCCTGTGAGAGAAAATGATGAAGCACAAACCCAGCTCTCATCATTCAGCAGTCTGGCTTAAGGAAAAAAAAAAAAAAAAGGGAAAAAAAAAAAAAGAAGAAGAAAAGAGACACCGCATGACAGCTGAAGAAAAAGATTTTGGACTGTGTCACAGAAATTGTTCTATTTTCCGTATTATGTAACCGACCGTTTTTAGGTCTGTCTTTGTACCCACACCTGTGAAGTTGTCAGACCTGATAAAATCGAAGGGATCCTACAGTATTTGACGATAAATCACCTTCTCGGCAAGCAAATCATGTTTCAGCCATCATGTTTCAGAAAGCACATGCATGTTCTGTTTTGCATGTGGATCGTTCCTTCCAATAACTCATAAGCAAAACTTCTCCTCATTGCATTTCCTACGTTCCAAGAAATACAACGATGATTGCAATGTGGGAGATAGTTGCTTTCTTCTGTTTACCTATTTGCTATAAGACTGCTCAAAACAGCAACAGCAACAACTTTATTGTGTTTAGGCTTTTTCCCAAAAGCTAAAATGTTAGAAATATAATCCAATAAAACAAAGAAAGTCTTTGCAGTCCATTTCATGATCCTTCAGTAGACATTTTATTTTGTCAAGCGGGTTTTTACCATTTTTTCCAAAACCAAAAAGAGCTCTCTATCGCCTCCCAAAAAAAAAGAAAAAAAGGTTTGAAAAGCTCTGACTTTCAACAATTTGTTGCCCCTTGTCATCTTTTCTGACAACGGCTGGATTTTACCGTCCAAACTTTTATTTATTCGGGGCATTAACAAGAGCAGCCAAAACCAGCCTAAAAAGCAAGAGAGGCCGCCAGAGCCCTCCAGGCACAACGCTCACCGACGTAGGGTCCAACGCCGCACAGCGCCGGGCACCGACGTGAGACGGGGTGAGCAACCCAAGACGCGCTCGGCACGCAGATGTTTGCGGAGCCTCTTGCAACGGGAGGTGCCGGGCGACGGCACGCTTTGAGTCACGCTTGGTCCGCACAGTGATTTCAAACGGGAACGGCAGAACTCTCCCCCACCCAGCCCGAGCCACAGGATTTTCGGAGCTTTTAAAGAAAGTGAGGGGTTTTCAGTCTCTGCTACTCTGTCTCCAAGCGCTCCATCTGAACACCAAGTGAGTACCCTCGGGACTACAGAGGGAAGAGATCGAAACCTCTTCTGCCAAAGACGTTACCAGACTTCCCTGTTTTTCGCCCCTATGATTTTATAATTAAGTAAACACCATTTTTTTAAGAATATGGCAAAGCATTGGATACAAGCTGAGTAGGTATGTTATCAAACAGGGTTTTTTTTCTTCAAATTATTTCCTTCCATCTTAAATACATCATATTACATTCAATTTGCATGACTTCTTTTTTTTTTTTTTGCTATTTGTGTTATCTCTGCCTTACTGCGCATACAGAGACTACATATTCTTTGCTATTTTACAGAGGAGCTCTTTGAAAATAAGCAAAGGCCTAAGTCAATTTATGAGATACAGAAGTGTATTAGCCCCTGAAATTGTAGCTTCCCGTATTACTGTAGGTCCACGTTTCCTTGCAGCATTTTCATTTTTATCAGTGTTTTGTCAGAGTACAACGATGAATGGATGTTGCATACCCTCAGGCTCACAAGCAGTTGAGAAAAGATCTGCCATTATAGGACTATACAAATGCTAGATTTCAATAAATACACTGTGTCGTGCAGCTGTATAGAGCAGGCATATATAACGTGTTAGTATTAGAGGCACATGCATATTACATAACTTCATTCTAATAATGCATTTACACCTTGATTTATTCAAACTCTGTGTGATGAGCTTAATTATAAATAGAGACAAATAAAGAAGTGCATCATAATCTTCAGCTCAGAGGCCAGCACCTACCGTGGTGGCCTTCTGCACAGGGATGAATTTTGCTTTTAAAAACCGCTGTGCACCGTAATTTGGGAGGAAATAACCTCCTTTGTCATGTTTGCATCTATCCAGCAAAAGGAAGTTAGCGACTAATGCTTGAGAAATCTTCCACAATGAAAGAATCCATTTCCTCCATATACTTTGATTTACTCTCTCTTATTATGGTGGTGTATTTTGATAAAGGACATTGTACCTGTCTATCAGGCCCGGTCTCAATCTTCGTAACTAACCCAGCTCCTGAAATACTCAGGCTTCACGCAAACCGTTAGTATTTGTACACAACCGCATTACCAACTGCTGCAGAAATAAAGCAGCTCCTTGCAGCCAGGCTACCCTTTAAAAAGCCTCAATATTTTCTCTCACAGGGAGAAATAGAATCAAGACAAGGCACCAGAATTCATCCTGCAAAGCGATATTCATTGTGTAACTTTATGGCAGCAACTTTATTTCCTGCCAGTTGCCAATATATTGCGTCACGAGTTGCTTGCTCTCAAGATCGGTACAACTTGTTTTTTTCCTCACACGGTTTTCCAATACACCCAGTAAAACGGGGAGAGCCCCCACGTAGGGTCCCTGTTCTGCCAGGGAGGGGTGCGAGGGGGCAGTGGTGGAGGCGCAGGGGCTTGCCCTGCCACCGGCGCCGCGGAGCCGGGCACCGTCTCACGCAGGGCACTCCCGGCACGAACACCCAGGTAGCAGGGATCCAGCGCGCCCTGACTACAAGTCCTTCCTAAAAACACCTAGCACGCAAAGCTCTCCCCTTCCCCGTCCCGGCACGGCACGGCCCTGTGCTGGGCAGCCAGCGGGGGCTCGCCGCACGGGAGCCGCAGTCCTAAACCTCCACAGTCCCCTCAGTCTTCTTCCCATCTTCCCTTCCCCTCCCGGCTATCTGTATCTCGAGCTATCTCAGCACGCCGCAGAGACGCCTCGCGTGCCTCGCGCCCTGCAGTCCGCACCCAACCGCACCGAAAGCCACACCGGCGGCCACGGGCAGGGAGGCTCCTGCGGACAGCGAGCAGCCTGCGCAGAGACCCCGACCAGGGCTTACAAGCCGCGTTTAACGTGAATGCTACCACCTACTTGGCTACGACCTGTGCCTAAATAACAATTAAATACCAAAAAAAACCACCCCAATTTTAACTCTAATTTGAGTATCTTTACAAACACTTGTTGAACGGAGGCAACAACTTGCCGGGAGCACATGATGCTCCAGGAGTCCCTGCGTCACCCCTCGGTCTGACTAGCAGCATTTATTCCCTGCAGCCTATTGCTCGAAATGGGATAAACGCTGAAAAATCTCTTGACTCACAGCACTCAGGAGCCACAGTACAAAGCAATGTTTGTTTTCGAAATAAGATTACAACCTATACAGTGATTCTTAAATATTTGCATTTTATAATTGTTTCTACAAATGAATTGGCAAGTCAATCCACACCGGGAGGGGATTCTCCCCCTGCAAAGGGAACGAGCTTCAGAATTTTAACAGGATTTTAAGTTCCCTTCTTAGTGCCTGTGAGCCCTGGTCACTTTTCCTCTCTCGGAGCTCTTCCCTCATGATGTGTGAGGGAAAAATTACTGATTTTTCCTTTGCGTGTCTTCTTACTTGGAGGTGTGTGGAAAAGGCAGCCATTGCCAAAAGGAACAAGACTGGCAGGAATAAAGCGACGGTCCATTTCAGAACAGAGGTGGTGTTTCATTCAGAATCCTGCAGTTCCTTCCTTGTATCGTACAAGAGAGTGAATATACTTAAGGCGATGCTGCCACAAAGAGGCAACGTGCTCCAGCTCTTGCAGCACACAGAAATCCACCCATCGGGTTCCAGACAGAAGGACAACCAGTCTTACAAATACTTTCTACGTTGATATTAAAGAAATCCCTAGTAATACTGGGGAAACCAGAAGAGGTTTAATTAGCCCATGACACCAGGACAATGCACACCCTCATGGGTGCTTTTCCTGAAGTCCAGGTGTCTGGAGTGCCGATCCCAGATGTTCTCTTCATCCTGCCTGACCCAAGGACATGCGGAGGCTGGAGATCCCTCCCCAGGCTGCTGAACGGCAAATCAAGAGTACGTGGAGAGGAACTACTGAGACACTTCTCCCTCCTTCCTCATACACCATGGAAAGAAAGGGAGGGAATCTCAAAAGGTTAAAAAAAAAAAAATCCAAGTCACAAAACAACAACCACCCGGCAGCCCAAAAGGGAGGTGGTCGACCTACCAGCGCACAAAGCAGTGACAGCATTATGTGGAGACAAAAAAAAAACCACCTAAGGCTGTAGCTCGTGGCCAAAACACCATCAGACAGCCTTCCACTGTGCTTTGTGGACATCCTACCCAGCACCAAGGCTGGTCTCCCAGGCCTCCAGCACAAGGGCTGCCTCTCCTAGGAGAAAGGGAAAATGGCATGCACAGGACTTCACCCAGGAATAATCACTCTCAAGCCCTCCTCGCCCCCATTCCTTTCCACATACTCCTCCACCCAGACTGACACGCGTACACGCTTTAAGGTTTTGCTCCTTTTCCGCAGTGAGTTGGCCTCTCAAAGGGGAATTTGGGCAAGAAAACGTCAGGCAGAAGTTGGTGCTGCAAACACATCACCCAGCAGGTCCTCCCGCTCTGCCAAAGGGCAAGTGCTGTCTTCAGGACAAGCTTGCTTGTGGAGTAAACCAGGCTGAGGAGAGAGAAGATAAGCATACCTAAAAACAAAGGAAAATAAACACATTTACAAACATCACAAAGAAGCTAGCCACATTTACCTGCCACAAAACAAGTCCTCCATTACTGAAACGACGATCAAGGGCACACAACGAAGCCCAAATGTGCTTAACCTAGGCAACTAGAGGTGTATTTCAAACCAAGTTGGATCAAGTGCACACGTTTAAACCGATCGCAGTAGAGGTTTCCTTCTCCATTTTGGACATCGGCTCCTTTCTCTCCTTAGCCCGTGTACCTGGCAAGCTCCCTGAGATGTCTCCCAAATTCCAGCAAGTATACCAATTTCTGAACATTTGAATGAGGCTGTTGCTAAGCAACACCTTTTCTCTCTCTTTCTCCCCCCCCCCCTTTTTTTTTTTTGGTTCAATTACACTTAAAAAATCCAGGATGTGCTGGATGTGAGCAGCGAGAGATGTTGCTTAAAGTTTTGCTAATGCTACCACAGATACTCTAACAAAAAAAGTTAAGCTGTGAAATTTTCAAGTTTTTAACCAAAATAGCGCCTCAAAAGCAGCTCGCTTCTATGGGAGACTAATCTCTGTGCAACTGTATTTCCCATATTCTCCTCAGTCTTCAAATGAAACACAAGTTTGTTTGTTAATAATATGATGTTACTAATTCTTACCTACAGCCCACCCTATACTTTTGGGGGCTCCAGCGCTAATCAGCTTTCTTACGTCCATCCTTTCTTTCCCACACGTACTTCAGCTCACGTGTGTGAAGGTTGAAGGACCCTTTGCCCTTACTGAGTTATTGTAAGCGCGTGAAATAAAAAAATCCACGTAAGAGACGACCCAAAGCACACAACACTAATGGGGGATTTTCTTTTAATTTCAAGAGATTTTGGATCGGACGCTAAGAAAAGAGTCGAGCCATTTATAAATTTCCTCGCAGACGCTGCACATAAAATTATGAAGCGGTTTCTGTAAAGTGGCTCATTAATTTAAAAGGGTGGCTGATCCCTGAAGGGAAGACCCACTTCAACAGGAAGGTTCTGATGTCACACCGGGATTTCATTAGCGCACCGGCTAGAAAAGATGCTAAAATAAAATGTAAATAACTAACTAATTATGCATGCACTACAAAATGGAGCGCCTCCAAAGTAATTAGAAATGTCCATACATGGCAGTCGGAACTGTACGCTGAGCACAGAGGGTTCGTGCTCTCCAGCTACGACGACTGAGTGATCATGGAGAGTTTCTGGGCTGCGATGGGGCAAAAAGAGATGGCATTTCCTAAGTGTGCTGCCTGCGACTAAATTTAAATTAGTAAAATTACAGGGGATTGAACCACTGCCAAACCAAGACATTCTGGGTTCATTCTTGTCTATCGGAGACCCCCGTTAAGGAAAGCTGAAATCTTACGCTAGCAGAGAGAGAAAACTGGGTTGTTTTTAACAGAGCCGAACCTCAGTAAAGACAAATAAAGTGCTGTATATTGCCAGTGACAATGGTGGGAGCTACGAGAGAGGATGAACACAGTGACAAGTCAGGAACTAAGATGTTTCCCCTTCCCTTCACCAATTAAAATTGTCTTTTATTTTTGTGTCATTATTCTACCTGTAAAACCAAAGGAGTCAATGTAAATGCTTCATTATTTTTTTAGAACTCCTTGTTAGACCTTTTTAATTCTTGGCACAAAGAGATGTCATTTTGAAATTATTTTCCTTCTAATGAAAGTACCATCTTTGCTAAGAGATGTAGGAAACTTTCTTTGTAGAGAATACAATTATGCAGAATGGCACAAATTTTGCTGTTATTTGAAATCCTAAAACTCCCGTGGAGCTATTGAAGGTACATGGGCATTTCAGAGAAAAACCTATTTTAACTCTTATACACTCTCCACTTTTTTTTACAGCAAGAGCTGCCACTTCCCACTCAATTCTTCTGCTAAGGCATCGCTTCTCCTCTGCTGCAAACTGAACGGAGCCCCGTTCTGTCACAGCGATGCGACGCTCGGTACCCTGGCCAGAGGTTTTTGTACCTGAAGTCGGGTCACACCTGTAGGAGCGTTATTAGCAGCCAGCGTAAACACCGGGCAAGGCTCCTCAGTCTAGTTGTTTCCCTTCTCAAGCCTCCCCCTCCATTTTGATTTAGAAATTGTTACGCTGGGGAAGCCTCTCACGTCTCTCGTTCTTGGCTGGGTGTCGTGGGTGCTGCTGCTACACACATCTTTCTTTTTTTCTTTTTTTTTTTTTTTTTTTTTTTGGTCATGTCATAGTAAAACAAGAAACACCTTTCAGTTTTAAGGTTCTTGATGGTTCACGCTGTTGGGACCCGAGCCACGGTGTTTCCTCCTATAGGTCAACTTTCTGCGCTTCATGCAAATGTCTGTCTCGTTGTTGCCTTTGTCATATCTATTCACAACTTCTTCTACTCCTCCCAGCCTACACCTGAAAATGCTCCTATCGAGTAAAGCCAGATTCCTCCTCCTTTCTTCTTTTCAGAGTTATTCAGAGCCTGACATGTTACAAGAGGCATGCCAGCTCAACCAGCAACAATTTTAGATATGTTTGTACAATTCCTCACAAGCCACAGGTCTCTTCTGTTTAAACCGTACTGGATTAGAAACCCCTGACCAGCGTCTCCCCGAGGCCGGTCTGTGTTTTACCTCTCTTGCGTCTTTAGCTGGAAAGCAGAGCTCGGCGACATCCCGAACCGAAGTCCTGCTTCGAAATGGCATCGAGTCCGCTTACCAGGTACCCCCCTGCAAAATGAAAGCAGCCGACATCACGCTTGTCATCGTAACCTACATTTTGGAACGGGTCATGCTAGATAAAGTGTAAGCTGCTTTTACAGCGTGTTTTTGAGGTATTTCTCGTCAGGTTTCAGACGTACGCTCCTGGAGAAAGCACCGCGGTTCCCCCGCGCTCCCTTCGCACTCCCCTCAGGCCAGCAAAGTCTGCTTCATTAATAACCAAGGTTAAAAGACAATTAAATTTGAGGCAAATAAATACAGTTTCCCAAACGAGGAAAGAGCCAACGGTCTGGAAGAGCAGTGCCTTCTGGTAAGGAGATCCCAAGATCATCGTGGGCTCGGCTGCAATTTCTGTGCGGTTTTTTTTGAAGCCGTGATGCGCGTTTACCTTGGGTGGTTGGGGTTCCTGGCGCAGGGGCGATTTTTGCATGTTTTAAGGGAGAGACCGTGCTCGTCGGGACGGGCAGCGCAGGAGCGAGGCAGGGCTGGAGCCGGGGACGCCAGCCGGCCCGGGCTGCAGCAGAAGGGACGGACCCTGCGGCGCGGGGGGCCGAGGAGGGCTCGCCTCGCGCGAAGCCCCAGCCTCGCCGGCAACGTATGTTACATACATAGCATGTGGCGGTTGCCATGGGAACCGCCTTCCTCTTCCCAGGCAGCGTACACAGATGCGTGCAACCCACCAACCTGCTCGTTGTAAATCATCGCTTTCTCGGGGCGTCGATAACTTACGAAGGCTCCTTTCCAGAAGTTGCTTGAAGTGGCATTAAATAAACTCTTTTTTTTTTTTGGGGGGGGGGTATTATTGTAATTACACCTGTGCCAAGAAAGGCAGGTGTCTGCCCCGAGAGAGAAGGGGAGCGCGGGGGGCGGGATGGTGGGGTGCGCTGGGGGGCAAAGGCCGTTAGGCACCCCGTCCTTCGGAGCTCCTGCATGGCCACGGGAGCAAAGGGACGCAGTTAAAGGAGGGACGTCCCATGTAGAAACATGTATCACGGAAAAACAATTTCAGCTTAAATACACTGGGAATATTGCGAATTGATTGATCGATTATAGCAGGTTTCACTGGAGCCACTAGTGTAAGTAAATCCTTGAAACCCACGGGGTTTTTTTTTTTTCATAGCATGTAATTTTAAAAACCACCTGCAAGTTTAAAAACGTACCTAGGTTGAAGCTGAGAACTGAGGACAAGGCAGGAACAAGGTGGGTTTATTTTGCGATGATTATTAAATAAAAATAAATGCTCTTTTAGAAGTTTTAGAAGTGAAAAATAAACGGTTTAATCATGCCGGTGTACGCTGTATACCCTTTCAGAATTACAAAAAAAAACCCACCCCACGTTAGAAATCCTTTGTGCGTAGAATTTAGTTACCAGAATAAAATAAAATAAAATAATCAGTGCATTCACAGTCAGTTACTTCTTTGCCTTAGTAAACTCTCCAGAAATAAACATACAATTATTAAGCTAGAAATCTGCTCTGTTGAAGTCGAGGGGTGAACACTGGATTCTGAAAAGACAACAGATCCAAAGGGCAAAACACACTCAAATTTCCCTGGGAAGCGTTTGCTGCGTGAGCAGAGCATTTACAGCTCTCTATGTGCAGTCTTCGGAATTTTCTTTTTCTTTTTCTTTTTTTTTTTTTCCCCTTTTTTTAGAAAATAAAGAAGGGGGGAGAGCCGCTTCTGGTTTACAGGCTACAAGACGGGATTTGCAACATGCCATATTTTGTGTGGTCTAGCAAGCTACTACTGGTTCAGGGAGCATGCTATTTGCAACTGTTTTCCCGGGTAATAGCACCACGTGCAAGTGTTTTATACCCGAGTCATATAGAAGGTTTATAATCCAAATGTATAAATACTCAAATGACCTTGTGCTAAAGCAGGTAAGAAATGCTAGAGGGAAAACAAATAACAAGAAATCACGTTTGGGGAAGGAAAAAAAAAAAACCAAACCCACCAAGGAGAGGGAGGGAAGGTGCTGCTGCTATTTTTCTAATGCAATGAGGTGGTTTGCGAGGAGCTTTACATTCCTGGAAGATAATGTTAAATTATAACCATACTTTATCCATTCAAATCATTAACAAGATGATTTAAGCTATCTCCTACTGAGGACTTGATCTGGGGGTAGGAACACACGGGAAAGAAGAAGGTGCTTCGCTGCTTGCTATATTCTGGAAGTATTACTTAAATTACATTCAAGTCATCAGATAATTAGGAACTTTCTTTTCCTTTATATTTATATGGAATATTTATTGAATTGCACAGTGTGCTTTTACAATAAAGTGCTTTTTACATCGGTTTCTTTGTTAATCCAAAATAAAACTGACAGTTATCCTTTTATAAGCTATTCCGAGAACATTTTCTCTTCTTTGAAACTGATTGATGCACTACTTTAAATGTTCCTGCAAATATCGTTTCAATTCAAGTTTCTGCATAATGTAATAAGAAGATAAAAGAATTCTATACTTCAACAAGAGACATTACAAAGCAACTAGAGACATTATCAAGGGCATTAACAAGCTCCTAATAGCAATAAAACCTTTTAACTGTCTGATGTAGAACATGCTCCCACCAAACCACCACATATTATGGTAATTGGCTCCAATTTCTGAATCTTTCATTGTAAAGTTACGAAGAGTTAGGTAGAATTGAAAAGTGAACCTGGAATCCACGGTTTAGTTGCTTATCTTTTTTTTTTTATTATTGTTATTACGGTGTTTTCTTTACAATATCCAGAATCGGCATGAGTCCCAGCTGCAGCAGCAGCATTTTATACTCCGCTCTAAGGTTGCTGATTCTCATCTCATTCTTGTTTCTGAATATTTAAACATACGTGGGTTTAGTCCTTCTAACAGCTTATCATTTAAAGAGTATTACAATGTGTGAATTAGTCATATTTCAGCCACTTCATACGTTCATTCACTGGAACACTGGAAGCTTAGAAAATGAAATATAACTTAACTTCAAGGCTCTAATTTACCTTCGGAAATAACGTGGGGGATGTTGCTGATCTTTTTCGGGTTCCCCTCTCAAAAACATAAAACTCAGGCTTCATCCAGGGTCCCATGAAAATAAATACAAAATTCAGTAAACTATGAAAACGAAACCAGAACCTGCAGCAGGAAAGCGGAGGAGTGACGCGAGGCTCTCTGCTGAGAGATTAACCTGCAGCGTAAAGCCATGCGTCCTGCTGACACGTCTATCATAGCACGTCATTCTTCACGGGCTGGCAACCTGTTTCCTTGAGAAGGGCAATCCTATCGGTATCTAGAATCGTGCTCCGAAAAAGCAGGCGTCATTCCGTGTCTCTGGAACAATCCTGGCTTAATGGACAAGACACCAAGAAACAAAGTACAGCAAAAGAAACTCCAAGGGGGGGAAAAAACCAACTAAACAAACGAACCGACCCCATAATGTTTCCAGCCCAAAGCTTGGCCTTCAGACACCACAAAACCTGTCGGGCTGAATCTGCGTTAAAACGATCGGCTTTTGGGGCGTATGCGTGATCTTTCTTTGCAGAAGAAACGCACGCTGGGAACACCGAACGGGATAACTGGACCACACACGTCTCTTTCTCAGAAGAGGGAGGAACTACCTCGTTTCTGAAGTTCTTGCTGATGGCGTGAAAGAGGATCACTTGGACTTCACCGAGATCGTAAAAGCACAGCGTGCAATTTCTATCTGCTCTGGAAAAGTAGTTCCACAATTTCCTGTAACGTTTAATGGCACAATCCTTTCATTACAGTGTAAATTGAAGTAATCCTTTATTATTGCCATTATCAAAGGCTGCCTTAATTAGACTCACTTAAAGGTTTGTTGAGGTTTTTGACAACAGAGCACACAACTATTACACAGTTACAAACATGCTTTCAGCACGGTTACTAACAAACCTCCCGAAGCCTACTCAGAACTAAAATAAAACCGGGACAAACAAACTCCTGTTCCCCAAAACTCCGTGGGTGCGCTCTTCCCACTGCAGCTATTGTAAAAGTTTGGGGAGACAAAAGAAAAGCCTTGAGGAGCGACAGAAACAGAATAAACCTGCAACGACACCAATTATGTAGGCGAAACATTTTATCAAAACATTGAAACCGCCGTGACTTCACTTTCACAAAACATGAAATGGAGTTTTTTGCTTGACACCAGATTTTCCTGTATAAATGCCACCGAAATCCGCATAGCCTTGCCTTTTGCTCATTCCAATCTACTGTACCGCTGGAGTTAACTCATTAACTTATTCCAATCTAGTGTACCGCTGGTGTTAACTCATCAACTATTACAAGCGGGGTATTAGCCTTGTGAAAACAAAAATGGCACCACTCAATGCCATGTTACCTTACGCATCTCTGCAGCGAATCAAAGCCTGCCGCTAATGCTGGTCTCTGTCACGGCTCAACCTTCCGAAGGGTGGCATCGCTAAAGGCGTTTTTAGGGCGTTTTAGAAGAATTTCATCGTTAAAGCAGTACATTTTCAAGTCGTTATTTTGCAGGAAACAAGCAGAAAGAAGGCAACAATCCTAGAGCGTGGGAAGGGGAATAATCAGGCGCCACAACGCTGTCTTTAGCATATAGCCAAGACAAAAAAAATCTCACTGATAACCGCCTTCAGAAAGGGAGACGCGTTAGCGATCCCCTGCAAACGCGTTCCCCTTGGGTGGTCGCTAAGGCTTGAACGGCAGTCGAGCCTTTCCGACAAACCAGCGGGTTTGGACCCAAAGTTTCCATCACCGCGGTAACGTCTCGGAGCGAAAAATAAATAAATAAATAAATAAATAAATAAATAAATAAATAAATAAATAAATAAATAAATATAAAATAAATCATCCCGAGCGGCATGGGGAATTAATTAAAGCCCGGGTTAGGCTTGCCGGCGGGGGGAGGCGAGGGGGGCCGGCGGGGGAAGCGCCCCACGGGGCCCGGGCGGCGCGGGGGGGGCGGCGGGGGGAGCCCGGCCGCCGCCGCGGTCCACGAGCAGCCCCTAGCGGAACCCCGGGAAGGTGGCGCTTAAATTCCGCCCCCCCTCCCTACCCCCCGTTTCCCGGCAAAAGGGCGGCCCCCGCCGCCCAACAGCCGGCGGTATGGGCCTCGCCGGGTTTTTTGGGGCGGTTTGGGGGGTTTTTGGGGGTTTTTCGCTCTAGGTACGTGCACGCCGCAGGTGGAAACTGCCCTCGTCGGCTCCGCTCAGCCCGTTCTTCGGAGCAGCCCCCCTGGGAGTCCGGTGCCGACCGGCCTCTCTTTGTACTCCCACCCAATTTTTCTCCTTCTGGCATTCGGGGGGGGGGGGGGATAAACGGGGAATGTTCAAAAACGTCGATTCGTCTCGTTAAAACGTCGTTCTCTCTAAAACGAAGATTTAACAGAGAAGCCGCCGTCCCCGAAGCGGGAACCCTGATAAAAACTTCCTCTTCAAAACTTCCTCAAATCGTGGCCCTTGCCGTGTTTGCGAAGGCCGTCCACGATATTTGGGGTGCAACACGGCCTTTCTCAGGCGATGAAACTCTCGTTTAACGAAGACACCAGGAGAAGCCCCGAAGTGCCATGCTTCACGGGGAGGGGTGAAACGCCCGTGCAAGTGGCTAGCTGCCCCCAACCCCGGGGAAGAACCGCTGCCGGCCCCTTCGGGGCTGCCCCACTCCCGCAGCGGGACGTGCCCACCCAGCAGGAAAGCTGCGGCTGGGCGCTCCGCAAGCCTGGGCCCAAATTCAGTCCTGACAAAGGCCGTTGCGGTCCGCAAGCCTGAACTGTTCTTCCAGTACACAGGAAAATGGAAGTGGTTGGATCAGAGAGTTTCTGCTTACAAAAATCAGTTTGATTATGATTTAGAGAGAGCAGCGAAATCACATAAACCACTGAAAGGGGGATAAAAAGCTCCTTTGTAAGCTTCTACTAAATGTTACTTTATTTGAAGAAGAACGGGAGGAATGAGTGTGAGGAAAGCAAACAGTGTGAATAAACTCAGCCCTAACTAATGATTAATAATTGCTACTTACCTGATATCAAAAGGCACCAGGAAAGCCCTGGGGGACAAAGCCCTCGCAGGCACTGGGCTGCTGTACAGAGACTCGAGGGGGTTCGTGCTAAACCCCAGCCAAGGGGTCATCAGGCGCCCGCACGAGGTATCTCTACGTGCTCTTTCCTACGTCCTTGTAATCCCCAAAACACAGAGGTGTGGACACACTGAGCACGAAGTACGGGAGCTGCTGCGCAGTGCCGGGTGGGTGTGCAAGCACGGCGGGCAGCTCAGGAGCTCAGGCCACCTCACAGCGACCCCCTTGGATCTACGTATCTTGCAATAACCTCCTCATGAGGACACGCCAAACCACCACACACCATCTTCTCTCCTCGTCCTGCCTCCTTTTTACAGAGCGAGCTGGATGCTGTTTCTAAGTGCTTGGACACATCACTGGGTTAGGACAGCACGAGCAGCTCGTGTGCTGCCGCTGAGCCGCAGGAACTGATTGCGGGAGCTGCCGTACCGGCTGAAAATGTGAGGCGAAGCACGTCTGCCCAAATCACGAACCCTAGCACAATGCATGACTCATTCTTGCACCTAGGAAAGGAGTTGCTTTTGCTCATTCATGGAGCTCAGGTGGCACCAGCAGCTGAATTTTACAACCGTCTTCCCAGCTTTGTTTTCTTCTCCCTATAAAAAAAGTGTGGCCCTGCATTTTGCAGAGTATTCTTGAAGTCTACTATTTCACTGTAGCTGCATACTATTTAAGATGCACCCCAGCTTAGACTAACAATTTTTCAAAAATAAGTGGGCAAAATCAATCTTTTTTTAAAAATACTAAAAATAAAACCCCAAAATAAATAAAGAAAAAGAGACTCACCTTTGAAATCCCGATCTCAAGTTATGATTCTCTCCAGGGTCACTCCAGCACTAGGAGAAGTGAGCAGGACTGGGCTCTCCAGAGTAAAAGCACCTAAAGTAGCCCACAGTGTTATTTTCAGGAATTAGCCAACCAGAACAAATACAAATGGTTAAATATAATCCAAAAAGACTGCACTGGGCAAACAGCTTCCTGGTCTAGGGAGTCCACAGAAAATCTGAAACCTAAACGTTTAAGAGCCTCAGCATTCGGGTGTCCACCATTGTGGTTTTGAGCAATGTATTTTGATCAACTCTTCTTTTCCCCCCCTATTTCATAGGTCCCTCAGATAATTCAGGTTGGAAGGGACCCTGGGAGCCCATCCTGTCCCACCTCTGCTCAGGACAGGGTCAGCCACGAGACCAGACCAGGTTACTCAAGGCTTTGCCCAGTTTGGTCTTGAAAACCTCCAAGGATGGAGACTGCACAACCTCCCTGGGCCCCCACTGCACTGCTGGACCACCCTCATGGGGAAAGCCCCTCCTAGTGTCAGCCAGAGCCTCTCTTGTCTCAGTGTACCACCGCTGCCTCTCGCCCTCCCGCCACACACCAGCGGGAAGGGCCTGGCTCCATCTCCTCCATAACCTCCTCGCAGGCACTGGCAGGTTGCTGGTGGGTGCCCCCGAAGCCATCCCTCCCCAGGCCGAGCAAGCCCCCTTCCCTCAGCCTCTCCTCACAGGGCTCCAGCCCCTGACCCTCTTGGTGGCCCTTCGCTGAACTCACTCCACTTTAAGGATGTCTCTCCTGTATCAGAGGTCCCAACTTGATGCAGTATCTAGATGTGGTCTAGCAAGTCCTGAGAAGAAGGGGGTAATCACTTCCCTCAACTTCTGGGCTTTGCTCCTGTTAACAAAGCCCAGGATGCTGTTGGCCTTCGTTACTGCTGGGGCACACTGCTCGCTCACGTTCAGCGAGCCGTTCGCCAGACCCCAGGCACTTTTCCACAGAGCTGCCCCCAGCCAGTCCATCCCAAGGGAACCCCAGGGGTTCCTCCTTCCCCACAGCAGGACTTTGCATTTGTCCCTACTGAATTTCATGAGGTCCCTGGCAGCCCACTCCTCCGTCCTGGCTAGGGCTCTCTGAAGAGCAGCCCAGCCCTCGAGAGTGTTGATTGGCATCACTCCCCCAGTTTGGTGACACCTGCAAACTAGATGAGAGTGCACTCCACCACCTCCCCAGGTCACTGACAGGGATGTCCAACAGGCCAGGTCCCAGGATAGAACCCCTGGTACTCCACTTGCGACATGCAGAGCGCGACCCATCAGCCACAACCCTCTGAGACCCATCACCCAGCTGGGATGGTATCCACCTAGTCATCCATCCAACCATCCATCCATCCATCCATCCATCCATCCATCCAGGCCTTAACGTCCTAATTTGGACACTTGTTAGCCTCCTCCTTTTTAAAAGCTTTTTCTCCCGTACTGATGTAACACAGAAATGAATGTCAGCGTACGAACCTGCTCAATAGGCAGAAGAAGCAACCGGTCACTGATCTCATGGAAAAGATCGTTTCTCCCAGGAAAGAGCGGAGAAATAAGAAAACCACAGGAATGTCCTACATTTGAGTTCAGAGACGAGCCTGTTTACGCAGTTTGCAGCGTTGCCTCATACCGCAAGTGCCCGAGCAATTTAAGGAGGTATTACATAGTGTAACAGATGTTTAAATACTTTACAGATCTAACTAGCAAGTAAAAGCCACACCAAGTTGCTGTCACCCGCTTCAGTGCAGACGGGGAAAGAGGTGACCGCCCCCCATTTTTCTTTCACAGCATTAACGTCTTTCTTCATCACTGCCTCTCCCCTGAGCCCCCATTGCCTTCGCCTTTCCGTCTCCCTGTGTCAAGGCCCCCACCTCCCCACTGTCCCTAAGGTCCCTGTTTCAGTTTCCCCTCTCCCCTCTCCTTCCACTCCTGAAGGACACAAGCAGCCGAAGCCAGAGAGGCCAAAACAGACCTTTTCAGTGGTCAGAGAGACCCAGGTGAGCCTCTCCTGACCCTCGCCTGTCTCCCGCTGGGTCTCTGCTGCAGGTTGCCTCCAACGCTTCATGAGGAACATTTTCCATTACATTTTTCATTTCCAACTCCCAACCTTTCTACCGTATGATTTCAGGTTAAAACAGCAGGAATTTTGTACAGCTTATCTAGCTTATCTAGTTCAATATGATCTTTCTGTCAGCTGCTGGAAAAAGATTAGTAGACGTTAAAGCCAAAAGCTAAAATCCAGCTGTGATTCGTCTCCAGCCTCACCCTAGAAACTTAACCTCATCCCAAATACCGTAGTTTTTCTAACCGAAACCAAGGCTTGTACACATGAACCATCGTTCGTAACCTTAACACTCACCACAACACACTTTCAACTGTCATAACCAGATTTTCCTCGGCTGTGCATGTTTTTTAGTGATTAACATAGTACAACAGCTAAAATAGAAAATACCACGTCGTTTCAGCTACTGAACCTGTATTTAACGGCTGCTCACCACCCTGGGGGACTGCCAACGCTGCTTTTGCTACAGGCAAGTAACAGAAGAGCGTGAGAAGAGTCACGTTGGCTTAGACCACCGGTGCACCCAGGCCAGGGCTCTAACCACCGCCAACAGGGAAAAGAAGGAGAACACATACGCCTACAGGGATTTTTCCCTCTGGCCATCTCTGGCCTTAAAAATAATGCCTTTGTATTTAAGGAGAAAACATACAAAGAAGAAAAATACCTCACTGGTGTTTCCCATTGCATTCTTAAAAGAAAAGAGAAAGCTTCTGACAAAAGGAATCCTTCCCCGAACTGATGGTTTTCAGCGCTCCTGCCAGCACAGCTCTTCCAGGGATCCAGAGCAAGCTCTTGCCCTAAACCTAACGCATAACAGCTCTATAACGACACATGATTTAGAGGTATTATACCGGATTAGCAAAGAGATAAATGTTATTTCCGCCATTTTAAAACTCTTCCCACATTTAGTAGACTTTATATATCATTTCACAGAAGGACACGCGCTCTTTTGTTACGTCTGTGCCCTGTACTGGTTTCTTCCATATTGTCCATCTCCCTTGCGTCAGAGCAGTGGCTCCTGAGCTGTAGTCCACCAAGTCACAGCGGCTGATCCACGGGAAAAGGTGCACAGCTCTGCATTGCCTTTGTAAGGTTCAATAAAGTTTAATGAGGAGGACACTATTCCTCCCATCAGCCCACCCCTTGCAACTCCAGAGCTGCCTGTGGAAAGGCAAAAAAGCTTGGGAGTCACTGTCTGCTTTCTGTTCTGAAGAATAATGGCTTTATAATGGAATTTTCCAATGAGAAACTTAATCTGGCCATATAACCAATTAGGTTATATTATATATATATAATACAAAAGCATGTCTCTGCAGCAAAGCACCCAGATTCCAGAATTTTGCAAATCCCAGACACTGACTGGCTTGATCTTCTAATTTACACTGACACCACATTACAATGACCTGCCTACATCTGACATTAAGCGTAATTTAATGCTTGTTAATCAACAGCGAAGGAAAGTGTAAGCCCTGCGTTCCTTATCTAACGCTTTCCCTCTCCTCTGCTGAGAGAGTTAGAGGATTTGCCTTGTTCTGTCTATCATCTTTGGTAAACACCAATCACTGGAGTAAATCTGGTAAGTAGGCTGACTTCTGACCTCTTTGTTCATAGTCGTGTCATATATAAACACGTTGCTGGCAATATTTCCTGGTGGTAAACTTCTTGGGGTGTTTTTAACCCATTAAACAGAAATGCATTATAGACTAGAACATAAGGGAATTCCAAAGTATTATAAATATAGGATTAGGAAACTTGCCAGCAATATCTATTGCTGACAGCTGACTTTATTAAAGTTCATCAGCATTAATTGCCTCATTGTTGAATGACTTTTGCATGTAATTATCACCAGCCTAAACACAGATTGCCTCAGGTATGGTATCTAATGTGATCATGTGTTCTGAATCCTATTAAAATAGCCAAGATGTAGCAGAGATTATTCTCTCCCCAGCAGTAAGGAAGTGAAAGAAGCAACAGAAACAGGGGGAAATTATTTTGCTCAGCCTAAACAGTGTCAATTTCTCTGTCCCGTTCCAAGGTTTCCAGCGACGCTTTGGTGCCATAGATGCTGAGGCAAGACTTAGAGATGCCAATTCTATACCAGTGTCATTTATCTCAAGGACAAGTGAAAATTCCTGTGCCCCACTAGAAAGAAAATGCCTGAGGCATGATTGCTAAAATGGGCTTTAAACGTCATGCTATATTTTAATAGACAGAAAGATGGATACATCAATGTCTAAAATAATAATTCTTAGATTATATTTATCAGAACAAGGCAAGGCTGGAATTGTAATTTGAAGAAGTCTGAGCTCCAGTACTGTGAGCTAATACCCAAGGAGAGAGGACACACAGCCCCTTCTTTGAACTTCTGTGGTGTTTTAAGATGTTTTCAAGATCTAAAGGCTCAGCATCAAAGGCAAAATTTCATACTTTTTTTACATCAACCTAAAATCTTCACACCATATTACTATCCCATTCCCAAACCCTACTTTCTCAATAAAAAGTAAATAAATCAATTACTATTCCCTTTCCTCAATGTACCAGCTCTTTTGAGACTTAACAGAATACACTCTACTCTTCCGAATCATTACATGCGATAGGCACATGAAGGGTTTAAAAAAAAATTAAATAAAATAAAACTTTGCGATTTTGCGCGTAGATTTATTTAAACTCTTCAAAAGGAGCATCTTAAAAGCCTCAATATCATCTTAGGAATGAGTTGCTCGTCGTAGCAAATTTTGTCAATGCCAAATACCCACCATTCTCATGTATGTGCCTCCTTGCATGCATACCTACCTATCACCTGCCAGGCTTCTGGAGCGACTTTTCAGAGAAAGTCATATTCAAGACTGTGTTTCAGCCACAGATTTAACAGCAAAGGACTTCAAAACTATGTTACGCGGTATTTAAAAGTACAGCATGAAAAGCTATATTGACTAAGGACTTTCAGCAGTGAAAAAGGATTTGACTACGGAACACAGACAGACAGCTCAAGGACTTTTACAATATTTTTAAACACTGCTAAGCTGTTCTTGATTTGCTGTTGTGCGTTGTCAAGGGCTTTTGCAGTTCTCTTGTAAGAAAAGTAGCTGCAGACGTAAATGCTTGAATAAAGACAAGACTTGTCACATATTACCTTCCCTTACCCCTCCTCACGTTGTTTTTTCTCTCAAGTTTATTAGCATTAATAACTGGAAGCACTGATGTAGCCTTTTAGGGTATTAGACCAAACCTGTAAATTAATGCATTGGTTCATCACAATTCATTAATCAAGCCTGTGCTGGATTTAACAGACAGCAGATTATTAAAGCCACCAAATTACACAGACGAAAAAAAAAACAGCTCCCAGAGGGTCAGATGTAATGTGAATGCGTTTGCATAAAACCATAAACCTGCTATTAAATTAAAAACAGTCAAAAATTATGTCCACTGCTTATCTAAAGTATTTTTTTTTTAAAAGGGATGTTACGCTAATTTACTTCTTAACTGGTCCTGGTTACACAGCAAAGGACTAAAGGTTAACTGCAATGGCTCCTCTGATGCTTGGTTAAGCAACTTACACTAACATATCCTGACTGAGGTGAAGAAATTAATGAAATTACTACTGTAATTCATTACTAATGGAAAATTGTCAATGCTTTCAGCCAGCAGTTCACACAAATTTTCTGCAGACATGAAGACCTAGTACAGTGACTCATGCTCTTAGACGTGCTACTCTTATTTCAAGTCCTAGCACCATTCATCACGGCCGAACTTTATGCCATGCTATCCAGCAAGGTTTAGCAACCTTTGATCTCAATAGCTGAGGTCTTTCTACTGCTGCGACATGGGTTTACGAAGGAAGAAAAAATAACATGTAATTTTCAACATCAGTCTAAGGAATGTTAAAATAAAGAGAGAAGAGAGGCAGAATCACTGCAACCAGCGTCCAAAGGAGAACAGACATAGGAAAGATCGTAACTTGCCAACTAATGATGCCAAAAGCAAACAGTGTAAATGGGTGTAAATTTTAGGTATCGATTACCAATTTAAAGGACAACATTTATAACAAATAGTGAACACCAACATTTAGTGAAGAGCCTGAACCAGACTGGTCTGTTGTGCTACGTAGTCCTGGTTTCCCTTTATATTCTCCACTAAACCACAAAACAGAATATCAAGCAGAGATAGGATAGCAAAGTCGTCCATCCCAAAAGAGAGATTCATCTGTGACTACTGTAATAGTTGTCATCTACAGATAGCAAGAATACATCCTATTCAGCGACTTTGACATAAATAAAATATTTAATATTACTTGACTGCATATAACATGAAACTCCTAATAGGAGCATTCTTTTATGTTAATTTACAGGACAACCTTGGTTTATGGTTACGGGGTTATGCTGGGAGGAAGCTAACAATCTTTATCATCTTCCCATTGATTTGCTTTTTGTCTGTGAGCAAGAAAGATACTGTTTCTGATGGCCATAAATACCCAAGAGACAAGAAGTGTGCAGCACGGTTCCCAGTGGAGCAGCAGGGTTCAATTATGCAAACAAAAATTAAAGTTTGAATATCAGTACGGTTTTTCCCCACGGGGAAGAGCAGAATTAAAAGAGGTAGGGAAATCCCTACCCATATAGGAGCTCGACAAAGCACACCCAAAGCTGCTTTGACTCTGTTCTGTGCATCCCACCACGTGAAGTGGAAAGATCTGGCACAACAAGAGTAACACCAGCATAGAGAGCGCTTTTAATGGAAGAAGACAGCAGATTTGCTGTCACATCCTTCCCTCCCTGTGGGGAGCGGGGCTCTGCAGAGGTTCAGCAAGCATGGTGTCGTGGTTTAACCTCAGCCGGGAACTAAGCCCCACGCAGCCGCTCGCTCACTCCCCCCCGGTGGGATGGGGGAGAGAATCGGAAGGGTAAAAGTGAGAAAACTCGTGGGTTGAGATAAAGGCAGTTTAATAGGTAAAGCAGAAGCCACACACGCAAGCAAAGCAGAACAAGGAATTCCTTCACTCCTTCCCATGGGCAGGCAGGTGTTCAGCCATCTCCAGGAAAGCAGGGCTCCATCACGCGTAACGGTTACTTGGGAAGACAAACGCCATCACTCCAAACGTCCCCCCCTTCCTTCTTCTTCCCCCAGCTTTATATACTGAGCATGACGTCCCATGGTATGGAATGTCCCTTTGGCCAGTTGGGGTCAGCTGTCCTGGCTGTGCCCCCTCCCAGCTTCTTGAGCACCTCCAGCCTGTTCAGTCAGTAGAGCATGGGAAGCTGAAAAGTCCTTGACTAGTGTAAACACTACCTAGCAACAACTAAAACATCGGTGTGTTATCAACATTGTTCTCACCCTAAATCCAAAACACAGCACTGTACCAGCTACTAGGAAGGAAATTAACTCTATCCCTGCTGAAACCAGGACACATGGCCAGAAAGTCCCTGTACATCACCTATTTTAAGTGACATGTGGTCTCCTCGGGAGGAGCCGGTGCAAGTAGAAGTCAAAAGGTTGTAGACCAGGGAAGAGCCCCTCTGCAGATGTTGCCCATTCCCTATCCTCGGTCCACAAGCATCCCATCGGCTGCTTTGAGGGACCGAGTGCTGAGGCAGACGGGATCCCTGTGCACCCCGAATGGTATTTCTCAGTTTAAGCTTTTGCCGAGTTCAAAACTTAGCATTCCTCATAACTCAGTGAGGGGTATTACAAGAACTCTTACCCAAACTCCAGCTAACCCTGCCGTCACAGCGCGCACCGAGAGCAAAGCGGTGCACGAGAAGGTGTCTGTCTGCTTCGCTTTGCAGTTGTTGCTCCCACGGATTAGTACAGTGGCAGAGCTCAAAAATTAGGTAACGCAACCTAGAAATCTAAGGAATGATAAGGTCTTCATGGACAAAGGATGCTCGGAATATATGTAATGTAAAAGCCTCTGGTTACGTTATTTAATACATAAAAATGACTTACACCTCTATGTTCATTCTCATTGAAATCAGCTGAGTACCGCCTTTGTGTACACATCTCCACTGATAGACTGTCATCTCTTGTATCAAGTACAGTCCTTCTGCCAGTGTCCCAGGCCAAATCTCTACTTCAAACATTGGACTCGCAACATCTTACGATGCAAATTAATAACTCTTCTATCGAGTTTTTAAAGCATTATTTGTAAACCCCACTTCAGAGTTCAGTCGGACGGTATACACAGTCCCATTCTTTATGCCCAGTGTCCCAAAATCCTTGGGGGGTGTTGTGGTTTAACCCGGCAGGCAGCTAAACACCATAATAATAACGATGATGATGATAAAAGAATATAGATTTGAGCAGCCACAGTCCCTGTCGCCGGGGTTGGAGTAGCCGCGGTGCCTGTCGTGGGGGTAGATCTCCGGGTGGTATTCTTAAATAATGGTTTCTCCTTAAACAAGACCTGAACCACGTTCAGGAGACAGAGCAATAGGAACATGCTGGTTTGAACATCCCAAGGATATTCAAAATTCTCAAGAGCTGTTGTAACTAGCCTGGAGGAGAAAGGGAAGGTGAGGGAGTGGAGGAAAGGCCCCCCCCGGCCCCGTCTTCCCAATAGATTGGTTCCTCGAGGAGAAAAGGTAAAAGGTGTAATTATTAACAGTTTCCGAGAGGTGGCTCCCGAGGTACGGAGGTGACGGCAATGCTGAGTACAAATACCAGATTAGTCTCACAACCAATAATTATATCATAAACCAGTAGTGTTACACAGTGCAGCAAAATGATATCCTTGATCCGGCTCCCAGCGGCGACAAACAGCACAACAGGGAACACACGCAGCAAGTAAGGTGTTACAGAACACAGCTCTGAGAGCAAGCACGACAACTGTGAGAGCAAATAAACCAACGTTGTGACCAGCGACTATTAAACCAATATAATGCATGCTTATAACAAATTTGCCTTAACACGCTCTGGTCAGATCTGTCGTTATCTCAACCCTTCGTGCCCCGCGTTGGGTGCCAAAAGGACTGTTGTGGTTTAACCTGGCAGGCAGCTAAACACCACACAGCCCTTCGCTCGCTTCCCCCCTCAGTGGGATGGGGGAAAGAATCGGGGAAAAAAAAGTAAAATTCATGGGTTGAGATAAAGACAGGTTAATAGGACAGAAAAGGAAGGGAAAATAATAATAATAATAATAATGATAAAAGAATATACAAAATAAGCGATGCACAATGCAGTTGCTCACCACCCGCCGACCGATGCCCAGCCAGTCCCCGAGCAGCGGCCCCCCCGGCCAGCTTTCCCCAGTTTATGTACTGAGCATGACGTCCCATGGTATGGAATGTCCCTTTGGCCAGTTGGGGTCAGCTGTCCTGGCTGTGCCCCCTCCCAGCTTCTTGTGCCCCTCCAGCCTGCTCAGCCGGTAGAGCATGGGGAGCTGAAAAGTCCTTGACTAGTGTCAGCACTGCTCAGCAACAACTAAAACATCGGTGTGTTATCAACATTGTTCTTGTCCTAAATCCAAAACACAGCACTGTACCAGCTACTAGGAAGGAAATTAACTCTATCCCTGCCGAAACCGGGACGGGGGTTAGGGAGAAACTTAGCACACATATGTAACGCTGCTGCAATAGCTGGACTTCTCTATATTACAAGCAGACGAAAACAAGGACTAGTTTAACAGCAACAACAAAGTACACCTTGCCAGCGCTATAAAAACTACAGAGTTTTAATGTCGACTGTGTTCCTTAATTATATAAAACTCTGCAAAGAATAACATGGTTTAAATTTATTATGCAAATGCTCCTAATTTATGACAGATTGCTACTTCAAATACAAGTATTAAATCTCTATTAGCTTCGTTGAGGTAATGCACTAATATGCATCACTAAGGTCTTAAATTTCTAAGCAGCAATAGTGTTTGCTAGATGCAAATAAGGATTACCTTAATTAAAACACTATCCTCAGCATCTCAGAAGATTTAATCCAAATCTTTATATAGGGCACATTCATTATCTATCTCCAGTTAATAAAAATATGACCTACTTTGGTTACATTTTAGAATTTAACGTTGATTACCATTTTGTTAATAGAAATAAGATACTAAAGACTTTAAAGACAAGTCAAAAGCAATTTTGCCAGCCTAATTAAAATAGTATTTAATGGCCTCAGAAGGAGCTTTATATTTATTCATAACTGTAGAGGTAGACTTTTCAGAAATGTTTTTAAAATATCGAATTAGACAACAGACTCCTAAAAATATACCTAAGGATAACAAGTGAGATTTATAACCAACGAGCTTAAAGCAGAGCCTGAAGAGATGCAGAGAAGAACTCCTAAACCCCACAGGGACACTTTCGAACACGCGAGCTGTTCTGATAAGCTCAACAAGACTCCTCACTTCTGTAGGAAGAGGCCCATACCATGTGTCTTTGCAGAAGCAAGGCTTAAATTAATCATAACACTCCAAATGTGGCGTCAAGTTACTGCTAAGTAGTAGTTTCCAAGGAGACATGATGCTTATCAAAATACTCTGATGCGCTGCAGCCTGCCAGATCTAAGACAGCGTCTGAAAGGGTTAGAGCACTTCTTAGCAAAATGCAGCTTATTCTGGATTAAATCAGGGGCACAGCAGGCTCAGCGAGAAGGCAATGTTTTGGGAGAGCAGGGGGAATATATGCCCTCACCGTAAAGCTTCTCTTCTACCTACTACTGCCGTATTAAATAGGATAAAGGGGGTCCAGAGGGACCACGGCCAGCCGAAGCGTGTGGTCAGAGACCCCGTGGGGCCACCGCTTCCCCAGAGCCATCCACTCACCTCCATGGATCTCTCAAGCCCATGCGCAAAGCCGTCTTTTCACAGCTTTGCTCGGCAAACTGTAGCCTCCCTGTACACATCCTCTTCTCCATACAGAAAAGCTGGACAAAAACATGCATCCTATAGAGACAGTGTGTCAGGATTTGTCCTTCAAACCCCCACACAGGTGCCGCTTTACAATACCCTAAACCAAAATATTTCTTTTTAAAGGTAAGAACGTAAGGTGATGGCTGAATTCAAAGCCTTGTCCACTTACCACCCAACGAAAACTCTAGCATATAGAGTTTCTCTTACTAAAAATAATTCAGATCGGACACCTCTAGTTATTGCTGAGTTTAGTCTATTGAAAGGTTTTGAGGGACTGAAGAACCTTGCTGCTTTCAAGAGACACATTGTTTATGGCCTTCTCCTAAGAGTTATTATCAATTCCTACATTGTAAATCTGAAAGTATTATGGGTGAATAATGCCACAAATCTCTCACTAGGGTTCTCGCCGCAAGCGGAAACTCCCAGTTTAATTAAAGTCAATACATACTGCTTCCTCTTGATCTCCATCACGTAGAAGCCACCTGCTCCAACAAGGGATCCAAGAAGCCAGTGGCTACACCAGGGGTTTACAAAGGTTGGGGGACCAAGTGGCAGGTTCAGGCAAAGCGACGTTGTTCAGAGAGGAGGCCACGGGAAGACGTCAGGATGCGTGCAGAGCTGAGCAGCGCCAGGGGAAGCTCCCTGTGCAGAAGATGTCTCTGGTTGGAAACACAAGGCGCAGGGCTGGGAACAGCCGTGACCCTCATCCTCTGCTTCTCCTCCCGGCACAGGGCAGGGAGCCGGAGGGGCAACCTGCCGCTGAACCCCCGGGCACCCTGCGACCACCGGGACCGGCCAGCTCGCCGGCAGCCGGCCGGCAAGCGGGGCTGCTACCCACAGGGCAGGTGGGAGGCAGGCGAGACGCCCCGCAGCCCCCAGGCACGGGGCAGGCGGGGGGCCCCGGCACCCACGCAAAGCCTCGCTGCAGCCGGTGGTCTCCATCCACGCTTTCTGCTTTCACACGTTGCGCTCTGTCTGGCACTCTCTGCTCCGTTCCCTCACACCGGTTTTAGCACCAGTTTCCAGCCCAACGTCTTTTTCCTTCTCCCTCCTTCAGTATTCCTATTTCACTCTATTTCTTCTCTACTTTGTAATTCTTTGCTGGCCCTATACCATTAAAAATGATATAAAAGCTCCTTCCCACCTCCCAAATACACGTTCAGAAAAAACAAGGGTAACGATGCTTTTTCCCCTCCACCTCTTTTGCCACGCTCGGTCCAACAGCAGCAGCCGGCGCATCCGCTGCCACGCACGCCTGCGGGGCCGTCCTCCGCAACCCCCAAAAGCTGATCGCCGAACACAAGGAGTTAATTTTATGAGAGAAGGAATTTTTTAAGCCTAAAAAAACTGATGACATTAGAAAGCTCATTGTAAATTTTACATAAAGAGGTCTTGTCTCTTTATCGTGTACATAAATGTCACCCACTGAAAGACTGTTGTCACAAATGCCTCCCATGAGTGCCGGATCTGTCTGTAACTCGGCATATAAGATGCTTGTTCTTCTAGTAATCTGCACTTTCCAGCAATTATTAATTCCTTAAACATTTAAAATAGACCTTTTCAGCTGTGCTTTCACCTCTTGAGGTCACTGCAGCAACCTCAGCCCGTGTGGCTCATAGTCCCCCTTTTAGCATTCGTTTTCAAAGACATATAAAACACCCAGATAAACCAAGAGTCAAAAGCAGACTCCTGAGGCTAAGATCCGTTTTTCCCCAAAACTCTTCCATATGTTAATATAACTCCCTTTTACCAGGTTTCATGCATGAGACAAGGGATTCTCAAATATTCCTTATCTCAGGGAAAGCACAATAGTCAGGATTTTTCCCCTTTCAACTCTCAGCTACTCCTCTCCACGAGAGCATAGGCTGGAAAGACGATAAGAAGAGTATTCTAGCAGATCTATCCCTCTCTCTTCCTCTATTATAGAAAGCGAAAAAATAAAAACCCCATTACCTCCAAAATGGAGGCAGGCTTTTTGTGAGATAAGCCACTCCTCCACACCGTGTATTCCACCGAAGGGATTCGTATTGGGCTCGGTATCTTCTAATGGTTTCAGCAGTTAATATTAAATTGGTTTCAGATAGGAAAAAAAAGAATTTTCCTTGCACTGCACTAAATAATTTGCCTTTATATAGACTGCATAAACTACACTTCTGAAGAGGAACAAACAATTATTGTTCCATTTATATAAGCGACAGTGGGTGGATTCTCACAGACTGACAGTCCGCATCCCATGCTGTCGGTAGTTGACTTTCACTGTTTGGTCATTTTCTTACACTTCACAAATGGGAAGACATTTCAGGCTAAAAACACGACAGGATGGTGTTTTGTAGCACAGAAGCGCTGGAATTAAGGTCTTCCCATCCTCACGACGGCAAGACGATCCCTAGTGTCAGGGCTAGAACTGCCCATATATAAAACCAACCCGTGTAACAACGTGGAGAGTTAATGGGATAATGCGGCATATAATGTACGTGGGGTGACAGTCAGGTGTCCTCAGAGGCACTTAACGCAAAGCGTAAGAGAAAGCGAGGAAGGCCACTGCTTCCAGCACAAACCCGTTCCTCGAACAAGCAAACCTTTGCTCTCCTCTTCAGGTCAGTATTGGCAAATGCAGCATCTTGAAGTGACGCCCGGTCCGTCTTGACCACAAGCATCCTCCGTAGGAAGCCGTGGCTTTACCACCGCCAGCTATCGTTTTCCAGGGAAACGACACCCGGTCGCTGAAAACCTTAGGATGCTGCCGTCATAAGCCAATCACCCCACAAGCCCTTTTAGTTGCCCTCCTCTCTAGGTTCGGTACAAAAGGGGTCGTGAAACGAAACGGACCAAACGAAGAGCAGTCTGCGAACCACCGTGCATTTCTGATCTTTACCACACTGTGCAATGATTTTCCGGAACTGCCAAAGCTTCCTACTTCTGCGGAGCCTCAGTTTTCTGCTCCTCACTGAGAAGTCCACCCTTTTTACTTCGTATCCAAAGGGAAATGACTACCTTTTGGAACAACTCACACCGTATTCGACCTTGAGTGCCGACCTGAGGTTTACTGCAGGTTATTTGTTCACATACTAGTTCTTGTTCAAAGGTTTTAGCACGTTCCGGCATCCCCTCTGGCTTTAATAGGAAAAAAACCCAAACCAGAACAAACCCACACCCCACCCCTTACCTGTGCAGACAGTAGTCTCTCAAATACGTCCGTGCACAACCTAAAACCTGTCACTTCAGATTGCCACAAGCTTGTGTTTTGCCATGAAAATAATCTTTTCCCAGACCTCTGCTTCCTCTCCTGCCTGCTACTGGCCGCTACAAAAATAAGTCTCTTACCCAAGGAAAAAAAATCTTTTGTTCAGGAGAAAGAACCAGAATCCTTTGGAAAGACTTTAATATTTCCACGTGTGTGTGTTTTGGGTTTTGTTTGTGTTTTGTTTTGTTTTTTTTTAAGTTATGAATGAGACCTACAGATTTGTTAAAAGTTCTGTTACCCCTTCATGGCATGCTTCCAGAAGTACCTCCCTTTCCTTTCTGCTATTGGAAAATGGCATAAATAGAACCTCTTGCTGCTGGCTCAGAGAAAAAAAAAAAAAATCCTTATTTCTATCCAGAAAAATCTTAGACCCCCTTGCCGCTACTCCTGAGTCCCTGCAAAATACTGAGTAACGGGAATTACGTGCGCTCACATCTTTCTCTGTGGTAGTTTATTCCACAGCAGCTGAAATTTCGTAACATTTGTTGCTCCGTTTTTAATGATTCGCTGTTAATAAGAGATTTTCAGTGAGCTGTAACCCATTCCTACTTCGGATCCACAGGAAACCTAACAGCTAAAATTTCTCTTAGGACTTTCAATCTCACATTCTACCTAAAGGCAGGAAAACTTCTCATTTCTTGCTGCTAAACAATTATCCACAACTCATTTGTTTCAACTTAGCAATGAATTTATAGAAAAAATCCATAAACGACATGAGTAAGAATCAATTATTTCCCTTTTTTACGTAGCTATTACTAATAACTACGCAAAAAATCCCCGTGATTAGCTTTTCGTTGTCCCAGCTACCGAGAACATTCCAACTGCCCAGCTTTCAAAACCAGCGCTCCCCAGTACCGAACAGCTTCGCCTCCTACAGTGACCCTCTTCCTTTGGAACTGATGACAGGGTTTCAATTCAGTTACCTTTTCCGATAGATTTGATCACTTAAATAAATATTTCTGAGCCGGTACCAGTGCTCCCGTGGGTATTACAAACACTGTTACGCATCACATAGCCCAGCTTCCACGGCTGTTTAAAAGCTGAGAGCTTAAAAATCGTCAGCGTGCTGCCTGTACTTCCAAGCTTTGCCTTTGCCTTTAGCTGTCCCCAGCTCCCCCCCACCCCCAAAAGAGCTCTTTAGTGCCAGCAACAGGCGCTACTGCACGGGTACCTGTCCTCCTCTGCTGAGCACTAACATCAGCTTCTGCCGGGAGCTCGGAGAGGTGGCAACTCTGGACCGGTTTGGGGACATGTCTTTATTCCTGCTCTGCTTTGTGATTGTCTGTCTTGTTATGATAATTTTTTTTCACAGCACCAATATGTAAATGATCAGCTTCTCCTGAGGCGTTATCACGGTTCCTTTCTTTGTTTAAAAAAGCATTCCCCCGATTCTTCAAAATTAGTCTGAGGGAAACCTGTAGCATCTTTTAATAATTAGTATTGTAGGAAGTAAATGACAGAATTCATAGCAAGCAGCTTCCAGCTCCCTTTCTGCAGCTGCCTTTAAATAAATAAAGAAAAAAGACAAGACAGAAATCTGGTGCGTGGCTGGCAGGAGAGACACACGCTCTGTGCCAAGCTCCAGGCACTCGCCAGGTACCGTACAGCCCAGAAACTCTGACTGACACCCTCACACCCAGCGGAGTTTCCAGCATTTGGCTCCTTGTCAATGCAAAGGTAACCCTGAAGTCCTCCTCTGCCATACCGGTACCTCAGAAACACGATTTTCTGGAACTCTTGTAGCCATTCCAGTGGAGTATTTCCTTTCCCTCCCATTCTTGCTCTTATTAGATCTGTCTTCTCTAACCCGTATTTAAAGGGTGGCTCTTTGTCCCATAGCAAATCCTTGACCCAGAACAGGTTTGCAGCACTTAAATCTGAAATCTTGTAATGCCACTGACCACCGTTATCATCCAAAACGACCTTTGTAATTGAAGTGGAACTGAAATACATAAGCCTCCCAAGACATTACGCACTATTTGAGCGAGGACCATCTAACATCTCCAAGCCAGGTCTCTGTAGTATCAACGCAGAAAAAGGTCTCGTAAAAATTAAACACTTACCTGTGTTCTCTGATTCCACACATAAGTGGACTTTTTTTTTTTCCCCCAAAAGTGATTTGTCAACCCTCTTAGTCCTGGCTTTCCAGAACACCCTATTTTGCAGATAATCTGCTCCTGAAAGCTGCTGGTCACCTCTTCCATCAGTCTTCCCAACCACCCAGAGGTACGATGGCCTGGTTTCCCAGTCTTACGAGACTTTGGGAGGTTGTTGCCTCAACAAAGCCTCCGTCATCCCTGGGTCATTTGCGGAAAATTTCTAAAGAATCGCTCTAATTCCGTTGCGGACAGCCTACAGCTATTGAGTGAGGCTAGTCATCTCTATACCCGTGAAAACTTCCATTACTTGTTCTCAGTTCTACGTGCCGTTTCTGCTAAAAAGAGAAAATGACAATGAAGCTGCATATTTATTTCAGGCATTTCTACTTGAAGCTTGGATGCAGTAGCAATTTCTGTGCTCATACTCCCAAACCTCTTTCCAAAGAGTAATCAATCCAAAAAAAACTTTCTTTTGGCTTCTCTGAGAGCCACATCACCAGTGTTTTTATTGCCGTCTGTTCCTTTCTAACACCTCCACTTCTACCAAATAAAAATCAGCCTCTGGCACGGCTCTATCCATACAGCTCAGCTTCTGTTCAGCATCTCACGTGGACAGTGTTCTCACAAGTAACTCGGTTATTTTACTTTAAAAAAGAACTGCTTTTTATATTGTCTTGACTGAAAGGTACTCATAGCGTCAACTCCCATAAAAAGGTACCCTGCCTCTGCATCCTACTACAGTTTAGTGATCGATCAGAGACCAACAAAATCATTTTGTGTTGATTTTTTCCTAAGTGCATCCCAAGAACAGCAAAGGTACATTGATTTTAGCACCTTCAGTCTTAAAATCGTGGCACCGATTTTGCTCTGCAGCGTCCTCTGTGACTAGCGCAAGTGTAAGCCTTAGGTTATTAGCCCCCGTGGCACTGACATAAAAGGAGGACCAAGCTGCTCTCCTGATGTAAAGCTCGGATCAAGCGGCAGTCAACCATTCCTTTTCTGCATAAGTGAAATTAGCTCCCTCAATAAGTTCAAGAAATATCCAGCTAATTCCTTCAGTGGAGCCGTGAGCTGTTGCCAAAAGTGGTCCCATAAAGGCGCAGGGAGTACCCCGCCTCCACCCAGCAGTTACCAAGTTCTGCTGTAACACGGTGAGTTGGCCTGCTAAGCTCAGCTTAAGAAAACCGTGATCGTTTGACTACCTCCCATATAAATCAGCCTTCATTTCTTATTCACGGGAATGTAAAAGGTGACAATAGGAAAAGCAGCACGAAGCAGAGTTACTGCTCTCATGCCGAGATCTTTTGTATCAAGTTTCATCCTAAAATGACTCTTTGCATTCAAGTTATAATAGGTAACAATGCATACACGTAATGAATCAGAGATATTTATAATGGGAAATACTAATAAAATACTGACCCCAATTCCACGATCAGCTATGTTCTAATGCAGGATGCCAACGGATTACTTGTATTACGTTGAGAAACACAAAGAAAACCAAAAGCGTAATGGTTGTTACCTTATTAGCATAAAATTAAAGCACCTGAATGCATAATTAACTGAAAATATTAAGGGATTAATTTTCAGAGTCCAAAGAATTCCTTAAATTAATGTGCCTTTTAGGCAAATTTTTCTGTCACTGACGAGTTCTCTTCACTGCAGGTTAATACGTGGAGGTTAGAAAACACGAACTAATATTGATATAAAAGCCACTATATGAAAATAGCACAGCACAATAACTGCAAAATGCTATTAGCGCATTTACATTTCAAGTTCCATTTATGTCTATAATTAAGCATATAAACAATCATAACTCTGGCATAAGATAACATAAAATTAAGTATACATATAGAATACAAAACCAGAACAGAGGGCTGCCGGTGTTGCGTGTGTTATGCACAAAGAGAAGGATGATAATGCTTCATACTACTATAAGATATATGAAAGCTGATTCCAGCAATTGCACTATTTCATAATATAAGCAATTTCAGTTTCAAACTCTGGCAGAAATACAGTGCGTGCAACATTTCATCATCTTATTTCAAATGAACTATAACATTATTATGTTTGTATTTTCACAGATAAAGCTGAACAAATCAAGGGATGCCAGGTCTTAAATCATCCGTATGTGGGGTTTATTAAACTATTTTTAAAGGAAACAACGTAAACAAAATATTTTTCCACTATGAAGTTTCTTTGGGCTCATTACAGCACTTCTGCGTATAATTCACACTGATCTCGGTGGGTTTTGTGGGTCATTCACACAGAAATAAGAGACAAATAGTCTTATTACAGGAAAATGAGATAGAACTACAAAAACACAAAAATCAGCCTTATTCACAAAACAATCAAAACTACTTTCAATGGTTTTTTTAACCGATTATGTCAAGGCTTTTCATCTCCGAGTTCTCACAGTATCTCGTCCTCCCTGTAACAGCAAATAACAAAGGGGGGGGGGGCTGGTGCAGGGATTACAACCTTAAGACTAAGTAAAAAAAGCCGATGAATTCCCAATACTGACGATGTCCCCCATTAAAAGTATTCCCCTCCTCCGGAACTTCGCATTACTTCCGCTGAAGTCGTGCTGTTCTCCTGAACGGTAGGCTACTTCACAGTATGTGCTGCTCGCAAAGGTTTCTTTCCAAGAGATGATAATAAAAACCCTTAAATAGTACATATTAATGCTATAAATAATGCCTTGGAAGATTAATACAGAGAAGAAGGGAGTTTTATTCCTCCCTCTACCGAGACAGAGATGGTTTTCTCTACAGACTTTGGTCACAACGGCGGTCAGTAACGATTCTAAAAAACAAAACTGTAGAAAGATTGATTTCTTGCAGAACTGAGTAATTTAACTTGTTAGCGCTCTAATGTCCTTGTTTCCACAGACATCACTACTCTGCCACAGTAGTAGCATAATTATATAGCAAGACCTGATGTTACATGTAATAGCAAAAATTATCTGGATCTCATGTTGCCCTTTTGGTTACTTCAATTTACGCTTGCTGCACAAAGGGCAACGAGAGAGAAGTGCTCCTCAGACAACCAGACCAGCCTTCTTCTCGTACCACAGAAAACGCAGACATACAACACTCGTGAATCATATGAAAGGAGCAGAAAAAGTGAACGCGTGCTGTTCGCCAGCAAACCTGCCCGACACAGCCAGTGCCGCCTCTTCTCTCTGCGTGTCCAGAGAAGGGCAACGAGGCTGGTGAAGGGTCTGGAGAACAAGTCTGATGAGGAGCGGCTGAGGGAACTGGGGTTGTTCAGCCTGGAGAAAAGGAGGCTGAGGGGAGACCTCATCGCTCTCTACAACTCCCTGAAAGGAGGTTGTAGCGAGGTGGGGGTCGGTCTCTTCTCCCAAGTAACAAGCGATAGGACGAGAGGAAATGGCCTCAAGTTGCGCCAGGGGAGGTTTAGATTGGATGGGAGGAAAAATGTCTTTACTGAAAGAGTGGTTAAACATTGGAACAGGCTGCCCAGGGAAGTGGTGGAGTCACCATCCCTGGAAGTATTTAAAAGACGTGTAGATGAGGCGCTTAGTGACATGGTTTAGTGGGCATGGTGGTGTTGGGTCGATGGTTGGACTCAATGATCTTAGAGGTCTCTTCCAACCTTAATGATTCTATGATTCTATGATTCCAGAGAGTGGCGGGTGCCCGCCCAAGGCATTCATTCAGCTGCGGTTTCGCACACCCTTCTGCGGACCGAGCACGCCTCTTCAGGATGAGAACGGGCGCTTTGGATGCGATGCATTCATGCGGAAACAACGGTGCAAACAGGGCTGATGTTGGGTTTGGGGTTTTGCTCCTATTTCTACGTATCTTTCTTTCTTAATCCATTTTTTGTTTTCTTCACACTTAATAAGCCAAGGGATTCAAAAAGACCAATCAAACCTCAGTTTTGTCCTACAAACTCGCTTCTTCAAGTAGTCGCTCCTATTGCAACAGCTTTCATTTTAGCCTGATTTTCAAAGGAAACTACAGTTATGCGACTGGGCTGTCCGTACGGAAGCGCGTGTATTTATACTACACAATTCTTCCAGAACTTTCAAATTCAACTCATTTCAATTAAAATGAGAGGTTAACAGCCTGAGAGAAACCAAGTTCCTACCACTTTGATGCAAACAGGTAGCAGAGAAAAATGCTATTGATACTTCAATGATTAACGCAGAGAGCACAATCAGTATCGGGCATCGGGGAACCCACCTGGGAGGGCACCATCATGAATGTCTCTTCTGCAAGAAAGGCTTCATGTGTGCAATTTTTTTTAGAACAAGAAAGTCCACACGAAATGAGGCTTTACTAACCATGCTGTTCGAAGAACTACTTATAATACAATATCCACAAGAAAGCTAGCTTCTTATTTGTTAAACCATTTTTTTCTTTGTGGATTTCTTTTTCCTTGCAATTGAATTGTCTGACTCTGATAGCTACATACACTTCACTGGCTTTTTAGACACTGATAGGCATTCTGTAACGATTCTCAGGAGTTTTGACTTCGTTTCCCTGCGTTTTGCTCTTCTGTGTCTGCTTCAGTTCCCTTGGAGGGCGGAACATGCACCACAGTATGCATTTCGATGACTTTTGTGCCCCAGGGGCTCACAGGCTTGCCCATCTCTTTTTACAATAAATGCAAACAAGCCATCAGTTAACAGACGGCTGCAACATCCTTCCAAAAGAACAACCTCTAAAAATATTGTTTACTTGTCTGAACACAAGACATCCTCCTACCCTTCAAAATAAGCGACTGATTGATGGATAGGCAAAAGCATTCGCTTTGACAGAATCAGACTGACACCAGTTTTCATGTTCTCTGCTGTCTGAACAGTATCAAGCTGATGCGATTTGTAATTCTTCTGAAGCACATCAAGCCAAGCAAAAAAAACAGAGTCCGTTCCTACACCGCACTTGTTGATTTGTCCAATGTAAGTTAGCGAGTAACAAATTCAACTATGATAAAAATCCATCGTATAAACTGCTTTTTACAACTCCTGAAATACAGAAATCATCTAGCTCCTTGCAACAACTTCATCTGGCAAGAAGACTAGCGCAGATCAGAAGAGAGCTGCAACTTACCCAATTGTCATTTGTTCTTTAACTTTTTTGCTTTTTAAAATTGGCTGTTCCAGAATGCTGGCTCTAATAGTTAACCAAGAAGGCATCAGGCAACAACATTCAAGAAAATACATGAGTTTATATCCAAGCGCAACTGGCAACCACTGGCCCTACAAATGGCTTCTCTTATGCAGCTAATTACAGTAGCTTTTATAGTAGGGAGGAAAAAGTTGGAGAGTCTGTATCTAATCTTGCACGGAAGATGACCACAACGACTGTATGCCTCAATTATTTTTGCAGTCACATGCAATTTGAGATCACGTGATTAAGAACGCTATTCAACCCAATTCCCAAAATCAACAGAAAGAATATATAACTGATTTATATGCATGTTGGATAAGGCCCCGGCTACACACTAACGGCTAAGATTGTGATACAGGTTGTGCTGAAGTACCTTACTGTTCTCTTTCCAGAAAAGTGAAGCATTTTAAAGTAAAGATCTGGCTGAGGACATAAAATCCATATGGCAAAACCTTACAACATTTAGATTTGCAGAGAGATACTGATCACGTTTTCTTATGCTGTACATGCACAGGCCTTTTCTTGGTTTTGATACTCGTCAGATCTATCGCATAGTATAAGGAGAGAGCCTCTGCATCTTTTTATACTCCACTGACAATTTTTCAACACGGATATTTTAACTGGGAATAGCTCAGTTCTGAAAACTGTAATTTAAAATACATGTTATTTTAATATTTTAAAGATACTTGTGTTTTATTCTTCTTTACAAAAGTAAAAATTCATCTCCGCATACACTTAAAATGGTCGAAAATCAGATTTCCTTTCCCTCAGGAAGCCATTTCAAAATAATACAGAACAGGTTTGTAAAACCTGTTTAACCCAGCCTGTTTTCTACTGTGCCTGAAGTACTATATGTGCTACACATGAAAGGCTCATTAAGAAGAGCTTTTGCTACTGTCTCGTTAAATAAGCCTCGGTGCATAAAATAACATGCAACATATGTATTTGAGGACACTCCATATTAGGAAAATTACCAAACTCCTTCAAAACTTCAGAAACTCTCAAAATAGTCTACAATCCTCTGTGCGTTTGATATCTCAAATAGTAAAATTTAAAAATCTTAGTAGTTTGCTTTAGTTGCTTTTCTAGTATACATAAAGAAAGAGGTATGATCTCATGGTCTGAGTAAGACACTGGAAATCAGAATGTCTTACGTAATGATTTGCCAAACCACACTACGAGAACTAACCAAATTGTACCAGTCTTCCCCCAGTACAACGGAGAGAATTTAATTTACACTGAATTGATCAAACCTATTCACAGTTAACAAAGAATACATGAGACATTCGGCTGCTGGGAGTGAGTTTTAGAGGGCAGCAAAGCACATGTTTAGCTACATGCTAAAACCAACTGAAATGGCATTGCTCGTTACCGAGAAACTCATGACTTCAGAATTTTTACTACTGGACAACTTATCTAGTCTTGCTAGAGCATAGTTATCAGGTGAAATAGAAACCAAAGGACATTCATAATTACAAGAAATAAGTATCCAATTCTCCCTAGGCAAACAGAACTTGCACAACTGAATTTGTAAAAATGATGTATATAATTTGTAACATTATACTGAAGTAAAACACAGACTAGTGACAAAAAAAGTTAGTAAGCTGGCCAAGGCCACAGACCACTCAAAAAAGCAATGCTGGCCAAGGCCACAGACCACTCAAAAAAGCAATGCTAAAGGTAGGGAAATTTTAATAGGGAGTTATAACTTACCAGCTTCTAAAATGACAGAAGACTTGACAGAAGTCTTGAGAGACAGAAGACTGAAGTCTGTATATGTAGTGCTCTGACAGTTTAATTGAATCAAGATATCCAAAGATGCACAGACAGTAAAACCAGATAAAGTGCAAAAAGGAATCTGTAAACTATCAAAGAAAATATTACAACTGGCTCTACCTTAGCTTTGTAATCAATTTACATTCTCCACTTGGGTGTTTTTATACACTTTAGAGTAAAAACTAACATTCAAAAGGACACTTCTAAGTTTTTTCAGGCCCAAAGTGACGTGAACTTTTTCTTTAAATTAACAGTCTAGCATTTATAGTCAAATAAATGGAGAAGGAAAAGTTAGCAGATGAACACCTAAGGGATATTAAATACATGCCGTCCTCACATATTCAAATCTGTGTTTGCTATGCTTTTTACACAAATACCTTCACATAAGCTTTCAAAGCAAAATTAATCATGCTTTCTAGCAGGCCATTATGAAAAACCACTACCATGAGAGATAAAACCCAAAACATTGAAAAACAGGGATTGCAAAACACAGTCTACCTAGAAGACTATTATTTTAACATGATTTCTTCCCAATCTCTCATGCTTGCCATGCAATTACCACAATTAACTCCACATTCCTTGGAAAAAGTTATCAATACATAAATGTCAAAAAATTATCCATTCTTAATCTATGAATTGCCTTCTCTTTCTTGCAAGAGGACAGCTACTTCTGGCATTTTTTGCAGAAAAGCTTTAACGTTGTTTGCCAAATTAGTCCTTTTATCTTCCATCAGCATCTGCAGTCAATACCGCTTTGGTCAAAGAGTCCAGTGTTTTCTTTTAGTCTTACTTTAAGAGAGGAGGCACAAACTCAGAGAAAAGAGTTATAAGTCCTGCAGTTTCAAATTCCTTTTGTAGCTCATCCAGCGTTGAATATTCTTTGACTTCAAACGTCTGAAACCTACATTGTAAAAGGGAAACTCATGAATATGCCTGGATTTGTCAGAATGTAATTATCGATTCTGTTACTTTTCTATCCACAACAGTACTAAATTATACCTTTTATGCTGTGACTGTACTTTTGTCTCACACAGTACGCTAATCATTTTCTCTTTGCATTTCTTTCCGCTTGAGTCCACATCTACCTTAGAAGTTTTCTGAAGAATCAAGTACTCCTAAATGACAAAAAAGAACAAAATATTAAATGTCATCTAGTATCTCTGAAGTTCAGTAAAATGCAAAAATCTATACGAAACATACAGAATTTTTTCAGAACATAGCAATCAAAATTCGAAAGTGCCCATCCCCAAAAATGCATGACTCTTTCTATTAATCAGCTTGAAGTTAAGCAGAGTCTTAAGTGATCTAGAGAACGTGAGTTTGGAAAGCTAGAACATTCTCCTCCAGTATCACCACAAAAACCTGCCTAATGCAGCGGGAGTTCGCAAGTACAGACAAGAAGTTCAAAGCCCAGGCGGGCGCTAGGAGCACCATGTGGCCTAAGCCAAGGAAAGCGACAGTGAGCAATGAGCTAGAAATATGTCTGTTACTAACTTCTCATCACAAATTTTCTGTTTTCTGGGGCATTTGGGAAATACAGGAGACTGAACCTAGGCGTATTACACAGTCAGGAAACACAGGGAATACAGGGATATAATTACAGTGGGAAGCAAAGTAATACAGGCCACAGGTCTACACATACCACTGGTTTCTTTCTCATAGAATACCTTTGTTTTCTTAAATACAGAATAAAGCTGTTGGGCCTTCCTACTCTCCTAATGATCAATCTGCTTCCAAAATTGTTAATCTTAGAAAAACACACACGAAATATTCAGACACATAGGTTTCAGTGGTAAATCGATAGAACTAGTCAACATTCATTGTTCCTGCACCTTAATGTTGCTCCTGTCACCCTGAAGAAGAATCAATATTATCTTGCCCATGAACATCAGTCTTCCAGTCAGCCTTAGATCCGAAGCCCATTTTTCCACAGTTTTGACGTATTTTGCCTTTGCTCTCATGTGATCTAAATGCAAAAGGAGCATCCAGATACCATCCTCTGCACTTGTTCCTTTTGACAAAGTAGTTTTTTCATTGCAAACTGTTGCTGATTGCTTAATGACATATTTAAGATGCTGCTGTATCCAAAGAATCAGATCGTGTACCATGGGTTCAGAAAGATGCTTCTTTGCTTGTTCAAGTAATTTATCTTTCACGTCCATACATTGGGCCCTTGTAAGCTGGTCTGAGTTAACAGAAATATCTGGTAGAGTTGATGGGTAATTGACTGGTAAATGAAATAACAGCTTTAAAAGTACATCTGTATCCAGCAGTTCTTTCACACTGATTTGAATTCTAAATGTGATTCCATGCGTCTCTGGAAAGTATCAAAAAATAAACGTTAATAGTTTGCTTGAAGTTGAAATACATATATATTATTAATTCACGTTATCTTCTTTAACAGTTCAACTCAAATGACTGCCATTCTATATAAAATAAGGGGTGTGGGTTCTTTTGCAGGGTGGGGGGTTGCAACCAATGGCTCAAGCTACACTTGCAGGGAATCCTGAAATGAAACACTTCATACCATGCTAGAAGGAAAGTTATTAACACATTCTAAAAAGCATTCACACCTTTTGGCTCTTTCAAAGTCTAGACAAGCCAGTAATAAAGAATTGTCTCTCTTAGAAACACGTAAATCAGCTTCTACAGCTCAACAGCAGCAGCAAGGACCACCGAAAATAGAGACTTTTCTGGATGGACTCAGCACTGCCCTAACTTTGCTCCTAGAGAAATCTGTAAGACTTCTAACACCAATACCAGCGCAAGGCAAACAGACTTGTACCGAGTATTTTTTAAGACAACCATTCAAAAGCAGTTCCACATTAAAGAGAGACTTGGAAAGAGAAAAAGTCAGATTCTTTGTCCCCTACAACTTTCAGAGAAAATATGCTTAATTCTTTTCTGCCAACTTCTCTACGTTTACAACAGTTGGATTGACATAATGAAAACATCTCTGTTGTACATCTGACCCTAGATACTACATACATACATACATATATATATGCATATACTTATATAAATGCATGTGCATATATCTGCTTATCTACTCAAAACCTGTTGTTGGTCTACTTTAGAATAGAATTCTTTTCAGAGTGAAAAGGATACATACAGTATGTAGCAGGAAGGACAAAAGACCACATCCTCCTGATAAATCACATAATCAAAGATGCTGAATATGAAAGTTATGTACAGTAAGTCCTACAATAAAACCCTCTTGACTAAAACGTGTTTCACAGAAAAACAATACAAAACTTCATAAAGTGAAAAGCGGGGACAAAGACCTAACCTACTTTTGCTCCTCTGCCATGAAGAAAGAGGGTATCAGATAAAAGATGATCTTCTTCAGATGTTCTCTGCTTCACCTCTTTGATGCATTCTAAACACTTCACCCCTTTTCTTTAAAAAATTGCTAAAATGTCAGGTTGATTCAGTCTATGAGGACAGGAGAAGCCAGATTTGAAAGGCATATTAGAGCGGAGCCGAGTTTCAGAGGAGCTCTTTTGAAGTGACTTGCCGCCTTCTCCCCCTACCTTATCTTACCTTCCTTTACATGACAGTCAGTTGAATTATGGTTGATTGGTATTGCTGACGCCGCTAACCAACCTCAGTGCTCTCTCTGATTTTATATTTGAACCCTACTAAATAAGTGAAAGAACCTAAAAGTGATTTGGACAGACAGAAGCACTTTAGAGTTTAGCCAAGGGCTTGTTTCCAAACCTCCTTCCTGGGTCATACGGAAAAACTCTCTATGTCAGAGCAGTCCCAAAATAAAATAAGCAAACCCTCCAAACCCAATAATCAAACTCCAGCATTACTATAAAGAAGTCTCCAAACATCTACAAACCATCGCTACCAAAACAGAGTCAAATCCGGTGCTGAAAGTAGCAGATGCAAATCCAGTGAATTAAATGAAATTACACCCAACCGTGCCCACACCTACAGGCACTATGTGTCAAAGCCTCGTTCCCTGCCAACAAGAGTTGGTCTCCAGTCTTCTAAGGTCCTATGAAAGGTTCCAGACTATTTTTAAGGCAAGTTTATTCCTCAGAAACGCACCAGCCTTGGAAGAGACTCCAGTCTCCACAGTGTCCATCTGGTAGCATGTGGCCCTCACTCACAGGCAGTAGCTACGCAGGAGGACCTCAAGCTTTCCCATTCCAATCTCTGTCTTCTGCCGCCCTGACAAACGTTTCTTACCAGGCACCAGCAACGACAGCTCCTCTGCCATTATGCTAGACTCGGTACACACAACCACCCACACAAGAAGAAAAGCCTGCACTGCACCTCCTGGGCCCCCCAGCACCCTCTTGGCCCCCATGGAGGGTCTCCGCACACACCTGAGCATCGCACCGCACACAGACAGCGCCTGCCGACCCACCTCCTTCCAGCCGCCCATTACACAGGGCAGCCCCGCCAGGTACGGGGCCAGCTGAAAGCAAGCTGCATTTGGCTGAACGGTATTAACATTATTATATTTGTGCCCGTGAATCACTTTATTTTAAACGATGTTCCCAAGAAATTTTAAAATGCACAGCCTATAAGTGAGTTGAAGAATACTACTCTATTGCCAGCTTAATTACACTGACAGAAAAACATGTTACCTTTCTGATAATCCTCCTAGGATTTTTCCACTAGCTTGTCATAACAGATCTCACCAACCCAGAAGTAACTGAGGTATAAACAGACAGGCCAACCTTGCTCCTTCGGCAAGGGCCTCCTGCTGCAGTGATCATGTTCTTAAGCCTGCAACAATCTCACACCTTTCCCTGTGATGATGAACTAATCCGAAGGAAGCAGCACAGCCTCGCATCCCAAGGTGTGTCACCCTGAGCCATGGCGAAAAGCCCAGCTGTGCTCATTTACATCTGCTTCAGACTTACTTTTAAAAAGAAGAATCGGTTCAAAACATTTATGGGGCTACAGCATCTAAAGTTTATTTAAACATTCCAGCGTCCATTTTCTGCACCAGCGCTGCAGACGGCTGGCAGAACAAAGAGCAAACCACCGTCGCCCTGCGTAACAAGGCTCTGAAGAAGTATTTCCTTTGTTTGCACACGCTACAAGGTCTGAGTTGTCTTCACAGCAAAATGGTGATTATTTCTGAAACAAAAGGTTGGGTATGACCGTTCTGCTGGCATTTAGTGTGCTAATAAGACTAAACAATATATTTTAACTCATTTTCCCCAATAGCTGCATGCTTATCAGTACATTTAGCTCTAGCATACTTCAGATTTTTTCTTACGTTCCATGTCAACCAGACAGATATCCCCCTCCTCTCCTGCCCAAAGGCATTTTATGCAACACATGCAGTCTATTTTTAAATTCAGAAAATGGCACCTACTAACGTACAAGCCTAGAATATATAAATATATTTTTATAGCAAGGTTGGTGAGCAAACCAGAAGAGAACAGATTAACAAGTAAATTATGGATTTCTATCTGTAACGCTAATCTTTGTAGATAGATATGTAAGGTAAAAAAGATATGCTGTATTAGTTTATTTAAATTCATCAATACATCGGGTTTGATAAAAACATATTTTACATTCTGAATACTTCATTGTTAAATTCCAGAAAGCCAAAGTTTTTAGCATACCAAGAGACCTGCAAAAGCATTTTCTTACATTCCTCAAAACCATAAATCCCCAATGGCCTCCTTTTTGATCCTGTGGACCTACACGCAAGTTACTCTTAATGTACTAGAGATAGCATAACATAAGTGTCTTACTGGAAGTTACTTCTGTGCACCGTTTGTCAACGGTGAAGATTTATATGGTTTGAAGAGATAAAGCAAACGTAAGCTAATGAATACAGCAAAAGTTAATTGTATACAAACTAAAGGAGTCTGTAGCTCCAACGTAAAAGAGAAGTAAATTCCCAAAGTAAGAAAACCACCAATAATCATTGCTGCAAATAATCTTTTCAATTCCAGCAGAAAACGATGGAAATCAACCAGATATGCACGATCCTAACATATCACGAACACAGCCTGGCTAAAGGCCCTGCAAGGTCACATAACATCAATATAAATATAACAGCCTCTTCCCGTTGCGCACTTGCGGCACTTCACGTTATGCTCCAGGAAGGTTTCTGAGCCTTTTACATCCCGGTAACTTATAAGCACAAAATCATTTTTCTGTATATGAAGCACAGAGAAGGATGTGCGTATATTTCTCTAACAGATTTGGAAGAACAGACGTGCATATGCAATGTTCAGATACGTTCACATTTTTTAAAATAAACATCTGTTAAGCCTAGATACTGCATTTTCAAACTATGCCTGAAATAACATTCCTGAACTTTTTGACTTCAAGAAAATAAAACTCAGTCAAAACATTTCATGAATTGTATTTTAAAAATACAACTCTAAATACCAATCAAACAAATAAAATGGCAGAATTACCTGCCTATGCTGGAGCAAGAGGCGGGTCATGCAGATCTAGACACAAAACAATTCTGCTTTTATTTTTAACCTGCCCAGTTAATTGTGCTCCATGCAGACACTATGCCTTCATCCCTCTGAGGCTGTCTACACCCAAAGTCCTCTTTTCAAATAACCACTTGCTGTTCTGTGCAAATCTATCTCAACAACTATTTTCAAATAAAAGTTTGAGGTTTATTCAATGAGTTTCTTAGCAACTTTTTAGTTAAAGCAAGTCACTCAAGAGCAGCCACATTTAATTTCACACCAATGCAGCATGAAGTTACTTTCACAGAATCTCAGAATGGTTGAGGGTGGCGGGGACCTCTGGAGGTCACTTTGTCCAACCTCCCCGCTCAAGCAGGGCCACCCACAGCAGGCTGCCCAGGGCAACGTCCAGATGGCTTCTGAGTATCTCCAAGGATGGAGACTCCACAGCCTCTCTGACCAACCTGTGCCAGTGCTCGGCCACCCTCACAGTAAAAAAGCGTTTCCTTATCAATCCCAGTTCTTTTGGGCTGAATACACACACAGACAAAATCTGACAGCAGGCCACTGGATCCATTTTTAACAGCATTCTCCGGGACTTTACGGCAGTCCAACCAGCAGAAAGCTGCTTGCTGTCCGTCGCTCTGCTGGGGAGCTGGGCAGCATGCTGCAATAGCTCCCAGGACACCAGGGAACAGTAAGCGATACTGAATATATGCATATTGTCTGTGCGTGTGTGTGTGTGTATATGCATAGCTCCAACAAATGTATAGGAGAATTGTCACACCTGTGGTAGGCGCTAAGCAAAATTTACTTATGCTCTGGATCTGAACAGACATGCAACACTTGCATATCCCACCTGACACTTTCTTTAAGCCTGATAGTAACTGCTGTTGTACACTGGAACTACTGAGATTTATTCTCCCTTGCTGAAGGGGCATCTTCACAGCACTGTGACGGCACAGACTGATAAAAGTCATCTCTTAAAATTATGTTCTGATCAACGGCCACCATGGCTGGTGCAGAAAACGTGGAGTAAAGGTGTCTACGGTTACTGCGTTCCTAGCCTACAGCGTCCAGCAGCTGATGGGAGCAAGCACTACAAATCTTCTCACCTTCCCACCCACAGCAAACATGAAAATTAGCCTTAGTACCCTGTAACACCTACAGCTGTACACGTATTGCTGAATCTGGAGAACATTCGGCACATCATAAGGCCCAGATTATTACCTTACCCCCAGAAAAAGAGAGATGACCCAAGGCTTCTCATGCATGGCAACAGCTGCACCTCTATTAAATATTACAGGATAAATACCTGGTCTTGTTACACGTATGAGACACGACTGCTTATTTACCTAAACAGCAGCCAGCCCATTCCCACCGCCGCCCTTTGCCTACTGGAAGTTTCTGCGCGCGCTGCAAACAGCTGGAATTAAGAAGGTCGCTAATTACAAACGAGTAGGACCCGCTAGGATTTGTCCCCTACAAAGAGGCCGGCAGCAAAGACACACGGCAGGCCAGGGACAGGCGGGAAGGCACCCAGCTTTGGCGCTGCCGCTAATAGCGAGCGATTAAGCCGCTGCCGCCCGGTGCTGCCCCGCTGGGCAGAGCCACCCCCCCCCCCGTCAGCGGCCCCGGAGCGCCTCCTCTCGGGGCCGGGCCGAGGGTAGCGCGGCCGGGGCAGGGCTCGGCCGCCGGTACGGGGCAGCGGAAGGACGCCCGGCTGAAGCGGCGGCGGCGCCGCCGCCGCGCCGGGTCTGGCTTGGGCGGCGCGGCGAGACCCCGCCGAACGGAGCGACCCGCGGCTCTCGGGCAGAGGAGCGCGGCCGCCTTCACCTGAGACCGCCAGCACCTCGCAGGCGTCCGGCTCGCAGTAGATGGCGGCGAGAGCCGAGAGCTCCTCCAGCGCCAGCTCCGACATGGCGGCGGCTGAAGGCGCGGGCCGGGGTGGCGGCGGCGCCCCCTGCCGGCGGCGGGGCCGGGGCCCCGCCGCCGGCAGGGGCGCGCCGCCGCCACCCCGGCCCGCGCCTCAGTGAGGCAGCGGCTGCTGGCGGGGCCCTCCCAGCCCTGCGACGGCCTCGCCCGGCTCTGCCCCTCGGTTCAGGCAGGCGCGGTGACGAGCAGCGCGGCAGCCTCCGAGGCAGCGAGCCGCACCAGAGGCGGTGGCGGAAGCCTCTCTTCCCCCCCGGCGCCGAACAAAATGGCCGCCCTCTGCAGCGGCGGCACCCGGCGCGGCCCGCTCTGCCCGCTTCCCTGTTCCTGGGCGTACAACTTCGCCTGACCATCTCTGACCCGCAGAAAGGAACAACCTGACCGCTCTCAGGGTGTAAGACAATCAACTGAAGCGCAGGCACACACACTCAGACAGAAAGTTTTACTAGAATATAAATTTATGCTTCTTGTATTCAACTACTGTGGCTCCATAGTCCTGTTAGCAGCCATCTGACTGAGGTCTTCCACAGCCAATGGTATCATCAACTCCCAGGTATAATCATCTCAAAAGAAATGTTCCGTATTTTCCGTTATTACAAAATCACTTTTAAAAGCAAGGGACGGGTGGTTTACTTTTCCAGGAAAGTATATCATGCTATTTTTCCATCCCCTAAATTCTGTTGAAATAACAAGAAACGTGAGAGTGCCGAGCTGGGAATGAGGGAGATAACGTGAAGGGAAAGAAGACGGGAGCTGTCACACATACCGCCAGGTAGTAGTCCATGCAGCTGTCTTAAGGCCAATTTCCACCGAAGCCTTCTAAGTGCCTCATTCTATTACTAAGAACTTTCTTGCCCCTGGTCTTTCCCCCCGTCTCCTCACCCGCTTTGCATATTCCATTTTACATGTTTAAATAAAAAAGTCGATGTAAATGTCTTTTAAATTGACACTATCACAAGACATTGAGGTCCCCGTGAATAAGTTACTGCACTCTGACATTTGGAAGTCATCAAATGAGACAGTATAATGTCAGCTTGATATTTTTCACACTATGAAAATACCAGCTTCATGTCAAAAATCTAAATTCCATCTTAATGTAATAAATTTTCTTGTATTCGCAGACTACTGAAAATGCTAAATATTTAAATTTGAAATGAACTTCTACAGTTACAATCTGGCCTTCATATTCCATTATTATTAAATTGGAAGTCAAGATCTTATTTTCCCTCTTTTTTTTTTTAATGATTTCTTCAAACATTGCAGTGTTTGATAGAATAACATTAGGCATATTCATTTCTCTAAATGGATGCTCTCCCATGAACATGTGGCAAATAAAGTTCAAAAAAAAAAAAAATCCTGCTTTTTAGTCAGCCTATATTAAACCAGGTCCGGCATCCTGTCATAAATCGATATGCCACTGACAATACCGGTATTTTCCACTTTGCCTGACAAGGCAAACCGAAAGCAACCTTTCATACGCAGGTAAGATTAATCTTCCCAGTGTTATTTGCAAAAGTGGCATCCTTTGCTTTCCACTCACTATAATTAGCGCCCCCATCAATTAGGTGTTGAGCCTACAACCACTAGTGATTATACATAAAACTGTGCGTTTAGACCCGTTTTCCCCTAACCTGAGTGGTGAATAAGAGAGGAGGAGTAGACAGGCATTTGGAAAAAAAAAAATGTCAATTTGGAACATCCATCTACATCTTTTTACCGCCATTTCCATGCCAGCCACCATGCCGTCCCGGCTACTGCAACTGTAAGCGGTCCTAAAAGCAGGTACTCTAGAAGGCATTAAAGGATGACTAGGAGAGTCTAAAAATCACTGCAGTTGCCCATTTTGGGGTCACAAGACAAACACTAACGAGGAAGCCGTAACTACAGCTAAGTGTGATGGCTAACTGACGCAACACAAATCACACCCATCTTTCGGCACTGCTGTAGGACAGCTGCCGTTCCTGTATTCTCTGCTACAACAACGTTGACAGCCCCAATGCAGCCAGAACAGTAGTCTTACCAGCTAGAACCGTTTTTAACGGGAGTTAAATAGCACTGATTTTTCAGATACCTAAGAAAGAAGCCATTATTTCTGTAGTAACAACTGTAAGTGTTATCGCAATGGTAGAAGTTTTCCCAAAAGTGGCTTGTACAAAAATGGCAGAGAGAAAGCAACATGAAAACCTGTAAAAATCACCCCAAGCAAGCTAAAAGGCAAGTTCAAAGGGAGAAGCAAACCCTGTAATTGTGAAAAATTTTGGTAAAACATGGAGATGTTTTTCCTCAGTATTCTCAAGTACAGCTAGTAGAAAAGTTTGCATCATTTTTTTGGCCCAAAGCATGTGTTTAAATTTTAAAGTTGGAATAAATTCATTTAACAAAACATTTACATTGCAAATTAAAGCCGCCAAAATTTGCATGGTTTGTTCTAAGGTTAAATTCAACATTTTCATGAGGTTTTGCTCTTTGATTTTGAAAATGAGCTAATGAACTCTCACTGATATGTAAAAAAAGCCTAATTTGAGAAAAAACAAAACAGGAAAAATCTTTTCTACTACTTTTCCTTTTAAGTATTTTAGAAGCAAGTTTTTCAAGGATTTGTGGTCTAGCAGTGCTTTTTAAAGGCACTTGCATTTATCCTCCATGCATCAAACTGCTCCAAGTCAATTCCCTAAGACACTTAATCTTTTGGCAGATGGAAACTCATTTTGAAAGTCTACTAATGATCAATTAAAGCATTAGCTATCTCTATAGACAGGAGGTTTATGGGGTCATAGTCTTCAGAAGCTGGAGGCAAGAGCAGCAGCATGTTAGAAAAATAGCTCAACCTTTCTGTAGTTACCACAAAATTGGCAAAACATCGGAAAACCAAAATCATGACTTAGTCTTTAATGGGGTTTTTTTTGCCATAATATGTTGAAAACAAATGTGATGGTTTCTATTTTATAAGAGAGGCCGTGGTCCAAACTGAACGTCAAAGGAAACTATCCTTTTAATTTTTTTTCTAAATAAGGCCTAATAACAATCCCAATACTTCCAATAAATTTACATTATCCTTTGAAAATCAGATTCAGACTCCAGTCATAAAAATACGTACCCATGCTGCAAATACGCAGACATGTCTTGTGAGGAGCTGCCATTGGAATCAGTGGTTCGCTGGTAAATAACGCATCATTTCAGACATGCTTAAAGCCACACGTTTAGGTTTGGAGTCAAGACTAGTACTCTGCCCACAAGTTTCTCTACAATTTGACGTACAAGAGAGATACAACTACAAAGAGATACAACTGTCACATTCATAAAAGAATTTAAGACTCTTTCTCTAGGAGTTTGGCAAGCCATTTTTTCTTGAAGATGGACATAAAAGTGATTAACCAGCTAATGCAAACTTAAAAGGATGCTTTTTACAAAATGACATACCTAGTATGACCATGGGTTCCTACAATTACTAACATTGCCGAGAGAATCCATACTTACTCAATTCACTGCATGTAGATCCTTGCCTGCAATTTACCTTGTATAAAGTAAGACAGAATAATGAATAGAACACATTTTCTTTCAGTGAGAGTAAAAATGAAGTCGCCTACTAAAAATTCGTAGAAAACTACCAATGCTGTGTATTTTTAAAAAGAACGTATGTAAAGATACTTGTGGGTAGGGAAGGGTGTGATACTGAAGACATAAGCACAGCTAGCATTACGAGTAGTATATTCTATCCTCAAAATAAGTTCAGCTTCCACATCAAGTACATCTACTTGTGGAACCTCACTACATAGATGTTCCTCCGGGTCTAAGCAAAGGGAGACAAAGGATTAAAGTGTCACTTAATTTAGTAAATGTTGGGGACAGATCTCTTTAAAAAGTGAAGGACTGGTGTTTTTGAAAGGGGCGTTTCTACCCTCTATAAAAAACACAACATTAGTAAGAGTCCAAAAATTAGGCAGCGCTCCTTAGTTTACCAGTTCCCTTCATTTTTAGCTGCTGCATTACAGCCACCTTAGTATCCGTGCCTCCATCTTTCAAACTCTGGCACATTAGCTATTATTCCCCCACACTTTGACACAAAAGTTGAATGAACAAAATGGGAGCGCGTAAGATGACAGACGATTTATGATCATTTTCAGAGCACTGAGAGATCCTTTGCCACTCTCACACCTTTCGGAGGCAGAACAATATTCATCATCGTATTTCAGACTTTAAATAATTATTTGCAGAGCACATTAAGGTCCTGATAGTAAATACATTATGTAAACATTAGACAGCATCGTTGTCCCATTTCACACTAAACTAGCATACCTCTTTCACATCGTAATTCAAAAATGGTAATCCAGAACACTTTGCTTTGGCAGTAAAAAATAGCAATAATCAACAACGGACACAAATACCTTCTTACCAGCAACACAGCCTCCTTCTTCTACAGCAAAGTAGGGCAGAAATTCTAGGGCTTAGCTGAAAAATTCTTAAAGAGACTGAAGCGAGCACCACTGGCATAATACGAAAGGGAGGAGCAAAGTTGTTTCTAGGGGAGAGGGAAATAAATAAATAAATAAATAAAGGGTGACAGAAGAGCTACAGCTCCCCTTTCTAAACTGCCTGCTAGTACAACACAAGGGCAAAATGTCACAGGATGACTCAACACCGCCAGGAGCTCCAGGCATCCCGGAAGGACAAGCCTGTGAGTTACTCCCTAATTACAGGGCACTCACGTTGGCCAGATACTAATAGGACATACTGGGTAAGAGCGGAGAGCTGGGCCAACATTACCGAGTAGGGAGGGTGTCGTAGGCACAGCAACCACACATGCAGTGCCCCTCTAGACTGGCAGCATGGTGCCAGGCACCCCAACTGCAGGGTACTCACTGGCTGCCTGAAGCGACGCAACGGCAGGAGGCCAAAACCAGGTATTTGAATGCAGAACGGTCTCCTGCTCCAGGTACTAAAGATCAGTACCACTCCTGACTACCTGTGTATGACCCAAGAACTGATCACAGTTGGAGTGCTATGCCAGAGTCCCTTTCCGTCAGTCAGTCACAGAGACTGCAGTTTCTGAGCACTGCAGTATCCTTGAAGGACGCATCTTCAGCTGCAGACCAGGAGAGCTCTCCTAACTGGTTTTAACTGGAAGAGTCAAACACAATAGGTCAAGCAGGGCTTCGACACGGTAAAGCAGAACATAGGTGAACTTTACAGATACCTAAATACACAACTGATTTAAAAAGTGGCCCTGCTTTAGTGACAGTGTCCACGTTTTCCCTTTTGCATGTGCACAAGGTTAACCTGGTTTGAGATGCTGAGTTCCCAACTTCTGTTTCAGCCTGACTGGGACCAGGAACCTGATGCTGCTGCAGAATTCCCTGAAAGGCCCTGATCAGGATACTTCTTCACGTTTTTGAGCTTCATGAACTCTCCATACCTTTCTACACTTACAAAGAAAGGATATAAATGTATTTCTTTATGCATATACACACAGACATTACCTTTAAGCCAGCCTAAACAATAGTTTTGCAGTTAAACCATCCTCCCGAAGGGTAAAAATCATCAATTTAAATCACTGTTTTTCAAGTGTACATTAGCATTCTAATTACTGACACGCATCTTCTGAGAAATAGTGAACTGCCAACATCACGCATAAAGTAACCCAAACCTAAAAGAGAAAAATCCATGTTTACTTCCTTAAGTCTTACTGCTTGTAGAAACGAATTATTTTTATTTACACTTCAAGGATTATTTAAAAAAAAAAAAAATTCCTTGCGTTCATCTCTTCAGAAGTTAGCCAGACTCAGGATGAATATATTTGTTGTCATATGCTCTTATTCTGAGCGCTGCTGGTCTGGTTGGCAAACACTTGAATTTAGTCCTTGGTTTTTGGTTCTGTATTAACCTAAATAAATGAGTAGTATATATTAAAAGATGTGATTAGTTGCAACAGACCATAATCTCATATGACACATGCAAGAGCTCATCTTAATAATTCTTACAGCTAAAAATATGATCACCAAATACTAAAGTTAAGAAAACTATATTTATTTGTCATCAAAAAGGAGAATCAAAGTAGTACATTTTGTTAACAGTAGCACAGAAAAGAACAATTTTGAATCTATGGGAGATGGAACATAACAGAAGACGGTAAACGCATGAAGTGGCATGTGACACCTTTCACCGGATTTAGCAGCAACGACAATTTCCGCAATGCACTCAACATCACGCTTCCGAAATCAACAACGCAAACGCGTTCTTTTGAAGCTTCTGAAGCACTCCCTACGTTGCTGTACCTTTTCCATATTTAGTCGTGAGAAATACAGAATTCTGCGTATATAAGTTACCAAATGTATACATAAACCAACCAAACAAAAAAAAAAACCCACCCCAAAAAGCTGTAACCCTCAGTCTTTACTGTTAGAACAGAGAGGAGCAGCTCTTCCATTATCAGATATGCTTCATACAACTCACACACTTCTCATATATACATTGCCTACTCAGATGGAGGTTTTTCTTTTTTGCCCCAAACTATTTTTCATTTATATATATATATGAATCATTGAAAGGGTGAAAAAGGAACGAGGGAAGTGGATAGGGGTAAGAGCGTGGTTTTCTCTTACGATTCTGGACTTCTGAGTAATATTTATTCCTACCATGCAGGACAGTTGCCTCTGAAGTGGGAACCGTTCATCCCCATTAGTACCTTAAAGTATGGAAGCTTCCCTGAGTAATTTTTTCCTAAATGGGAAGTTACTTGCCTGAAACATTGAGGGGCTTTCCCCTCAAGGAAAAAAAAAAAAAAAAAAGGCAAAAAAAAAGCTTCCCATGTCAGTTAAAAATAACCACGTTCAGAAAATGAATGTACAGCTAGTTCCTAGTTGAGGTTGTGAAGTTTCATGAAGGAAGCGTCTCCCATTTGAGAAGCTACAATGTGATACTCTCTTACTCCTTCCATTCCCAAGTGTTTTGCATGGAACACTCATTCTCAAGAGTAATATACGCTGAAAGGGAGGAATAATTTAAATTTAGGGGTAGGCGGCACCTGAAATTTACCAAGCCATGCAAATTTAAAGCTATTACAGTGGAAGACTTAAAAAAAAAAAAAAAAGTTAGTTTTCCTTATTAAGCACAACCGTTAATCAAATCTTTAAGCCACACAGCATGAACATGCATCACTCTTAGGAAACGCTCAAATCAACCTTATTTCTTGGCACTTTTGATACCCTTTTAGCCATGTTATATACACATCTGTAATACACCGCACTATAATCACTATGCAGAAACGTGTATGACTGTGTAGTCATACACCCTTGTGCGATTCTGTATTATATCAAAAACCACGCTATGCTACAGCTGATAAAGCCAAGATGCAAAATACAGATGCACTGCATGACAGTTTCTTTAAATACGGCTTAATTCTGTCCTGAATGCATTACAGGAGACACACATTAAAGACATGAAAATACTAGAAGAATACAGTTTTCTTACATCAGAAAACAAACCTTTTAAATACTCAAATAAATAGCCATTCAATATCAATTTTCTCTCCTTTTAGAAAGGTTGTTTTAAAAGTAACTGACACTCATTTCCTGCTTCTAACAGATGTTCTTCTGTTCAAAGATAAATTGCAGATGAAGGCACGAGTATATTCTCCTTTTCAACTTAACATAACTTTAAAAATATTCATACTATGCTATACTTCCTTTAACAGAATAAACTTGACTAAAGTTTTCTGAGGAAGCATGTATTTGAACAGGTAAAGTGCCCATGTGAAAACAAATACAGGGGTTTATATAGTTAATAAAACATGCCGTTTGAAACAGTCCAGATCTTTTACCCTTTATTCATCATCTAAGTACCCAAATATTGTAACTATGTGAAATCGTTTATGAAATTTCCAGTTTTCACTACTTCAGTAATACTCAAAACTCCAGCCAGAATCAGAAACCTAACGTATTTGGTGCAGCACTGGAGTCACGAAATGAAAAGGCGGCAAGCTTACGCAGAATCTGTGACAAAGTAAGAAAAGATTTCCCAGCTCTTAGGAAAATTAAGATACATGTTTTTGCTACTGTAACTTTATTATTTCATTCGCAACACCATAAAGCATTGGTGTACTTAACAACGGATTTCCCCATCCTCCCTTCCCATCCCCAAAGAACAGTGGTGATGATGAAAATAACGACAGTTGCAGCGAACTTCTATTTCAAGTCCTAGTATTCGCTTATCCTTCGCCTAGGAGGAAAGTGGTTCACTTTTCGACTACACACCACAGGAGTAGTTATGAAGTCCACCGCCACCAAGCTACCTTAATTCTGTCCCACACAGCCGAGAGAGAGTCAAACGCAGGGCGAACATCCAGGATAGTGAACTGGTAGTTCTTATCTACTGCTCCACCATCGTAGTAATCAATAACGTATCGCACTTCTTTTCCACATCGGTCAACAATCCAATCATGTCTGTCAAAGGGAAGTTCGTATCTGGAAAGACAGTAATAGACCACGTAGATATTTTAATGGGTATTATGAACCTGGCAGAGGGAGCGGAAGCCCTATCTAAGAAGATTTATTTATCCAGATACCGGCATAAGATCCCCACTAGTACTTCTATCTTTTGGTAATTATAACTTGCAATTCCAGCTCTGAAACGTCTTAAAATTAATTCCGCACCATGTTTTCAGACACGTCTCCCGACCCTCCCACCTCACTGGAAGACCTTCTTTCCGGCCCACGTACCCCATCCATGAACGTATTCTGGCTCTTGGTGAATACTCCTTTGCTTTGCCTCCAAACCGCATCAGTGATGGTCCACACGGACATTCCCTGTGCACAGAATTGAAAAAGAAAATAGTTTTTACCTTTTAAAGCAGTCTTATTTTAAGTGTTTAAACCATATGGTAATTTGTTTTAGTAACAGAAAAAACGAATAGGAGAAAAAGCAACAGTAAAAAATGAATTACAAGTGATCTAAACCAGCTTTTTTTTTTTTTTTTTTTAAAAAAAGGTTTGAAAAGTCCCCCAGTTTCTGACAGCACTTACTGCTGGTATGATATGATAAAGTACCTTTGATATGCTCCACACCATTGTTCTAACTTATCAACAGAGCAGTTCTCAGCATTATCTAATCCATAGATTTAACAGATTAAAGAACAGAAAACCGTTAAAGAACAGAAAACCGTAATCCAAACTACTGTGTAACAAAGATCATGGAATTTCAGAGAACCATTTCTACATACAGAACGCTTAACTAGTCTGTCTCTTCTAGGAACAGGGACTATACTGACCTAAAAAATGACAGTTTGTTTTATACCAGTCACTTCTAATCTAAGTTTGTATCTCGTATCTTTTTCGTAACATAAAGATTTCAAAAATAACTCCCAAATAGATACAATAAGAAGTTAACTTCTCCAAATCCACATTATACACACACCACCAAAATACTCATCAGTTTTAACAACACAGTAATTATTCAGTTCTAATGAAGCTCTTCTGGGTAATCTTCCTCCACGTTAATCAAAATGCTGGCTCCTACAAGACCGTAACTTTTGGGACGTATCAGCACCAGAATATTCCTACGAGAACTGAAGAGACATTCTACTCTTAAAGAATTACAAAAGCAAGAGCTAAACCAAAGGATCTGCTTTTCATTTCGTATGTACGTACACAGCATGAAGAGCTTCCCACTTCAAAATCTCCTTCCAAGCTTGCTCATTATTTTGGTTGTGAATCTTAATAATGTTGGTCATGTCTTCACCTGTTATATCGTCATCTTTCCACCTCCACCTAAAAAATAAGAATTTGAAAACAGTTCACAAGCATTACAGCATAATTCCTCCAGCTTCCTCAGTTTATCTGATAGGCTTTTGAATCAAGAGATTTAAGGTTTTATGCAAAGACACAAAGCAAGTATGGAAACTTCTGGCTCATCTGCTTAAGCATCTTGAGAACCATTTCATTTTCTGTGTGTAAAAAGTGTAGTTACCGAAGTTATCATCACAGAGATCCACAAATTCTCGTTAGCTAAATTAACAGCTTAACTGGATCAGAAAGTTATCAGAGCGTGCAAACATCAGCACATCCACGGTATTCGTAAAAATGCTTAGGAAAAACCCCATCTGCATTCCTAACGCACAGAAGTCCCGTATTCGATAGATTTTGCATACACTTAGAAATGCCTTTCACCTCTCTGTCCCTGCGCTGTGACTGCACGCGCGCTTCCTTTCCAACAGGCGTAACACTGAACACATTTAAGTGTTTACAGGATCAAAACCTGTGTGTTCAATATAGACTGCTTATGACATATTGTCTTCAGAACAATATTGATACGTAGAACAAAGAATTGCTATTGTTTTAATAGTAACCGCCTTTACAATTGATCTCTTTGAGAATGACAAAAAATTACAAAAGAATGAGGAAACAGCAGCACAGAAGGCTTTTTAGGCCACGGGAGACATTTATCATTCAGTTAGATCTTGCCTACACCGAATTTTTGTAAAGACTGAAAACATCTACTTGTCAAACAATTTTTCACATTTTTAGCAATTCTGCAAAGTCAAGTTGGATGTTCTCACAATCACAGAACTTTTACTATCAGTTTATAGGATTAGCATGAAGCCGATTAGTTTTGAAAGCTGGCAATCCTGCAAAGTTTGTCTATGTCCATGCACTGACTTTTAAGAATATTTTCTCAGCTAGCGGCAGTTGCCCGACATTCCCTACGATCTTGCTCATCACTAGAGGAGACATGGCTTTTGAGACCAGCTCACCCTTTAAAATAAAGCTGTTCATAAAAATAGTAATTTTTAAAAGAGCTAGTTAATTATTAACTGCTTAGAGTCCACAAACCCTTAAATAATATCGATGAACAATAACTAATGATATTACTTCATGAATTTCAGGCTCACAGACTCCATCTGATAATTCAGTGTATTTACCCTTTTCTTAGCATAGCATTCCAGAACATTTGCTCTGAAGGGTAGACCCATTTCTTGTCAGAATGTGCTCTAGGAATGGAAGATTCTTCTCTAACAGTTGACAATGGAAATGGCTGATCTGGAGATGGCTGCTGATTAGGAGGAGGCATCTAGAAAACAAGGAGAATCACCTGCTGATTAGGAGGAGGCATCTAGAAAACAAGGAGACTCAACAACAAACTAGAGTATGAACATTTTTTTATGTTACGGTGTTTGAGAAAAATCAAAGCATAATCAATCAGCTGCTACAAAGATCAAGAAGTTCAGCCTCTATTTAAGTCCACCAAAATTATCTCTCTCTTTTGCAGTAGAACTCTTTGCACAAGTTTGTCATCTGAAGACTAAAGGAACCCTTTTGCCTAAACTTCAACTTTCAAAAGAGCAGTGCTTTTTGTAAATCAGAGGAAATCTTGGAGAGACATGAATCAGAACTTACCCATACTGCTATTACACAGAACCTAAAACCCACTAATGTAGCGTAAAAAACCACGCATGGTTTTCATGCATGGTCCTGCAGATCTGCAGGACCCCTGTGAACCGCGACAATCGGGAGCGACCCACAGGTTCTACAGCAAGCACCTACTGTCTCTACAGACAAAACAGCTTGCACGCTGTTCTGGTGAACAACTGACTCCTTTCCATGAAAAGTTACTTGAGAGCTATTTTTGCTAAAGGAAAAACTCAAGCTTTTATTTGTAGAATCATTTTCCTTTTTTTTCCCCAAATATTTTTCCATCTGTTTTCCATGTAAAGAGTTTATTAGTTTTTAGTATATGTTTTGCTACAAAACAAATAGAAACAGACAGCAAAAGATATTTACAAACTGGAAAACCACCTTTTATCAAAAAAGATGTAAAAGGACATTAAATAAGATGCAATTTGTTTTTATACAAATCTTTGCGAGAAAAAGCACTGTTAAAAATTAAAAAATAACATTATTTGCCAGAGTTTCCACCTTAGACAGTATCACTATTTACATTTTGGGGATAGTATTTCAGAAGAAACAAGACTGAAGAAAACATCTGAAATAAGCAAAAGTTACCATATTGCTAGGATCTATGTCATCTTTCACTTGAGAGGCACCAGACTTCACTGGACATGCTACAAATTCATACGCTCTTTTTTGATGTGCAGGAACATCGTCTGTGTTCTCAGTTTTATGATCAGGAGTCTTCATGTGCACTGGACAGCCTGAAATACAGGAAAAAACAGTATACGTTTTGCTACAAAACGAAAACTCTAAAACATGACAGGAAGTGGAAAACAGTTCATTGAATGCTCATGTTAATACAAACTGGTATTTCGCGCTTTTTTCCGAGCTTTGCAACAGTTTTAACTGTTTTCTTTCCTGCATTTTAGGACCCAGCACCTTGGTAAGATCTAAGCTTCTTACGTAGTCCTTGAATGCTCATTCCCCACCCCATGCTCGCCCCTCTGCTTTGCTGTACTTCAGATTTCCACGGCAATGTTAATCCAACATGTGTTGATTGTGTCAACGGAAGAGTTGAAGTCCTCTTTCTCCAGACATTCACCTTATTCCACCCTTCTGCTGCCCTTTTCCGGATGCATGTTCTCTAGCGACAACCACCCGCCCCCAGTTACCGCCTCTGCAGGAGCCCCTGCACCTCCCTGACCCTTTGTGGGTGTACCGCTCAACGGGAACAGATCTGCAGGACCCCTGTGAACCGCGACAATCGGGAGCAACCCACAGGTTCTACAGCAAGCACCTACTGTCTCTACAGACAAAACAGCTTGCACGCTGTTCTGGTGAACAACTGACTCCTTTCCATGAAAAGTTACTTGACAGCTATTTTTGCTAAAGGAAAAACTCAAGTTTTTATTTGTAGAATCATTTTCCTTTTTTTTCCCCAAATATTTTTCCATCTGTTTTCCACGTAAAGAGTTTATTTCATTTAAGTTTCAAGAACAATTACCGCTCGTTTTTTCCTGATGCATAGGACATTCTGAAGGTGGAGAGGCCGTCTGATGTTGCCTGGATGCATTCGGCGACTGACCTGCAGCAGCCGGGGAGGACGCAGACAAACCCATGGCTTCCGCGCACCGGGTCTTTTCGGATCAAGTTTCTAAAGGGAAAAGAAAAAAGCAAAGACCCGTAATACAAAACCACACTGGTTATTTGAATGCAAGCACGGGTATGTTGCTGCATCACAAATTGAAAAAATAAATAAAAGATCGGTTTAAGGAATAAACATCCAGCCCAAATAAAAATCCACAGCGTCTACCAGGGGTGACCGCGAATGAGCTCGCGTGGGACGAGGTGCGCGGGCTCCCTACAGGTAACATCCACGCTTACAGCCGCCTCGCCCCCGCTCAGCCCCTCTCCTCACGCCCGCTGCCGGCGGGGGAAGGCCGGGCGGAGGGGACGAGGGGGAACTCTGCCCGCACCCCGAAACCCGCCGCAGCCCCGTCAGGCCCGCACAGGGCAGCAACACCCACCCACCCACCCCCACCGCAGGAAGCGCCTCACGTAACGCACCGTGCCGCCGCACCGTTACACACACCGTGACCGACCCCGCAGCCGCCGCCGGCGGGCAAGGTCAGGCCCGCCCCCTGTGCCCAGCCGGCCCGGCTCGGCCCGGCCCAGCGGTGCGTGCGCCCTCCCTCAGCGCCCGCCTCCCGCCGCCGCGTCCTCAAGAGGAGCCGCCGCCGCCGCCGCCGCCTCCTCCTCGTCCTCCCCTCACCTCAGCCCGGCCCGCGCCCCCGCGGCCGGCCCCCGAGCGCCAGGACGACGCCACGCGCCCCGCCTCGCGAGAACGCGGCGCCGCCGGCTCGCTCCGCGCCTGCGCCCGCTGTCGGGGCACCACCCGCCGCCGCCGCCGCCGCCGCCGGGAGGGGCGGGCCCAGGGCTGCGGCAGCCCGGCCTCCGCCCCGCCGGGCCTCGCCTCGGGTCCGGGGCGGGCAGGGGGCGGCGGGGCCGGCGGGCGGAAGGCCGCAGGCAGGCGCTGTTCCGCCAGGAGGGCGTGGAGCCGCCTGCGGGCGGCGGCGTTCACCGGCCCGGCCCGGCCCGGCCCGGCCCGGCGGCGAAGGACGGCTGCTGGGGCCGCCTCGCCGCCCCCTCCAAGGGCGGGGCACCGCCGGGCTGCGGCTGAAGGGGGGATGCCCCTTTTTCTGCAGGCGGCTGATGAACCCCCAGAACCGGGAATGGGGGCTGCTGGCTTTTGTTTATGGCGCGTTTAAGAGTACAAAAGTTGTCTCAAAATTTGCCAACAACAGTGAATTTTATGTACCGAGGCCCACGTTTAATCCCCGTACAGCTACGTTAGCATGGGCTACGTGTGATCTTAAGTCACGCTGTGGTTTTGTTTGTGAAGTCATGGCCCCTTACAACGGCAAATAATTCTTTTTTTTTTTTAAAGAAAGTATAGAAAAACCACTGAAGGTAGTAGCAGCGTGAATCAGTCTGGTAAAGGTGTATCCCCTTCCAGCACTAAACTTAGGGAGATGCTAAGGTTCCTTAAGGCGGTTGTTAAACATCAACTAGTCAAGAAAAGCATCACAGCCCTGGAAGGTGTACTAAGAGTACCGCCCTATTTCACTGCCAGAAGGTGCAGTTTAAGGATACGCGCGGACTACCGTGCGCGACGCTGCAGCTCGGCGATTCAGAAAAGGCAGCTCCTTCTGCATCAGGGCAAGGAAGACTACTTTCATCCCACCCCTTTTTGACTAAGGGATGGTAAGATCTAGCCACGCAGTAACAGCTGTGAGTACAAGCCCTGCAGGACCACTTCAAGGTTCATCCCGCAACGCGGGCTCTCGACAGGCTGTCAAGTGCAAAAGGCAGGTGGGGAGACACAAGACGAACAGTCAATATAAATACATAACAATTAGAACTGATGAAAAAACACAAATTAGTTTTTTGAAACGTGCCATTTCATTGGAGCAATTAAAAATAAAGTAGGAAGGAATTTAAACTTCAAGTGGCCCAGTTATTACATTAACTTGGGATGAAGAAAATCCAAATTCCAATCTGGAAGAGGGGTCTCTCGCACCCTCTGTATGTACTTTGGTGTAAAGAAAGAAATGAGGGATTCTCTCCCTTTCTTTCAAAAAAGATTGGAAAGATTAATAAAGACAAATTCTAAACCACACTGAAGCAGTTCTAACAAGCGCTATTTCAAATTATGTAACTACCTGAATTAGAAGACTTATTTTATACATTCCTCTCACGAGTGCTTTTAAGAACATGTTCACATACCATCTTTCAAAATAGGATCTTGCTTATTAACGAGGACATTGCCATTCAATGTGAACACGAAATAAAAATACACATATAAAGCAACATCAAATACGCATCCTTTCACTCATTTTTGCCGTTTTATAGTCTTTATTATGTAAGAGGAAACCGTTCCCTACCCTTTCTGCCTGCAGGAATTATTGGCACAGCATATTGAGAACCTGCAGTTAGGAAAGGGGCACCATGTCAGTAATTGAGTCCCTACTACATGCCTTAGAAAACATTATGATTGCCTCCATCGTTGCCCAAGTTTTAGGCATTTTTGGCTTTGCTGGAATCTCTGAGACCGCATTCCCAGTAACAGCTGTGTAAGCGGCACTAAACAAGATACAATCATTTTAGTCTTCACTCGCTGCACTTGACAACGCAGTTTAATAAGAAGAGCCTCCTGTAGACCAACTGACATCTCTGCTTCCCCGTATTTCACGTCGGTGGCAGAACGACTCTTAAGGTAAAACACATTTTCTGTCTCTGATGTTCTCCAATGGGGAATTGGTGCTACACCCTCCTCTCAAAGTACATTACGTTGTTGATGTCAGTATGCTGTCTCCCTGCTTTCCACCATCGCACTCCACCAGAAGCAACAACTGCACTACTTATTAGTCATTGTATAGTTCATAGCTTTCACCCTTTGTAAGATAAGCCAAGTAGCAAATACTTGGCTTTTTCCTCAGTGTGAAGCATTGCAAGGAACACCAAGGTCACAATCTCAACGAAGCACACAATCTACCCTGAGGTATATTACACTGTGAGCTCCAGAAAAGCAGAGCAAAATAAAAAGATACTCACAGCGGTAGTCCACCACCTAAAAAATGACAGATATCCACTGTGAAGGTTAAATAAAAAATAAAAAAAAAACTTAGTGCAGAATTATCACACCAATACAAGTACAGAAAACAAAGTTTTCAGCAAGAACACAAAGAGTAATTAAAAAAAAAAATTAAATTTGGGAGAAAATGAAGAGCAACTTTGCACCAGAACATGACAAAGAAGTGGATCTACAAAATACTTTCAATATCCTACATCTTGGGGAGAGGACAGAGAGCAAGATTTGTTGAATTTGTCGGGTTAAGAACGGCTCACTGAAAGGCATCCCTTGTTCCCAGCCAACCTTAGTCCTTCCTTTCCACCATTCAGTGTTAAAAGCTGCCCAGTGCCAACAGGAAAGCCTCCCACCAAGCCCCCGCTGTCCTTCCTCAAGCAGTTGGAGATCTGACCTATATAGCACCTGACCCCAAATAACGTTTCCAGACATTGCCAGTCACTTCCAAACAGACCGACGAGTTAACGAGTGGTTTTCTCTACACTAACGGTGTAAAATTGGTACCCTAAGAATATCATTTACAAATGAAACTAAATTTCCCTTAAAAGACGAGAGGAAAAAAGTAAAAAACACTGGAATGCTTTGTGTTTTCTTCTAGCAGTTTAACCATTGCATAACACGAAAGAAAACTCAAAGAAACGCAAGCAATTCCTGTGTTTGGAAGCCAACGGTTAAGATACAAACAGCAGCAATTTCCTCCGAGAAACCTGTGAGTTTTACCACACGATTCATGGTTCCTAGGCATACGTTCACCGCACATATGGAATCCAGCAATTGCCGTATCAAGGAACGTAATTGCCCATCTTAGTAAGGGACTGTGTAGTGCATCACATTTATAGTACGCTGACAACGGTAGCTCTTTATGCCTAGAGCCTCAGACAACTGTCCAGCTTATGTCCTGAAACGTGGTATTACAATACAGTGCAATATAATTATACTATCTAAGTTTTTCCCCAATACACCACAAAATTTATGGTTTATGTTACATTCCTGGCCCCAGTGATGTCCTGCAAGGAGTTTCTCCCTTTAAAAGTCCAGGCACTTGAACAACAGCGTGGCTCAGACCTCATACTCCCTCCCCACCTTTTTTTAAGTAAAAAAAAAAAAGATACAGCACGAAATTGCAAGATCCCATATAAGCCAGTTGTTTCTGAACTGAACCCAAAGAAAATTGTTCTTTCACGATGCACTCATTATAGGTACATAACCTATTACCATATTAAGAAAGAAAAATTCACAAAGTAAGAAACTGTGTTCCTTTGCTTTATTATGAAGTACCGATACCTTGCATACAACATGCAATTTATTGCTTATTGACATTATTGCATATATCAAAGGGAAAAAAAATAATCAGCCAATATCATTTTATGCAAGCTCCTAAACTGTTCAAACAAAATATAGAAATGCTTTACAGTATCACTGAAAGGCAAACAAATAATTCAGATTTTTTTTTAATAATAAAAAGTAAATTTGAACCCATAATACTTAATCACTGGCCTCACTACTACTGATTACTTTTATCACCGATCTGCGGAATTGTTATATTGCATTTTTAAGTTCTTGTGCCGTGATAAGGATTGCTGCTACCATCAGGCCACATTACTATTTGAATCTAATAACGCGATCCTGACATTTTGTGACAGCATTAGTATTTACTGCAAACCAGATTGTCAAGATTTACCAGAAATCAGTCTAGCAGAGTTTACAGTTTTCGTCCTTGCTCTGCACATAAGTTAGATATATCTATCAAGTTTCTTTTTAGACAGAAGATTATACAAACATTTTTGAATTACAGGCCCCGTTACTTATGCCTAACTTGTAACTCGTTTGTTCCCAACAGTCTTTGTAATTTGGTTTTGTATCAGGTTAGCTGTGCTTACGTGTTAAATTGTTCTACGTATATAGGCATCTGTAGATATTAAAGAAAACACTGTTTGGTATACGCATGCTAGAAACAAATCCAGGATATTTGGATGTGTGCATATTAAGTGTGCAAATTATATAGCCGAGCTCACGATTAGCCCTTTTCCTCCTTTCCCCCTACCATATGATGGATTTCTCTTGTGAAACTGGAATAGGGTTACAATAAACAAAACCCATGTATCCCGCATTGCATTCCAAATGTTATGTTCGGCATTACAGCTTAGTATTAATATTTAAATGCTGCTTTCAAACCTAGCAAATTTTTAAAAATACCGAAATTTAAAAACTTAGAAGACGATTTACATGCAACATGTTCCACTTGGGTGCAGATTCTCATATACTTAAATATTTATAGGCTCATAAAAGCATGTCCTGTCCACAAGACAAGTACAATGTTTGACATCCCACGCATAGATTAAAAATAAAGATACACTACAGAATATTTTATTTGCTTTTGTATTTTCAATTTCAGTAAGTAGGGAGTTATAAATAGCACACTGAATCATTATATGGTTGATACCAAATCATGCTGAACTCTTCATAATTCACTCTCTTGAAGACATTTCCTTTACATTACAACTAGATTAAAAATTTATATACAACGTTATAATCAGATGCCCTCTCAGTGCGGGACATCACACAATGAAACTGATCTCAGAAGAAATTTTGCCAAAATATTTCTTATACCAAACACGACAATTTATTCTTCACAGCTACCTTCCATTCTTTACTGAGCTATAAAGTGCTTGGTTATTATAAATAGAGCAAGAATGTCAAAGGAGGTAGCTAGTAGAGATTTCTAATGGATGAGAAACCTTACCAAGTGTTACCACCTAAAAGTACGATTCGATGCTTAATCCCCGATCTCTAAAGATCCCAAGCAGCTCATCTTTCATCTTCCCTACCATAAAAAGAACTTTGAAGTTGCTTTCAGAAAATCCTAAGACCTTCACCTGTCCAACAAAGAGATTTTACCCGGGTTTGGATGAACATTAAAGTTCATAAATATTGATCACTATTTCCATTTGACTGCTGTCAGGATCTCAGCAATGAAGTACTGTTCTTTTTCCAGCTGTCGGATATATTCCATAGATAGAGGCACTCCACCAGGAACAAATCCTTCCTCGTGAAGTTCCTCGTAGCCAGATAATGATGTTGTACAGTAGGCTATTAAAAATATGAAAGAGGGCTGCCCATACTTTTCAAAGTCTTCTACACTTGCGTTTTTTTCATCTGAAAATTCTAGTCCCTTTCTCTTTGCTTTATTGATGGCTTTCACCAGCAGCCAACACTGCACCAGATCCTAAGCTGGGGTAGTTGTGAAGCAGCCCTTAATCTTCCTCTGAATGGCTCAGCAGAAGCATCACAAAACAATTTTACAAACTTCTCTATTAAATGATCTTTTACGGAAAGCTTGTATGCACTTATAATTATACACAAGTCCATGAGAAAAAGTCCTCTTTGTACAGCAATCAACAACCAATAACCCATTTTATACAGCTTGAAAATTTTAAAGAATAAAGTTTCATTTTCCACTGTGAACAGAGACAGAGAAATACCTAAACCTTTCTGCTACGTATCACACTGCTGTAGTCCCAACCACAGCAGCAGGAAGACATCTGGATCTCTATACTTGTGTTCTCAAAGTCTCCTCCACCTCTCCTCTTTAAACCTGCTTGAACACATTTGCTCACTTGTGTAAGCTTTTACTCTTAGGTTAACATTAGTTCTGCACTATGAGTAATCTTCTCCCATAATTTTCTAAGTCAAGATGGAAGTAATTCTCTTCCAGACACTGTAATTAATTTTTAATAAATTTTAATACAACTTTGGAATTGTTAAAAATGTATATATAAAGTCAGCTCCCCTCATTTTCCTGTGCATAGGATTTTTTTCATTATTCAATAGATTTTACTTTTTAAGCAATTAAGTTATTAAATTATTGAGCTCACTCAAGATAGCATGTATTTATAGAGGTAGAGTAGGCTTCAGAGATGTAATTCTTACCACTGAAGAACGCGCACAGATAACCCATAAAGCATCTCTGTAGTGTAAGGCTCTCGACTGCATTGAAATCCACGGGAACGCTCACCGAGAAAATGAGCATCTGAAGTACATTTCCTCTCTGCGAGTACCGTATCCACAAATCAATTATAAAAGCAAAACTTGACCTACCATTCCCCTGTAGTAGTTCTGAAAGTGGTATTTACTCATCTTTTGATGAAAAAGTAAAGCCATAAAAAAGGGAAACTTGCATTCCTACATACAGCCTTACCGGTACAAATAGACTCTCCCATGATCATCGTGCTGATTTTATGTTACCTGGTACTGAAGAATGTAAAAGAAAAGAAAACCAAGATTTCTGAGCATTTTTTACAAGATTAACTCCTTCCATTTGATATGTCCATGGCAAAGACACCTGGTGACATACCAGGGGTCTGCTTTTATACTAGACAATGCATCTACTAAAAATAGAAGTTTTAAGCCACTAATAAGATAATATTACATTCTAAAGGTAGCATTTATTGCGATGCTACTTATCATGCATTTACTTTTTTGCATAAAAAAGCAAAGACACAAGCTTGCAACATTAAATTTCATCAATATTTCACCACAGTTTTTAAATTAATAAAGTGCAATTGAAAAATGGGTGCCGCAGCTATCTAATTTGCTGTATTATAAGCTTTTAATGGCAGGTAAAAAGTGCCCTATACTAATGTATTCCATACATCACAACTTTGCAGACTGTTTACTACAGTCCTTGCCAAATACGCAAGTGTTAATAATTTTTTTCATTAGAAAGTTGTCTTCTGTCACACAGTAGATGCATCAGGACACAACTGTAACACATTAACAAATTAGAAAATTGAAACCTAATGCACTGAAAAAATATTGTTTTAATTACACTAATTTTGTACAGCAATTCAAAATATTACGTGTTTTAAAATAATTATCCCACTGCCCTTCCATTCTGGATTGTTGCCCAATGTGTATTATGCGGGAGGGGGTCATCTAGTTTTAACTTAATTTTATTATAGCTTGACTTTTTTTTTCCCCCCCCATCAGACACAAGTCTATCTAGAAGTCTAGAAGTGAAGGAAACGGACCATTTTAATTGTTCTCCATTGAAAAGAAAAAAAAAATACATACTGACATATTAAAGATTAATGCTAAGAAGGGATGAATTTCAAAAAGTTTTCATGAGTTATCACCTTGAGTTGCACCAAATCATGTTCCTTATCAGTTTTTTTTAATCCTGCTTCCCAAATAACAAAAGCAGACTTCTACTTTCAAACATATTCTCCAAAATGTTTGAATTTACAAATTTGAAATTTGTTTTAGAAAGGAACAAGCTATTACAAAATGACTCCCTGATCTAGTGACTTAAGCATAAGAAAAAAGTATTTCATTTACACCTTTACATCATAAAGGAGATACAAACACGGAGCCTTTGTACGTAGCCTGGATTTTGCATTAGATACACTGAAACCACTATTTTAAAAGATACCAGGTTCTGCAAATTGGTATAAAAGGGAGTCTGCTTCTTTCAGCAAAGCAGGTCACAGGATCAACTCACAAAGACTACGGATTTACCGGTACCCAAATAAGGTACTGCACTCACTCAAATCATACAGCTAAACAGATTAATTGCTAACTTTCCCAAGGCATAAACAGATCTTTCGTCTGCAGGCCTGTGAATTATTAAAAAGCACAGAATCTAAAAAAAAAAAAACAAACCTCAGAAGTATTAACAAGCCTTGATACCTCCCATAACAAGGTAGGGTTGGGAAACGGTTTTGGAAAAATGCCTGCCCAGTTCAACAGCAGAACTAGGCTTACAAAAGTGCGTATTCCGCTAGCCCAAACAGTATTCCCTGACATCATTTTAACTGGGGAACGAAAGTCACCGCAGCCACCTTGGGTTGTAAGGCATTGCAGCCTACGCGGCCCTCTCGGGGTCTTACAGACATCCGACTGCTGGAAGGCGGGAACGCTGCGTCCCTCACCCGAGAGCACAGCATCGGGGCGCTCGCGCCCCCGACTACAGAGGGGAGAGTTCATGTCACCCAGCTTCGCTAGAGGGAACAGGACAAGAGGAAAACTAATTATCCTACACGGGGTAAATATTTTATCTTTTTGTTTAAAATAAATTGCTTAAACAGTCTGCTACAATAATTGGGACGTGCACTGAAGTACTGAGTGAAAATGGCTACTTTTAGCACACCTTGCCAGAAGGTATAACAAATAACAAGTAATGTCAAACAAACAAACAAACAAACAACAACAAAATTTAATCAGTCCCAATTCAGATATGGTTTAAAGTAAGCAAAACAAAACCAAACTACACACAAAGACAGCTCTCAAAATCATTTAAAAATAAAACAAAAACCAGAATTTCCTCAAACTGTATTATAAATTAGGTTCTAGACTATTCCTAGATGGTAAGATTCCCCTCTGATGGCCTCCAAACCTTTAAGTTTGGAGAAGAAGGAACAGAGTACCTATCGACAAATACCTGGTTTAAAAAAAAATAAAATGTTGTGCCCACAGAAGTGAACTGTCATTCTACAGAATTACTGTACAGCTTTACAGAAGTTTGGCACAGTTAATTCAAGAACGTTTTTAGTCAACAACTCAGATTTCTGATGTGATTAAGAAGGAAAACGTGACAAAGCTCAACACTTCATATCAAATGGGTCATTTCTGTGATAAAAGAAAAAAAGAGTATCACTGTAAGTTACACATCACATATACAGAAGAATTTTCTCTCTTTACAATTAAACTTCGCATCCAAATAGCCAATGGTTAAAAAAAACTCTGAGTTGCAGCACTTCTCAAAGGTAGTAGCAGCAAAGGAAAAAGCACTCCAGTAAGAATTATGCTGTTTCCACACACTTATGAAAAAAATTCCACGGGCAATTTAGAAGATGTACTATTGCGTGTCATCTAACACAGCAAAAGTGAATCCTTCCCATCAAAATCAGAGAATTTTAACAATTTTTAAGATATTCTGTAGTCTTATAATACAGCATTTTAGATAAAATTATTTCATAAATTTCCCAAAATGGTTTGCATTCATATAAGGCAGAACAAAAAGCAGTAAAAGACTTCACAGAATCAAAGCTAATTTTTTAGCTTTTCTTGCAAAAATTAAAAAGTTGTCAAGAATGAAATCTTGATTGCTATTCCTAGAAGAAAACATAGAAACGTGCCAGGAAAATTGCACCATATCAGGAGTTTGGGGAGGTTTTTTGTTTTCTAAAAAAAGAGAGATGTCAGTATTCACTGGATTTATAAAACATTAATCTGAGAAACCTGAGTGAAACACTTCAAACACACTGGTGGACAACAAGCAAGTAACCAGTCTGCTCCTTTCTAATTTCAGTAGCTTGTAACTGCTTAGAACAGACACGTGGAACTCATTTGTATGAGCTTTTCCTTTTATTCCTCACCGGACAGGATCCGTGAAGCGTGGCCCTGGGTGTGCAGGCAGTGTGGCTAGGGGAAGAGTAAGGTCAGTACAGAGGTAATACCTTGTTTCCTTAAGAGGAGCATTCCATGGCAGAAATGTGCACTGCTTCAGTGAACCCAAATTATTTTCCTAGCAGAAATTTCATTTTATGCATGTGATTTCTAGTCAGATTTTCCATTTCTATGAGTTTTCGCTTCCTCCTGTCCGACAAGACAAATGACTTTGTAGCATCCTTTTGCAATTTTGACCATCCACATCACGTTCATAACATCCAAGACAACACTTGAGATAATCCAGGCACTCTGGGCTGCAAATCCTAGTCTCTGGAAAGCCTCTGTTCCAAACGAAGAAATTACATGGCTGTAATATATAGGCATGACGGCAATCCTCACCACGAAGAACACAACTGTCATCAGCACACCATTGGTGATGTTGGCCTTTGAAGATTTGGGATATCCCAGTACTTCAAAAAACCACCTGCAAAAGAAGTGTTCACAGATACCAGGCAGACTTGAAGCCATCTCATTAAAAGAGGATTTCATGTCACTTTTTTTTAATTAATCATTTAATTTATTAATTGCTTCTACTCTTCTCATTTCTAAATTATTGCACTGTGTCTTGGCTTAGTTGCAAATTCTTCTGCTTGGCTGCATTTTTTTTCCCCACTTAAGCAGTCTGTGACATCCAGTACCTTGCAGAATAACATGTAGAAAATCCTGATTTGAACTGGAAACCAGTTAACAACCAGCGTGCATTTCAGTGATTATTGTGTAATACACTGTAATTCAAATTCTCTTTTAAAATGACAAATACAAATTTATTACTTGTTACTATAGTTTGCACCAATGGGCAACTAAAATTCTATTTTTTCCCTGGAAGCAATTCTAGCATTGTATTTGGATATGGTAATCTAGATAGAGCTCTAATTTCCAGTTTCTCAGATTTGGGATTTTCTGACTGCTTCTGTTCAGCCCTAAACCAGAACTTCAGAACCAGACATTGTAAATGGCACTGGATCATGTCACAGCTAGGTATGTTATGCAATGAAAAAGATAAAACTAAAAACCCCCCTCTCCCACTACTACTACTATGGGGTCATAAGCGGTCTTTAAAAAAAAATTCTTGCATATTAATTCCTTAGTTGACAGGCATAACTTATCTAGTGCCTAGCACACAGAACCTGCGGGTTGAATTCCTAGAAAAAGGAACAACAAACTCTAATTCTTTATCATTCACACTTAACCCAGAATAAATGCAAGGAAATTTTGTGCAACAATGGCGGGATAAAGACAGGACTGGAGGAAAATTACTTAAATCACTGTATTCATGATGGGGGACGGGGAGGGAAGTGGAATAATGTTTATTTTCAAGAAGATATGAGGGTAAAACTATTTAACAAAATAACAGTTCTGAAATTGGTTTTAAAAGTAATTTTTAACTTAATTACCTACAGATTACTACCTAGGTAATTACAGATATACTAAAAAGATTTGCCAGACAGCCGGCTCTAACAGAAATACTCCAGGAATTCATTAAGAGTGCAACTGAGACAATTAAAATCCAGGCACCCCAGGTGGCAGTCCAGCCTGGCAGTAGGGTACCTCACACTTACTGGGATGATGAAGAGAGAGACCTGATATATTTGGTCAGACTAACAATCAGAGCCTGTACTTTCACTGACATGTACGATGCAGAGTCCAAAAGTAATATAAAAAGAAGGTTTTAAAATATACTGCGATGTGTCAATATAGGTAACTGTTAGAAAAAAGGGTAACTAGACGTCTGCTTAGCAACTTCCCTCTCCCAGCAAATTCAAAAAAATAGAAGTCAGTAAATCATAGTTATCATTACAATTTTACGCACCACAGTTCATAATTAATTACCTAAATGCTGATACTAACATTAAAAGATCTAAATGCTTGGCATGAAGACGACCTCCAATTAGATATCCCTAACAACACAGACAGGAAATACAGAGAAAATACTGCAATTCTGAGATTAGAGTATCATTTTATATTTTAATAATAGCTCTTTTGGTAATACTAAGAATGCAAACAAGAAACATAATGTAAGTCATTATCATTATCCACTATTTACTGTCTTAAAGGTCTGGTTCTCTTCAAATTTAATGAAGAAAAAACCCAAAACATTCATGGACTAATGAGATGACATTCCTTAGTGCAAGGGACTTTATCTCCTACAGAGATTTCAGGTTTTTTCTGAGGAAGCAGTAAATGTGGGTATTCAAAGACACATGATCTCACCATAGGCATTTTAAAAGTGTAACATATATTACTTTTAGTAGCCAGATGTATCGCGATACTTCCTAACGCCAGTCTGAAAGGTAAACACCTGTATAGGTACTACTTAAACCCAGGATGAATTCCTATCTTGGTAGAAGTCAGTTGGGAGAACGGCCATTCACTAGGACGTGAATTTCAATATAGGAACCTAGAATGTAATACCACCTTTTTTCATTTTCTTACTCTCCTCTTCTTTGTATTACTAAAATAAGTTTAAAGAAGTGTTTATGTACTCAGTTTCTCTGTGTGCATGGAGCACAGGCTACATTAGACTATAATCTCCTACTCAACTGCGCTTGGGCAAATGAAAGCAACCTCCGGAGAGCGCCGTTATCCCACCCTGTCCTCCTGTAAGTTGAATTTGCCAAGCTCATGTTCAAAAGGGATCTCAGCACAATCTTTTTTATTCTTGGAGATCTGAGGAATGCTACAGTCTCATAAAATATTTCAGGGTTTACAGTCACAATGCAGTAATGGGTAATACTCAGATACCCTGTTTGCGGGAGGATTACAGTTCCTCTTTCCCTTACAAACCTCATCCTTTCTCTACCAGACACCTGGAAAAGGAAACAGATGCCACACATGTAGGATCAGTAAAGTAGAAATACACCCCAAAAAGTATGGGTGAGGAATAGGCATCCGGTACACTGAAAGATCTGATCCTACATTGCAAAAAAATGGAGGAGGAGGGGAGGACTGCAGCACGGCCCTATACCAAAGCCCCTCTCCTGAGGTGAAGTATTCCTGGGGCAAATCCCTGTCCCCAGCTGGGTCATGGTGGCTGCGGAGTGAGGAGCGAGGCCACCCTCCCCAGAGCACTGGGAAACTCCATTGACTGCTTTCCCCTACCTGCGGTACGTGGTATTATCACGCTCCTTTTCCGATGCTCACAGCAGCAATTCTAGTAGCAACACTATAACCAGAAGCCACGGCAGGCTTCGACTGTCACTGAGCTCTGCAAAAGCGCCTTCTGCCACTTTCTTCTCTGACCACAAGGGTGAAGATTAACCATTCCAGATATATGTAGGTGCTTTACTGTTTTTCTAATTTAAGTGCTCAAAATAATTTCCAGAATATCTTTGAAAGTAAATAAAGAATATGTATGTGTATTATTCTATGTATTCATATGCATATATTAATATTTTTATATATACATGCAGTATTGCAAAATAAACTTCAAATTATCTAGCGCAATGCAATTCCATTCTAAGATTCTGATGAAAATGCTATCTTGCTGCTTTTCCTGGTCTGAAAAAAAAAAATCCCTATTGAAAATGATGGCTTTATTATAACAATTAAATGAACGTACAAAGGCTAATAAACAATATTATATTTGTGAACTTTTTTTGTTCAGTAGTGTCAAAAAAATTTGGCATTTCATATGAAGGCTGGTCTACTCTAGAAAGGAACTCAGGGGTGCGTACATCAGTTATACTGTTGCAGCTATAGCAGCAAAAAGTTTTCACAGCAAAAAAGATTTCCACATAGTAATCCTTAGTTCAATATATATATAAATTCCCTTTCAGCAGACATTCAACAAAAAAAAAAAACACTTTTTAAGTGACAGAAATAATAATACAGATTCAAATTTAAAAGAACTATGCAAAAATTCCCTAACTACTTACCGCTGATTGACAAAAGGAGTGGAGAACTCTGCAAGCAGACGGAAGTTTCCAAAATAAGCCAACAGACCTTTGCTCTGGTTAGCAAAACAAAACAGACATACAAAAATCAACAATGTAGATGTGAAAACTTGATTAAAGTCTTCAAGTATACACAGAATGATACAATGTCTCAACTTCTTTATTAAAACTGATCCTAGGCGAGTTTGCCAGCTGTGGCCAACTTCCTTACAATTTCAAAATGAGGTTTTACTACAAAAGCTGCAATTGTCCTTCAGGTATCTCGAATCAGTAGTTTCTTATTTAAAATAAATCTCTAAAACACTTAGAGTTAAGTGGCGATGGAAAGCTAGCTAGAGAAGACTGGCACAAGTAGTCATATGTTATAATGATATAATTACTGTCTAAAAGAATTACAAATGATTTCTCAATGTTTAAACAAGCCCAAAGGGAAACACTGTAAGCTAAAGAAAAATGTCCCTGCATTGTTTTAGGAACATAATTTGCCAAAGTGAAGATGAATTCCCAGCTCTTATTTGGCAGCAGCAAAGGCACATAAAGCCCCTTCTCTCCTCCCCACCGCAGGGGAAACCCTTTCCACCAGCACTGTCGCGGTCCCTGCTGTGCCCTGCGGGTTGGAAGAAGAGCACATCTTCTCCGTGCCGGTATCCAGACAACTGCGTGGTACCTTTACGCTGATACACGTTGTAACTGAGCACTTTCCTCCACGTGACAAAGTACAGCATATTCTCTGCCTTATCATCTGGTTGTGCTGGAAATAGTATCCCATTACACAATGGCTGGGTAAGCAGCAGTTTGCAGATGTAGAGATAAAAAGATTTTTTTTTTTTAATTTCAGTAGGTCTCCTGAACGACCGACGGAGTGTGTGTCATCATTCCTCTTTCCCCCACCGAGCGTGCTAATACCCACTACTTCAGGCATTTCATGTCAGTTCGCACTACACCAAACAGAAAATCTGTGTTCTTAATCAAATTCTCTCTCTTAATCAATCTCCAAGAGCAATTTTTGAAATAAGATACTTATGAGTAACTTTCTCTGAAGATAAGAGAATGAGAGTAACACACAGACAGCCAAGGGCAGAGCTAGATCCAAATAACAAGAACTGCTTTAAAAGGAGTTCGCACTAACGCTACGCTTTCTATTTACTCCAGAAACAACTCATTAATTTTCTGCATCAGGGATTAGCCTCGGTAGTGGTATTTTCATTTCTCTAACATCCAGCTCTAATTCACTTTCATCCGTGATAATATTAGTAGATCTAATTATCTTCAACCCAAAACAGAGTATTTACTTGTCAGTGTACTTCATCCCCTTTAAACCGTTACATGGGAAATCTGACAGTAATCTGGCACCTCGACACTTTTAATATTGTAAGCCTGGGATTCACACAGTAGGCAAGGAAAGAAATGTGGTAAATGAAGTAAATTGTATTTTATAAGATTTCTTTATTTACTGAATGAGCTTTTCAGAAGCAATTCAGGAGCATTATTCTGGAGGTCAGTGGGATTTCTACCAAGTCACATGGGCATCTTTGAGAAATTCCAGCAGCAGCAAAGAGTAACTAAGTTAGTCTTTATCCTAGAACAGTATCCTTTTCTTCCCCTTTTCCCTTCAATGTATGTACACCACAGATATTTATAGATATATACAGTTAATCATCCATTGTTTCCCCACCAAAGTAACCTTAAACAAGATCAGCTTGTGTCATAACAGATTTTTTTTTTAGAAAAATAAAAATGGAAAAAGAAAAACAACAAAACCACCCCCAGAAAAAACACACCTAGCTGACTGCAGTACATTCACCAGAGTTAGGGATCACTGACCTACGGCCTTGCAAATACAATCACAAGCAGAACATAACCACTTGAAACCATTTCCTTCTGATTTTTGAACTAAATATTCAGACTTGTGGTTTTATTTGAAACTCTCTTCTATAATCACGTGAAAAGCCCCTCTGTCAAAGTCTCTCTACAGCAAAAACCAAGAAGAGTTTTAATTTCAGCAGCTAAGTAAGTTACACATTTTTGCTGAAGGACTGTAACGTTGAAAAGGCATGCACTTACCACAAATGACTGATAAAACCATTTAGAAAGTAATGATGATTGAAAACATAAATATGCCTTTCACAAAGCTAATACACCAACCAGTGAAGAATTTTTTTAAGCATTAAGCAAATGAGGTCTATAAAAGCATTGTCTTCAATCTCATCTGCTTGTTATGTAACTGGAAAATACAGCACTCACCAGTACAAAATAGTAAGCGTACAGAGCTGCCAAGTGATGTATTACAAAAAATTTGTCACCAATTGCCTTCCAGTAGTAAATAATAAGCAACAAATCTACAAGAGAAAAGAAATAATGATAAAGAACAATTTATTATACTACCATTGACCTCAGAATAGTGTTTCTCTAAGTTTTAGAGGTATAAATGCCAACATATGCAATCAGTAGAAACTCTCTGAATTAATTATTTCTGAAGAGAACATCTTATCCTAAAGACTTTACTGTAGTCAAAGCATTAAGCAACAGTATTCGTCCAACAGTTGCCATAAATTATTACTTTCCACATCAATGGAAGTACAGAGGCAATAGCTTTAGCTGAAATATTTTAGAAGGAAAAAGTGGATCCAGAATGTCATAACATGACTTCACACTTACGAACTCCAAAATTTGGAACAAGTGACCAAAAAAAAAAAAAGGGGGGGGGGGGCTACAGGGGGCATAGCCAATATACAAATACATGCAATAAATGCAGGGATCTATTATGGGGAACTTCTGAATCAAAAAGTAGTTATATTAGCAAACAGGGAACCATTTACCAAAAATATTTTGCAAGGGGCACTTGGAATGAGAAGCACTTTTGCTTATTTAATCACAATTTTCCAATTGCTGCAAAAGTGATATAGTGGACCTGAATTAATGTTATAAGGAAAGCTTTGACAGAAAAGTTCTTTCTTGTCCCATGACGGTCTGAGATTTCAGAAGATTTTCTTTTCTATACTGGAACAAGCAATTTCTTCCCCTACTTCCTCCAAATGAGCACTTTGGACTGGAATATTAGTGACCAAGGTTCCAAATCAAAAACTTTACCCCTGTGCCTTTCGTATCTCCAGTGAGTGCCTTGATCTCTTTTATATTAGCTATCCTCAGGCAGGACTCTCTATCATCTGACACAGCCGCTCCACTTCCTATTAATAATTAAACATAAAACTATATAAGGAAGTGAGAGAGAATGAGTGGCCAGGTTCAGGTCTCTGTTCAAAGGCATTCATTAATTCATAATGAAAGTCTAATGCATAATTATTCAAAAATAGATACCAATGAATTTAAACATGGGAGCTGAAGTTCTTATGGAAAAAACGGAGACTTAAATTAACCCACATTTAACAGGGTGTGCTGATCACCAGATTATCAATTCCATTGGGGTGAGAAATCTAGTCTGAGAGATAATCAAGTCCATGGCCCAGTCTCTGACCAGATACTCCATCCTAACACGAGAAGTTTTCCCTGAAAATAGTCCAAGTCACAATAAGTTTTTGCTTTGATAAGTCAGCGCTATCCCCACACACCATAAAAGAAAGCTCCAAAGCATTTTGTAGCAAAATTCCCATGCCAGTTTTAGTTGACAGTAAATAATTAAGAACACAAAATATACGTAGGGGTAAATGCCATACCAAGAAAGTAATTTAAAATTTCCATGTTTTATACATGACTAAATTTTGGCTTAAAGTGAGACTAAAAGGTGGGCGGGCAGGATCCTATGGCATCATTTGCCCCAGCTTGTATTGAGGGTTACTAAAATTCTTCTGCCAGCATTCTGAGGTCACAGGAAGAAACATATGACAAAAGAGCTACAAGTTGTAGACACCCTGAAGGGAGCGAAGGGCACTGCTTTAACACCTTCTCAACTGCCTGAAGGACAAAACTGAGCTGGAATTGGTGGTTGTGTATCAAACCATCATAAAGCCACACAGTGGCATTTCCTCAGTGCTTGAGGAGATATCATTCCGTCTTTCACATCCGCTGGCAAGATCCTGTGATTGCACCACAACCCACAACTCCATTAGCAATTTTAAAAGCCACAGTAGAAACTGTATTGTATGCACATATCACATCTCCAGCATAGTGGTTCAGTATAAATATATAGGCATAGTGACTTAATATAAATATACAGGTTGTGTGTGTTATATACATGTTGCATAATTACCAGAAATGAGGTAGCCTGTGGTAATAGCAATATTCAGTTTCACAATTGAAGGGTCACCCCTGTAAACATACCAAAAATACACAGTTACAGCCTTTATAACAAGGTAATTTGCAAAAGACATACACATATCAAACACATAGTGTCCATCAGTCCATCAGGCCACCTTATTCTTTGCCCATCAGTAAAAGGTTACGAGATTTGGTTAAGAAAGGTCCTAGTCGTGAAAATGGGTTCCTTTTCCATCCAGATATAAAACATCTTCTAACTACCCTAATCAGGATTACCCCCTGCCTTGGGGTAGAGGCTGCCCCAAGAGCCTTGCCAGAGACTAGAACTGAAACCCAGCAAGTACTCTGAGCTGGCTTCTCTGGAAACGGAGGATAAAAGAGAACAGCCCAGGCAGCGTCTCTTAGCACTTTAACTGACACTCTGCGTCTCCATTTTTGTTCTTCTGCCAGCGTTAAAACTTTGTTAAGGATGACAAAAATATCTCGCTCAGCCAGTGCTTTTCATATTCGTAAGAAATGGATGCTTATAGGGATAAACAGAGTAGAAGGAGACATGAAAGGAACTATTTGCCAGTTCTTTGAAGCCAAGGAACCTTCGAGGAGGAAAGCTTTTCAGAGTAGTTTCACACCTTCTGTCCCTTCCCTTTTGATGCCAAACATTCAGCAGGCAAAGCTCTTAGTAGCACACACACAACTCAGCGCCTCTAGGTTGTTCACCAAACCCAAACTTGTGAATACAGCTCAAGAAAGGGAAGCATCCACATTACAGCAAGTAACATTTGTTCTTTCCTCCACTGTCCTCTGTGCATTCCTACTTTGAGGAGTTTGGTAAGCAAATCTCTTTTCCTCGGCATAAAGATCATGACTTTTTTTTTTTTAACTAAGTTGTGCATCTAATCTAGATACGTTTTGTGCAAGTATTAATTGAGCTTCAAGTGACAGGTCTACAGATTTATAAAATGTGGACGGCTCAAGACAAGCTGTGAAAGCAATCTTTGTTGGAAACCTCTCAAGAAAAGAAGAACATAACTCTGCTTACAGCCATCTCCAATACAAAGTCTACCTCAGCTAGAAAGCAGTAAAATGCTATTACTTAGCTCTTATTTTTTAATCCTATTGGAATGAAGCGGTGGAAGAGATTTCCTGTATTATTACAATCTGTTCACTAAATTTTAAGGCTTTCTTAGCCTCTAAAACTAACTGCTTCCCTGAGTGAGAGGGTAGCTTACAGGAAAATAGGACTCACAAACCCAGAATTCTGCCATTAGGTGAGGAAAAACCTCCATTATCAGGAGAGCCTGGAGCTCACTCCATCTCTTAAGATTGGCCATAGAGGCTCTCTTAACTACAATTTGAGACAGGAACATTTTTCCATGGCTTCAAAACCTGTTTTCATCAGCCACATAGGTTGTGGGCCGAGTCCCTTCTTTACGTGTAGCTCTTCTGAAAGCCACAGTAGACACAGAGCATAGACAGATGTGTTCTCACAACTTTAGCAGAAACTCTTTAAATAGTTACAGCCCTCCTGTTAGAGCTCCCAGCTGCAGCAGCGGCAACATCATAACCAAACTTGTAAGTGCTCCCAACACACTTCAGCACATCATCACCAAGATTGAGCCTGCGCTCAAGAACCTTCGTATTTTTCTCCAGAGAAGACGCAAAGGACTGAGTATATGAAATTGATATTGGTTCCTTGATATTGGTAAACATGGCTTAGCTGGATGAGACAGGGAATGATTCACTTCCCTTCATTCTTTCCATGAGAATGGTCACCTTGCAACAAACCTTCTCTAGACTTTCTAAACCAACACTTCAACAACATATATGGCTGCACTGCCCATCTGTCACCTCCCTTCAAGAAGAGTCCATGTTAGAATCCCAAGTTAATATCAATTAATGGAAAACTTAGAATTTAGTCTAAAATCTTCTAGATTTCCTGATCTGTCTCCTTGAAGGGGAAGTGCAATGGAGCTTGTGAGCCCTGATGTTTGCAGCCTAGTTTTGACGCAAGCAAGAGCCAGGAGTGACAAACAGGGAGTGACTTGAATAAGCAAAAGGGAAGAGCTATCTCTTCTGTGATTGCTAAGGAGGTATGTGCAGCAAATGAATTACACACGAACATGCACAGGCAGATATAACAAACAAAAGTCCACATGACCGACTTTCTTCAAACTTCTTTGCAGATACAGAGTCATACTAGATAAAAATAAAATGCTAATCAAACATCAGACTTCAAAAAGTGTAACGACTGTAAAGTGGACAGTCATATGAAAAAGCCTGCTCTTCTGTGAAGCTACAATTTAATCCACTTATTTACATCTTCTCCCTCTCCTTATCTGATCTTTACCACCTCCACATTTTCTACCGTGTTATTCTCACCACCTCAAAAACAATTTCTACATCGTCTATGTTAGCTAGTCTGTATTACATATAGAAAAAAAGGCAAAGTGTTATGAGAAGTCCTAGACCATCAAAAAAGGTGTATGTACACAATGCTGATGCTTCCCTGTAACTTATCAATGCTCCAGTCCTTATTATCCTTTGTTAGGATCTATTGTATCTAGTTTCAGGCATTACCTGACAGTAATACCACATCCTCTCTCCATTGAACCCAAACCCTTAGCAGGAGTCCTGGTCCCTTTCAGGACATATGAGTACCATCATTACCATGCATTTAAGCTTCACGTGGACCCAGAAGTTAGGCTGACATACACAGAGGCTCAGAACTTGTGAGTTTCCATTATAGATATAGATATCTTTAAATTCCACCGAAAAGAACTGATTGGATACTGTCATACAGTCAATGACTACACAAAGATGGTGGCAATAACTAGAGGGAAAGACCGTCTGTATCAAAACCTTCCCAGTACTCTAAAATTGGAGCATCTGTCTAATGTTTTCAGACTACCTGGGCTAGAAGAGTGCAAGAAAGCTGCGTGAAGGATTCCTGCACATTTACTTACAAACTACTGAAACTAGACTCACAAATGTTTCTTGTATTGTTAATAAGAGACTCCTACAGAAAGGCTTATGCATCCTTCGTATCTATAAATGACCAAGTCCCACTCTTATGCCTGCATTTCAAAAGGGCATTAGATTTCCAGACTGAGCAGCCTTGCAACAGTCCATCTGGCATTCCCCGTATAATTTAGTTTTTCCTCTTCAGTCTCATTCAGTTAAAATCAAGACTATGTGGATTCAGCTACGAATCAATGTAAAAATGATAAGCAACTTAAGACTTAATGTACAGCTGAGCCATAAAACAGACTGGAAAAAAAAAAAAATGGTTAAAGCGCTACATGGCCAGTTAAGGCTTTAATTACTGTGTACCGGGAACCAATATGACGTATGGGGGAATGCACAGACTAATGCTAGCCATCGCATTTTTAAGAGTAATGTAAACGTCAGCCTTAGAAGAAAAATGTACATCTGCAAATTCTGAGGAAACCACCCGATGATTCCAGCTTCACTGGCAGAAGAAAGCCTAACACAAAGTTGTATTTTCCTCGCAGGCTGCATACAAGTACTTGTAAAGCCACAGGCAATATTATGTTCAGTCTTCCTTTGCAATTAATCACTTGCACGAACATGAATTCAAATCATTGTGACTGCTTTAAATACATCAAGTGATACTTCACACATTTTAAAATTATTAGTTTAATAACTAAAAATACTGATTTCCACATCTAGAGTGTGTTCTGTGCACTTTTAATTGACAAATTCCTGAAACCACTAAGATAACTTTTACCGAGAAACAATTTACAGAAATACTGCCATGAAATGAACCTGAAGCTTTGATTTAAAACACAGATTAGATATACTTCCACTAGATTTTTAAATATATACATAAAGTTTTCCTTTCTCTACCAAATGTAAATAAAACCACTGATAGCAATCATTGTAAACGTATCCAAACAGAAGGAACTATTTAGAAGCAAAAGTAGAAATACAGAAAAAAATTCTCCCAAAGGCAGATGGATTTTGTCTTTTAAGATTTAATGTTTTTACATAATCTAGGATGCTAAGGCTCCATAAGCAAGATTAAGTTTTCAATGCAGTATACAAAAATATCTAACGTAACTTTTCTCAAACTTACTAAGAACAAAAAAGTGGTTCGATTTCTGCTTAATTTGAATTTTTCCTGGAATTATACCAGGAAAATTTAGTTACTGTGAAGACTCGATTTATTTATCATCACCAAGAGGCTATTATTTCTGCCATTCATGACTTCTTTTGAACTGTTGAGAACAAGGTCTACTCAAACAAACCACGATAAAAGCTTCTATCTGATAAAGCTTACCACAACACACACTGTGAGAGTTGTAATAACGTGCTGCTTTTCAACATGGTTAACAGATCTCCTAAGATATTCAGACTGTATTTGGTCTCTCTAAAGATACCAGAATGCAATGAAAAAAATCCAAAACAGCCAACAATTTAATCATGTATCACTACATACAGAAGAGGCCAATGTTGCCTAAATTTGTGTTACGAATTAGTGTTACATTTATTAAAGCCACATAACAAGTCAGTGGCAGAGCGCTTCAAGCACCCAATCCTGTCTAGTCCATGCTGCACTGTCATTAATTTACAGTATCAAAAGAGCAGAACAAGCATCAGATGTTAAATTTGTCTAAGTTTAAACTGACTCACAGTGTGGTCCTTTGACAAGGTTAAAAACAACAGTCTATGACAGAAATATGAAATTAAACTTAAAGTAGTTAGGTAGTCTTCAGGAAAAATATGGCCACCTCCTTCTATAGGGAAGGAGTTCCAGAGGATGACGAGTGAAATGGCAAAACACCAATAGCAATCTATAATTAACTTGACTAAAAGGCATCTTGTTCCTCCTCCCTCAAAAAAGTGTGAAACAAAACAATATAACTAGAAATCAAGAAAAGAAAAACTTAATATAGAATATTTTGTTAACTAGAGAAAATATTAAAGTCCATTTATTAAATACTCCTATTGCTTGTGAAGACAGCACTTGAAATTTTCATACTTTTTTTAAAACAAAGATTGATAGAAGCCTTTTGGGAGGCGGAAATGTAAACATCTTAATTTATAAATTTAGACATATATATTTCATAGATATAATAGGCCCCTCCAGCTTTTTTTTCCTCCCCCCCACCCCGCCCTCCAGACCTGCAACAGCATTTCAATTTCACTTTAGAATGATTATACTAAATAGCATAGTTTCAGTCATGCTGACTTCCAGTTACACTCTTGGTTCTATGCTTTAGTAATTTAATATGCTATTTCAAATCAATTGCTTGTATTTTATCTATTCCACTTCACAGAGACACAATGCGCTAAGACATTAATGCTGACAGAATAATTTGGAATTATCTAATAATACGGACATAAAAACAGACATCGCGACTGCATATTTTAATGGGAAATGAAACAACTACTTCAGTAATTAATACACTGCAGGATTATTTTTTTCCTTCTCAATTATGTTACTTTATGGTATAAACACAACATATATGTAACATGCCTTACCAGAGACGGTCAGCATTAACAGCGTCATCATACAACAAAATATATAGGCAAAACCCACCAACCACCAAGGCGTGGAATGTGGACACTGTCCTGAAAAAGAGATCACAGTCACAAGGAGGTACCGCCATTCACGACTTTATACACTGCGCTTGAGGTAGGATGTTTCCAAAGACATTCGCAACTGCATCCAGATACCTCTGCGGAAGACGATCATCTCTTCTTTACACTACATCCAACCACTTGGACAATGACAGGTGGGAAAAACAGTCAAAAAGGAGGAATCTCTTAGATTGGGGCGGGGAGGGGTTTAAATAGAAAGTAGGGTCTTAAAGTAACGGAGATCTACATTTTCCTCCAATTATCCCATATGTTAATGAATCTTTAAAGACAATACGACATTCAGTTCTCTAATAAATACTTACTGAATTGGCCCACTTGCTGGAAAAGCTATATGCATTTCCTACTCAGATTGGCCCATGAGTCCTGCAGCAGCAGGTTTCTCCTTTCAGGCACCAAATTAATGGAAGACCCATAATAAATCTGCCAGGTTCAGGTTTTGGAAAGAGGGGCATTAAATGAAAAATCCTATAAAGGAAAGTTTCAGAAAGTAGTAGATTTTGGTTTTCAAAGAGAAAACTTGCGTAACAAAAGGTCGTAGCTGAGTATCTGAGGTATAACATATAGTTATATAACTATATATATAGTGTATATAGATATATATATATAAAAAACATAGTTCATATGAACTAGCAGCTCGCAGCTTTGCTTTATTTTATACTCCTCTTGTCCTATATAAAGTCACAATAATCAGAGTTGCCTTGTCCATACTTGGGTACTAAACACTTCCCCCCCCCCCCCCCCCCCCCCCAAAGACACCAGTCTCGAGTACACCGGCTGCATGCACACTGTAGATAAACTCTGCATGTTAACAAGCGCTTAAGAATTACTTATTTACAGAGGCCCGGACAGGGTTTCTGCCAGCACGCAGGCCAGCGCCATTCCTGCCCTTTTGAGTTCACACCTATTCTTGGAAGGTAGAACAATGCAATGAGCACGGGTCCAAAAATGCGTAACCTTGTTCCTCTAGCCATGGGTTTAACACCACTATAAACTGCACCTAATACTGTGTAGCTACCGCCTGCCTTCCCACTTTTTAAGTGCGACTAGGAAGAAAAAAAATTGCGTGCCAAAATAACTCTACTGAATCATGGATAGCATTTGAAAGATGAGAACCCTAAGTTAGATGCTTAGGTCTAAGATCACCTAAGATCTTAGGTGATCAGAAACACCTTTGCACCATATTCATAGCATGAACAACATGCACACAAACATATAGATGCTGTTAGCTATTAGTCTTGTCTTTGTACATATCGAATACCTGCATTTGGAAGTTATTAATATTTTAAATGCGCGTAAGTCACTCTCGGGAATCTAAACTCTACCATGCAAGATTTGAAGAAAACATCTTACTTCCTTTGCAAAATCTTCCACAGGAAGAGTAGGTTATAATCCCTAGTCTGTCTCCAGAAGTTACATTATTGTCTATTGGCATTAAAAGATTCTGTGACTTTTCATAAAAGTAGTCTCTATTTACAATTTGTTTAAAGAGTCTCATCATGCTATTTTCAGCAGCTTTTTCAATAGTGTTCCGAAAAATGAATGGAGATTAATATAATATAAATAGCCAAATGTAACAAGCTGGATGAGAACATTTACTAATCATTATAGCACAGGCTGCTCCCCCCCCCCTTTTTTTTTTTTTAAAACAAAGAAAGAAAATTTAGTTATCAGAATTTTAATGATAATTAATGGTTTAATTAAAATGTCTACTCTTGCAACACAGAATTAATAGAGAGCTAGGAACTTTGCTTCCTTTTTAAGACAAAGCATGGCATATAAGATTAGTGTTTGAGAAATACCTGGGATTTTTTAACTTTAGGAGAGGATAATGCTGAAAGAAGTAAAATTTGTCCTAGAATACAGCTCATTAGTTTACAGTTGCATTTGTCTCAGGAGTGGCTCTTTATCCAAACCTTAGTGTTCACAATACAAGCGATACACAAGCACAGCACTTGAAGGGGGAGAAAAAAAAAAACAGAAAGAAAAAAAAAGCTGATTTCCTCCTTAACTTTGGACTTTCTCCATAGAAGAGGGGACAGAAGAAGGAAAATAGTGCAACACTCCATTTTAATATGGAATCTAGGTCAAGCTATCAAGCTCAGTATATTTCCTTGAAATTATTACTGTCAAAGCTTGCATCCTTTAACTCCTCAGTAAACTGCAAAGAAAAAAGTTGCACTGATAAGTTGCGTACTTGTTCCTTTATTATTGAATATATTTTTTTTGTCACAACTGCTTAATAGCAGTACAAATGTATTGTAGAAGAGGTGACAGGAATTTATGCACAACAAATTAAAAGAGTTACGCTACATCTGTGTCAAAGTATAGTTTTTAACTCAATTTGAGCATCTGCGTACTTAAGATTCCAAAAGCAATTACTTTATTGGTTCTTAAGTCTTGGAAGGTCAGAACGAACAAATTGACAGTATGGAAAACAGTCCAGAGCTGCAGCTCAAATGCTTGATTACAAAACCCTCCAAACTATATATAATTTTCAATGCTACAGCTCATTTCAGGCAGATTCCCCTTTCCAGACCCAGCTGAGCTGATAAAAATGCATAACCATCCTCTGTGCCAGTTTCCTTCAGGACTGCCAACAGAACCATTTGTGTGAGCACCCCCTACACCAGTTCAATACAGGACAAAATAACAAACATCCATTTTTAAATCAGTTAAGTTAACCCAACTCATTTTACTGGAAGATAGTAACTTTCTCTACCTGCACAGCTACCTGCAGAGTACATATATGTCCATCTACATTCTCTGATCGTGTAAGATACCCCTTGGGGTGTTTCTTCATTTTGGTGAAACACTGGAGTGATGAGGCAGTTTGACAAAACACTGTGTTTGGTCAGCAGAGTTAACAGTCAATCTTTCGTAGAAACACAAGCACAGTTAGCCTTTCTCTCACTTCATGCCCTCCTCAGGTATACCATCAACAACCTGTTGATGAACCATGAACAGAAAGTTTCATGCCTTCTAACTCCAGAACTGAATGTAGCACCGGACCATGATTCATGTGTGTGCTAACATCTACATCCTGCTATCAGCCCTGAGAAAAAACATGGAAAAAAGTAAAAAAGGACACAGCCTGGAGTGCTGTATCAACTTGAGTAGTTAAACACCTTACTACAAAGTAGTCCAGAGATTACAAAGCAGCTTATTTCCAGCACATTTGTGATGTGTGAAACAATTCATATGTTATTATGCAAAGCACTACAACTTAGCATAGTGCTACCAGGCATGGGGTAAGTTCTCAGAAAGCCTATTGTGCAACTCAAGGGTCACTTGACGTGGCTTAAAGACAAATGTTCAGCTCCAACATGATAACACTTTAGTTTACTTTCCCTGTCTGCCTCTATTGTCGATGGTAACAGAGATAAACCTAAGTTGCACTGATGTCATGAACTGGCGTCCTACAAAGTTGTTCTGGCAGACAGGTAATTATTCAAAGATCGAACTCTAATAAAGATGGTGCCTTTAAGAACACCGCAGGTGGACATTTGCCAAATGGAAGGGCAAGACTATTTGAGTTGCTAATGCTGCCTAGAACAATGGAAACAACTTTGAAAGTATCCACCTGATATTGCCTTTAAACAGCACTGAGGAGGAACAGTGATACGACTAATGCATTTTGAGTGCAGTGACAGCCATACAGTACACATTTTTGAGCTTCAAGTTTGAGAAACACTTGAAAAATATTTTAAAGTTACGATAGGCTACTGAAGCATAAAGTTATACTGTATCAATTCACTTCAACCGGAGAAGCTTGTGTACTACATATACCCTTTCAGAGTAGTATATTGCAAATAAAACCTCAGTGATCATCCCATTTGCAATTACTACCCTGTACTTTCTTTATGGCTTAAAAGAGAGGAAAGCACCCAGGAAAGATTCACAGGGTTGAACAAGTTTCTAACAGCGCTCTGTCTGAGGAGACAAGTGTAACGCAGGTGGATCCGTCCCAGGGACGGAACTGCAGAAACACAAAGGGAACGAGGAAGGTTTTTAGATTGAGTTTCCACAACTCCTTCCTGAATGTGTACCCTGCATCTGTCACAGCTTCCCCCTCCTCTTCTTGCAGGCTCCTTCCCCACCAACACACAGATGTACCTGTCCAACCCTGCCTCGCTCCGATACTACACCAAAGATTCATCGAATTTCTTGGAAAACCATAACATATAAAACAGGTTGTAGCGTAGTAGCAGCGGGAAAACAGAGAGCAATTTGCTTTGCACCCAAAAGCATGACCAGAGATACACTAGCATTTAGATCATGGAATAAATTGCAAGTTTGGATTTTCATGTATGTTTGGGGGAAGGGAATTTTGTACCTCTTCTCTTTACTAGAAGCCTCACAGAGAAGCCATTTAAAATTAATCCACCTCAGCTTATTAGCTCTCACCAGTCGCTGTTTTCTTTTTTTTTTACCGACTTTCACTTGGGCATCACTGTCTAACAAAGCGTTTAACGTACAAGCGTTTGTAATGCTGTGTGTTCAAGAAGGGGCCTCAGCATTTTACATTCAGAATTTGTCAAGCACCTAGAGCCGTCCCTCTAATCTTTACAGATGTTTAACTAATGATGTTTTCTGCAGTTTTAGATATACACACACAGGTGGTTCAGATGTTGACGATTTCGGGTAGGTCATTAGCTGTAGTTTGTTTTGAACACTCTACCTTGAATTCCATTCGATCTTCCTTTTTTGGCTGAGATTGTTAAAACCGGGTGTTATTCGTGTTGACACCCAAGAACTTAAAACGTGGAACAGGAGCTGAAATACAGTAAAACTGGCAACAGCAATGCCAATAGTCAGGTTGCTGAAGGAAGCCATTGTTCTTCAGCCTGTGAAGAGAAGCAAAAGGTAATTTTAGTCCATTCTCCATTTAACTATTTTAAGCAGCCACAGAAAATGTTTTTGACAGCTAACTTATCAACAGAAACATTACTCACTATATTGCTCATTCATCCCGTTCAACATTTCCACTGAAGCCTTAACAGTATAAAAGTATCCCCAAACTTTTATATGTTAAAAGTTGCTTTTTGGTTTTGGGTTTTTTTAACATTTGCATACCATACACTTTCGTTGCCTAAAGTCGCCTGTATTTTATCTACGCAGAAAGGGCAGGGAGGACCACTGACCAGTGCAACCGCCAGCTCAGAAGTCTCCGCTCCTGTCCCGAGAAGCTCCGAAGTTAAAACTCATCTCATTCTTACCAGACTGGCTGCTGCCGACGGGATTTTAAAAAGCAACAATGAAATCAGGTAAGCGTAGTAGAGAGATTTTCAGGTCAGCCTCGGGAAGTAATAGCCTCACTGCAGTTTTACGTTTGTATACTTTACAGAGACAGTAGTTCTTAATTTGCACTTTGTTCACAGTTGAGGGCTTCTCTTTGTGATAGCGCGTAGGCTATCGTATTTGAGCTTTTTTTCTTCTTCACGTGAAAGTCTAAACTTCGCACCATTTCCGAGCACACCGAAAAGCTTCCTATCATCAGAGCTAATCCACTTTTCAGATGCTGGACGTTTAGCTATTTCATGAGGTCTAAATAAATAGCTAAACAATTCCAAACATAAGTGTCAGTCTCTAAATGCTTCAGTCATTTCTCCCGAGTTGCCAGTATTTTGCAAGACACGATGATATTTTCCCAGAAGCCACAAACTTCTGACATACATCTCCGGTTTGATGGTGTCGTGAAGTGTTTTATATTCCAAGACTGGCAAAGGTTACAAACTCATAAAAAGTCAGTTTGTATTAAGTTGAACAGAAAGGGGGAAAAAAGCCAAATGGCTTCATTTAAAATATTTAAATAATTATTTTAATAGCCATTTAAGTAACTGCTGTCACTTATTTTAGTTTTACTGAAGAAAATACCTAAAAATAAAATGAAGACTTGGAGGCTAGCATAATTTGATGTTACTACAACAACCTCATGGTCAGCAAAAGCTGATACAATTATATAACACACTTATGTCCGCCTTTAGTTCACATGCATTATAGAACGAGGGAACATGCCTTAGATTTTTGAAATTGTATCTGCATTGCAGATGGAAAGAAACTTGAACTTCAGGGGAAAAAAATAGAAAGAAAAGTCCACCAGTCAAAATAACAACTTTTAAAAAAATTAAGTACAATATTCTCACTTGGTGGTATAAATGGTGATTATATTGAAACACGGGTTGCGTTTAAACTTAGAACTTTAACAAAATGTGTATTACATATAGATCAGGAAAAAAATACTTTTGTCTTCAAAGATTTAGAAGCAGAAGGTTCAATGATCTCAAACTTTTTTCGTTCCTCCACTTTATTTGCCTTTTTTTTTTCCCCCCAGAATTGAAGAGTAAAAAGAGAAAGTGAATTATCTGAAAACTTTCTCTGACTAGTACCCACAGTAAAAGCTACAGCGATATAAGCAGAATGCAGGACAAATAAGAGCAGACTTGCTGAGTGAAACCTGCATCCATATCACATGGGTTTCAAGTGTTTACTTCAGACCAGCTTAAATCCTGTCCTAGGGACTCCGCAGCTGTTAGATCGTATTTGATGTGCTCTTCGGGCCTATCTTCCTGCTCAGTTTAACCCAAAAGGAATCCAGCTTGCATGCTCTGGGACAGCTGTGCAACACAAACCAACGGCCCGTAAGTAGGGGTGATCAGAAGATTCAGTTCATAAGTGCATTTTTACGCCGAACTAAAATTTTAATGTACGCACGCTGCAGTGCATTGCAACAAACTCTGGTTCATTCCAGTCGTTTAGCTGATGACCTGTTCTAGTTCAGCAGCATACTGGTCTCGCATGCTTTTTAACGTTAGTCTATTAAAACTTCCAATTTCAAATACTATCCTGAACATTCAGTGTTCTCTCAAGTACTTTTTTTACACTGTCCTCCACATACTTCTCCATTTGCCTCCGCTGACCAAGAAGATACAAAACACAAGTCAAATTTTATGCACTTTTTACGCAGTTTAAAGTACTAGAGACAATGGGTGTTAAGCTTGATTTTCTACAACTTTTCCATTTGAAGGAATAAAACAATCAATTCAATTTTATATCTTCCAGTTTAAACCCACTGATAAGCACTGTACAGCGTCCATTCCAGATTCTACTCCCGGGGCCAAAACTTCGTTATTACATCATCTCATTTGTAGTAAGCAAGTCCTCAAGTGGACCACGTAAGGAAAAAAAAATCAGTTGGTTTAATTCCTAAAGCGAAGGAAGCCAAAATGCACATTGAAGACAATTCTCTTCAGAAAAATAGCAAACCCACTGAACATCAATCACACCTACTTCATCCTTTTGACTAAAATATAGCAATTCTCATGATGCTACCAATTCTACTCATCTGCAATGACTATACTAGTACCTCTGAGTTTCAAAGACACTGACATAATCTCTTGGACAAAAGAAATCCATGTTTTGTTTCCTTAGCACCAGAAGATTTTATTAGATAAGTAATGTTTCAGCGTGTGACAGGTGTTCATTTTAGTACAGGAGATTATGGAATTAAACAAAAACCTCCCAACCATCCCTTGCAAGAAATGCATTAGAAGAGCTAATCTTTCCCCTAAGGCGCCTGTACAGGGAATTCGTTTTAAGAAAGAGTACTTCCATGGAAAGTGCATGATCTGACTTTCAGAAGTATTAAGTACCTATTATCTCTCAGAAGTTTTAGCAGCAAGTACAGAACCGTGATGCCCGCGAAGGAGAAAGGTACGATGGTAGCAGAGAAGAAACTAGTCACCCGGCCTCTGTGGTTGGTCTCACAGAGTTTTGCAAGACTGATTTCAGAAGGTGATTTCATACATGCTTATCAAGATGCTGTTTAAGTGCATTAAGTAACAAATCCAGGAATAATTTCATGTTTTACTTAGGCGAATTAAAAGTGCTGTATTTTCATGCAATTCAAGGACCAGGTGCAAACACAGTGTTTCATGTGAGATGGAAGAACAGTTCAGCTATACATGTTTTCTCATATCTCTAAGTTGTTTTCAACTATACCCTGTTCAACATGAAAAATAACTGTTGTTTACCAGATTTTCTTTTTATTTAGAAGAAACATCATTCATGTTGTTGAACCAAAGCTTATCGCTTAAAAGAAACATAATAAGCTTCTGATCCCATATGACTTCTTTGCCCTGAGGACAATGGCCAAAGTTAGTAAATCAAAGGCAGCTTCAACTACACTGTGTTTTTCTGCCCCAGTATCTTCTCATAGCTGTCCAGCAAAGTCTGATCAAGATACAGAACTTCATGGATTATATACGAGCAGACACTTTATCGCCTAAACTGCATAGTCATTGATTACCATTCAGTCAGCTGATACGGTTTTTGAGCTAATGGAAGCCTAGGTGGGGAGGAAGGTTTAGTGTAACTACTTTGTAATTCAGGAGAAAAAGTACTATATCCAGGTTGGTTCTTCACCACTAGTTTTTTAGCAGTGGTCTCTTCCTGGCTTACCCAAAATTACTGTCTTAACCATTCAGTTAGACAGTAATTACAAATGATCAGAACTTCACTCTTGCAGCTTTTCAATGGAGTTTTTAGGTAAATAAGTATCAGCAAACACTTGAAACTAACAATTTTCAGCAAGGTGTTGCTTACACACGTCTAGCACAGTATCAAATTGCTCTATTGACCCCAGTAATTTTGAAAAAGCTAATAACACAACTTTTCAATCATACTCAGTAAGAGCTGAAAATACACTTTCTTCATCTGCTATTAACATGCTGTGGTTTTCCTGCAATTCTGCTTCTACTTGAAATTTAGAAGAAAAAACCCAACAATATTAAGACTCAACATTCATGCAGCCCCAATATGAAACCATTACGAACTTCTGATAAAAACAAGTCAGCTCTTACTGAAGGAGGATAAAGGAGCAGAAGAGTTACCAAGCGTTGTACCTTCGATGGCATTTAGCATTTATGTTCTCCTCATTTCCCTGTTTCCACATGAATTTTTCACATCCTAAAAATAAGAAATGCAACTGTATAGCCACAAGACATAGTAAGGAGGTGCAGAGGAAGGTATAAGGCCCGCAGCCCTTACTTTCTTCAAGGCCGGATTTCAAGATGAGTTGGATCAATTTCCAAACAAGATTACACCCTAAAGCTGCTAGCGATACCAGGACATGCCATTCAGCCCTATGCTCTCCTGATCTGTTTAGAACTGAAAGCCAAATCCAATCGTCATAAAACTTGCCACGCTGATTTGCAAAGAGCAACGTGGGACTACTGACTGTTTGCACATTTTATAATAAGCCTAGCAATAAAACATCTGCAGTGCTTGAGTTTTGCTGTGCTGTTGGTTCTGAATAGTACTTTGTATTGCTCCAATTAGATTAGATGTACTGCATTTGATATCTTACTTAGCTCAGCAAGCATTATTGAGACACACAACAAAATCATTAAGGAGACACACAACAAAATTCAAGCTACTCACAGCTTAAGCCGTTCCCTTTTCTATCTAAGGCTACTCACACCCCAAACTCCCACTTTGCTTTCTGCTCTTAAAACACCACAGCAACTAGAAGATTAGGCACACTTTTTATAAGGACAGGGTAAACAGGGTGAGCTGTGCGCTTCTATACCATCAACCTACAACATCCATTTCCTCAAAGCCTGCAAGAAGTTTGCAGTCGGAAAGCAACAGGGAGGGGAAAACCCCCCGAACTCGGAGGAGGTACCGAGCCGCAGGGGCGCGGAGGGACCCTAACAGGCTAACTCCCGAGCAGCGCAGCGCTGACGAGAAGCCGCTGACCGCTCCCCCCGAGCCGGGCATTACCTAGCTTTCCCCGTCAGCCGAGGCGCCCGCCGTTTCCACCGTGCCCGCCCGCGGCAGTAGCCCCGGACGGCTGGCTGGCTGGCTGGCAGGCAGGCAGGCAGCCGGCGCACACACCCGCCGCGCTCGCTCCGGCCGCGGCCACCCGCTGCCGCTGCCGGGGCGGCGGGAGGAGGGGGACGGCCGCTGTACTTTGCGCTGTCAGAGCGGCGAGCGCCGCCGGCTGCGGCCCGCGGCCCCGGGAGGGGGGCGGCGCCGCGCGGGGGGGGGGGGGGGCGGCCCGTCGCTGAGGGAAGGAGGGAAGGGGCCGCTCCGCGCAGCCCCGCGGGGGCGTGGGGAAGGGGCTGCACCGCCCCGCCAGCCCCGGCCCCTCAGCGGCCCGCCGGACCCGCGGCCCCCTCCCTCTTTTCCTCCCCGCCCGCCCGCCGGCCGCACCTGGGAGCGGGCCTACCGGGGCCGCGCGGCCCGCTCCGCCATGCCTCCCCGCGGCGGCGGGGACGGGACAGCCCTTTCCAGGCGCAGGATGCTCCGCCGGTGGCGGCGGGGGCTCGGGCCGCGGCGGCGGGCTCGGGTTACGGCAGGCGTAGCCTTAAAGGGGCCGAGCCGCCGCCGCCGCCGCCACCTGCCGCCGGGCTCGGATGGCCGCCTCTGAGGGGAAGGCGGCTTCCCCCGGCCCCTCCCGCCCGCCCGCCCGCCCCGCGCTGGCGGCCGCCGCCCCCCTCTCCACAGCAGCTCCCCCTGCCCCTCACCGCCGCGGGCCTCGGCAGCGGGCTCCGGGGCGCGGCTCCCCCGCGCCGTGCCGCCCGGCCGCGCAGGCACGGGGCTCTGAAGCGGCGGGCTGGCGGCAGCAGCCGGCGCGGCACCCAAAGCGCGGGCTGGGCAAACGGCCGCGCAGCGGTGGCGTTCGCTAAACTAACTAAATCATCCGGGACCGTCCTCGAACCTGTCGTCAGCGCGGCTCGAAACGCAGCCGCGGTAACAGCGCAAAGAAGCGACCGCCTGCGCGGGCAGCGCCGCGGCGCCGCCGGGAGGGAACCGGCGGCCGGCCAACGTCCCGCCGGCCACCCCGGTACCGCGGCTGCCATCACGAGCCTCGGAGCCCGCTCGCCGCCTCTGCGAGCTGCCAGAGCCGGTGCACGTACACCGCGATGGACTCCTAGGTCCCCAAATTCCGCTAAATGCACACGGCTGAGAACGGCTTACGTGTTGGGGGAGGAAAAACTCCCGTTCATAGAATCATAGAATCACTGAGGTTGGAAAAGACCTCTAAGATCATCAAGTCCAACCGTCAACCCAACACCACCATGCCCACTAAACCATGTCCCTGAGCACCTCATCTACACGTCTTTTAAATACCTCCAGGGATGGGGACTCCACCACTTCCCTGGGCAGCCTGTTCCAATGTTTAACCACTCTTTCAGTAAAGAAATTTTTCCTTACATCCAATCTAAACCTCCCCTGGCGCAACTTGAGGCCATTTCCTCTCGTACTATCGCTTGTTACTTGGGAGAAGAGACCGACACCACCTCGCTACAACCTCCTTTCAGGTAGTTGTAGAGAGCGATGAGGTCTCCCCTCAGCCTCCTTTTCTCCAGGCTGAACAGTCCCAGTTCCCTCAGCCGCTCCTCATCAGACTTGTTCTCCAGACCCCTCACCAGCCTCGTTGCCCTTCTCTGGACACGAACATTCGGTACAATTCGGAACAACGAATTCGGTACAGCATCTCGCCTTCCCACAACGTCTTAGTCGCTACGCCTTTCATGTATGTAGCCCCCTTGCCTAAAATACCTCACGGGAACAATGCTGATGTTCCTGTTCCTGCCCTAGGAATCCATTTACGCGTTCCTTGATAGCACTGTACAGCACAGGGTCATAGGTAAACGCACCCGTCACACGGAGAACAGGTATTGCTGATGCTTGCTATTTGTGAAATTAAAGGCTGTGATTTTTGTCAAATTATTTTTCATTTTACATTTTTGAACTGTTGTATCTAAAAATCAAAGAGAAGCAAAATTATGTTGACAAAATTAAATATGATTATGATGAACGGACTTGTTTTTTACCAACTAGAAAGCGTGACAGTCAGGACTCCGTTCCTCTTGGCATGCTTCTACTACCATACGCATATCCTAAACCACCTCAACTTTCCATTTCCGTTAAGGATTCCTAATCTTTCAGATCAATAATTTAAAATTGCTCCTCTCTCAACATAATGTTGAAGGTATTTATATATCTCGCACAAGATTAAGCTGCGGCTGATAAATCGTCTACCCCAACCGTGCATGCTAATCTCTCTTGCAAGACGTCTCCCACGGCAGGAATGCTATGGCTTAAGCCTGAACAGAAACTGATGATGGCTTCCCTTGATACGCCGATCTGCGAAATGCAGAAACTCGGGTACCGATTAATGAGGCATTGAGCCATCCCTGCTGTAGAAATGGTAACCCGTAGGAGGTGGGCAGGGCGCGCCGCCAGCATCTGTAACTGTTTCGAGCCATCCCGGCTTAATCCGTTGCTGAACATAGATCAACTGCCGGGTAAGCGTTTGTGTAAACATCAGAACTACTGAAGTTTGACTTCCTATGGACTTGTGTCTTATGGTTGACCGGCTTTTAAACTGAATTTTTGCTAGCAAAATTCCATGTGACGTTCTCAGCTGAGTGAAGGAGGAGATCCCATTCCTGCTTCCAATCCACTTCCCTTCCAGAAACAAACAGATGGACAAATAAAGACAGCAATAGCATATCGACACAATTTCTTAGTGAAATTGGGATAAAAACCTCACCTTTTACTCTCATGTCATATCATTTTATTCCTCATATAAAGGAAGATTTCAACCTATTTTCTATTATGTCTACAGTTTTTAGTGAAACAGAACAGCCTCTAAAGCCTAAGAACTGCCTGGTGGGATCATAAACCACTTTCAAGATTACATATACTCGAAAAGTTCTAAGATAAGTTTTTCTTCAATAATTCGTCTTCCAATGAACAGTCCTCACTTTTTGCTTAACCCAGTATCACTGACTTTGAAGTTTCTTTATACATACTCCTTGCCCTCTGAAGTTGTAACAACTACGACGACAGTCCATATGGACAACCACGGGACTTGTGGGGTGACAGAGGACCTGCAGTGGCAGTGAAGGCAGGAATGGTTGGCCTCAGGCCTGCAGGCGCGGGCAAGGACTCTTTCCACTCCTGATTAAGAACCAAAGGCTCTGAACAACATGCTCTGGCAGATTTCGCTGCCTTGTTTTAAGGTGTTATTTCTCCCAACCGCCTGAGGTCATGATCATTCTGCTCGAGCACAACAATGAAAGTTGGTAGTTTTTTAATATGCCAGCCTGTGACCTGGATCTCCACCGTAAGAGTGTGGTAATACCTAGCAGGAGGGTAAAGCAGACAGTTGAGAGTGGTAATGGCTTAAACTGAACAGATAACTCTGCCAGAGACCACCTATCAGAGCTCTAAGCCTCAAAATAACCCATCACCATTATGCACTTACAGGTTAGGAAGCACCTAGGAGAAGACAAACCAGACTCTCCCCAAACCTCTGTGTCAGGCCCGTGTAGCACACAGCCGACCAAGCAATTCCTTCGGCCCAGTGTGCTGCGTGGGTGAAAGAAACTAGTTTGACCTGCCTCACTGCTCTCACCTTGGCCCATGATCAGCATGTTGTTGAGCACGCAGCAGATCATGACCAGAGGCAACGCCATCTTTCAACAGCCCAACAACACGTGCTGGGTTGAGCGCTGCTGACTGTAAAGCTGAGAATGGTGATGCACTGAGGATTCCTGGCTGGCAACTGCTTTCCATGTAACCATACGGCAGGATCTCTCTCAGCTTTTTGATAAAGAGAATTTGCAGATAAAAGAGAACTTTCTATGGGGGTATGAAGGCGTTACAGTAGAAGGGAGGCCTGTAGACGTGGTTAGATACGGCTACCATAAGTCCAGGTTGCTTTAGTTTGGTCGTCTGTCCTCTTTTCCAACCAGAAATGTTCTCCAGTAAGATTTTGAGAACTGCCTGTATATCTGGGATTGTTGGTATCTAATAATCTCATCAGGTTGCGTGATACCGCATATGTGCAGCAGCCTCACCTTGGATGTCCCATGTCCACGGATCCCAAAGAGATCCTCAGAGCAAACACGCTAGGCCCGTACAGGACGTACAAAGCAATTCCAGCAAAACCAAGAGAGTACTCTACCACTCCTACAAAGTGTTGCATGAACTTGCCACACAATTGCTCTGAGCATTTCCAGTTAAGTCCTAAAAGTATGAGGCTTACTGTACTTGCATGATGCAACTTGTGCACCTATTTCTGCATCAGAAATACAGTAGCCAAAGGGTGGGATAAACAGTCACCAGAGTAGTATCACAACCAAGTGGTTGCTATACAGTGAGCACAGTTTGGCTTTCACGACTAACACACCTCTTCCTCACTCCCTTGTGATGTGCAGCCACAATTTTCCAGCAGCTGCAAACCAAAGTTGCCACCGCTAAATGGTAACTGTCGAGAAGTTCCGCAGTGACAAATGCAACTTCTGAAGCTAAGCTTCAGCAGGGAAGAGAAGTACGGGCAATGGGCTTGCTAAGGTGAGGTGTAGAACAGAGATTTAGGAACACAAGGTGAAGAATAAAATTACATTCCATGTCGATAGAGGGCACACATGCTGAAAGACCATAGGGAAGGTAGGGAGGACATGTAGGTATCACAGCAGCATGCGCAGGTAACAGCGTAATTCTGTTGGCTTCAGCTGAATCATCTTATTTACACTATGTAATAGAAAAACTGGGCTCTGCCTTTCATCTATTCATGCTATTCATCTATTCACCATTCATGCTTCAATTACAATTAAACTTCTTGGTTATATTGATGATTTTCAGCTTCATGCCAATTAGGCCCAGAAATTCCATAAATGAGGAACAAATTCTGCTGAAATGGAGGGCGTCTGCTGAGACAGGGTGGTAAAGAGAAGGTAGCCCAACATAAGGAAGTTGAAGTCTGCAGTAATCCATCCTCAGCCAAGTTGTACCCACCTGTTCCATACCCTTCTCCTTCTGTAATTGACTTTCAGGGTGGCACTTCAGGTACGGTAAAAAAATCATTGTCAGATGACTGCTTGTAATTCCCACTAAAATCTGTGAGAGGGATGTGACCTTTTATAGAAAACCACACGGTACCCTTTCCTAAGTACGTCTGTAATTTCAGAACCGTGCTTTCTCAGAGCTGAGCCTACCTCTGCCAAGAATGAAGCCTTTATCATGGTCGCTGTACTGAAAAGTGAGGCATATGTGAGAAAGGAAAATACTTCCAGAGCATTTGAAAATTGTTTCAGTTGTGGTTTCGAACTTACACAGGACGTAACTAACCTTTCTGTCTGAATTTACCAAATGTAGTAAGAATAGAGTCTTAATGAATGTTTAAAGCCTGATCAGTCTATGAAACAAATTATATAACATGGTGTTGCAGCAGCAGTGGATTGAACTCAGTGACCTAAAAAATGCTTAAATTTATTTCCATCTTAGGCAGTTCCTAGGTCTACCTGTCAGCAGCAGGAGATATTCCCAGAAAATCAATTATACATGTAAGCAAAAATATCACGGAGATGAAAGAACACATGAAAGAGCAAGCACAATTCTCCTTTCACAACACTGTGAATCAAGAGTAAGTCCGCTGAAGCCAACGAGTTACACTGGTGTGAGTGAGAAAAGAACCAGCTCCATTGTCTGAAAATTGCTCAGGCCACCCATGGAGTCCAATCACAGTAACTGTACGCCGCTAATATTGCAGCGTTTAATTCAGAAAGCCCAAGACTGGAAAGAGGAGACTGAAAAGAAAGGAACTGAATTTGGTTTTAGCCAAAAAAGCTGAAAAATAGCAGGAAAAAGGTGAATGGAAAAGGAAAAAAAAAAGATTCCATTTATAAAAAATCCTCCCTCCCCCCCAAAAAAAATTTCCATAATAAAACCAGACTGAATCTGCGTGCTTGGGGTTTTTTTTAAACACCCTGCATGTACGCAGTTAACAGTTGCTGAGCTATATGCTTCCCTGAAGGAAAAGTGTTATCTCCATTTTCCAAACAGCAGGCACGTTTTGTGTGTCAATGCATATTGGGTTATACCTACTCAGATTGAGCGCTACAGAATGTGAGCCTTACCTTTCCAGCATAGGTCACTGTAACGTATCCTGTCACATTTTCAGGTGGCAGTGTACTAAACAATACCTTCATTTTCCCCTGCTTTAGTTTACATCCTCTAAACACACGCTCTCTTTTTCATCTTGGGTCGGTTCGTTTAGCTTTCCTAGCTCCTGTCACCTCCCCATTTGAAATAGCATTTCTGCCAGTAGTACTTACTCTCGGTAATGGAACAAAGGCTTGTTTCTGGAAAGCTGTCTGGCCACTAACCTCCTCCTGTATCTCAGCCTCCCTTCTTCAGCTTTCTTCCAGTTTTTCTCTCTTCTCCATTTGTCTCTCATCATACGCTGTCTCTTTCATCTAGTTACACCTCACCTGCAGCACTACCCTCTCTGTTGGTATTATTGTCCTGATTATAACCATCCAGAAGCTGTTGAGGACCTGTAAAACAGCACCTTGTGCGTTTATTATGCTGCATTACAAACCGCTACACCGATGCACCGTGTCAGCACTATGACAAAACATCAAGCCGCATTAAGACAGATGTGCTGAATATGATCCACAGAACTCGCAGGAACGCCACCTCTTTTTTTCTTTTCCCGGTCATTCTGTCTCCTCTTTTTCCCCCTCCCACTCTATCCTCTATTTTCTTATCACCTTTTCCTTTCCTGTCACTTTATTTTCTTCCTCCCCAGGCTTCCTTCATTGTCCACCTCACACTCCTCCGTGCATTTTCTGTCCTCCGATGTGCCCACACAAAGGACTGTAACAGAGGCAGTACTGCAGCTTTGTTAAAGGTGTCCTTGGCCATTTAGTAAACAAAGCTGCACCTGGGTGCATCTTTGGGATCAGCAAACTGAGGGTCTAGAAAGCATTCCATTCCCAAAGGCTTAAACCAGAGAGCTCCAAGATTAACATGACTTCTCGGTTCCCTAATCTCCGAGCTGGAGCGCGCCAGAAACAGCAGGAGGAAGCTTGAAATAATACCAGATTCTTTTCTTCACATGCACATATTTCGTTTTGCCTTGTGCGAGTCAAGGCTCTTAGCAACAAGAGCTCTGTAGAATGGGGTAGTGACTAGAATTTGATGATGTCAGAACAGCAGAAAATGAAAGAAGATGTACTTTGTAATGGCATACAATTGAAAAGCATGAAATTGGTGCCAAGCAGTGCTAAAACCAAACAAATTATTTCCCAACGATTCAACGTGCAAAGGGTCGGAAAGCAACGCTTTTTTTTAATATTCAGACTGTTAATTAAAATCAGCATAATCCAAGTAGAGAACAAAACAGTGCTTGTTGACACTAGGTGTTTTGTTTTACATGATAGCATCAGGTTTTCAGGAGCAGCACATCAGGTAAAAAGACCGAGCGCACGCCTGGGATAGTATCACCCATCTGTATGCTAACGATAGCTTCTAAGCCTCGCTTAGATCAGTCTAAACTTCGGCACATGCCGTAGCAGCTGCACAGCATTTATCTATGCCTCTTTCAGCACGCACCACAGTGCGGAAAGAATGGTTTAGTAAGGTATTTTAATGGCAGATATATTCACCTGAAAAGGTTAAGTAGTTTCTTCAGACGATATAGTTTCCTCTGAGTGTCTCAGTTTTTAAGATTTTGCAAAAATTTGTCTGTCGCTTTTAGTGATTTTTCCATCCTCTGTTGATCTGTGAAAGCCTTGAGGAAACGAGGAAGGAAAATGATTTAGCGGCACAAGGAAACAATGAAACCTGGTGCACACTCACATTATATATGTCTGAATGCTGTTGAAATCCATCAAAAAAACCCCGAATAAGAAAACAAAGAATTGTTTTTCACATAGTTCTCAAATAGAGTACTCAATAATACTTGTAATAATTACATATTTTTCAGAAAACAACATGATTTTTAAATTGATATCTCTTAAATAGTACGGCTTTTTAATTTCGTATTTTGGGGTAGACATTAAAGTGGTGCAATGCATTGTTTCAAAAGGAAATCTACTTTATGTCCTAATTTTGTCAGTTTAGGAGCCCCAGCATGTACTATTCATTTTTATTTTATTGCTAATAATGTCTTTTAGCAAAGACCCTGCTTCTTGCAGTACTACTTGTTAATATTGTAATTATTTGCAAATTTTGTATTGGCACTATTCTAGCTTCTTACCTAGAGTTTCTACCTACCTTCTTACCTAGGCCTAGTGATTTCTCCCCTCTCTAAAGCCTTGATCTGCATGTTACTTCACACAGGCAGGTCTCTCTGCCTCTGTGCAATTCTGGTCACGTGAAGGAGATCATGCTCTGTACTGTAACTTCCAAACCTAAGATCTAAGACAGCAGTTCTGGTAAGAAAGATATAAAAAGAGGAGAAACAGTACATTTAAATACATCAGTGCTAAAACACAGAACTAAAGCTTGCCTTTCAGATCAAGTGAGGCATTTTTTCAGGTTTCCACTTCCAATAACACTATTCAACACCTTATACATTTTTGCTGATGAGCAACTCTCACTCTGATTGACGTGCTCAAGTATCTACAAATGTGCGGGAAAAAAATGACTATAAAACCCAAGGATAATTAAAAATAAAGAAAAATACAAAAGTAATCCTACTTCTATGTGATGACATATATGAAGAAATGCTAAGGTGGAAGAGTTTCACCATAAAAATGTATCATGCAAACATTATAAACAGCTTTGAAAAGTCACTTTGTGAATTGCACCAAATACATTGTGTAATTGAATAAATTGCAGGAAAACTGTATTGTAATATACACTAATTATGTCATCTTCATTTGTTGTTTTTTTTCCTAGTGTTGCACATTTACTTTTATTTTGTTGTACACCTACACATTTTGCTGTAATAATTCTACTGGGACTGCTTAAAGAGCCAACATTTCAGCACCTGTTCATGATTTGCTGAATAATGGGTATTGCACATCTGGAGTTCCTCTGGTGACGTCCTCTTTTTCTACATGGAAATTATGCCCCAGTGGAAACAGGAATCTTCCCACTGAAAGTGGGGACTTTCAGATTCAAGATCTCTTGGGCAACAGTACCCACACACATGCAGACCAAGACGTTCTAGTCCAATGCCATGTCCTGCAGTGCACAAGTCAGATGTGTTCTGGACATACCGCACTCTACGCGTATGCACCGAGTGTTCGACTGGACATCTCTGACTCACTGGATGTGCCGGACACACCGTGCAGCAAGTCCACGATGTTCAGAATTCAACAAATTTGATGCTCATGTATACAGGCCACCTGGGCACTGAACAAACTCTTATATGTCAAGTTATCCTTGGGAAAAATACACGAAGCGAGGTGCTGGAGCAGGTAATGCTCTACACCTTGTGTAATTAATCTTTCTTTAAAACAATACATATTTCAATAAATCTCCTTAAAACAGGAACAGGCTTTTCATCTGACTTTTGCATAGTGCCTGTCCCAAAGAATTCCTGCATGTTTAACAATAAAAAAAATAATCTGGACAAGAACACAGTTCTCCACCCCCCCCATCACCACTGTGGAAGTTACAGGAATCAAGGCTTCTTGTGATCCAATTCTTAACTACAAAAATACACAACAAAGGGAGAAGGTAACAAGTCCGGGGCAGCAACTCTTCAGTCTCACTTTGAACAAACCTTTTTTTTCTTTGTGTGTACAGTACTCTTTAAAGGTTAATGCAGTCTACCCTACAAACAGTTTCTCAATTAGATCTTTTAAAAAATAATAGTAATAGTTGAGGCTTATACAAGCTCTTGGCTTGACTATTATCTACTTAAGAATTGCTTGTATTTACAATTCTACCAGTCCTCAAACACAAAGGTACAATCAAAAAGACAACATAGTTCGTCTTCAAAGTATTCTAAAAAGAATATGAAATCACTTGTAAGATCCCTATTTGGAAATTATTTCTATTATTTATTTGTCTTTGGTCAACGTTAGTGAATCAGAAGCTGCCATGAAAACTCATGAGTGTTTCCACATGCATAACATTTTTGTCTTTTCAGTAATATATTAATCATCAGTCAGCTCAATAACTAATACCATAATTTAACTCTAAGCAATTGTCTCATTATCATAGAATCACAAAATCATAGAATAGTTTGGGTTGGACGGGACCTCTAAAGGTCATCTAGTCCAACCACCCTGCCGTGGGCAGGGACATCTTCAACTGGATCAGGTTGCTCAGAGCCCCGTCCAGCCTGACCTGGAATGTTTCCAGGGATGGGGCATCCACCACCTCTCTGGGCAACCTGGGCCAGTGCTTCACCACCCTCAGCATAAAAAATTTTCTTCCTTATATCTGGTCTAAATCTACCCCCCTTTAGTTGAAAGCCATTCCCCCTTGTCCTGTCGCAACAGGCCCTGCTAAAAAGTCTGCCACCATCTTTTTTATAAGCCCCCTTTAAGTACTGCCAGGCTGCAATAAGGTCTCCCCGGAGCCTTCTCCTCTCCAGGCTGAACAACCCCAACTCTCTCAGCCTTTCTTCACAGCAGAGGTGTTCCATCCCCCTGATCGTTTTCGTGGCCCTCCTCTGGACCCGCTCCAACAGGTCCGCGTCTTTCTTATGCTGAGGGCTCTTAATCACTGTTTAATTCACAACAACAGGAATCGACCAACTCTCTTGACACCTTAACAATGCATTAAATTCACAATAACTAATGCAAACGGTGTATAATTTCCTAACATTCATTTAATCTGTAATATAGGCAAGGACATTCTCTTCTTGTACTGTCAAGCATAGAGAGAACAGTGTTACACATCACCTGTGGTTGATGAAAAAAATGTAAGCGAGGGGTACCTGGTTTTAAATTTTATGTTATCACATAATTAAAGACTGTTAAAATGCAGTGCAGGAGGCGAGTTATATTGGCTACAGCCGGACTTTTAACTTTGACAGCTTTTTGTTAACATGGTTTGCTGTGCTTGACATTTTACGTATTTTTAACGAAACAGAAGCAATAGAAGGAATTTCAGGTTTCAAAATTTTAATATTTTGTCTTGCAAGAATTATACACAAACGTACAGAAATTAAAATGCTGAGATAACTTGGCCAGCCCTCGCAAACTCCACAAAGAATTCAATTTATCTCCATTGAGAGCTAGTGGAGTCATTACATTCAATTGACTTTAATAGGATTTGGACAAATCCCCAAACCTACAGCCATACCTGGCAGCATCCCCAAAACAACAGTCAATAAATGACATATTTTTAAATACAACCGCATAAAGAAAAGACACAAGGAAAACGGGAGGAAAAGAAAATGAAAGACAGTGTAGAGCAAAACCAGAACACATCATCTCTTCTCTTTTAATATGGCCAGTTCTTTCCAACTCCAGCATGTCATTAATTCAATGTAGACCTTTAGAAACCTAAACGGCTGAGAAAACTGTCCTCACTTCCAGCTCAGGAACCTGTCTTTACAGTGGAGGGTATCAGTTCTGATGCGTTTTGCATGCTCATAAGGAGAGGATGGAGTGAGCGTAGAAGGGTGAGGCGCCTTTTTCTCAAGCCTAAGAATGCTGAGGGCTGAGTACCGAAATCTAGAAGATGACCTGTGATGGCAGCAGCACCCCCCCAACTACCTGATTTTCAGCCGGAGAGGGGAAGAGGTATGCACTGATACAAGCTGATAGATGAGACCAGGCTATCTCCCTGCACAAGCAATGGCCAGTTTTCTGACAGCAGGAATCCAGGAAAGGCTAAACAAATGTGCATTTCTCCTCATCCTCCTTACAGATCCATGGAAAGCTCAGGAAAACCCCAGTCAAAAAGGAGCAGTGAGTATGTAGAGAAGCCTACATCCTAACCCCCACGTACCCTGCAAATTTCATTTTACATTATAAACAGATTTGAAGATGTATTTCCAGGAAGGTAATATCAGACTCCAAATCTATTTTTAGGAGCATTTTTAAAAAAGACCCTATTTTTACAGGCTGAGTGGCCAGAGGCACCCAGTGACCTCCAGGACGCTCAGTACTTTTAAGCCGTGAAACAGTAGTCTCTTTCTCCAGGCTTTTTGAATAGATAGAAGAACATTAGTTTACATTATGTTACAGGGACTGCTCCCTAAACATGCTACCCAGTAATTAGAGCAAGTTGCAATATGTAGTTTTGGTGTCATCTACTACAAAAGTTCCTGCTTCATAAAATCACGCTCAGAATGCGTCCAAATGGTTACCAAACCTTGTGTCATCAAGGCTACACGCACCAGCTCGCTAGCCACGCTGTCAGATGCAGTAGGTGAAAGAAACATCTGCCAGCGATGTGGCTCATGCCTGTTAGAGAAAAACATTTTCCCTGCAAATTGCTGCTCTGATTCTAAATCCGTACACGGTATTTAGACCCAGACAAATTTCTAAAAACAACCTCCTCCCTCCTCCCCCACTTCCAAAGACTATATACAGAGAACTTGTCATTGCCAGAAGGAGGGAAATCTTTAAATAGTGGGAGGGAAGGATACCTTACTCATAGAATCGTGGAATGGTTTGGGTTGGAAGGGACCTTATTTACCGAGTTGGTGTAAACTCACAACCACGTTGTTGTCTGTCACTGGTGGTAGGGTTAGACACCACAGCACACCACTGGAAATGAAAGTGTAAAGAATGGCAAACATGAATGGGAGAAATAATTCAATTTTAATAGCGAATAAATCTCATTATTTGGGGGATTTGGTTCCAGCTTTTTGGCTATTTAGGACAAGCAGTGTTTAAGTGTTTGCAAATGCTGTATCTTTGTATCTAAACAAATGAGAGTCATCTTAAATATATATGAGAAGCGCCGTTATACCAGGAAGCACAGCACTAACTGTAATGTTAACATAAATATTACAGATGTTATTGATTACAGATACAAATCAGGACTTCTAAGATTACATTCCTATAATTGTAATGACTCACAAGAAAGTAAAACTGCACTTAGCCCAAAGTAATTGAAAGTAACTGCTGCTAAAAGGGACAAATTTTGCCACAGGCTGGCTCTGATAACATCCTAGTTCTGCCATCAAGTGGGATCAGCAAGTAACATATATTTATCAGCTGCCTGCTTCAGCTTGTCCCCAGTTGATCCCCAATGGTCTAGTCCACTGATTTCATTAAAAATCCCTTTCCTTCCCAACAGCAGAACTTTTTACAACACTTACGATGTTGTTACTGTTCTAGAGTCTTCCAGATGCAGCTTGCATTTCTAATATTAAAGAAGAATCATTAGAAACCCAGTCAGAATTCTTCAGGTTTTTCTCTAATCAAAGAATGTAGTATCACTGTTCTTTACGTTTCTAAAAACACTGGAAGCACATAAAAATAAATATTTGTTTTCTGCAGAAAATCAAGTTTACTTATACAGCATATCTTGTTTTTCAAATCACTTCTCTTATGAAATTATCATGCAGAAACTAAGAAGAATATGTAGATACATTTAATACATGACTGAGGTTTAACATGATAAATGGTTCCACATTACAATTCTTCCAGCAGCAAAGCCTGAGTAAGAGGTTCCTGCACTTTTCCTCACCCAACTCCTCCAACTATTTTGCTAGTTTAGCCCTCAGTTGTGCTGCTACAACCGTTTGTGGAGCTGCACTCTTAAGCCTAAGCAAGGCAAAATGACCTAATTTAAGAAAACAACAGTACAATCACTCTTGTTCATAGGTCTACTTTTAGAATTCATCATTAGAAGAAAAAAAAATTATTCAAAATGCCAGTTAAGAAGTCATGAATATAAGGTGTATTGCAGCTGCATGGAAAGACTCTCTAACAGTTAAAGTTATTTCACTTAAAAGTAGAATGTCAGAAAGTGAATGACCATCAGATAGCCAAAGCTGCCTACATTTCATTTCAGGGAAAAAAATACTTTTGTTTATATTCCAACTGCAGCCTTTCCTACTGGAGACAAAAGAAACTGAAACACAAAGAGAGTGAACTTTCCTCAATTCAATTTAGTACTCACCAGTGTAACTGCCAAAGGAGACATGCATCAGATGCACTAGTAAGCTTCCGCAGAGAATATTCACATATAAAAAGGATAGCAGCAGGTTTTTCTTCAGAACATTGTCTCACAAGCAGTAAATGGAAAAAATACTATACCATTTTATAAAAACCTATTTTTTCCTATTCAAGAGTTTCAGAGTTTTCTTTTGGACGACAGCGATCAATTATTTAGGACGAGCGTGGTTTACTTCTCCTTCAGTAAAGAAGTTCAAAGCTAACTTCCCACATCAGTAGCAGAGGTACCAGAGACAGCCCTTGCAATTACTGCACTTGCATCACTTTCTGCCAAATGACTTTTCAGGCCAAGTGCACTGCTTCCTCCCAGACAAACAGGTTACACGTTCACTTGCAGTATTATTAATTTTACAAACTGGAGAACAGGATCCAGCACTAGCCATTGCCTTCCTCGCAGAAGTCCTATACTTCGCCTGCCTCGCATTATTTAGCTAACGTGACCACGATGTGCTAAACTTCGGGGGAGTTACTGCTTTTTCACATTAACTTTCACGTGCATGTCTGATGCTGAGGCGGAGAATTCTCAAGGCACCTGACAGATGGGAATCGATCACCAAGCACGCAGCGCAGTTGGATGAGTAGAGAGCAACCTGCTTGCTCCATGACTCTTACAGTTCTTGGACTGAAGTCTCCCTGGTCCAGAACATTGTCTGTACCAAGTGAGCAGGGAGTTGCCACGATGAAAAAACACACAGACCTGTGTCCTACTGAGAAAAGGCGTAGTAAGCAGTGTTATACTGCAAATGGGATCTTCACGGGCTCTACTCAATTTTCACAAAGGAAAAAAAAAAAAATCTGTAAAACTTTATGGCAACTAGGTTGCAGACTGTTGCTTCAATCTTTAAATAGTTATTTTAACCAGTCTCACCAAACTCTGACTCTTCCCTCAAGCCTTGCAATCTGCTGCGGATACTACTTGAAAGCTATATTCCTTATTCAAGCAGAATTCCCAATGAGTAAGAAGACTTCCAGCGCTTGTTCTAGGAGTTTTTGAGGCAAACTCACTGGTTAGCTTTTTAGACTCCTTGACAGTCAGGATCTTTGCTTTGCGTCCAAGGAACCGTCAGATTCTCAGTTTTCCAGTCCAAAGAACAGGTATTTCCCTGTATGCATCGCTCTTATTTTTCCTCTTGTTTTTAAACGACCTGCCTAGCAAAAAAACACCCTTCCGACTTCACTGGTTTTAGGTCAATTTCTCATTTCACCAAATAGCCTTACAGAAGAATTCTATATAAGAAGGGGAAGTACGTACATACAGAAGAAATAACATGAAAAGGAGAAAATAAGTTGAGGTTTTTTATATCACCCCCTGCTGCTGAGATTCCAGGATTGTTTCTCTGAATAAAATGCCTAATAAAAAGCAGTTCTTTAACACTTCTTATGGTAGGAAAAATAAAAGCAAAGGGAAGATATAAAAAAGCCTTGGAAAAAAAAAATCCTTAAATAAAACGATTGCTAGCTACACCCCCTGTGGCAACCTGGGATACATTCTACACCAATGACATCATTTTCACTGAAGAAGGCACAAGAGGGGAAAGATGACCACAGATAAAATTAGTATTTAAATTGCCTATAGAAGTTACTGTCTTGTTTTAACATAGCAGTTTATTTTCCAAAAAAGGACTGTGGTGCTTTCTTCCTTTCTTCTGTAATTTAGAGACTTGCATCTCTATTGTCCCTACTTATTAGTCTTACGTAGCTAATTAAGTGGAAAGCAAAATGAATTTTTGAAATTCGTGCATCACCAACAGAACTACTAATTAAAACCTTGTTGTTTCCAAGTGTCAACAATGATTAAGCACTGAGATACTTTTTGTGAGGTTACTCATTTGGGTGGAAGACCTTACCATGGTAACACTGTTTTTAATAGCCTCTGCTTAAAACAACTGCAATATTGTGTGTTGCGCTGATGTGAAGAAAAACAAAAGATAGTCTGTAGAACTGCGAGACACGAATCAGAAAGATTCACTTCAGATCCGAAGATGGCAAGTGGTAGCTAGAAAGTGTATCTTCTACTTGTAAATTATGCAATAGCCACTGGAATCCATGACCGGCACAAGATTTTGTTAAAAACGAGAAAGGGACGTTCAGCTTCCAAGGCTGGTAGGGACATAGAAAGTCCAATTTGTTCAGAATGAACAAGAGGGAAAAAACCAGCCAGAGAAACCACGGCAGACAGATGCAGAGTTGCAGCGTGTTTGATCTATTGTGTTTGTGCACTTGAGGTACAAGTGCGCAGCTGTCATGTTTCATACGCTTGACAAGTCACCCCATAAAGCAACGGTGTCAAACCCACTCCAAAAAGTTCTAGAGTTCATTGATCCCCATTCGTAGGCCAAGAGGAGGGCCTTGCTCCCTGGCAGACAATTTAAGGACAATGGTGAAGAAACTCTACTGTTTCCTAATCATAAAATGTAATATCTCACTCTTTGTAGCAAATGCACATCTCGTCTGAGATTAGTCCAATGGCTAAATCATCACAATCTCCGCAACAAAGAGCGGATGCTGACAGCGATGAAAAGAGTGCTGATCTGTTGCTCCACACTTCTTACTGGAATAAAAAGCTAAAGTATCAGAATGAGTAAAAACAAGAGTCGTGACAGGCAGTGAAATATTAATATTCTACATTTTCTGCGTTATTGTAGCTATGTAAAAGTATAGTTCCACATATGCATACACACCTGGACAAAGATTATGCCTGCGCATGCTTGCACATCCCTGCAGGAATCTGTACGTGTCAGTGGAGCCACACGGCTACTTCTTCAGCGGGTATTTCTCCATTTACAAATTAATTAAAGCAGTTAGATCCCCTGTCAGCTGACGGCAAGCCCTGCAGAAAAGGCAGGCTAGGGGCACGGAGGACTGGCTCAGCACGCAGCGCTGTGAAAGCTTCGGTCCTTGTTCACCCTCCGGTCAAGCTCCGAGGCGGGAGTATTTCGGAGCCGCGGGGACTGGGCCGAGGAGTAGCTGGGGCGCTGGAGGCCGGTTTCTGCCGTTCCCACGGAGGCGCGGCAGCCCTCCTCAAAGGCGTCCGGGAGCGCACACCCAGCCTTTTTACACGTAGGAAGCGTCCCACACTTTATTACCGCCAACAGGCATCGCACACCCGAGGGCAACCGCGCGGCCCCGCTCAGGCGGCGGCCTGCGCCCACCCGCGCCGAGAACAGGCGACAGCGTTCCCCCCCCGCCTCCCCGCCCCAGCCCAGCCCCGGACCCAGCGCCGCTGCCCCGGCATGGCCCAGCCGCCGCCGGCCCCTCAGCGCCCGCCGCTCGCACCGCTGGCCCGGCCCGAGCCGCTACACCGCGGGCCCCTCGCCGGGCGCCACCACAGCTCTTGGGCACCGGCTAGAGACGCGGGGAGGTTTGAGCCACGCCGGCTGCCGTACGCCGGGAGGTGCTACCGCCCGCTTCTAGGCAAGGCGGCGGGACAGCTCCGGCCGCGCCATGGAGCTCCCGCTGCCTGCCGCCCTCCTCCTCCTCCTCCCCTTACTGCTCGTCCCCTTGGCGCTCCTGGCGAGGAGGCGCCGCGGGCGGCGGACACCTCCCCTCAGGCTCCTGGTGGTGGCGGGCTCCGGTGAGTAGGGGTTGCCGCCAGCGGGAGCGGGTCGCGCCGCAGAGCGCCCGCGGCGGGCACCGGGAACTACAGCTCCCGGCATGCAGCGCGGAGCGGGGGGGCCGACGCGGCGTTCGCCGGTGTGTCCTGGTGCACGCCGGGAGTTGTAGTCGCGGTAGCGGGCGCGAGGGTAGCGCGCTGAGGGGAGGCCCGGCCGCCCGCCCGCCGGCGGCCGTGTGTCAGGAGCCGCTGCCGGGGTGCCCGCCACGGCTGTTCCCGGACCCCACCCGGTCCGCGTCGGGCGCCCTCGAGGCCGCCGCCTGTCTTCGGGTTTTTTACTTCTTGATTTGGGTAATTGTTAAGCTTCGTCTTTATTTGGGGCATTTTCGCCCGTATCGATGTCTGGCAGTTCGGTTTCTGAACCTTTCCTTCAGACGGCACGTGCGTTTCATCGAAGCCGTTAACGAATATATCGACTAAAACTGATGCAGGACAGACCTGTGCGGCTGCTTGGTCTTCTCACAGAAAATTATTGATGGCGATTCAGGACAAAGCTTTCCAAAGATCGGTACGCCCCTTACGTACATGCATTTTGTACTAATTTTACCCAAACCACGTTTCTGTGGTTTACTTACGAGAGCCTCACGTGGGTCTGTCAGAGGCAGTACTGTTGTCCAAGCATGTCACCCCACACCAAGGGGACGCACACACATCTGCTACTCCTTGTGACCTCCCCAAAGTTGCAGGGCAATTAGTGTGCCAAAAAAAATTAGTCTGCCTTGAAAATTTGCAGTTGACAAATCCAGGCCAGCTTTGATTTCATCACCTCAGTATCCCTGTGGGTTTTGCGCACCGACTAATTGAGTAATAATCCCATGATCTTTCTGCAATCTGAGTTTGACTGGCAGTTTTATAATTTTTCAAGTCATTTTTGCTTCCACCAGGGCTGGAAATGTGCTTGTTTTCCTTCGGTCCTTCGGAATCTAGTTTGTATATATTAAAAAAATACATTCACTATACATAAGCTTACCAGGTGACATAATTCGTAAGTCAGTTAAGGTTCATATAATGTTAAAGCCTATTCTTCGAGACTTTTTTGAAGTAGGAATCTCCTGCTCTTCTGTGAATACTCAGATGATTGCATTAGAATTTGTGAAAGCTTCAACAAACCATCGCTCACGAGAAAACCCCTCCAAACGCGTTTGAAAAATACTGCATGAAATTCTATGGAGAGGCGGCAAACTCTCGTGTCTAATGCAGCAGCATAGCTCTCGCTGCTTGTCAGCTGTTTGCCAGCTAAGAGTGCTTGACTTTTACAGCAAAGATCTCTTAGGAGGCTGATGACACTGGGCAGCGGGAGGTAGTAGGAATACATTTAGTTTACTATTTTGGTCTGCAGCTTCCTGCAGAGTGAAGAGTAACACATCCAGTAAATGCTTATGCACGTACTTACGGGTGCAGTTTGATGTTAAGCCGATCCAGCCCAACCGATAAAAAGTGAGCCAGCTCCACTTTACCTACGCACACAGTCTTCCCTCTCCCACTGTTACAGGTATTCCTGTAACTCTGGTTCAGGAAACTCAACTGACAAAAAAAAAAAAAATTAACCCTGCTGTCAAAAAACACAATAAGTACACCCTCCCCTTCTCTCCAGTTTAGTGCCAATTTAGCTACCTGAACAAAGCGACCTTGCAGTTAGAAGGTCGTCAACACCCGTTCAAGGGCAGCGGTTAAAGCGCTTGGCTGGAGCCGGACTGTTTCTTCTGTAAGCGCTCAGCTTTTACGCTGGCGTAGCTGCAGAGTGAAATTGCTGCCTGCTTGATTTCGGTATTACGAGCTGGGGGAGTGCAGCCCCTGCTGCTCTTGCGGGTCGTAGGACTGAACACTGGGTAGGGTCCCTGGGAGGTACGCTTCCATGGCGCGGCTCTGAGCCAGATGCCGTCCAGCTTCGTTCTGACCGTTGCACCACGGTATGGCTTTTGAGTAGGGACTACAGTATAACTGTTTGCCCGCTTGTTTTTGCATCGTGTACGGGACACTAAACACAAATGTCGTACTTCTGTGTGATCCTGGTTCAACCCCATTTAACTGAAAAACTTCCATCAATACAGCTTCGCTGGGAGCTGAATTGTCTTCATGTTACTGGTGGTTGAGTGTTATGGTTTTGTATGGTAACAAAATACTGGTGGTTATGTGTTATGGTTGAGTCACCATCCCTGGAAGTATTTAAAAGACGTGTAGATGAGGCGCTGAGGGACATGGTTTAGTGGGCCTGGTGGTGTTGGGTCGACGGTTGGACTCGATGATCTTAGAGGTCTCTTCCAACCTTAATGATTCTATGATTCTACTTAAACAGCCTCGACCATCCTTTAATTGAATCCTCTACTCTCAGAAGAGTGTCACCGATAATATTAGTACTAATAAGTTTTAAAAGGAAAAGTGACTGATTCAGCTCAAGAAATTGAAAGTTACAAAATTTTTCATATATTAACTGCAGTTTATTTTGTTTTCACAGGTGGGCACACCACAGAAATCCTGAGGTTACTTAGCTGTTTGTCAGAGTCATACTCTCCTAGACATTATATTTTTGCAGACTCAGATAAGATGAGTGAAGCTAAAATACGTTCTTTTGAACAAAAAAGGTCTGAAACATTCTCCAATTCACAGGTAACTTGTTAAATATGCTCTTGCAAGATAAAATGATCTTAACATGACATTTATTTCAAGGCAATTTGGAAGTGATTCTTTAGAGGGATATTTTTAAGATCAGCAGGTGCTTTTGATTTTCTAGGTATTGACAATCACTTGCATTAAAGTTCAGCTAAAGGTGCCATTCTGTACATGCTGGTTTTTACATTTCTAAAAGTGAACTAAATAAACACTATTAATTAATGCTGGACTAGAGAGACACTGAAAATACAAAGTAAATATACCTAAAAATAGCAAATGCCATCCTTGCTACCAGTTTTTGCTACCACCTTCCTTACTTTCGCTTAAAATGGTCTTTACCTCCTGTTAACATATTAATACATTTAAAGCAATAAGGGAACATAATTGTAGTGAAAGTGACCGTACAAAGGCGTCTATCTCTTGCTCAAGAAAAGCATGCTGAAAATAAATCTCTCTTAATTTTGTAAACCAGCTAGCCATCGAAGTGTTATTTGTAGCTATAAAAATACTGGGGCAGAAATATGGTGGGTTTTTTTCTTTTATTTTTTAGTTCGGCATTTCCCTCAGTGACATAATGTATTTTTTTGAAAGAAGTTATATCTAAAAATGTTTTACCTAAGAAAACCTTAATTGATATTGTATTATTTTTGTGTGTTTCTAGACAGTGTTTTGGTGGGATTTTAAAATTAAGCGTTGGTGGGATTTTAAAATTTAAACACGTTTTAAAAGTATGCAATACCTCTTAATGTCAGATAGTTTTCTGGTTGATGACCTGAGCAAATGCTGAACTCTTAAAAATCATGAAAATATTCTGTTTATCTTTTTATCAAATGTTTGCTTGCTTTGAGCTAGTTTGCTGTATGATTAACAGACAGCAGTATGACTTTCTGGTGACTTAAAGTATGATCTGATGTCTGGTGAAATTAGTAGAAAGATTATATTTTTATTTAGAAATTGGAGTAAGTACAATGAGAATGAATGTTCTGACTACAAAAAATCTTAGTCCTTTTGAGGGAGTAGTACAACACACAGTAAATTAATTATTTACGTGTTATTGATTTCATATGGTGCACTCCTGATATTTCTGTTGTCTTCAGCAGTGCTACTGGGACAAAAGATTGTAGAACTCGGTACCAATGATTTTCAGAATAAACCCTTTTAATGTAAAGCAACTGCTGCTAAGGTGAGCGACAGGCTCACTTAGGAATGGCATTTTTAAGATTGTTTAGCCCACTTTCACCTTGGCAGACGAAGGTTCCTTGCCTACCACAAGCTGCTGAATCAAGTGGGGATGACTTAGTTTAAAATTGAGCGTGGCAGTCTCTTCTCTCATTGTGCACCAAGGATGGAAGTTTAGTAAGGTGACCGGAGGTATTGCCTGTTCAGAGAAATCGTTTGGTAATTAGTCATTCGCGCAGTCATACTCACTTATCTGAAAAAATGTCCAACCCTAAATTATTAAATTTCTTAAAAATACATATTTTGAGTATTAAAGGATTATGCAGTTTTCCACTAGTTCACTTAGTTTTGCTTAGCAGCTTCCCTTTCATACCCCCTCCAACTGCTAACAGATCATGTAGTTATATTTTCCTTCAACATTGAAAGCCAGAGGAGCGTTTTTGGCTGCATCCGAGTTTGCTGTCTGGATAACAGATGCTCATTTTCCTTTGGCCATTCTTTTTCCACTGAGCAAAAATATTTAGAGTGAAAATGGAAGATAAATTTTGGAAAGTAAAGGTCACGGGCCTATAACATTTGCTAGCTTTCAGAGTGTGCTTTCAAGTAGTACGTGTTTTGGCACTGGGGATGCTGGAGATCATCAAGCATTTAAAAATCATGTGTTAGTAGGTTCTTGCAGCTCTGAATAAATTAAAGGGAAGAGTCTGAATGCTTCAACCCATGGTCATTCCCTTCCTCATCTTGTCAAGGAAGTAAATTTTTCCAGAACTAAGGACTGGACAGAAGACAGATTAAAATAATGACCTAAGAGAAAATCAGTGTACACATTTAACAAATTCCAGTGTAAAAAAACCACAAATATAACCAATTTCTCTTTTTGATCTGTGGTCTAGCCCAGTTCTAAAAGCTATAGTATTTGGGGAGAAGGAAAGGAAGCCAGAACGAGCATCTTGCTTACAAGAAGCAAAATGCTGCACCTCTACCCACTAAGTCTCCTGAAAAAAAAAAAAAAAAAATCCGAAATGCCTCCTATGAAAAGTCTCTGGTCCTGCTATCACCTGCCTCTTTGTTCTCTGCTGGTCCCAGCCTGTAACCACAACTATTCTACATGGATGCCCCCAGAGCTGTTACTCATGGAACCTTCTGCGCTCAGCACAGAGAACCTGCTTCAGCTCCTGCTGACCTACTGAAGCGGGAGAAAGACAGCTTAGATTTGTTGACTGAAGAACATGAATTCTTCACTGGATCTTATACCCTCATTTGTCACGTCCGAGATGCGCAACCAGATTAATTAACCTTTAGATAATACTCATCTGACCTCACGTTCTTTTCCATTTTATGTTTCATGAGAGATATCATGCTAAGAAATCTTGTTCCTCAGCAGGAAAAAGAACTACGTAAACCCAGTTTCTTTGCAAGCATTGCAGTATATTCAGTTGAGCATACTATAATAATACACAAGAGTGGCAATTTTCCACCTACTTTTCCTTGCATGCTTGCAAAACAACAATATTAACTAGGTAAAGGACTACATCACTGGTTTTGAAATCACAATACCCAGTCAACCATTATAGAATTGCCAGTTTGGAACATTTATCTTCAAATAACAAAAAGGTTTCTGACTCCACTAAAGACGTAAGGGAAAATAAATGCAACAATATGACACCGTAGAAGATAGGGGAGCAACTTGTCTGTTTCTGGTGTCAGACATACTGTGCAGTTTTCCAGCAAAAGATGCAGGAGGTACCTTTGTCTGGAATACGAACAGTACTCCATCAGATGAGAGGCTGGGATTGCAGAAGCATCTGGCAGCGGCTTTTAAACAAACAAACAAAAAAAATCCGGTTTTCTTTCTCAGCTTAATATTTAAGTGTTGACTGATATGTGGGCTGAAGTCCTAACATATGACATAGACATTGATGTGCAAAGTTTCAAGCCTGTTTTTTGAAGAGCACAGATAAAATCAGTTTGATCTTTACTTGAATTCTACAAGTAAATTTCTACTTTGATACCGTTTGGGGTCCCTGCCAAGTTTTGCTGAAATCAGGTTTTTATGATGAAGAAAATCACATACTTTTTTTTGCCAGATATTGTTTAACAGCATTCTTACAGTGAAGGGAGAATCCCGAATAGTTCCACTGAAACCTGATCTGCCTAAAACAACCTTATCGTACACGTATTTCTTGCAGGACTGAATACTGTGCAAGGGTCTAAACTCCACTTAATGGCATTTCTTTTTATCACCTGATCTCTTCCAAAGCTTTAAGAAATAGAGAGGTAGCGATAACCAGAATCCTGTTGAATGGGGAGCAGGGGGCATGTTTATTTTTCCATATTCTGTTGTCAGACTAATGCAATCGGAGTTTCAACACCTGCAAATAAAACATAAAACAACCAGTTCGTAACGTCTGTTAATGCCTGCCAGCATCACCGCAAGTGAAGAACCTTATCACAATGAAACAGGATAATTTCAGTCAAGAAAATTAACTTAATATTCTGCATTTATAAGTGGGGTGGGTTTTTTATTCTTTCCACCTTATATATTAAAAAAGCCCCAGTTATTGCTATTCAAGACTGGTTTGTAGTTACTGTACAGCTATTGGCAACATAATCTTTCCTGGTCACAGATCACCAGGGCTAAGCTATGCCAATTAGCAATGGTATATCTGAAGTAACTGGGCAATTTTCAGTATTTGTAACGATATTTAGAGTCTCTCACTCCCAGTATGAGTTCTGCCGGTGTGGTAGTGGTCTGGTGTCCCATATGAAGCGAGATAGTGACCATTGTCCAGATCTAAACAACGTCAACGCCAATGAACAGCGCACTGCGGCCATTACGTTTGTCTTTCATTTAAACGGTCAAAAATTTCATTGGCATCAGGACTGCCTTCTGACGTAGCCGTAGTTCTTAGGAGTAGTTCCTCTGCGTCAAGGTAAAAGCCATCTGCAATGAGTGCAGGAAGCCTAACTACTGTTAACTGCTTGCAGTGTTCCGAGACAAACAGAAAACATCCGTGTTTTATTAATTTGATACCTTTTACACACAGTGAATAACCCCTACTTTTTCCTAGGGAAAGAACAAAGAAAATTATTTCTTAAGCTTATTTTTTATTTAATGATAAGATGTTCTTTTCTGTTTCTTTATACAAATATTTTGCATTTTGAATATGCATCTTGCATATCTTTTGAATACTCATTGAGTACTCATTTAAAGGATAGTGATATTTGCTGTTACATTTTTAATAGCATGCACTGGACATTAACTGAGAAAAGTTGTCACATTTTCTGCAGTGTAAATCCACGAAGAATTTAAACAGGCAAGAGACAGAAGAGTCATCGTGTTTGCATTCTATCTCATCAGACCTAGACTTGTGTCTCGGTGACCACGAGGTGGGGCACTACGTTAACATACTGTGGTTGAGGCTGCTATTAAGTTAGGAATGTTTTAAACTAAAATTAGAAGAGATTAAAAAATAGATATATAGTTCTAGTATTTCGTTTTTACTTTACTGCCAGGAGCGCTAAGCACGACACTGAATAAAGCGTTTAAGAAAAGGTTTCATACCCAAACGTTTCCAAACGAGATTAAAAAAAAAAAAAAAAAGTTGGCACTGACAGATCTAATAACGCTATAGAAGGAGCAACAACATTCTTAGAAAAATAACAATTCAGCTTATCGTGCTCTCTTCCAGTTCACCCTTGATCGCATTCCCAGAAGCCGTGAGGTTAGACAATCTTGGACCTCCTCTGTGGTAACAACCCTGTACTCCATACTTTACTCCCTTCCTTTGACCTACAAACTGAAACCAGATTTGGTAGGTAAAGTAAATTTTAATTTATTGAGAACTTGCTAATCTGCATCATAAAAGCATTTGGAATATCAAGACATTGCAGACTGTATCTCATACATATGCTTAGATTTACGGTTCACAGGAAAAGTACTTTTGAATGTAAAATTAAAGCTGAAAGAGTTGTAGCAGCAAAACACCAAGAAAGAGAGAACGGGTTGCACTGCTGGTGAACTAGAGTAGCAAATACCAGTTTTCCCTCTCAAAGCTTGCAGGGAAGATCATAGAGTGTGTCACTCCCTTGTTAACGCTGGTAGAGCTAGCACAAACAAGGTTGCAGGTTCTTGATAATATCTCTTCAGGATTGCAAAGCACGAACTGTGCCTGAAAGCCTGGTTATCCTCTTGGCTGGTCTTGTTCCCGAAATGGTTTGACCAGTCTGGAACAGGCAGGTTCAGACCAGCAGAAATATATACAGATTCAGTTCTTGTGCTTACATGGGCTTTTCAGTTACATGCATATTTATTTAGTCTTTGGCTGACTGACGTTAATTATCTCATCTAATGACAAAAAACATCACTGCTGAAGTGGCAACTCCTGGGCACTTTAGTAACTTCTTCAAGCTGTTCACAAAACTGCACTCTCATGCTGATTACAACATTTACTTAAAAATATTCCACACACTTAATCAAGTTAGAAGCATTCAGGGTTGTCAGATTATAGAACTAAAATAGAGATATCCGATCAATAAAGTTTTGTGTTAATGCAAGACTCAAAGGTAGTGCACGGGACTCCCAGGTTTAAGTCCTCCAATTCTTTAAGAGAAATTTTGGTTAAAGCTGGCGTTTTGCTAGAGTTGTTGTCATCTTAAGGAGTCAGTTATCCAAACCTGAGTTTTTTAAAAAAGCATTATTTTAGCAGAATTTCAAATGAATATTTTATGGGTTTTAAAATATTTTAATGAAACCTGTAAAAACTTGTGCAGTTACAAGATATTTTTCATCATTTAATAGCAGCATATGTATACCCACAGTGGATGTTTGTAAGTAGACTTTTTTTAACTCTCACTGTGAACTGTATGGCTAATTCTAAAGAGGCTCTTATATATTTGTGATATTTTGAACATTTAGAGAAGCTGCTGTGAATAATTTGATCTCATTGGCTTCAATAGTACAGTCAGTTCCTACCAGGTCAAAAGCTACTTGCTTGCTAGAGTTTTCAGAGCAGTTTAGTGTGCAGAACAACAGAAGTAGCTTTTTGCAGTTCTTATTTTTCAAGCCTATTCTGGAAACGAGATGGGAGGGAGGAGGAGATGGCATACTATTCTTTTTACAGTGATTTTAATTTGGGGGGTGTGGGGAAATAGTAGAGGGATGTTTACATGAAGCTGACATCTTAGAGCAAACGTGAGTAACAAATATTTAGGAATCATTTTGCTACACCACTGGTTTTGGTTACTGTATATACTTTACTTACTATTGCAAAAGAAATTGACTGGAAAATCTCACTGTAGCTTAATATATTACCAACAGTGTCAACAGGACACATCATAGGAGAAGAGCAGGAAGTTACTAATCTAATTCCATGGTCTCGTTGTTTACAAGAGGAATTTAAAGTGACAGTGGGATTTACACGTAGAATTATTAGAAAGGGTGTTGGAGTTGATAAACTGTGATAAGCTGTCAAAAGCCTAATGTTTTTGAAAAACACTTGTCCTTGTGAAATTAAGGATACATTTTAGCAAGGCCTTTAAGCCCTTTGTAGTGTTTAAGGGAACCACTGACTCAAAATGCTATCCAAAGAGTCCTTATCCTTGACTAGAGAAGGGCTGGAAGGGAGGGAGTTCCCAAATATTTTTTTGCCAGGTACCATCATCAACCACAACAGCAGCTGGTACTGTCACTGGCAGAAGTATCTCTGGTGTTATGTCAAATCTTATACCACTTGGAAGTTGCTTGCATACTACTACTTGTATGCGTATCTTAGTTTAAGAATTCTGTAAAATACAGTAAGTCGGAGAGCTGTGAAGATTTTAAAACACTTATCAAAGGAGAGTGATTCAGGGATTAAAATGCCAGTGAAAAGATTCTGTGTGGTATGTGAAGCAACTGGTAATATTTAATTGCCTTTAGAAAAAAACGTTCGTGGTGAATTCCAACTCTCCCTACTCTTGACAAAATATAATGCTTAGTAGTTTAAAGAACCAGAAAGGGTGGGACAAATGCTGGCGTTTACAGGACTCATCTATAACTTTTGGCATGGAAATCAACACCCGGGTTTAGAAACAAGCACAGTATTACATCATGCTGAGAGCTTCATATTTTTAAACAGTAGAGCTTACGGGTACTGTACATTTTCAGCCTAGGCAACTGTTTTTGTTCAACTGGGGGAGGGAAAGACAACTTTGAATTGCTTCTAAGTCATTTGTATGTGTGAGTGATCCCCAAATCCTTACACTCGCTTTTAGGCTTGTAAGAAATGTGTGCATGTTTGAAGGAATGACTGAAGTCTTCTCCAGACACCCAAAAGCTAGACAAAAGCAGAAATGTTGCAGTTTTCAAGGAATGCAGGACAAGAGAAGTACTGCAAAGGGAGCCTGAGACCATTAGGTGCACAAAGGCAAGATTTGGAGCAGATAGGCTTAGGTTGGCATAACTAGCATATCTGTGGAGCCAAAATAGCTGTAAAGGGGAAACAGCAAACCTAGCTGCACAGGAGTTACTTTATATGTGCTTATTTACACGAGCACTGTGTCCCCTTTGTATCTCACACTGATCTTTTCTGGCAAAGCTTCTTAGTTTACTTTGCATGAGAAAGCAGCTCCATCTAACCCTTCTTCAAGATAGTGAGTTCAGAAAGAACTGAATAACTTCTCGGAGACCTTTGCTGTCTTGCAGGACTTGACCCACACTTGAAACAGGCCCCCAGAGTGTTTAAGAAATGTAAAAGTTAGCTTACTTGTTCAGTTTGAGATCATCCCTAGGAGGCCCATTTCTGAGTTATGAACATCTGCACTCTGCAAAGTTAAGTCTCTTTAGAGATATTAAACCAAGTAACAAAATTAAGATGTCAGAAGCGATGATTGGCTTGTGTTCCTGTAGCCAAGAATTCTAGAAATATAGGCGTCAGAGTGTTCTGCAGGCACATCTATGCTGGGCAGTTTTTACAACATGTCAACCTTAGATAGGCTTCCTATGCAGAGGCCTAAAATTCCAGGAAAGCAAGGCGTGTACCAGCACACTCTGACTACACCTGCCTTCCCCCAGAAAAGCTTTTAAAACCATTCATCAGTTGCAGCCAGATTTAACATGCAGTCATAGCCTCAAAGACTGGAAATTCCTACCATGAAAACAGGCAGCTGGTCAGAGAAGAGAGACTTTTATTGCCTTCATTGAGAGAAAGGCTGAGAAGAAACGTAAAACCAGAATAAGATGTTAGAAGATCTACCATCTAGGGAAAGATGCAAATCCTTCTTAGACAGTTACAGAAAATTAGACAAGCTGCACAGAGATTTTTGCCAAAGATAGACAAAATTACTGAAACTTGCGTAGATTATTTGATGTCCAAGAAGGAACAAACTAATGTTACAGCCTTCCTATGATATGCTTGAAGTCAGTCAGTCAGTCAGTAGGTACAGGTTCAGAGGAAACCAGTCTTCAGTTATCTTGCTGCTTACAGAACTATTTTCCTTGTTGTCTCCAGGCCGATTTGCCAACCCTGAAACCAGGTCTTCAGGTGATCTAGCCCTTTGGCTAGGTCATGATTATTCCAGTCATCCTGGCATACCTGAAATTCAAACTGAAAACAAAGGATATGCATGTACCACACAGCAGAGAGCTCTACAGAGATTGCATCCAGTCCTTGTTTTCAGCCATAGATGGGCTATGTCATTGGGTCAGCGATTCGCTCTCCTTTAATGTAATTAAATTTCACCTAGAATTGTGCAGAAATGCTGTGTAAAGCTCCATTCGTTAGTGGATTGTGCATCCTGGACCCTTAGGACCAGAGTTGTTTTGCTTTTCTGGGGACACTTCTCAGCATTTCCTACTGCCTCGGTGCTCCACAAAGCCAGAGATAAAGAGGTATTTTCAGATCACTGCTATTTGGAAAAGCCTGGGTTAAATCAGGCAAAGAAGGCAGTCCTTCCACATTAGGGCCTCCTTCCCGTGGGAAGTCTGTAGTAAGAAGTTTACATTTGCACAGCAAGTACAACAAGCTCTGCCGTCTCCCTCCCCACCAGCTGTCAGCTGAATGGGTCCCTCCGTTTTAAACTTCTTTCTAGAAGCCCAAAACCTGCACAGCTGATTATGCTTCTAGCAGTCTGCCGATTCTGTTATGACTGCACATCCCATCACACATGCCTGGTCCCCCGACTGGTTAAATTCACTACAACAAGCTTCTAGAGTTGTTACAGAAGTGTTCACACAGTAAGCTATATGAAGGGAGATCGTTATTTCGTTTAGCTAAGATTCTCTATTCTTTGTGCCCTGCCCAAAATGTCTTCAGTTCATAGCACTTTAACAAATCGCTATGATGAATAATAAGTTATTTTCCCTTATATCACGGTTCTTATTAGAACTTTGTGGAAAGCTACAAAATCTGGATGGTGGCATTTTTTCTGTATTCACTTCATAACAAGTGAACTTTGTATAATGCAGTATTAAGGCTATCTTGTGCATTCTTCTGTACACTGAATCTTTCCCCGCTATTTATAATTCTTTTGGACCAGATTGTTTTTACAGTATGTCTGATCTACTATTGCTCTTCTGGGATCAAAACAGTCAAAATAGGCAAGAGTTAGAACATCGGATTAAGAGCGTCAGTGATACAAATTGTATAGTCTAAAAAGAAAACAAGTTAAGCCATCCAAATTTGTGTTTAACTTCTCACTGTTGATGGAAATATGAGTCTCATTCACCCCTCCTCTACCTTGTGTGCTGTGTACAGCTACCCTGCAGCCACAGTGTAGAATTACCCTCTGCTGAGCAAAGATAAATGTCTAAAGCTATTCAAATCAGCTAGTTTAAAGCTAGCTCTGCTCTTTCTGTGACTGCCAGTTAGACGTGCCTATAGACACTACATTTCAGAGGGAGGATAGAAGTAGCAGTAGAGATGAACCAAGATCTTAGTTTAGATTTAAGCAGAGTTTAAACTAAAGACGGATCAGTCTTAACTCATCAGCTATCAGGTTCATTATGAACTTAATGAACACCCTGGTCACACTTCCACGTTTGTTATAAAGCATGGTTTCAAGTAAACAGTCTCGCTAAATCTGACCACTGACCCAGGCCACTGGTATGCAGATACGGGTTGCTAACACCTCTAGGATTTGCATTGTAAAGACATTTCAGGCAGGTATTTGATGCGGATTCTTGCTATACCAACTGCAGTGATTAGGCAGCAGTCTCAAAGATGTTTATATACATATAAAATATCAGGTTTAGCTAACCTAAAATACCGCTTTCAAGTTCTAGTTAAATGAATGCTTGACCAACGAAAGACACATTGAGATTTGCAATTAAAGGCTCATTTTAGGCCACTGTTAGTAATATGTATGATTATATTTAACAGTCTTTGGATTTAATTTCTCCTTTCCTTTTGAGTAGAGGCAGGCTACTATAATAAGCAGTACTTTTTGATATCAGGAGATGAGATAAGCCCTTATTTTTAAATAGGCTCTAAACGGTTAGATGGTATTTCTCATGGTGCTCTGACCAAGAGACTTTAGTCAGGTTCAGGCTCAACCAAGATGCCACTTAGAACAACAGCAGCTTGCTGAAAGACAGCTAGTACCTAGTGTTTGTAGCTTCAGATGTAGTTCGTTAACTACCATTTCATTTACTTGGCAAAAGCCTTTTACTGAATTGTTTTACGACCAACTTACTCATCCACATGAAGTCAAATTTCCTTTACTTCCTACTAATTTATCAGCAGCAATAAACCACAGACCCACTCCATGGTAATGTAGGTAGGGAGTTAGTTTATTCTCCAGCCTGCATCTGTCTTGGTAATCTTGTTCTTTTTTAACCAACCTTCTATCCATCTCCCACAGTTTCTCACAAGACTCACTGGTGCCACTATTTCTTGACACAAACTTCTGGCAGAGATCACAATGCTTGGTTGGTCCCACTGACAGTCTGGGTGTTAATTTAATGTTTTCATAACCAACACTAACATTCCAACAGACTTGAGTATTAGTACCACTTTCACACCTGCCATTTATTATTATTTTCAATTGATTGGTTCTATGTTTCTCATCTTACACTTGTCAGCTAGGCTGGGGAGTATGCTGAGCTCACATGTCCCATTCTGCTTCCACATACCTGCAGAAGCATCATATGTATGGATGCATCCCAATGACAGACCTGCCACCTTTCACCTGAAATACAGGGGCAGTTAAGTAGGGTGCCTAAGGTTAGCTTCATCAAAAAAAGAAAAGTCAAGCTTGTATGTTTCTTCATGCGTCCAAATTTAGATTCTCACACTTCCCTCACTAAGCTGTTGCCTAACTTCTGGGGCTCTTAATAGTTATCTTTCTTTTCATCAGTAAATCCCCCAGGCATACCCAGAAACAGACGTGAGCTGTTTAAGTCTTTACAGTGTCCAATAGCCATATGCGTAGCCAAACTCCTGAGCTCTGCTGAGATCCAGAAACTAGGAGCTTCCCTCACTACTTTGCATGTGGATGCTGATCCAAATCACATCAGCTGGGCCCCTTCCCTTTTGTCTCTTGCCCCTGAGGACACTGGCCCGGTAACTCTGGGTCAGGCCACTAAGTGCCTAGAAGGCAGAAGTGACAATGCCTAGTGCTGTTAAAATTAAATCCTGTTGTTAAATCTAGTTCCTAGTGTTTTTGTGGAACCTCTCCTTTTCTCCCATAGAAAAATGCACTAGGTAGGATTTTTGCCTCCCTCTCCCCAGGCTTTTATAAAGTGAGAGCTGGGGAAACGAGGGAGTTAGTGATACTTCCCAATATATTTCATTCTGTGATGAAAATAATACTCAGAAAAAGAGTAGTGCACATTAGAAACCCAACTGCACAGTGTGCTAATTTAAGCCCTTGCTCTTCCACTTCCCTCTTCCCCATTCTGGCATTCACTGGTCTTCTTTATCCTAGTTAGGTAACCTGCCTGTAGGACCACACATGTCTCTGCTTGTTTTGAAGAGCACCTCACCTACTGTGTGTGTTGTATGGTAACAACAACAGGAACCATACCAACAAGATGCGCAGAAGCGGACTAGAAAGGTTTTCACGGCAATGCTACAAGCCGTAGGTGCTGACCAGCCTGGGCACAAGCTGTTGCTGTAGAACACTATAACTATCTTTTTGCACCCCTGATGATTCAAGTGATTTAGAGAACAGAAGATGAAAGTGTACCCAGGTATAATTCAATTCTACCTTAATTACCTGATTTACATCAGACTACACATCTAGATTTTTTTGTCCTAGCCCGCATTCCGCAGGTATGTTCAAACAGCAGGTAGGGTGTGCAATTTTAGCTGGTTTTGTTTTCAGGTTGTGGAGGCAGTGAACTGGATAAAATCTTCACTGTTCAAAAAGAATAAGCCAGTACGTAGTTTAATGACCCTTACATTGTTCAAACAGAACCTGAAATTCTTCTTTCTCCCCACCAATAGCAATAATGAGGAGTTGTTGGAAAAGGTTTCCGCTCTTTTTAAACCTTAAAAAAATATTAAAAATTCTAAGCTAGTTTTCCTCGAGGTTCAAAACTTGAATTTTCAGACATGCTAAAGAGCTAGACTAGCAGAAGCTTTAACAAGGACACTCCCTCCCACATGCTTAAGTATTTGAGCTAAGGAGAAATGCCTTTCTCTCTTAAATTCTCAGATTTCTCTTGTTTTTCTGATTACCAAATAGATTTATATTCCCTAGAAGAGATCTTATTTCTATCATAACTGCATTACCTCCATGTAGACGAACAATGTATCTCTTGAAAGCTTTTAGAGTTACTCATTTATGAAAAAAGTAACAATTTTTCTCGGTTTGCCATCCAGGGTTAAGTTGCCATCAAAGTTACTAGCAGAAATTCATTCTCAATGGATATAGCCTGGATATATTAAAAAAATAATTCTATTCAAAAGAAAATAGCACGTACATTTTATCTTATTCTCAGAGTATGCTACTGAATCAAAATGCATGCTAATAAAACCAATCCTCTCCATACCTGGAGATCTTCACTGAGAAGGATATACAGGAATCTTGATGCATCCTCTGTGAGGACTAAATTATTGTTTTCCTGGTGTTACAGTAGAAAATACTGGTGTGAGAGAAAGTAAGTACTGTGCCCCAAATCCTGTGGTGAGTCCACAGCGGGACTGTGAGTACAACCCTGGTTTCTTGACTCTCCAGGCTCGCATCTTGGTCATGAGCTTGTAAGGTAAATATATTTACAGTTAAAATTTGAGATATTTGTTCACTGATGCTTTTCGTAGAATCATAGAAACACAGAACAGTTGGGGTTGGAAGGGACCACTAAAGGTCATCTAGTCCAACCCAGAGCATCTCCAATATTAAGAGAGCAGGTCCCACAACTGCAGGGCTGTAATGCTTGCACTTGTGTTTCCCACAGACTTGGGGGCTGTTCAGGATGCACTGAGCAGCCAGCTGAACCGAGTCCTTGGGAATCACAGGGCAGGAAATGGGAACAGCCGAGACCGAGAAGCCAGATTACAGCTGCCTTTGTAGGTAGCACTCAGTTCTTCTGGAGGTGAAGGGAAAAAATGTTCAGCTGGATACTTCACCTTACAGGGCACTAGTGTGAAGTTTTCGAAACAGTAAGATAATACTAAAAACAAGCAAGGGCTGATGAGTTCATGAGATGTAATTTACATAGCAGAATACAGATGAATTCATTGCAGATTCTCTCTTCTTGTGCCACAAACAACCTCCCCCCAGCAAAACAAAACACACACAAAAACATTCGTTATTACATTGAAATCATAAAAGGCAATGAACTCCTGAAATGTCAAAAGCCGTAGCTACTACCTGATGAATGCAGGAGTCCAAAACTAGCCCTGACATAAAAATGAGTATGTTGTTATGGTTTTTCTTCTAGTTTTCCTTTCAGTGTCCACAGACCTCTACTCAGCTTTCACTAAATGTGACTGTTCAGGTTCCCTGCCACTGGAATCATTCTCTGCTCCATTTCCCTTGTTTCTGAAAGATCCTTCAGGTTATTCTACAGTTAGGTTTGTAGTTCTGTGAAGGAGACTTTCTTTATGTCGAGACAGTGTCTTCTGCACCCTGTTAGTTTTCTGTATTTGTATATCATTGAATTGTGTTTATTGTTACTTCTGCTACCTTTGTGAAAGGTTTATTATTTTTGTCTGCCATTGTTTCTGGAATTTCTTAAAGCTCATTTTTGTAAGGTTTCCATGTATTGTAACTTGCTATGGCACTTTTTTTTTCGTTATGTAAGTCCAGCTACCAACAACACAACATCTGGGCATCTGTCATCAGCTAAGAACATGCAATGAAAATAAAAATATATAATGCACAGATTAGAATCCCTTTAGCTGCTTTCTCTAATTGGTGCATTTCCTTGCTGACCTTTGAAAACTCATTCCAAAGCTGGAATTCGCTTTGCCTAGCAAGGTGGAAACTTGTCAAACTTGGTCCAAACCGAGGAACTTTCTGCTAAAAATACCTTTGGCTGAGGAGTTTTGTCAGATCTGTAGATGGTCTAAGTTGTTCATCAGAGCTGAGTGAGATCGGTTTATGCTCCTCCTTTTTCTTGATAGAGAAATGAAGGGATTTGTTTTGGGGTTTTTTGTTTTTTAAACAAAGCTTTATTTGCAAACAGGCAAGCTTTTTTTCTTAAGTCTCTTCTACGAGAGTATGGCAGTATGGTCATGTTTTAAAACTCCTTTTTCTTCTGTGCTAACTTCTTTTCCTCTCTTCCATGCTTTCTTTTTTTTTTTTATCCCCTTTCCCTTTCCTTTTCCCTTGCCTTCCTTAAAATATCAGGAACAGCTATTCAAATTTCCTTGGCTTTTCTGACAAACCTCAGAGATATCTTCTGGGCTTTCATATCTTAACAGGCTGAACAGTTAGTTTTTGTTCCCAAATGTTAAATAGCCATTGAAATGAAGTATTTATCAACAAAAGCTGAGTTTTAGCAGCCCAGCAAAAACACAAACAAAATACAGTTATTAATAAATTACTGCCTTTAGGCCCACACTTGTTCCTGAGAAGCAGGAAAGACCTGGTTGTTTCCTGCATTGTTAAAAAGTAGGTCTGTTTACTTGCATAGATATACAGAGATCACGCAATTAATCCAGTTTTGTATCATTCCACTTGCCTTTGCCTCTTTTAGTAGTTCTCTATCACCACCATCTATTCCCTTCTCCGTTTGTTTAGCACTGTGGGGAAGGGAGCATTACCAGGACTAAGGAGGCCTGAGCGATGGCCTAAACATACTCCAGGAGGTAGCTCCGTAGCTGGCGAGCAGCAGAGTCTTCAGTTCACATCTGCACATCACCCTGCAGCAGCAATCAGCATTCCCACACCACGAGCCTGCCCAACCCCAGAAAGCTGGGCAGTTTTTCTGCTCTTGTCCAGGTGGCAAAGGCCAATCTCTGTGGAAGTCATTAAGGAGAACAGCAGGTGTTGACAGTTTCTTACACAAAGCAAATCTCACATTAGTTTTCCACTTTCTACTAAGTTTTTGTTGCCCTCCCTTTGATTGTTGTGATTTGGGAACATAAGCAGTACTCAAATACTTGTTCATTAAAGATACACAGTAAATGTATGTTTACATATTTATGAGAAAAACTGCAAGTTTTCTGCTTCATTCATTTTTGTTCTAACTAGCGGCCTGACATTTAATCCCAGTGAAGCTGTGAGCTACGCTTTCAGTGTTTTAGCTGGTAAATGTCACTCTGCTACAGTGCTGCATTCACCAACTCTAAAGCAGCTTTTATCAGCAGTGGTGCCATGTGCCAGTGTTCCCAGAGTGCCAGACTGCTGGCTTAGCTTGTTTTCTTTCAACTGCTATAGAAAATATCTGAAACAGAAAGGCAAGAACTGTTCCATTTTTATATGAAAGTGATTAATATGAAATTAGCTTTATAGAGAGAGTTGCTATGTATAAATGTTGTATTCTGATCCTTTACTTTTGAACCTCCATTAATATACAGATTGATTAGTTTATTGTACTGTTTAAAAGTCTGGTTACATTGAATTGGTAGAGGATTTTAGTATGTAGGATTTAGTTTATAGGCCTAGCTGTGAAGCCAGGCAGCCAGAGAGCCATTAACAGTTAGCTGGTCATTTCTTTGCATTAGAGGCAAAGGTAAATGATATAAAGAGACCTGCAGCACTGGCTTCTGGAACGATCCCTTACAGCTTGTTGGCAGCAAAGTCGGATAGCCCAGTGACCAAGAAAGTCCTTGGGCAGTTGCAGCTCAAGAGGTCACAAAGGTGACACAAAAATTGTCTTTTGCCCCTTCTTTCCCCCTTTCTGCTGCCTCACCAAGGAAGGCTGAACCAAATAAACTAGAGATCTTCAGAGGCATATCTCGTGCAACACAAATATTCTACAGGCAGCCTTGTAGCTAAAGTAAATAGATATTGGGGAACACTTACCCTGAATAGCTGGTTGACCTTGTAGAGGCCCTGGTCCCTTCTTGCCCAACAGATGCCTGCTTCTTCTCCACAGCATGCTAATGACTGCCCCTGGATTCCCTGAGAGATACTTGTATTCTGCTGGAGGGGAAGAACAAAAGCTTTGGTCTTTTCAAGGTGGAAGACATCGGTCATTCTCCAAAATTTACTTTTGAACAGTGTTTTGAAATTCACTGGTAGGACAGCTTATCTTCTCTTACATGTTTAAGGAAGGCTGCAGATGATTCAGTTCCTTTTCACCATCAACAAGTTCGTATGCTGGCAGGAGCTGAACAGCAGCATTTCTAGCTTATAGATTCCACACGGTTCCTCTTCTTTATAATGTGCACACTTGTTTTCTCAGAAGTTTCCCCTGTATCCCTTGATGAGTGTATGATGTTGGATTCCAGGCAGTGGGGATGCTGGTCTCCCTTCCTGCTGAGGGTGTGAGAGGGAGTAAGTAGGACTGGTCAGACCAGATTTTTGGAGGAGAATTGCCATTCCAACACGTGAGCAACTGCACCAGTTCTAGGTATGACATGTCTCTAGACACACACTGAAGGTTAACTGAAGGTTAATTTTTAACGATCAGAAAGATTGATTAATAGTTCTGACTTACAGATCACGACCTCAAATTCAGATAGGGATCTATTTGTCTGTTGGCTTCAGCAGGTTTATACTAGAGTCTCTTTCAGGGGACAATTGCTAAACCCAAGCATTTTAGAATAGGAACACCTTAGTTCCTATTCTGACATCAATAGTCAGAGTATTTTATGGGCATTTTGCATACAGAGATCCTATAGAGCCGCATCTGCTTTGTCTTGTTTGAACTGGTATGGGTGGAAGGGGAAAGAGCCGAGGACATGAGTTATGATCAGGTCATGTTTTTTCAGAGATGCCTAGTCCGTAATTTCCCTGATCCTTTTTCCCGCATGCAAGTACTTTTCCATGAATCAAAGGGCATCTGAGAAGCAGCTTACAAATTATAAACAGTCGGTAGAAGGTATAAATTGAGGAAATCATATCAAAACCTGGATATAGTAAAGGTATTTTATTATGATTTTAGTTCTGATGATTGCTTTTCTGTTTTGCACCTCAGCAAAGTAATAACAGCAACTCAGTGTGGCCTTTAGCTACATATAGATTCACAAATAGACCCATTTACTATGATTTCATTATGTGATCTTTTGTGAGTACACTTAGTTTGGTATTCATTCTAGCATTTACCTTTGTATGTGCGACTAGACACAAGAATACCAAATACCACAACGACTGGAGCTGCTAGCCAAGTTTAATAAAGGGGGGAAGTAGGATGAAGCCTATGGCACAGTGGCTTGATAAAGACCATGATTGTAATAATTCAGCTTTTTATAAAACCTGTTCTACAAATCTCAACTTCTGGGCTGAGGAGAATGTTAGGATGTCTACCTGACCTAAATCATACCTGCGACTGGTATTTTTTGTGTCGGACTGTGGAAAGTAAGGGACCGATGTGAAACTCCCTCCTTGCTTTAGACAACTGGGCTGAGCTTTCGTAACAGACGGAGGCTAAAAGAGTGCAGAGCCGGTACGAGTCCGGAAGGCAGGCAGGTGGGAGGGCGCCTGGGAATAGGGATGCAGAGGGAGACGAATACCAGAGATCACAAAGAAAACCAGGGAAGAAGGATGGGTGGGAGACGTCTCAGAGGGCTGGGTAGAGTACAGAGAAACATCGAAATGGAAGACACTGAGGAAAGGACAGGGGAGAGGACTGTAATGCAACAGAAAAAGGGCTTGGGGAGCAACGAAGATGAGACAGTACTTGTATTCCAGGTAGCTCTACTAAAGGAAAGCCAAAGTGGAGTTTCTGTTGAGCAGTGGTGCACATTTTTATCTGTTCGCTTACAGCTGAATTTTGAATCTGAAATTAGTAGTCAGACTGAATATTCAACTCACAAAAAAAAGTAGTGAATCACTTCTTTGGACTGTTTTGGTGCTTCTTAGGCACTTGTCTGAAACAGACCAGATTCTGCAGCAGGGACCCTGGTGGGTTTTGCCTGCAAACACAGGAGAACAGTCCAAGTTGTTTCCTATGCCTGTTTACACTACAGTAACAAATGTTATTATGAACAGAGATACCTAAAAATGCCTTAATTTTGATATTAGTAGCCATGTACCAAGTAGCACAGTCAACACCAGTGCAAATTAATCAAACTTGTCAAGAAAGAGGGCAAAATGCCTGGTTTAGTTCACAGGTATGGGAAAGTTTCTTTGAAGTGCTAAAAGGCAGCATGTGTGGTTGGTTTATGTCCTTGCTTGCCAAGCCAAATGTGTAAAAAACAGATCATCATTCTCAGCAGACTGTAGAGTAGGTTTTAAAGTCCCAACACGGATTCACCTGAAATCAGGTTCAGCAGGAGGTTTGAAACCATAGTATCTTACCCTGATTTCCAAAATCTAGTATGCAAATTCAATGCGTTCAGCCTCTTTGCTTCTTAGCTCTATAACTGCAAATATAAAAGAATTACACTGTTGCAGTTTTCTTGTACAAGTATTTGTGGCTGTTGATACCCTAAAATTTCAAGATTAAAACAGTATACAGCATGTTGCTTGTAAGGGTCTTCCAGAAAATGTCAGCAAGTCTTGCATGAATAAATAGTTCAGTTAAGATCAACCATAAAATTGGAGTAATTTTGCATACCGTATTACATTCTGTTGATTCTGATGAGAAAACACTGCATTACAGTCGTTGCATCCCCAAGCTAGATTTCTGGGGCCATCTTAAAGGCAAAGGAAAGTATAGGTGAGAGAGTTTGGAACTCAGTAGTACCAAAGCTGCTGCTGCTTTTAACTGAGGCAAGGTGCTGTTAGCCAGTTCATCAGTGGGATCTTGTCACGAAGCAGGGAAGGAAACATTCTGAAATGTTTGCTACAGCCCTGAAACAGAAACTCTTGATATTTTTCCCCCCCCCCAACAATATAGTATCTTTCACAAGCTGGTGAACTTGGAACAAAAAAATGTGAGTTTATAGCAGATAGGGCCATGATTTTATGAAAGAACTCTTTATTTCCACGTAAACCCCAGCTGTGCAGAAAAGTGCTGATTACATGGTAGTAGTTAAATTTAGTAAGAAATGCCTTGCCTGAAATCAATTTTGATACCCAAGTAGAGTGCGTAATATACCCTGGTTTAAACCTTTTACTTTTAAGCAATCTGTTTTTCAGTTTAGCAATGTCTAAAATTGAAAGACCACTTTCTTTTACTGTTAACATTTATAAGTGAATTTGAGATCCTCTGCTACAAGGACATGACATGTATTTACCAAAACGTCTTCCTTCTGTATGGTTGTTTCTATGTACTAGTGTTTATTAAAAGAAAAAAAAAATCCAGTCGTGCATATCAGCTAGTAGATTCTGATGAAGGTCCTAATTCATCAGCACATTTTTGCTGAACTCTTAAGTGTTTTGCTGACTTAAGCCAAAGTTCAGGAGGTTTATAACTGGATCCCAGGTTTAGTAATCCTAATTAAACTTCTTTGGCTTTATTATGCCTTAATCTGTGCACAAATCTCATGATTGATACAACACAAAGCTGTGACTGAGATTGGAAGCTCTTTTAGTTATATACCCATGAGTCAAGGAATTCTGCTTCCTTCACAGAAATTAACTATGCCGTCTCAGAGCTCTTGTCCTCCTCCTTGACGTGTAAAGAAAGATGATCTTTTTTGGCAGCTACTTTGAAATAATGTCTTTTGTTTGCCCCATCCCCCCCCCTTTTATTTTTTCATATTCACTTGCCTCTTCTGTTTTTTAAAATACCTTTGGAAATAATTTTTTTTAAACTGTAATGTTATACGAATATACAGACTTTTAATTCTTTACCATATGAAAAAACTCATGTTTTACTTTTGTAAAATGTTTCATCTCTTTTAGATACTGTGCAATGGACCAGGAACATGTGTCCCTGTCTGTATATCTGCTCTTCTTCTTGGGCTTCTAGGAATAAAGAGAGCAATCATTGTGTATGTAGAGAGCATCTGCCGCGTGGAAACTTTATCCTTGTCTGGAAAGATTCTTTACCACTTTTCAGATTACTTCATTGTTCAGTGGCCTGATCTAAAGAAAAAATATCCCAAGTCAGTATATCTTGGTCGAATAGTGTAACAACAGAAGACAGGCTTTACCTAAAATAAACTCTGCAAGCTCCTCACTGAAGAAATGCATTCATGTAGCAATTTATTTTCAAGGATTCCTGTTAAGAATTTAGGCTGGTACTGGAAAAGGAGACACCAATAAAGATGTCTCTACATTTAAGTACATTTTTATGTAGTTGTATTTATTGCCATCATGTAGGTCTGTTCACCAATACCCCATAATGGCCTTAAGTCTATGCTGTCTCTGTTTTCATCTAGTTTTCCTGCTGTGTGAATGGCAATTTTTGTCTACAAATAAATATGGGAATGTGTATGAATTGTAACATTTCCTGTAAGGAAACTTTGTGTAGTTTTCTAAATTGTAAGAAACAAAGTCTTGTTCTAGCACAACAGACTTTATTTCCTGTATGCTAGCAGTGAAGTCCCTTGTGATTCCTTAGAGTATGAAGGAAACAGTTATATTAAGTTGGCTTCATGACAGTTTGTACGCTACGGTCTTCCAAAACCCCCAAAGCATTACACCAGTATCATTTTTCCTCTGGGCTTGTCAAAGCTGTCCTTATAATCGTAGTGCACCTTTTGAAAATTGTTGCTCACTTCTAAAGATAAATAAAAAGGTGACAAGTGTCATGCTACAGGCACAGTACTTAGAGATTTAAGAAGTACTTTCTTCAAAGCTTACGTGCAAAAAATCCTTAGCAGGCTTACATCATGGAGAGCAAACTGTCACTTGGGAAAATTGAACTGGTTCAGGCTCTAAAATACAGAAAAGAAAAAAAAAGTGTTACTATCGGTAATAGGGGAAGGAACAGAGTTTCCCTCTCTTTTCCTGGTACAGTGAATTTGACTTTCAGTATATCCTGTTTTCTCATTTTAAGTACCTTACTTTCAGCAGTACAATATGCACTTAAGATTTTGACATGGAAAATGGTATTCTGTACATTGGAACAACTTTTAAAAGGTGTTTTGTTGGAGCTAAGTGTGTGAAAGTCTACTTTAGCATTTCACATTCATCTGGCAAAATGTAATTCTACACACTGTTCCACCTCTAAAGCAACACAAACACATCTGTCATCTGTACACACAGAGCTATGTGTCTGGCTACAGAAACATATACGAAGAAAAAAGCTCAAAGAAAAGTAGAAACGCTCTGCAGACTGCACAGCCTGACCCTGGTGAAGCCAACAGCAGCTCCTCGCGCTGCCCCGGGAGCAGACTCAACTCTCCGAAGCCTTTTCCTCAGTGTCGGATGTCAAAACCTTGCAGCAGTTATTCTGGTAGGGAATGGGGGTTGGAATTTGGCTGAAATAAGTTTAAATAAATTTGGCTGAACCACCACGGAAACGGTGGTTCCTGCTGTTAGCAAACAAGGATCTAGAGGAATAGTCTGCTTTATGCAGAAAATCATTAGAAATCATCAGGCAACATTATGCAGAAAATCGCTGTCATGATGTTGCGAGGCCCTGTGGGGAAGCCAGCCGTTATAACCTGTCCAACAGGCTTAATAATCCTCAGCATAAGTAGAGTCCCTTGATGTGGTCACATGTGAGTTCAGAACAGAGAGTTTTTGTGGTTTTTAACCTAGATTATGTCTGACATTAAAGAGCAGTTAATAGGTTAAGACTATGTGGGAAGGACTCTCTGTGCAGTACATACTCAGGTCCTTGAACGTGACCTGGCTGAAGTAGATCTGATGTGTGCAAGGGCTTTTTTTCCCTGGACTGGAGCAAGGACTATTTTATCAGGACTTTCTGCATAGTTGCAGATAGTTTGGTGAATTGGAGATGCACTGGACTTTATTATGGCTAATGGTAGTTTATTTTAGATTAGTGCTCTCTGCGCTGAATCTTGCGCTGAATCTTGCTTTCTGTTTTGCAAGGGAACTAGAGCAGAGGGGAATGAGGACAGAGGCAGCCTCGTCCTCTGCTCCGGGTAAGGGGCAACAGCACAGGATCAACGCCCCGAGGGTTAGAGAAGCATGAGAAGAGAAAGGCAATGAATGCTTCCATTCATGCACCACATCCCGTGCCTGAATAGCCCGCTGGCCTGGCAGGGAGGCAGACTCCTAGACCGCCTCGCCCGTAAACGCAGCCAAGGCTCAAACGGTGCCGAGTTCACATGCTGCTTCTGTGTAGAGCAAAGCAGAATGTAGCCCATCCTCGTCCTGCTCTAGATTTATACCTCGGTGAAGGCATCTCTGGCTGCTTGGTTCCTCCCTTAGAGCCCTGACCAGGGCGGGATTTTGGCTTTTGGTGCGCTTTCAAACTGTGGGTTCATAAACTTCGTGAGTCTGCCTTTGAACGCCGGGGAGTTCCAGGAATTTTCTTCCACCTGTCACCTGCATGGCAACGACTACTGCTGAAGGAAATCACTTGCCTGCTCAGACTTGTAACCTCCCATGTAAGCGCTCTGAAGGTAACAGTAGATTTCTTCACAAGAGGCTGTTCTGAAAAACTGAACTGCTTCAGGCCATCTGATGTGGAGGAATCGCATTTTCAAGGACTTGGGAAGACTTTTCCCCCTTTACTTCACTGCCGGCCTTTTGGGGGAGCAAAGCCAAGAGAATCTGCCTGTGTTCCCCCAGCTGCATGTTCTTTACTCTGTTTGGTCAACCTGGGAAACACAGGTTAAAATAGCGCATATAAAGTGGGTTTTAGTCCGGATAATCGACTATGAGAGTGTGGGACGGTACCCATTTCCTTATATTTGTTGCTATTTTCCTTACTGATCACTGGCTGAAATGCCAACTTGAGTTAAGGACACTTACTTTTCGGCAGTTTATAATTAGTCGTAGTAAGTGAAAACTTGGATTAGAAATGACCCAGAAGTCTGTAAAGTTGGAGCAGGTAGAACTACTCAGGAGAGCTCAGAAACGGAAAGATCACAGCCTAACTCTGACCGAAGCCTTCAACAAAACGCTGCATCGCAACCACGGGGGACGGAACACGGAAAAGAGTTCCTGGCTTGAATTCTCTTAAAGGAAGTTTTGTTATCAGCTAGATTGACTTTTCCTTGAAAAGATTATCTCAAGTAACTGCTGGTTCTCTCCAAAAGCACGGTGGAGGCGAAGTAAACTAGCATTTTGTTATGGAGTAGCTCTTATCTTTTGTTTGTAGTAGGTGGGTACAACCAAACTGTCGTTGTTCTAGGGGAAAACTGCATTCTCCCAGCATGGAACAGAAAACAGCGCTCCCAGGGTCTATCCAAAGACTTCAAGGTCGCTGACTGGATTCGTTATATTTAGATTCTTGGGTTTACTGTGTGTCATTCTTTCCCTTAAATATTAACATTGAGGCAAACACGTTTGCGTTATGTATGTGAGGCACGTTTGGAGCGAAATACATTATCTCTTTTTTCTCCATTTCCAAAAGAGGAAAACATAATACCTTATGGATTTAAAGGAAAATAGGGAAGAAATATATTCTTAAAGAAATCAAATATGACTTTATGGAAATATCATCATCAAAATTGGCAAAGATTCGAAAGAGAACAGAAGGCATCCAAAAATTCCTTCCCCAAGTCCTAGCCTGGAAGCCAAATTTTAAATGAGTTTTAGTTACCAGATTGTTTTATCTAGATATGCATTAGTTGACAAATACTAAGTATTCAGAGTTGCTTCTCTTTTGACCTGGTTGTCTTCTGATAGAGAGTATATATTGCATGTACATTAAAAAACAGGTTAATTTTATTTTAGAAAAGGAGGAAAGGAAGATAAAAGAGGCGCGCCAGTTGGACTGTAATAAAATAACGATATGAGAAGAAGGTTGACTCTTGATAAAAACAGCTTAGAAGATTATTTCCAAGTTATGCCAGAAGAAAGCTAAACAGTCTGATCTGAAAGCTAAACAGACTGATCTACTTTCAGCCAACGAACCAAATTTCTTCCAACCCTGCAGTGACCATTCCAATAAAGTTACGCTGTTCTGTAACATTTTGCACGCCGTTAAGGGTTTCTGGGGACAGCAGTCGAAGTCTCAAAAGTAACTTCTGAAGTTGTACTCGCACAATTCTTCAGACACCTGCTTTTCATGCAAAAACACCCTGTCATAACAGATGACAGTTAATGCCTTGAAGCAAAAGATTGCTGTATACAAATAGCACATAGACCATTTTAGAGAGACAAACGCAAATCATGTTTGCAAAGCAAAAAGATCCTCTTTTATCTGTGCAAGGGGCCACAGGGTCATAAACAGACCCGGTGAGACCATCTTTTCCATCCTTTTTTCACCCCCAAATGACCTTATCGGCGTGCCTTAGCCAATGTGCTATCACAAATTGCACCCAAGCAGCAGCCCGGTGTCCTGGGACGGGAGAGAAAGCTGGCTGCCTACGTGGGAGAGTATCTCAGAGACAGTTAGGTAGCGGCACTTGCACAAAAACCTTTGCTCGGTTCAGTGCCAAGCGGCACAATCCAATTGAACACATTTTTTGCCCCACGCTTCAGTCCTTGGCAAACAGCACAAAAGGCTTGCTGTCGCCATTTCTCTCTAAGGACTGTGTCTCCTGCGTCTGCATGATGGAAAGGAAGGGTTTTAACAGACCCTTGCTAGGCGTCTTCACGGTGGCTCAAACACGTCGCGTACACAGTGCTTGTATTTCCCTTCAAATCACGTTTGTGTTGCCTTTCCCTCTACTGATCACACTTGAAACCAAGTCAGCGTGGCGGGCTATGGAGCTACAGTACCGCAGCAGATACAAGCTGCTGATCTTGCGCTGCTTTTATTTCTTCTTTAAAGGAACCTGTGCTCTCCCAGCTGGAGGCGCTGGGAATGAGCGCAAGCGTGCAAGGACTGTAGCCGTGGCCATCCCACTTCACTTCTGGTAGTTTGCAGTGGTGCGCTTGGGAAAAGCTTAGTGACAAGCTAGTGCTCGTCATAAATGTTGGCGCTTTAAAAAGTCACTTTTTTTCTTTGATTTAAAACTCACTGTGCAAATCAGAAACATACACTTTTATCTAACATTGGCTATTTTAAGACAGTACAGCAGGGATAAGCAAAAAAATAGTCTTTGTAAACATTTTCTACAGCAGATTGCAATACCCCTTCTCAGCCTTGCATAGGCCGGAGCGGACTGCGCTCATATTGTCCCTGTAATGCATTCACTGTAGCGTCTTCCCTTCTGGTCGAGCAAGGGACGTCAACAACCACGGCGTACGTAAGAGCTTTGATCATTGAGCTATGTGTCAGAGACTTACCAGTGCTAGGAATCGATCACACAACCCTTAATCTACATTTTCAGACTGACTTCAGGAAACTAGTTCATGAAAGTAATTACGAGCTGGTTGTTGAATGTAGTCTTTAAGACAACCGTTCCCTAGGACGTTAGTTTTTAATTATCATTTCAGAAAAGTAGTCTTCCATTCATTAAGTAACGCTGTGTGAACGAAGGACAGCTTACACGTGACGAACGCACGAAGATCATTTAACTGAAGCTTATTTAATTGTCAGCAGAGTAATGCACTGGGAGGGTGGTGGCTGTATCGCGGGACAGGAAAACACAGTTCGGAAATTTTACAACAGAAAATGAGAGCTTTCAAAAAGATGCAGATTTGAAGAAAACCAAGTTGTGCTCTTGTACTAGATCTGACAGTCGCAGAAGTTAGAAAACTGCTAGTGCTGGTCACCGTAAGGCAGAGCACAAGCAAGCACCGTGTAAGGTGTTTGAAGCAGCTCCCCGGCTCTCAGTCAGTACTTTGATATTCCTCCCCTTTTGCTGGCCCGTGCTGAGACCACACACTGTACCAATAAACACCTGGTTGGGTTTGTCGGTATATTTATTTTTGTTTTTTAGGAGGCGGGTGAGGATCTAGAGAAGTAAGCGGCGAGCCCTTCTGGTTGTTTGCAGCACAATTTGAACCTAGGCCTTTCTGAAACTTGGATTTGACTTTTTTTAATCGCCATACTTCCTTATAGCATAATGATAGTCTCATGACCAGTACCGCTGAAATCAATACGAAGTACTTTGAGGCAGAGGTCATCTGGCAGAAAACAGCTTCATAAGGGACAGGATTTTGCACGAGAATTTAAGAAAACCAGTAGCTTTCCCTGCAATAGCTTTGGACAGCAGTTTTCATCTGTATTGCCGTTTCATGCTGCGGTGGTAATGGAGAAGGAAGAGAAAGTGATGTGTGATGCAGGAAGATTGACCTGTGTTGACATGCTTATTTAAACTCAGGTGACTATTCTGCAGAGCGTAAAATTTCACATTTAATATTTCTTATACCTTTTTTACCTCCTCGCCCCCCAAAAATTTTAATGTGTTCTGTAATCCAGTTAATGGGTCAGACAAAACTAAGCATGCGACAGAAATAAGCAATTTCACATTCAGCTGTGCCAGTGATAGGCTTTAACCACACATGTATCAATAAAAAGATGTATTTGTTGATTGATAACATCAGTTTTACACATACCTTCTGTTATCTTGGCTCATACCCGCAGAACAAAGCTAAACAAGATGTTGGACATGTTTGTTATTCTCTAATCAGGGAGAGACTGGGGGCAATAATAATATTTAACAGACAAAAATGGGGGAAGTGAGTGGTCTCAGCAAGGAGCGTTTCGTGTTTCCAACAAGTTAGAGCACTTTATCAATTCTGATATTACGCATGTCAGACAAGTCTATTGTGAATGGATGCTTCATGAATGGTAGCACAGATGCTAGTCCGGTATGACCAGATCTTTAGCACTGTTCCACACAGAATGTTTCATTTGGGTTTTTGGTTTGGGTTTGGGGTTTTTTTGGGGGGTGGGGGGGTGGGTGGTGTTGGGTGTTTGGTTTTTTAGTACAGAAATCAGGTATTCATGACTACGCAGTGAGATGACCTTCTGGAACAGTACTGGATTTAGACAGGTGCTCAAAGAGATTCTGTATAAACTTCAGAAAGAGAGAGAGAGAAAGAGAATATTCATAGATAGATGAAGTTGTCCTTGCACTATGCAGCAGATAATTTTTAAAGGAATCCATAACACAAAGTTACAGTGGTTTGGTTTTTTTTAATATCGAGATTGAAGAGGTACTTTAAACCGTGCAGTGATGTTTTTATGCATAATCCTGCCCCTTCTATGCACTGATGCACAGAAAGTTCTTAAAATCAAAAAACCCTCTACGTGGTTTAAGAGTGGATATTTGTAATGTTATATCAACAGTCAGATCTGCTCAGTTAGCATTACTGTAAATTCTACTTTCAGCTGCCAGTAGTTTGGCAATTAGTGTTTCCTGCTTTATTGTTATACAGTGCAATTGAACTCCGCTGCTTTTCATTTATGATCCAGCTTGGGATGTCAGCTGACACCGAAATGAATGTCCTAACCTCCAATTCAGTGGCTTAAAGGATATCTCCCCAGCGTTCACTGCCAAGATGAAGCCTAGAAATTATTATTCAGCAGCAGTAAACAGGGCCTGTCTTTGCAGGCAACCACTCGTAAAAAAGCAACCGTGACAGCTGGGAATCACAGTTAATGTTCTTTTTACATACGCACTGAAAAGCAAAATGTTAGAAGTAATGCTGCAGTATTTGTAAAGAAGCACTTAAGTGATATCTTAACAGCTCTACATTAGTATTTGTAATAATTCTTTTAAAAAGTAACCTGGGTACACTAAGTCAGATTTTGCAGTGTAGTTAGATACAAAATAGATTCAAAAATTATTGGTGTAGGGATCTCCGCTCTTCTGTCACTTACAGACAGAAGTTGGCCACTGACAGGCAAAGGTGATTATCTCAGAACGCAACCGCAATTCTAAGCCTATTTTTAATTTAACTCCAGACTAGAGATAATTCCCGAACATCTTCCTCTAACTTCTTCCTTGAATAACAACAATGGGGGTAGAATAGGAAGGCAGAGGAAATACAGAAAGCGCTGCTTCCATGTGAAGGACTACTTTAGGAAAGATTGAACAGATAATTCTGAGAGGAAAGAAATTATTACTGCTGCCTTGCCCTCCTACCCCCCCCCCCCCCCCCCAAGTTTTTTCAGGTTTATTGAAGGTTCAGAATACATAACACACAGCAATTAAGGTTTTATACTGCGTAAGCTCTATTTACTACTGGCCTGTAACGCTGAACTGTGCTGGCTGTGCTCTACGGAATATTTCTAGAATATCATGCTCATTTGCCAAGCTTTTCCTCTGAAGAAAGTTTGTTATACAATGCAGATACAAAATGAAGTTGTCTCTGTTCACTTACAGTTTTTAAACCTCCGTAAGTAGAATCTTCCTTTGCGTTTGCAAGTAAACGTTACCAGTACTTTCTGCCTGCACGCGGCTCTCCCTCCGCCCCACGCACCCCCCTTTTGGAGATACGTCAACAGACAAAACACATGCGAGAACTGCAGGTACAGAACACTACCGTCCCCAACGCTGCGTTTACTACTGAGTAAGCACACCTAGCACATACGAAGTACGTCACATTAATGTCACTGAGTCTTAAACAATAGGTATTACTTGCAGTAAAACTTAAGCAAATAATTACTTTAGACAGTAAATCTTTGTTCCAGTTTGGGAGAAAAAAAAGGGGGGGGGGGAGGGGGAAGAGACTTCTCCACAGCACCAAAACCAAAAAAACCCACCCCCCCAAAAAAAAAACCCACACTCAACATCTTTTGGAAATTCTGAAGTTTTGTGGGATGCAATACAAGCATAAAATGGACAAGATTGATGATCCGGGATAAAGTGGCTAAAAACCTCAGGATTCTGTATTCTGGTACAGTCTTAGTTATCTGAGCATCAGCCATCCCTAATTCCCTCCTCTCCCCCCCAAGCCTGAATCACATCCTCTGACATCTACTGAAGGACATTAACAGTGACACGGATTATTCGAACCCCCTCTCACCCAAACAGATCTGGGATCCTTACTATTGTAACAACTGAGCCCCCACACCCGGGGGCGGCCAGCCTCTGGCTAAATGTCGCCGTATCTCAGCTAGTCACCCATCACGTGCGACGCTCAGCAGTCTTTTCTCCTGTGCACCGTTTCAGACCCAAATAACCCTGTAAAGCACCCTGACTGTATCAGAAATAGTGAGGCCAGCAGGAGTAGGGAAGTGATCGTGCCCCTGTACTCGGCACTGGTGAGGCCGCACCTCGAATACTGTGTTCAGTTTTGGGCCCCTCACGACAAGAAGGACGTCGAGGTGCTGGAGCGTGTCCAGAGAAGGGCAACGAGGCTGGTGAGGGGTCTGGAGAACAAGTCTGATGAGGAGCGGCTGAGGGAACTGGGGTTGTTTAGCCTGGAGAAAAGGAGGCTGAGGGGAGACCTCATCGCTCTCTACAACTACTTGCAAGGAGGTTGTAGCGAGGTGGGGGTCGGTCTCTTCTCCCAAGTAACAAGCGATAGGACAAGAGGAAATGGCCTCAAGTTGCGCCAGGGGAGGTTTAGATTGGACATGAGGAAAAATGTCTTTACTGAAAGAGTGGTTAAACATTGGAACAGGCTGCCCAGGGAAGTGGTGGAGTCCCCATCCCTGGAGGTATTTAGAAGATGAGTAGATGAGGCACTTAGGGACATGGTTTAGTGGACATGGTGGTGTTGGGTCGATGGTTGGACTCGATGATCTTAGAGGTCTTTTCCAACCTCAATGATTCTATGATTCTATGATTCTATTCTATGATTCTGTGACTGTCACTTGCCATGTATTGTTTTGCTCTTGAAATTACCTAAGCAAATTACCTAACTTCTAAGCAAAGCTTTACCGTGGAAGTTCAAAGAGGGATAATGAACTAAAGTTAACACAAAGGCAAAAACCACCACATTTTCTCAAGCTTGTAAGAATACCACATCAGCGGTGGGAAATGTTTCTGATGAGGAATTAGTCTCATTTAGAAAATACTACCTAGATAATTAAAAATGGAAGAAGTCACAGAATTAGGCAGCGAGGAGAGGGTTTCTGTTCCTTTTTTCTATATTCAGATCTCGACTATTAAGACAAGAGTGTTACTGGATAATTAACCAGCCTTTTAAAATATCAGCACTGCTCGAGCGTAGCCTTGTTTCAATAAGCGAGCATGAAGATTTTAACCATCAGAAAACTGACCTATTCATAGGCCAATATGTTTTAATTATTTTGTGTTTGGTATCCAAATAAATAAGTTTGAATAATGCAACATGAAGTTGCATAAAAAGTTACCACATACTATTTTAAATTAATTCTGTTCTGAAGTCATTATTGGGGAACACAGTGGAGGATGAAGAGAATAATTGAACACACCATTCCTTGAACGACGTGAATTTGTCCAGACCCTGTTAAGAGTTGTACTCAAACAGAAGCAAGGAGAACATGCTCAAGTGGCATAAAAATCAAGTTTTGGGATTCGGGGAGGGAGGTAAAGTGTTCAAATCAATCTCAGATCACACTGAGCGAGCACCAGCCAAATGGTAAATGTAATAGCCTCGGTCCACATCCTGGAGAGCCAGAAATTGCCTCTTCAAAAATATATAGGTGGAAAGCCATATTTTATATGTATATATGGAAAATTAAAGTGGTAGCTAAAAGCCAAGAATTATGGAAGCACAAAATACCACAAAGTTATTGTTGTCTCCCTTCCTCTAATTCCCTAGTAGGGTGATCCCCTCCGAAATAGAGCAGAAAACTGACTCGTGAAGCTTAACAGAAAAAATAAGGGAAGTTTCAGGCTGCAAAGTCATTCTGCATCAACATTAACTGGTTATATCATTCATTTTTGCATCTGCTCAGAGCTTAAGAAGAGTGGGACGCTTACTTAATATCAACTCTTGATAATTTTAAGGTGTTCAGCCAGCGGCCCCTTCCCATCGGGCCCGAGCGCTCCCTTGGCTCCCGGAGCAGCATGCTCCCAGGCTAACATCACCGGCTAGCGTGAAGGCCACTTGATATTTCTCGCTGTCGCTACAGTATTAGAGTTCAAATACAGCTCCTCTGTTGGCAACAGGTGTGTGTACGCACGTCCTCCGCTCCCTGCCACTGGGAGGAAAAATTCTGGCGTATGCTGGTCGGTCGGTCCGGGCCCCGGCTCTCTGATGTCCAGGGCTGCCAAGGAAGCAGCCTGGTGAACTTCAGGAGCAACAGCGTGACTGATGGGAAGTTTTAAGAAGAGCTATCAGAAGCAAAATAATTAAGAAGGAAAAAGCCACCATTTTTTAAGGGGGTCTAGCGTTTTCTTTAACAGGAGCACGAAGTTATGTGCCTACCAAAGTCTGCCTTAAGTAGAGATATGAAAGCTGAGTTATGTTTTCTTTCATGCTTGTGAAGGGAAAAAAAAAAAAAGAAGGAAGACACACAAGTCTCCTCTCCTCCACAAGGAGCGGTTCTGGTAACGCACGCTGTCCCTGCACGCGTTTCCTTTGTGTGTTTTGCTATATTGTGTTCTTGTAGGTAAACGCCACCGTGAAATGAAACTGATGGCTGTTAATATTTAGCTTGTTGACAAACGGAATCAAACACTCCGGACACTTCGGTGCACGTACGCTGGTGACACAGACTGTCTGCAAGTGTTTTAGGTCCTGCTGACGGAGAAGTGAAGCCCACCGAACAGGAGGGAGAAATGACTCTGACCTACCTGCTGCAAGCCAACGAACTTACTTGCTGTTACGATGCTCAAGGAAGAAAACCGTGAAATATGTCAGGCATTTTGATTGCACAGCAAGCAAGCCAAAGTCCTTTGTTGCCTTCTGCTTATGTACTGGTTTTAGCAAGTTAAAAACCAATACCAGCAGCAAGCCTTTCACTCAGATTCAGGGGGACGGGGTGGGGGGCAGACAGGGGGGGGACACGCGGTGACACAGGACCCCCAACACTAATCAGGTTGCAGGTAAGTTGTATTTTTAGTCGTCTTCTATTAGCTCTATCCAGGAACATACTTTGGCATTCAACTATTCTCTAGCTGTACCCCCGCTGATAAGAATGCAACTATCACATTTTAAGGGAAGGTCGTGGATCTCAAGTAAAAATAAAAAAGCACGAGAGTCTGCCTTAAGCTTATTTATCCACAGCTAGCACTACCATGTAACAAAAAACACCCTCTATTTTCGTAAGAGGATGGAGGACAGGAGAAGACATCAGCGTTAGAATCAATGAAAAAGCGGTGGATTAAGAAGCAAGCATTTAGATATTCTAATAATCTGAATGTATTCCGTTTTAAATAGAGCTTAATCTCTACAAATACAAACATTTAGATAAGTCTCTCACTACAGCAAGTTATTTTATCATGAATGTGAGTAACATTTATGTCCTTAAAAATTAGGCACAAAGGGGAGTCTTTCCCAAAAATAAGACTTGGGCTCCCAGCCTTACAACTGCCAGAACCGATGCTTAAAAACCCTTCCCAGATCAGGGATTTCCACCACTACCCCCTTTCGAGAAAAGTCTGGGTTTATATATATTTTTATTTTTTTTTTATCCCCCCCCCCCCCCCCCCCCAGTATTTCAGGTTCGGTCCTATGCAATTCTCTGAGCATTTTGGCATCATGTGCATCTCTGAAGACATCTCCATATAAGGGAATTTACTCAAGCAATATAGGGAAAACACAGAACACAGCTATCAGATAATAATTCCATCAAGGCTGAATTTGGCCCCATGATTCAGTTTGTGGTATTTGTAAGAAGTCCGTGTACTTAGTTTTTCCAGATGTTGATTTTAAGACACTTGTAAGCTGGCCTTTTAGGTAGAATTAATGACTGCCAAGAAAATGTTGTCTTCTGTAGTCTGGTAGAGAGGAAAGAGGAGTGGGCTACAAACACCTCATAGCACCCGTAATTGTTCTACAAGGCAAGAGGATCTCATATGGGATGAGAATCGAGTCTGTTAAAGTAGTCGAGAGGCAATACAGCACACACACAGCATGGCATGTTTAATGAAAGTACCGAGGGCAGTACTGCATACCCCCAAAGTCTTCCAAAATAATCAGCAGTATGAGCAGAGCAGTGTTTTAAGTAAGCGTTTGAGGTAGCATATCAAAAGATGTTACACAAGCTCACCCAGGACACTGATTATTTTCAAAAGGAATCCTAATAAATGAAAGATCAAGGACAGTTTTGGGTACTGCTAAGGCTCACCGTTGGCTCTTCCGTAGAGTTCCTATTTTGCAGTTTCTTCAATGCTACTGCGTGCTGTACTAATGTTTAGTCTTAACAGGCATCAGCCAGCAGGAAGATGCGAGTCTTAGTAGAGTCACAAGTTGTATTTATCCTACAGCTGTTTTAATAACTTTAACCACGTAAGTTAATTAGGCTAAAACATGACTGTTAGTGTCACCGGCACCCTGGGACAGGCCATTTCACACCACCAGGGCCAGTTAACACACTGACGTGGGACAGGACAGCCTGGGAGAGACTCCCCCAAGTTCAAGGGAATTGCACAAGGGCTTAGTTAGCTCCTTGCTTCTTAGCTGAAGCGCATCAAAGGGGAAGCGAGCAGTGCAGCCTTCTCCTTTCCTCACCAGGTTAGTACTCACTCACTAGTATTTTTTCCCCCTCGATCCTTAGAAGAGGACATAGGCGTAACTCAGAAAGCTTAGAGTATCCTTCCCTTAAAGCACCAGGTTATTGGAAAGCACCTTCTTTAGCCAGCTCCCCCATCGGTTACCTGCAGGCCGGTGAGCTCCATCGATGGCCGTGCAGCGCAGGACCCGCTCCTCACCGGAGTCACCCCCTGCCCGTACCCAGCTAGCACAACTCCCTGCTCCAATTTCCTGCACTCCGGTACTTTCGAGCACCGTAGCTCCCACCTCCCACCCAGGAACCTACTCCTCTGCTCCGGGCAAAAATCGCACCCACCCTCCATGACCACACACACCCAGTGGTGTATTTTCTTCAAGTTCTCCCACCCGGCCCCGTGGCTGGTACCACCGTCCTCCCCAATTCAGAGCCCTACTCCCCTCCCTCAGACCGGCCGCGCCACTCGGCAAAACCTTCCTCCTTACATCTCGCCCTTGGGAGCTACTCCGGGCAAATAAATTAACTTCCTCTACCCGGCCGAGCTCTCCCAAACAAACTCCTTCTATCCTCCGGGGAAATCATCCCGCTCCTCCTCCTCAGCTGAGCCAGATGATTAAACCAAGGCCCTTTATCAGGATCAGATGGGTAGGAACGAGACGATGATGCGTCTCAGACACGGCTAGGCCCGACTCCACGTGTAGGACTCGCCAGTCACCCCCTTACACGTCTTCAATCATCGACGCTCAGTACGGCTCCGACACGGAGCGGAACACAGAAATCACAATGCATATTTGATAGTTTTCCATTGAGCCACATTAATTCTATAGATTACGGTGGAATTACACAGGGGATAATTTAGGCTCAGGGAGTTTAATAGGACTACACATATGCTTACAATAATTCATGTGCAAGAATGTTTGTGAGATTATGGTCCCTGTTTCCAAGAAAACAGACTTTGTCTCCTCAGACCTTTTTTTCCTTAGTTTCCAACTGAAGTCATCAGCGCATGTTTATGATATTACATGCGGTTGCTGAAGAAGTTATTACAATGTCACAAAGAGGATTATGATTTCAGGTGGGGAATAATTCTCGTACAAATCCTCTTTCCGTACAAACAGCCTTAGTAATAAGGAATGCAGAAAAATAGGGCAAAGATAAGAGATTTACACATAACGAGCCAGATTGCCCAGTACGCTCCAGCTGCTTTGTACCGCAGGATGGGTTTAAATTTGCTTTGTGTTGTCAGAGCGATGCAGAACAGAATGTGTTTTTAACTACGCTCAAATATTTCTTGTACAACCTTTTCCCGCGGGGCGTGAGCGTATTACTGATCACAGAATAAGTGGCAGCACTCACCCCAAAAGACTGGTAGCTTTCTTATCAGATGTTCAGTATCAGCATAAAAACACCGAACGGCATTTCTGTCCTGCTGGGATGAGGTAAAAAATAAAAACGCTAAATGATTTATCCGAGGATAATTTAAACCTGATTGTCCAGCAAGAAAATATTATGCCATATTTTTGTCTGCTACTAATCAGGACCATTTTATTTCAAAATTCATGAAACATACAATTTATGGAGCTGAGAAAAGCGTACCGATTGTAAACGTCTCAGGCTTCCCAAGCCACTGTGTATTGTAGCAAAAATGATTGAGAGCATTAACAAATAAGGTCCTGATCCAACTTTACTTAAGTCAATGGAAACATTTCCAAGGGCTTCGGAGCATATTGAATCTAGCCCTAAATCATATGTTCTCTGAGGTCGTGAAAGACGAGTTTATCCCAACATGAATGTCTGAAAACTAATGAACTTTCATTATGTTTACGTGAACCGCCATTTCCCTCACCCCATTCTTCAGTTTCCTGCTTCTCTTGCAGAGTTTCCTTTTCCCAATGGGTAGTTCAGGCAGTTCTGCTTCCTTTAATTAGGAACAGCCCTGGCTGTTTTCGTTAGAGGCTGTGCAGCGGTGGAGCGGTTTAAGCTGAGCTGATCCACAGCACCACGGTATAAAACAACCTCCCGGCCGCCCCGCGATTCCCTCAGGACGATTACAGCCCGACGGGGCTCCCACCGCAAGCCTTCTGAAAGAGCCCCGTCGGTTTCAACCGGAGTTAGACCAGACGCTTAGCCCCGAATTTTTGCTATGAAATGGGAGCGCAGACCGGTTACTTCTGGGGGATACCAAGTAGGTGGCTAGGTGGGCCACAGCTCCGGCAGCCAGTCTTACAGACCGCTGTTCCTTACCCAACTAGTCCTATCAGCGCATCACCTTCTGATTATTATTTTGGTTTTTCCAACTCGTTAAAATTTAACTGTATTTGAAAGGTCACTTTGTACGCCCAGGGTTAGAGTAGCACCGAAGGGAGGCACAGTTCTGTCTTTTCGGGTCGGTACTTCACTCCATGAACCAAGTGTTGAATCTGTACTCTCTTTCAAGAGCGGCTTCAGCGCCGAAGCCAGCCGTGGCCCAACGCTCCCCGGGCTGGATCCGGTGTAATCCCACTGGCATGCCCAGCACGCAAACCTTACGTACGCCCTGCGCTTTCCCAAAGAGGGACGGGGCTCTCGCTGCAGAGCAGGCCGGCCGCCTGCCCCGGCGGTAGCCGGCACAGCCCTGCGTTGGTTCGTTAGTGCCTTAACGCAGCGGGGGAAAAGGAGCGACCCCGCACCGAAACGCAGAGGCGCTGGCTCTCGCAGGGATTCACGCCCGTGGCAGACGGTGCAGAGGAACGATGAGCTCCAGACGAGCCCCACCGTCCTCCTCCACCTTCATCTCACTGCGACGGCTTGTGCGCCTTTTTCCTCCCCCCTTTGCGCTCTCTCCCAGCGTTTTTCGAAGTTTCCCGTGATTCTGTAACCTTTCAAAGGGATTTCAACAGTAGTTCAAGCCATCGCGCAGTGCAAGAGAGCCGTCTGCCTGAGCGGCTACGGCCTCTGCCAGCGGTCAGCCCTTCCCGCGGCCGGTCAGCCCTTCCCGCGGCCGGTCACCCCTCGGGCCGGGCTCTCCGAGCCCTCCTCTCCGGCGGCGGGTGGGAGCCCCCGGTCTCGCACCCTCCGGGAAGGGCCTGAGGCAAGGCATCACCCCGCGACGGAGAGCCGCCACCGCCGCCCTCCCCCCGGCTCCCCGGCTGCTTTGCCAGTGCTGTCACATCCCGGCCCGGCGGCGGCTTCCCACCGCCTACCGGCAGTTCGCCAGCCGGGGGCGGGGGTCCGTCGTCAGCGGCAGGGCAGCGCCGGGCCGGGGCCGCCGGTCCCTCACCGAGACACACACCCCCCCACACCCCCCCCCCCCGCCCGCGGTAGGAACCCGCGGCGGCGGCGGCGCATTCCGCGGCAGCTCCCGGCGGCGCTTCCCCGCGGCGGCCCGCGGTGGCGGCGGATTCTTTCCCGCTGACGTTCCCCCCGGCCCGGCCCGGCCCGCCCCGGGCGGCACCCGGCGGGAGGGGCGGGGCCAGGCGGGGCGGGCGCCCCTCCCCCGCTGCCGCGCGCCCCCTCCCCAGGCGGGCCGGGAGGGGCCGCCGCGGCCCCGCGCCCCGATTGGCGCGCGGGCGGCTCCAACGGCCGCGGGGCCGGGCCGCGAGGGAGGGACTAGAACTTTCCGCGGCCGCGGGCGGACTCTCGCCTCAGCCCGGAGCCGCCAGCGCCTGCGACCAGCGCCCCCAGGCAGCGGGGAGACCGCCGACATGACCCACTTCAACAAGGGGCCCTCCTATGGGCTCTCCGCCGAGGTCAAGAACAAGGTACGGGCGGCGGCGGCGGGGGGCTTTGTCTGCGCCGGGCCGGCGGAGGCGGGGCGGGACGGGGCGCGACGCGGGGCTTCGCTGCCTCCGGGGGTCCCCGCCCGCCCCGCGCGGTGGCGGCAGGGGAAGGATGCTCCCGCCGCCGGCCCCGGGACGGCGCTGTCCTTCGCGGCGCCGCTCGGGAAACTTGCTGCCGCGGCGGGGACCGGAGAGTTGTCAGCGCCGGGCGGACCCGCGTGCGGCGCCGCGGTGTCGCGCCGCCGCCCGGGCTGCACCTGCCCGCGCCGGCGGCCCTGGCACGGGACGTCCCGCTCGCCGCCGCGGGCGCTGTCCCGTCCCCTCTCCTCTCGGCGGCACCGGGCGGGGAGCGGCGCTCGGACCCGCAGCCGTCCCAAACCCGTGCCGCGGCCGGCGGAGCGGAGCGGGTCGGGTCGGGTCGGCGGGCAGTGCCGGCCCCGCCGGGGCAGGGCGCAGCCGGCCCGGGCCGAGCGGAGCGGAGCGGCGCGGCGCAGATGAGACGCGCGGCGCGTCCCGGCCCCCCGCGCGGCGCATTCCAGCCGCATGACATCATGGGCACGGGCGGCGCGCGGCCAATCGGCGCGGGCCCCCGCACAGACCGCGCATTGTCTGCCCGGCCCCGCCCCGCCCCGCCCCGCCCGGCGGGGGCACACACAAAGGCGCGCGGGGGCGCCCGGCCCCGCGCCTCGGGGGGGGGGGGGAGCGGGAGCGGGAGCTCGGGGGGGGTCCCCGGCCGGGCCTTCCCGGAACTCTCCTCCCCGCTGGTGAGCGCCTCGAGCGGGGAGGGAGGAGGGGAGAGCACCGAGGGGGTTGAAGCCGTGACGGGGGCTTGTCACAGCGCCCGGTGCTCCGGTTTAAAACGGCAAAAGAGTCACCGCGGCCGGGCCTCTGCTGCCGGAGAGGCGTGCGCCTTTTGTGCATTGTTTTTCTGAGTTGCTCTGACTTGTCTTTGATTTTTCTCACGTTCTGTGGAACAAAAGGTGCGTATGTTAGTGTCCTGTTACACAGACTGTTACCTGGCAGCGAACCATTACCCGGTAAGAGGAAAAGCCTTTGCAATAAAAACTGCACCGGTAAACACCTAGGGATAAGTTGGTGCTCCGTGTCTTTATTCGCAGGCTTAAATTCTAAACGTGGTATTTAATAACTGGTTATCTCGCACACGTGTCTGGTTTCAGGCTTCAGCAAATCCCCAAATCCTGTTTTACTTCTGGCTGAGTAGGAAGGGGAGGAGGGAGAAAAGTAGTTCGCTTTAAACGTTGTAATTTATGCAGAAAGTCTAAGTTAATATGTTGGAAACTCTACAAAATACACCTTCCCCCCCCCCGCATTGGCTTTCTCAGGATGGTTGTGGGGTTCTGCAGCAAAGTTTGATGACATCATGTAACCAAATGTCTTCCAGAGTGATTGCGTCCAACATCTGAACTTGGTGATTTACCTACACCGTTACAGTCTAAAAAGAAAAAGACAATAAAACATATGTTGTGTATTATTGCATGTGAATTAGGAAGAAAATAAATGCTCTTCTGCTTTAAAAAAAAATTGACAGAATCATATAGGCTTAACAGTGATCCCTTTATGGGGACAAGATGGGAAGAAGGTCTTTGTTCTTTCTTTCGGTTTCTTATTGTCATCAGCTTCCTTAGGGCCTCCGGAGAGGAACCGTTCCAAGCCTGTGCGTTAACAGAGGGTTTGAAACTGGTGTATTTCACGCCTTTATGCAAACGGCCTTCTACTTTATCTTGCTGAGCGTCTGTCATTTCACTGACTTTCTCCGCTTTCTTCAGTGCAAATATTGCAGAGGGATGGATGTTCTGTGGCAGCTTCGGTTTACTTGTGTGCGGGCTTCTGCTGCAGTCCTTGGAAATGTCAGTGCAGCAGCGCCATAAAAAATTATCCAGATGCGCCAAAGACAAATGAACTCATGTCCCTTAAAAAAAACCAAGCGAACAAAAAAAACAACAACAAAAACTCCAGCAAAAGATACAGCTTTGAACTTTGAGACTGTTGCTTTTACTGTAAGAGATCAAATTTCAAAGCAATTATGTTACAGACAGATATATTGCATACCTCCTATCTAGTATCTTGCATAGGTCTGTGCATTAGATATGTGTCCTCTGTATAATTCTAGAGGTTCAGAGAATAATGTCTCTGTAAAGATCAGAGATTTCTTTTTCCAGATCCTTCTGTCTCATAAAGATTTGAAGAACAACATCCAGTTTCCAACTCTTGGACCATTTTTTGGTACTGGTATTAGTCATGCTTTCTAAAACACTGACCTTCGTGCAAACTACTGTGTTATGTTGCTTTTTTTTTTTTAATGTGGCGTTGGTGTAATGTTTGTAAGTAGCTGTGGTACCTCCCTGTTGAATGACGGTGAATGTTAGATGCCCTCGCTTGAAATTTTCAGCGCTAATCCCCAAGCAGTGTTTTTCTGCAGAAAACAGATGTGTTGATAGCTATGCTGCCTGAGGGCCCAGCTGTGCTGGGCAGAAAAGTCTCTTATTTTCCCATTTGGCATTCTCATTTGGCATTGTATTAGTGTTCAGAGAGACCTTTTGTTTGCTGTGGTATTTGAAGAGATGAATATAACACGTCTTGATGCTTTATAAGAATTCCGTTTAATTGATGTTCAAGATTCCGTCTTAAAATCTGTTTAGTTTGGTGTTTAGGGCTTTTTCTTTCTTTTTTTTTTTTGTCCTTTTGAGGCTCCACCCTTCGCTTGTTTTGCTCCTTACCTTAGTTCACACTGATAAGGTGTCTGGTCTCTGTTACGGATCTCTTTTCCTCGTTCCTACAAAGAAAGGATGGAATTTGTGTACTGGTTCCCAGCTGTAAGGAAACTTGTCTGCATGAGAAACGTGTAGGTAGTCAAACTAGTGTAATCCCTTTGAAGCTGATTCCCTGTTTACTTGAGATCACAGAAGATACTTGATCCAAAACAACTATTCCGTGAGGAGCCCTTTAAGCTGATTGAAATGGATAGTTTCTTCTGCAGGCAATAAATAATTTTCTTCTTAAGCAATGGGAGAGTTTCTGCGGTACATGAGGTTCGCGTAGCTTGAGATGATGATGCAATAAGATAAAGCTACAAACTAATGTTATATTTGTCTCTGATTTACAACTGAGGTAGGTAAGAAATTAGCAGAAGCTTTTGCTCCACTGTCTCGCTGCATAAGGTGCGGAGCAAACAGGAACGCCAGGCGGGAGGAGAGGTTCCAGTTCATTCAGCTGCTTCCTAGTGACTCCACCCTTCCCATGGAAATGGTATTTGTATCGGGCAGGCATTTATCTTCTCCCCCCTCTTGCATTTGATACGCTGCCAGTTTCATCTCCATGTGAAAGGAAGATGGGCAGAAATACAGTCTGTGTGGGGAGTCAAACTCTGCATAGCATTTGGTTATCCTGTGTCTTGACTCTAGGCTCTGCCCTTTCTTCCAAGCCATCCCTCCCGCAGGAAGCCAGCACTGGTCAGTACCATTTTCCAAACTTTTTAAAGACGGCAGAGTCACTGAGGTGAGTTAGTCTGTCCCCGCAGCTGCCACCCTGAAAGGTCAAGCACTGGTGATACGGACAGGGAAGGGAAGCCAACTTTTTAAACTGGAGGCTGGTAGACAAATGAAGCCTGTAAACAAAATATCTCCTGTTTTGCAAGTGTGCAGGAGGGCAGTAGTACTTCCTGCTTTCCTTCTCGAGGACAAATATGAGTTAATGAAGAAGAAATGAAGTCTGTGGGGAATAATACTAACAAGTCCTAGGTGTGATTATTGTGTTCCTTCTGAAACTGCTGAGGAGAAAATTCTTGTACTGTATTTCAATAGCTACGGGCCAAATAAACAGATTTAATTTCTTTGTCCAGAAATGACCCTTTTATGAATGTTTTTAACTGGGAACCAGATTCGAATCATTAACTTTCAGATTTTTTAATTAGTGATTTAATAGCTAGATGAAGTTTTAGCTGCCTGTAGTTGGACTGTTAGGCCCTCTCCTTCCTCTTTCTCACCCCTCCTTTCAAAACAGTAATAACACCCTTTTCCTTTTTAAAGCGTAACTGTTCCTACTATATACTTGTTTTACCCTTCCACACTTCCTGTAGGCTATTTTCCTTTAGCAAACCTCACCGAATTTTATGACCCTTATGTAAGAATGTTTGCTGGTGAGAAAGTATTTCTATTAATGTTGTCTAAAAGGATGTAATAAAAATGAAAACTGTACTGGATAAAGGCAACGAGAACTTATGCTTTGAGAGTACAGGTGGCTATCTTCTGTGATGATAACTGACAGCGTAGGATTTCTGCATTCCCAATTGCCTTGTACGTAGAAGTCTACATAGCTTTTGAACAAGTAGCATCTTTAATTTACAAGTTTTAAATTAAATTCAGGTGTTTAGTTTAAAATAAACTCAGCTTGTGTGACCTTTTCCATGATACCAATCGTAAGTTTGTTGCATGGAGAATAAATTAAAAAATCCATTATTTTGATTCTAACTGTCAGAAATATTATAATAGAAATGTATACACTGAGATTTTACAAAGGAGATTTCAGAGGAAGTAGCAGAAGGGTTTTTACAAGATCAAGCATTGAACTTCAGTTTGCTCCAATTAATTCATGGTTTCTGATAGTTGATCATAGCTCTTGAAGTTAACATTTACTAGCTAAATACCAGTTTCAACATGCATAGCATTGAAACTTTTCTCTTTGTGTCCAATTTCTGTATTTTTTCCAAAGAACTGGAATTTTTTCCAGCTGGATCTGGGCTTTAGTAACAGCTCTGCAGTCCAAATGAACGACTTCATAACTTTGTCTTTTTTATTTATTGTCTTCCAGAAATCTGTGTGTTAATCTTCAAGCATCCTATTTTTTTTTTTAATAGCTGTTCCCAAACCTCCTTTATAATTGTAATACACAGAGATGAATGAAATGCTGAGTGAAAACTTCTGCTACAGCTTTAGTCAAGAAATCTGTCAACTAGATGCACAGAATGCATTCAACGTAAGAGAACGGTACTTAATGGTACAGTTTTGATAACTGAGTCAACAGCAAAACTGCCCACAAAACATAAATATGACAGTGGAATAATTCCATAGCTAAATTTGCAGTCAATCAATGCTTGGCACAATAACTACATGTATCACTTAAAACACATTAGTGATACAAACAATGAAAACTTGTATTTTGTCACTCTGTCTTAAACTGCTTTTTTTTTTTATGTATCAGCAACCAAATGATGAGAATTCTCCAACTTATTTACAGTATCCTGGCTGGTTACTGCTTTCTGATGCTTAGTTTTACCTTGACGGACATTATTGACTTTCAGTAACTCGGGTTCAACAACACTTCCTAGAAGATGGTCCTGCTGCATGCTTCCCTCCACTTCCAAATCATGCGGTGTTTCTTTTCTGGGCAGAAACCTCTTACGCTACTGAGAAAGTGTTTGCCACCTCAATTGCTGAAACATGAGTTCAGCCTTTTGCTGGAAATTTTGCAGAGGATTTTTTTTTTTTTTAAAGAAACCCAGTGAAACACTATCTTTATTAAGCTGTAGTAACCTATTAATTTGTATTCTCCTAGTGTAAGATCCCATGTGTGAAGACTTCTCATATTGATTGAGAAGTGGTATTAATGCAGTAGCTCCAATCAATAGCTCCGTGTTTTGGTTAATTTTTTTTTTTTTAGAGGAGGAAGGTATTCCAGCAGTGGAGAATCTTAACTGCAGTGTCTCCATTCATCTTCATCCTTTACTGTCTACCTCAGTGCGTCTGGTCTGTCTGTCTTGACGTGTCTAATCCATTTTCCTCTTCTACTGTTACTATTTCAGGACAGGTCTGCTCTCCTGAGCACCTATCGGGTATAGGTTTCCAATTTTGTGGCTACTTCAATAGAAGTTTTAATACTACAGAAGTAATAAGTAGACCTACTAACAGGTACAAACTAATGGTGGTGCAACCTGTGTAGCATTGAGTTGACAGTTCATACCTATGATCCATCTCTTTTTATGATAAGCAGAAGCAAGTAATTTGCCACGGCAATGCTTCCCTTGCCAGCAACTTGGATGTTAGCGTCCCTGCCATCTGCTTAAAGCCTCCTGCATTTGTCAGCCAAGCGTTGCCTGTTCCGTGCGCTTGCCCAAGCCCACGAACAAGGGGACTTGCCTTCGGGAGCCCTGGCACAACCCCCACTAGGCAGGTATACCCTGTATCCAGTTTCATTGTTCGGTAGCCCCCAAGTAGGTGAAATGAAACAAGCCTGTGCAAGCAGCTACCCTACTGACTTCTGGCAGTTGTTGCTGTGAACCACTGACACAGGAGTTAATTTCTTTTTCTCAATGGTTTAAATCCCCAGTAAACCTTGACATGTCATTGCCAAGTTGACAGTTGTCTTTTGGCATCCTCATGTGTCTCAAAACTGTCACTTGGAACAGCGCACAGCCATTCTTGAACTGTGAGACATGTATCGTGGCCCCATGTTAAGCCCTGTGGAGGGATGTAATTTCCAGTTCTGTCTCTTGGCTCACACCATTCTTTTCTAGGAGGAAGCTGATTAATGGCATGGTGTAGCCGGGATTAGCTACCGCTGCCTCGTGAACATCAAAGCAGAGGTGGAGCACTAGACCAGTCTGCTCCTGTGCGTGCATAAGGACAGCACAGATAGAAACCAACAGTGCAGCCCCCAGCAAAGCATGGTGCCTAAGTAAACTTGTGGCAAACTTTTGTTATGTTTTACCCTAGGAACAACACTGTCTGCACTTTCAAATTGAAAGCACTTTCTGTGGATTTATAAAATGTATTATAGTGACCTCATTTCTGGTGGATTAATAAACTTTTACTGGTGATAGAAAAACATAAAACTTGTTGAGGTTAATGCTTAAGGGTGTGGGATAGGCATCAAGTCTCACATCCTTTACGTGCAAGCTCACAGTGTACCTCCTAGGGCCAGAACACCTCTGAAGAAAGCAAATAGAGTTTGACAGAGTCATGATAATTAAATGGGATTAGTAGTCTCAGAAAATAAGAAGTTTAATTTGCATTGCAGTATTGCTTGCTTGTTTAAAATGTACAGATGAATGTGCTTTTTGTGTGGTTTCAGAGTTAGACTTAGTTTAAAATTTAGAGAAAAATACCTATTACATTCCTGTTGCTGAGTCAATACCCTTAAAAAGATAGATGGATGGATGCATGCATTGTTTTGGGATAATGGCATGTCAGTGGGGTTTTTTCTTCCCTTGCCTCAGCTTTTTTTTGTAAGAACGTTAATTTGGAGGCTTTTTCTTACCTCCAAATAATTTATAATTTGCCTTGGAGAATAAAGGATAGAAACTTCTCTGTACCCAGAATTTTGTTAGCTTCTGTAGCTACGTAACACCATATACACTGTGCATCTGACACATCCTTTTAAGGCAAACTTTGTAGAGATTCCCATCCCCTATGGAACTGTACAGGAAAGGCCTTCAGTAAAAACGGGCTTGAGGCCAGGACACGTAGGGCAATTTGAAACAGATTTTTTCTAAGTGAGATCATGTGAAAATCCTTCTTTTTTTCTTTAAGAGGGACTCTTTTACTTAAAAATGCTTTTTTTAAGTATCTGATTCTAAACAACTGTTAACTTGTATAGCTATATTCAGCAGCAAATGCTCTCTCTTGGGTAAAATATTTTTGGTTTTGCAGTAATGCCTCAGAGTAACTTATGCTGTTGTTTCTGTTTAGCAGGATTGAATTACAGTGTTTTTCTCAAAGACAGTTTTGACTTTCTTCAGGTGGTAGTTCTATGTTTGGGGTTTCTTTTCCTTTAAAAAAAAAAGGACCAAACAAAAAAAAAAATCCCTCAAACTCCCCCCCCCCCCGCTCCTTAAACCAGTGCAGAGTTTAGTAGATATTAGGACGGGAGACAGAATTAAACTTCTTGTTGCTTATATAAAACCATCTCTTACCTGAAGCAGATACGATTCTGGATGTATAGATTACAAAGACTTGAAGGCGTTAGTCACACTGGAGGAGCCGGCAGTAAGAGAAGACCATTACAGCGAGGCATGAGGTGCTGCTGTCACAGCTACGGTCTAGTGCCCTGCTTGGACTCTCACCAAACTGCCTTACCCAGCCCCAGCAGCTGGGCCAAGCATGCTTTAAGCCTTGGGAGTCTGAACTGCCTCTGGTCACTGATCCTGGCTCCCTCCTGGAGACCGGACTTTAACCTTTTGATGCCTTTGCTGCTTCCCTTCCAAGTCTTGACCTGGTCTTCTGGGGTCTAAACAGGATTTTTCTCGAGGACTTTATTTAGGCAGACATCCTTTTAGTTAGAGTAATCCTTAAGAGGTATAGTAAAGTGAAACTGTACGTGCCTTGTGCATACACCCTGCAGGACTCCAACACCAAGTCTTTTCCCAGATTTGGGCAAAAACTAAGTATTTCTGCATTTCCTTGCTGTTCTGAAATGCTTTCATGAAGCTGGGATCTGATCTACCACATCAAGTCCTAGCTGGCTGAATTATAGATGGATTCTAAACAAGTCTTCCTACCCTGCTTTGCATGTTTGGACCATGGCTGTTCCCAGAGTAAAACCGGGCATTACTACTATAAAAACCTTACTTTGCTTTCCTGCTAAGAAACCTCTCCTGTCATACTGCTTTCTTGTTGATATTTCCACTACTACAGCCTCTTATTTATAGACAGAGAGCATTATCTTGGTATTCCTGGTTTTGCTTGAGTAAGAGTAACTTAATTGAAAAGTATTTTTCTGTTGTCCCTAACCAATTGACTAAACACTAGAAGCCTTGCTAGCAAAAGGTAAGGCATGACAGACACCTGCATTTGGGAAGGGATTTGGTAATATTCAAATGTTCATGGTGAAAGCCAGCTCTTGCCTTGCTGCTAACGGGGGCCCCACCAGAACATTTCCCTTCTGTGCTGAGCACAGATGGAGCTCAGAGCTCAGGCCAGCACACACCAAGCAGAAGGATGTGCCGGAGCAGGACCTGTACTGTGGCTCCTGTTGAGATTCCCACCGCCCGACCAGGCTGAGCTGCTACTGCTTTCGTTAACTTTATAACACTGCGTGGGATCAATTTGAAGCCGTGTTATATGTCGTATCTGAAAGTCAATACAGTGTTAAATCAATGAAGCATATGTAGTTCAGACACATACCTAGTGTTCCAAGACTAAATGTTCTTTGCTTATTTTTGCAAGAAGCTGTCCCCTTACCTTGCTGACATCATTGTATTAATCATGCCCTAATAAAAGTACAAGTAACTTTCTAAGAAAATAAAGACTACTGCCTTTTTCCTATGGTCTGTCTTGATAGCATCCTTTATCATTAATAAAGGATGGTATGAAAGTGTTTGTGATATGGAAGGGTACTTCTATTTGAAAGAATCTAGCAGGTTTTAATAAAAAGAATTAAAAAAAAAGCTGTGAGATTAAACATCAGAAATAAAGAACCGGTCTTTGAATGGATGGAAAATAACTGGAACAAAACATAACTAACAAGGTTAGAGTTCAGTCAGGGCACCCGAGCGTTTTGTTCTACAGAAGAATAATGGAACCTTAAATAATTGAGGATTGAGACCTCTCTCACACTTCATTTGCAATACAGCATTGCCCACGCATAGTGCTGCTTGTGTATGTCAAGCCTACAGTGAATTCAGGTGTGCTGCGTAGTGAGACTACAACTTACCTTGTGGTATCCAGAGTTTTGGATGCGGTGTGTATGTGCATCCCCTACCCACCCCTGGCAGTGCTAACTGTTCTTCCTCCACTTGCTTAACTGCTGAAGAATGTTGGTTTCGAAGTTCCTGCAGGGCGTTTAACCAGAACCTCTTACTTAGGGGTTTGACTTGTCTTTCCTACTTTAACAGTAGTACTTACCTTTGTACTCATTATAAACTTCAGTATAGCAGGCTTATGGCTCGATTCGTACATAACTTAAACTACATTTTCATTAAATAAAAAGTTGAGCTAAAAGTTCATCTAATCGTAAGCTTTTTTAAAAAAAATGTCCAGCTGTCTGCTATACAGATTTTATGATTTATATAGAGCTGCCTGTAGGAACTATGTAAATTTCCAATACTCTGTCTTACTTTTCTTAGACTTTCTGCAGTAATCTTCTAAATTTCAATTGTAGGCCTTTAAAGATGGATATTACTACAAAATTAAGTAAACGTTTTCTAATGTGTTTATGGTCATCACTTAAAATATCACATTAATTGTCAGAAATGGTTATAAGCAGCATATCATTATGTGGTTAAAGCACAACTTGCCTGGGTGGCCATATGCAAAATATTTTTGGATGTTTCCTGGAATATAGTTCACATTGTTTATCACCTACTGACCTTTAACCTGTCAGAGATAGACCCAGGAAGGGGGTGAGGTGGTAGAGGGCAAGGAGCAGCAGAAGCAGATTATTATGTTTCATTCTTTGTGCTGAATTCATTCTTCCAATTTTTTTGGTGGCAGTAAAGCAAAACAATAGCATGAAGCAGCTGATAGGCAAGATCTTCTAAAGCTTAGGATGCAAAACCTGCATTTCTTGTACTTCTGCTAAGGAAACTGGATATGGGGAAAACTACCTCAACGAGAAAAAAATGTGCTGTGTGTGAATTCAGAGATTTTGATCTACTACCTGTATGAAAGATGACTCTAGGCAGACTTTGCTATCTAGTAGAAGCTAAGGAACTTCAAGAAATCTCCTTTTTCACCTGAATTACAAAAAATACAGATTGAATCATTTTGTGCAAGGATGAAGTGGTGGTAAGAATGAGAGAAATCTATATTTTCCTTAGGAATACTTATCACAGGCACCTCAGTTAGCCTGTTCAGCTAACGTGAGTTCACGGAATGAAACGGGAGCAGGCTGACAGGCGACCAAATACAGTCAGAGCAGTTGGTGGGAAACACTGAGCACTGTTAACCGGGAAATGCCCGTTACCTCAGGGCCTGCCATGTCATCTGGATCATTTTTCAGGCAAGCCTTTGCCTGGCTCGGCAGTGGCAGTGAACAGTCAAGTGTCTGAGCTTACTGGGTGGGGGCAAAAGAGGTGTGAAAGCAGCAGAGTCTTGAGGTTTACCTTTGAAAAAGGTATGAGAAAATGCAGCACGGACTGTGCCTTCGCTGGAGAGGCAGAGGGAATGTGCATTTTGAGTAACATTTAGCAAAGCTTGCATCGACAGACTGCAGTTTTCTTCAGCTAACTTTTTTGAGGGGTATGTTTGAGTTACTAATTAGCCACTTGCTGCTGCAAAACACAATCCCTCTGTTGTTGGTAAGCAAGGAGGGTTTGAAAAGAAGAAAAAATGTCTGGAGAGAGACTCAGACTGAAATAATCAGATTTTGTGTCCTGTTTGGAAGGTGAAGTTGGAAGACTTGTCAACACAGTTGGGCCTTGGGGAAGGGCTACAGAATCACAATACAGTTTGCTTGTAACATGATGTATTTTAAAAGCTGCTCTGTTGGAGGAGAAAAATAAGTAAACTTGAAAGAATATATAATTTCCTGGATTGCTGTAGCAGCAATAGGTTAGACAAGTACTCTCAGAAAGATATAGTGGTCACTGATGTTACTATTTCTGTTTGCAGGCTCAGTCTAGCCTTTGAGAACTACCGTTCCACCAGAGTCACAGTAGAAGTTGTCTCAGGAGATGCTTCCTGGGTTACTACTAGGAAAACTAGGTTTTCAGATTTTTGGGGGTTTTTGCTGTTTGTGCACCAGATTGTTCTATTATATTTCTCCCCCCCCCCCCCCCCCCAAACAAGAGCAACTAGATATCACTGAAGTCTGTCGGTACAGCAGGTTACCAATATTTTCAGTGCAGCACTCAGCACGTTGTTTCAGAAGACATCACTGCTGGTGATTTTGGAGCCTGCCCAGATTTGCTGGGTCATACCAGAGCTCAAGCCAGTCATACTGGGGGCGGGTTTCAAAGCACAGAGAATCTGTTCGTCTCAGGGAGTAACAGGCTTTTGTGCACCGGGTTGGATCGACACTGTCTTAGCTGAGAAAAAACTTTATATCCCAGTGTTTTTTTTTTTAAATGAAAACAGCAATGATTTCAAATAATAGGTAGGGAATATTACTGAAACGATGTTCTGCAAAGAAATTTAAACTATTCAGCAATACAGACTAAAGATACAGTGCAAAGGGACTCGATACCAAGAAGTATAATGTATGGTGGCAGGCCCAGAAGGCGCTGCAGTTGAAAGTGGAAGCTGATGACTAAGCAGAATTGGAGTTACAAGCCAGAAAACCGTGACTCTGACAAGAAATGATAAGAACAAGAAATGTGAGAAAAACTCTGCGAACAGATGTGAATGGGAGAGAGTGTTGCAGTAGTACAGCTGCAGAGAATGAGAGGGAACCAGTATTCGGTCCAAGGGCAGGCATACATCCGAGTCGTTAGCGCACTCTGAGGGAAGAGATGGTGGTGTTTGCTTCTTGAATAGTTTGCAAGCTCTCACAAAATCATACTGGACAGCCAGGGAGTAGGACACTTAGTTCTTCCAGCCTGCTGATCTGGCAGCAAACGCCATGCGTGACTACAGGTATCTTACTTGTAAGATGACTTGGAAACTTTGAGGCATGACTTGTCCTTACTTCACAGAGTTTAAACTGGTGCCTATGGGAAGAGCGCCAGGAATTTTGGATTAATGCTCATCCATCCCTCCTTTAAAGATTGTAGCCTAAATTTTGATTTACAGAGAAAACAGTGAGATGTTGGCAAGTTATCAATTATGCTACACATAACAAAAAACCCACTGTTGAATATTAAGCAAAATGCATACAGCTGTAAAATTTTTGTGCTAAGTAGCATAGTGGGATATAGTGAGATCTTTCAATATTAGCATCAACACAGTGTGTTCTCTGCCTTTCTGTGCAACAGTCCATAATGACAGGAAAAAAACCCCACACGTTCAAATACCAGAGCATACTTAATGGTGGCTTTCAGTTTTTAAGTACTTTAGTCTTTGGTTTTCATCTGGATTTTTACATTCTCTTTGCCTTTGGGTTTCTCCTGCACAAATATGCCTCCTTTGACATTTGCTTTTGCATCCTGTACTGGTCAACATATATGAAATTAACAGGGAATTTTAATTTGTCCTTATGATGAAAGGTCATTGGGTTGGTAGCTCAAATGGCAAGAAGCTCCACTTGACAATAGCCTTGGTACCCTGTCACTCCCTCCTCTCACCCACTTCCAGTAAAAAATCAAAACCTTGTATTTTCCCCACTGTCTTAGGTTCTCTGTCTCAACTTCAAGGGTACGCTATTTATTTATTCTACGACTAAGTAACTATTCTGTTGGTAGACAACTAGAACTGTTCTGCAGAAAAATATTGATGTATGTCCTTGTCACTCTCCCTCACCTCTGAAGCTGAAGATTAGATGTGTACAGTAATCTATTTACACCATAGAATTTTAACCAGAAAGTTTTAACTCAGTTGTGTAATTAAAAAAAAAAATCTAGAAAACCTTTCTTCCTGCTTACGAGAAGAACGCTTACTGTTCTGTGCCTTTTTCTTGGTCGTTTGCATAACCAGTAAGCTCTTAACACTTTTTTGTCCCAGACATTTTGCTGTATAAATTTTAGATGTGAGATTCAGAACTCTGTTCTGGAAGAGCAGGCGATGAACAGAACGGGGCAGCTCAGGTGCCAGTAGCTGGAGTTCTGGAGAATAATTTGGGACTGGCTGTGTAGTCTGTCTCACTCCCACTTCTGAGGAATAAGGGCTTCCGAGAGCCTCTGCCTTGACCAGGAGATAAATTATGCTTTCATCTTTCCCCATACCATCATAAAGCCTTAAAAAGGGGAGGAGAAAGATCTCATCACAAACTAGTGCCAAGCAAATGATAAAGAAGTGTCAGCATTGGTGTCTTTGGTCTCTGCAAGACAAATCGCTCCTGAGGGTAGTATTTACTTCAATGCAAAGGATATTTGTAGGCACCACCGAAACCATAAGAATTCAGTTTCACTCCGTTCCAAATTGATAAAAATTGAAAAGTTGATATAGGAACAAATTGCTGCTTGAAACTTAAACTGTACAATTTTAGGTCTTAAAAGCTGGAGTTTTCATTTAGTTATCTTTATTTGCTTTCAGTAGTTTATGACCTAAATGTGTAAAATTAATATTAAAAACCCCTGGCTAGACCTGGATTAAATTCAGTATGAGATGAATATGCTCCCACGCTTATTAGAAATCCAGTAAGCTTTCTCTACTTGATCTTTTTTTGACTGAAAAATTAGTAATTTTGTGTCACTTTAAGCAAGGATATGGGCCACACCAAATTTCTCCCTATGAAGAATATTAACATCTAAAACTTACGGCTTGCTTTATTTTTCTATTCACTTTGGTGAAAAAGTATGCAGTTAACCTCTTCATATACTATCTTGGAGTGAAGTCCTGGCTATTTTGCTGTCTGTACATGGCCCTGTGCTTTATTTACCTTGGAAAACAGCAACATACAACCTATATACATATCAAAGTGCAGCAAAGTAAGTCTTAGGTTTTGTTGACAAACACAGTTCCTGTGATAGAGTTGTTCACTCACTTTGACAAGCACATGCTTTTATTGTTAAAACTTTTGACCAGAGAGCAGTTTCTTCAAATGCTTACTAGTACTTTAAATTTAGCATGCTGCACATTAAACATTTGACCCCTGCTGTGGGGGCATAAAGCCCAATGCTTTAGCCAAAAGTTTCATCAGAACTAAGAATTGCGAGCTGTTGTGTCATGATGGATAACTTCGAAAGTTATGTCTCTTATACCTGCTTTTTACCTTACTAATTTTCCTGTTTGTTAGTCCCAGCGACTTGTAAAAAGCTATGCAGTGTGCTTAAACTCTTTCTTGAGATACCGTTACGGTATTTTTCCAGAATAGCAGCAATATAGACAGCTGAACTCTTAAACTGGAGATTTGGCATACATGTAGCCCTTAGTGTACAGTGTGTACTGTGTAATTTGGAAAAGATTAGTGTAAAAGGACAACTGAAAGTCCGTATGATATCATTTATGGTGTGAAATACTGGTTAACATCATCACTCAAACTTAGCATGCTGCAGGCACACTGAGTAACTTTCATGATCTGTCTATGTCCCTTGAAGTTGGCCAACATAACTTCATTTGTTTCCAAGAATCCATACACTTGATAAAAACAGTGATGACTGCTGTTCTTGTACTACAGATGGAGGGAGGGTTTTTACGCTGTAAGAGTAAAGTCCAAACAGTACGCCCAAACAGTAAAGTCCTACCTGAACAGAACAAGATGTGAGAATTGGGTGTGAAGTTGCCAGAGGAATCAAGTTTAACCCAATGATTCTAGCCTTAGGCATACATTGGCATAAATGTATGTGTATCACACCACCTGCTAGTCATTATCTGCATCTGACATTCAAAGATGAAACTTGGCATTTAGAACAGGAATTGCCTAGCAAGAGGAAGAACTGACTTCTTGGTGCCTCAAGTTCTACCCCCTCCCTCCTTCCACTCAACGACAACACAACACGATGCCAGCCCTACAATTGAAGTGCATCAGTTTTAGGTAATAGAGAAGAAGCGTTTACTTTAATTTTCCTGTAGTAGAAGTTTACTATACTGAAAAAAAAGATTTTTAGCTGAAATCCTGGTATTAGTATAACTGGGTTTTGCTGCTTCTTCTGCATCATTAATGAGGCAGTCTTTTATCCTGGCTGTACAGGACAGACACTGTTTAGCAGCATAAGCATCTGAGACATTTTAGTTCCTGATAAACTTAAATTTGTGTCCTTACAAAACGTAAGGACACAAAATGTGTCCATACGTTAAAATTGCATGAATGTGTGTGAAGCTCAGGAAAAAGTCAAGTTTAATGTGATATTAACTGGTATTAAAGAGTTTCAAGCTCAAAATGTTCTCTTATAGCATGGAGTTTTCCAGATTTCTGCCTCCTTCCTTACAAATTCAGATACAACTAGAGTATTTTGCAGAGTTGTAACTAACTCAAGTTGGTATTTTATACAGCTGTAGTTGAAAATGAGTAGGTGAATTTTTTTTATCAAATTTGAAGCCAGTCCAAAAGGACAGTAATATATGAACCTAATTTTTCTGCAGCCTCCTCTTACTTGTGACTTACAGTAGCAAGGCGATATGTACTGTCAGTCTTCAGAAGACTACTTGTAGTAGAACTATTAAATTTGTACTTACAATTATTCAAAAGATTGCCTTTCAGTTAATCATCAAATTTCGTGTAGCTTTTTCTATACTGAATACAAAGACAACTCTTTCATATTACGAACTTTACTAGCAGTCAAGAGCTTGTAATAGGCAAGTAACACCTACTCTTTTCCTCCCACAACCCTAGATCACCTATAATTTTGACCACTTGTATAAACTTTAGTTTCCTTTCAAAGATATTTCTAACTATTAAACCTTTGTTGACGCTTCAGAGATACAAAGAGTAGCATTTACAACTTTATGTACCTTTCAAGATTTGTCAGAACAAAGTAAAGAAATTAGCAGTTGGCTTCCCGCTATCTGGTTTTAAGCTTCCATAAAATCTTTATATCCATTGCTACAATTGAATCTTTTCTACAGTGTTCTGAAACTGTAGCTTTTTTCATGGCACCTATGACAAATACTTTGAATGAAGCTGCTTAGCTACCACTTTAAATCTTCAGTAGATGATGTTTTCTTTTGCTGTGGACTGGTAAGATTTAAGTATCTTACATGAAAGCTCAGTACTTAAAAAGGATCAAATGTTGGCATGTTGATTAGTAGTAATGGAAAAAGCCATAGAATTTTTTAATTTATATCAAAGCTTCCAACTTCCCCTGGTAGATAGCAATCAAAGGAAAACTGGAACAACTCTGGTAGATGTGGAAAATATGAAGTATTCACTAGCTTAGTGTTACATAACTTTTGGTTGTGCCATCGGGAATAAAAGAGCTAAGAATTTGAAGTAAGCGTAATCCCTTGCTTCTGGTGGTACCTGACCTGTCACCCTCCCTGTTTAACCCCTTCTTGTCACATGTTTAAAACCAGATTCTTAAGTTTATGTCTTTAGCTTTTCAGATAATTGAGTATAATTTTCAAAGAAACTATCGCCACACTTCACTTTTTATAACCTAGTTTCCCACCATTTCAAAAATCAAAACAAAAACTTTACCATATTTAAGTCAAACTGTACAGTAGCAAAGACAATTCAGAACATCAGCAGATTTAGTAATGCTTTTAGTGGCAATAAGACAAGTTTCCTCATGTGTATAAGCATATTTTATTTCCTATCTCTAGATAAGCACTGTACTGATACCCCAAGACACTTCAAAACCTCTTGAAAAACTGAAGATTTGAACACATGTGAAAGTACTCCAACATAAAGTAAATATTTTTCAGGAGAAGTGATAAAATTCCATCCATTACTTCTAAGTTCCCCAAGCAACGGGGGTAGCAATTTAATATTCAGCTCAGTTGTAATCTCAAATATGGAATGCACTTAGTATTAAATAAGGAAAATTTTTGCCATTTTTTTCCTTTTTATGCTTGCCAAGAAAGATTAAAATAGCCACACTTGCAGAATTCTTTAGGGTTCTCACTCTTACTGGCTCCCATATTTACTCTTTTTTTTTTAATGTGGGGAGGGAGGAGAAAGAGTCTGATCTTCAAAATGTGTCTCTTGATAGCATGATCACAGACTTAATTTCCTCTTAAAAAAAGAAAAAAAGTGGTTACCAGTACTTAAAAATAAATTAAGTTGTAGAAAAATAAGTCTTAGAAAGACAATTTCAGTTGCATTCCAGACAATTCCAACTGCAGGATGGCTAAACTATGACTTAGCATTTTCTTTAAGCTACACTGAAACAGAAACTGCCAGAATTTTCAGAAAGCATAACATTCGTTACATTTCTAACTAACTAAAGAATTGTGGAAGAGATTAGCTTAAACCCCTCTCTGTACCCACACGCATGTTAGAACAGTGATTTTAATGTAGTATGAACTGTCAACATACAACCAACCAGCCCAAGTTGTCTGCTGTCTTCTGACTGGAATATCAGAACATAGCAAGTTCTGGCCTTTCTACAAATCCTGTTTTTTCTTTTGAACTGGTATACAGAAATATATTATCTATTGTATGTCTCGTTTGTACACATAACTTAAGGTTTTGTGGGTAAGATCACTTTTGGACGATCTCTGTATGTTCTGCAATGTGTAATAAGAGTACAATGCTATGTTTCATTCTTCTGGGGGTGTTTTGGGATCTTTCTCCTCTGCACAAATACATACTTTCACATGAAATAACTGACTCAGTCACGTCCAAGACCACTGCTCTTCTGTAAGTTTGAACAAGCTGGTTGAGTTCTGCCAAATGTTCCGGGGGAGACAAATTAAGGCTGCAATCACATAAGCCTTGTTTCCATAGGACATAAAAATAGCCATGAAGAGTAGTTCGCAAGCTAATCACCAGGTTAGGAAGGAGAAAGATGATAACCAACTTCCTCATAGACCATTTTGAAAATGTTAACCTTTCTGGTAGCCCCTCAGAAAAGGGGCTACCCACCCTTTACTATTACTGCCATCACTATAAATTAAGGCTGTGGCTGCGCTGCCTCACAGCAGCTTCCTCTATGGAGCTGTGAACTTCAGGTAGCTTTTCTAGTCTGCTTCTCATCTTAGCTATCTACTATCCAAAAGGTGTGATTAAAAAAACAAAAACAAACAACAAAACCAAAAAAGTAGTCATGACATTTTCCTCACACTAGGCAGTATTACCTGAACTTAACCCTTTTTTCATTGAAGAAAAAAGGAAGAATCTTGATTATTTGAGACCAGCACTGGTCTAAGCACGGAGGTACTTGTCATCTTGTGCAGAATATCGCACAAAATTTTACACCTTAACCAAGATCTGAATAAGAGAATGGGTTAGTCCGTTATCCTGATCTGTAACTAAGGCACCATAGCACCACTATTACAAATAGTCTAAGGAAAATAAGTATTACTCAGGCAAGTATTTGAAGTAAAGCTAGAGATACAGGAATTTTCCATTCCCCTTAGAAGAAAAATAGAGAACAGGATACTGTAATTTTTAGTTTGGAGTTGGGGATTACTAACGCTAGCTGAAATGTAGCAATTGCCTCTATCCAAGTAATTCAGATAGGTTGGAATTATAATCTCATGCAGTATAAATAGCTGCTAATAGACTTCAGCCCAGTAAGGCCAGATAAGACTGTACGTAAAAAGTCTGAAATTTACATTTTGATCTGAATGTGAATGGCTTTACATGAGTTTCTTGTTAGGAATTTGTAAGTAACTGGTAGGAGCTGAGCTGATTTTCCATTAGTTAAGAAACACTGCGAGTGCATTCCGTGCTTGCCTGTCAGGTTTCTCACGGTAGCTCCCTCATTCCCCATCTTGCTCGCTGACCCATGCGGGACAACTTCTAACAAAGGTGGGAAAGTGTTGCCAACCTCCGCATTAGTGCAGTGTATTTACGCCATAAAATCTTGTGCTCAGATAACTTGTTTTGTTTGCGGAAAAAGGAGCAATGCTTTCAATGATATAATCCCTTTTCTCCAACTCGCCAACATTGAGGAGTATTGCAAAAGTAACAGGTTTAGGCTGAAGGAAGTTTGACCTGCTTTTCACTCTCTTCAGGGGAGGGGAACAAAGGGCAGAGAGTGGAGCGTGGGCCCCGCTAGCTGCCAACATCGTTGAAGTTTACCGGTTTTAAGCATTCCATTCACATGGATTGATTTCTAGTGACTGCAGCATAAACTGACACACCGAGTAGCGAAGTCCGAACGTCTGGAAAAGGAATTTTAAGTCACCTTGCTAACAACTCTGGGCCTGTTTGATGCCTTTAACTTCAAAGACCGTTGCAGGTTTTCCCTCTCTAAAGTAACACTGCAGTAACTTTGCAATTAAGACATGAGATCACAGTTTATTCCATCAGAGTCTTCCAGCAGGGCCAAAGAAAAGAGAAATAGCAGGCATACTAAAGCTTAAGTTTACAAGAGCCACACACACAACCCCCAGAATGCCCAGCAAGATAACTCTTAGTGTTGTAGCGACAAGGGGAAAACTTACTAGGTCATCTCCATTAATCGTAACCTAGCTAAAAAAGCAAACCCAACATAATCTTCGGCTGAAAAACTTCAAATCTATTATATAAAAGTTCCCATGTAGAAATCTACATCTGAGCAGTAGCACTGATGGCATGGCAACGCAGAATTCTTGTGTTCATGACACACTATTTCACTTTTGTACTTCCTGCTAAAGTACAACTTGGGTAGAATTCCCCCCCCCAAAAAAGTCATCATTCCTCCGCAGCTGTCAAAAGACTGTTCACAAGCTCCAGCGATTCTTACAGTAGGAAGAACTGTTAAGTGCTTCAAAGCGCTGTTTGCAAATAAACATTTAGTAAAGCCATAAACATTATAGTAAAAGTGATAAAGACTTACATCTGTACGCTGATATTTAAAATACAGTACTGGATAAATGCTATAGCATATTCTTTGAAACAGATTTGGGGGGGGAAAGAGTTGCCGTTTTCTCTCGTGAAGTAACTTTCTAACTGCTTGTGTTACAGATTGCCCTGAAATATGACCCCCAGATAGAAGAAGATCTGCGTAACTGGATAGAAGAGGTTACAGGGCTGAGCATCGGTGCAAACTTTCAACTGGGATTAAAAGATGGCATAATCTTATGCGAGTAAGCATTTATTAAGTAACCTTATTTTTAGCAGTTTTCCACTTTTGAGGAACTAAGGAGGGACTTTCTGAAGACTCCCCTTCAAACACATCAACAATAATAGTCAAAGACAGCTGACAGTAGGGTGGGAGACAGCTTCTTTGAAATTGTGGAGAAGAATGAAAACTTAAATCTCCTTTATATTTTAGCAAAGATTTCTAAGTATTTCTAAATTTAACTGTGAAGCTCTTTTCTATAGTAATCAAATGGCACACAAAAATTCTTATGGTCTGTTAGACTTGTTAGACCTGAGATCTGAGCTAGGCACTCTGTATAAACCAAAAAATTAACCATTTTGATGAAACTAATGCAACTAATAAAGCATGAGTGAAAATATTATATAATGCCTGCACAGATGGTATAAGGATGAGATTTATTGTTTAAGCATTTCCCTTTTTTTCACCTCCCTAGGCTTATAAATAAGCTGCAGCCAGGATCAGTGAAGAAAATTAATCAATCAAAACTAAATTGGCACCAGGTAAAACAAAAAACCCCCCAAAACTACACCTCTAACCCCTCCAACCCCCAAACAGTTCTTTTGTTCTGTATTAACAAATTTGCTGTGAATATGGTACACCTTAAATCTTAATAGCACCAAGTTTTGTATATGATACGTACACAACAGTTGAGGATACTGCATACATGAACAGCATTTAACAGAAAGCAACTATAGCTGAGATGGCTCATAAATGGCAGTTGAGCATACGTATTTAATAGTAGCGCTTTAGCTGTTAGGTGAAACTTCAGGTGGAAGAAGAACAGAGAGCCACATAGCAAGGCCTTTTTCCAAGTTAAAAAAAAAAAGCTGTTAACTTTTTTTATTAAATCACAACTGTGGTTTTCCATCCAGGCAGTGCTGCAAGGTGTTAGGTCAACAGCTTGCCTGTACCTGGACATTCGAGGTCACTGTATGAAGTGGCCTCCTGAGAAAGCAGCTGGAGAGGATGGGGAGGGAAAGGACCCGAACGGTCTCAGAAGAAATGGTTGTGTAACAGAACTCAGAAAACAATATGGTGCAAACTACAGTACGTATTTTCTTTCAGTATATCCAGATTTGATTTCTCACGAGTGCTCTATCTAGCACTCCCCCCCGCCACGGGACTATCAACGGCAACATGCCTTTAGAACAAGCATTGGAAGGGTTGCTGGTTAGAGTTGACTGCCTTTACTGTTGATGAGTCTAGCTTAACACTGCTGTGTCAGCCTCTTGTTTTTACTGGCATTGAACACTTCTAAAGACAGTGGAGGATTTTTATTTTTAAAAAAAGTTTTACTACCTAAGACTTGAGAAGGAAAGGTGAGATTCAGTCCTTACTCCTCGTGCTCCATATCGCTTTCCATTTTCTACAGCACACAGTGCTAAAAAGTGCTAATAAACCCCAGAAGCTTGGTTGAATTTGTCCCAGGAGGTGAGCAAGATAATACCTTCAAACTAAGTTAGATGTTCTTACTGTCCACGTAGCTCTGTTCTTATTTGACTCAAAATTATCAATTGCTGAAGTCAAATAGCATGGACACTATGTCAAATTTTCCAATTTGAAGCAGGTTTTAGATTAGGATTTCTCTTGGAAGGGACAGAGTTGAGACAGTGTTGTCATCAAAGCCCCCTCTAACAAAGTACATGATACTCACTGATGGAGAGATGCCAGGCTAGATAAACCCTTAGATTGATTTCTGAAGTCAATATTAAAACTAATGAAAAAATAATGTCAAACTTCCTACCGGTCCCTCTTAACCACACCAGCTGTTTTGTCCAGTTAGCACAAGGCACAGAACTTGCCTAAAACAAGCAAAACAAACCAACACCAGAAAGCTTGAAAATTACTTAGTTTCTGAATTGAAACACTGAGTAGAAAACTGGCTTTTTTGTTTCTGTTTAGCTGGAGAACATTGGGAATTTTATCAAAGCCATCCAAGTCTACGGCATGAAGCCACATGATATTTTTGAAGCAAATGATCTTTTTGAAAATGGAAATATGACTCAAGTACAGACTACTCTAGTGGCACTAGCAGGTCTGGTAAGTATTTGTACCCCTGGAATTGGCACAAATCCACATGCCGGTCCAGATGCACCCTTACCACTCATGTAAATACAGAAAACAACAACATCTCTCCCCTGTCGGGAGGGGAGAGATACTGCTGCGAGTCTGAGATACTGCAGAGGTTGCGCTTCCGAGGGCTGTGTCCTACGGCATGCCTCCAGGGAAGGCTCGGGGTTCGGATTCTTGACTGCAGATGGCCTTGCTCTGGAGCCGCGTGTGCATACACAGAACTGGGGAGGCTCACAGGAGAACGCGAGTCCCTGCAGGATACCCTTCTGATAAGATACTTGGGTAGCTCTGGAGTGCCACCTTCAAGTGGCACGGGGGAACTGTTACCTCCTCTCACCCCGACACAGAGTTTCTCATAAGAGATAAACCTGCCTGTGGCATCACTTGAGAGCCCAGAGTCAGGGCCATAAAGCCAGTGTTCCAGTAGCAGAAAATATACGTTAAACACTGAATACTCTATTTTCCCTCTCCCTAAATAGGCAAAAACCAAAGGTTTTCATACTACAATTGATATTGGTGTCAAATATGCAGAGAAACAAGCACGAAGTTTTGATGCAGGAAAACTAAAAGCTGGTCAAAGTGTAATCGGCCTGCAGGTAAGTATGAAATTCAAGTTTGCACTTAATCTGTTATATTTGAGAACAACTTTCTTGTTTTGATTAACTGATACATTGTTTATGCAAAAACAGCTGCAGAATTACAATATATTCTTATCACGGAAGGAGCTATGAGGTTTTAATTCTTGTGAGCAGTTGATTGGCTTTATAAGCTCAAGTGACTGCCTGGAAGGTTTTTCTGTTTGTTTTAAGTCTGCAATAAGAATGATAAGGAGGAAAGGAACAGCCAATATTAGCAGTATCATCTCTGTCCTCTAAAGTGGTTTTAAAGTAGGAGTCTTTGGATAGCTAAAGCTCCTTATATGGTAGAAGCTTTTTTTCCTCTCCACTTTCCTTACTAGTCACAAAACCCAAAATACCTGGCATAAAATCTTAAAATTCCTGTGGTAGAGAAGTTGCGGCAGTGTAATTGAATCATTACTGTCCAGGGTAAAAGTTATTTATTACATTTTGATGCATACATCCATTCTAATTGCAGCGCAGTTGGGCAAATGCCAGTCACTGAAGTGCCTTCGGATGACCGTTGCCTTTATTTTTCCTTTTGAAGCTCAATATGGAGAAAGGGTAATTTATTACAGGTAGCGGTCAAGCTACATGAGGAAAGCGTGCACCATAATTGCTTTTTCCGTCAGCCACCACAGTTACCAACCGTATTTGTTTCCTTCGACTGTGCTTGCTGTACAAATAAAAATCACTTTTTCTGTCCACTTCTTCCTTCCCCCAATAAAGATGGGCACCAACAAGTGTGCCAGTCAGGCAGGCATGACTGCTTATGGAACTAGAAGACACCTCTACGATCCAAAAATGCAAACTGATAAGCCATTTGACCAGACGACGATTAGCCTACAGATGGGCACTAACAAAGGAGCCAGTCAGGTAAGCAGGACTGCGTGTGACACTCGCAGAGCAGATACAACTCTCAACCTGGGAGAGCCCGGTGGGATAGCCGAGTCGGAGAGTTGCGTGCAGTAGCAGAGTCTAACTGGCAGCAGTGAGAGGGTACAGTTCAGCTGTGCTTTTATGCAGTAATTGAAGAACTTAAATGCCTTGTCACTAACCAGTGTGTTCTGTGCTGAGTATCTTAAGGCATAAAAATGACCTGGCGCTTCTAGAATTTCCGGCTGGCTGTGTCATACCAGAAGAAAACAGTAACTTCATTTCAAGTACTAACTAGACAGAGGCAAAAAAGAAGTTGCTTCCTGGGCACTACCTCAGTCCAAACACTTGGTATATTCTCTCAAAGAGGGAAGTAAACTGCCAGGACTTTCTTCTGTGACTTAGCTACTAGTGAACACATGCCGCTGTGCTATATTTTGTTATACTTTAATTTCTACTTTCTAGCACTACAGCTAGCACACCTTACTGGAAATCATAAATCTAGTAATCACAGCTCTTGACCTTCTTACTGAACCTCTACAATCCTGTTTTATTAGGCTGGTATGCTGGCACCAGGTACCAGGAGAGACATCTACGATCAGAAGCACATATTACAACCTGTGGATAACTCAACTATTTCGTTACAAATGGGTACCAACAAAGTAGCTTCACAGAAGGGAATGAGTGTGTATGGGCTTGGACGACAAGTGTATGACCCCAAGTACTGTGCTGCACCAACAGAACCTGTCATTCATAACGGCAGCCAAGGAACAGGAACTAACGGGTCAGAAATCAGCGATAGCGATTATCAGGCAGAATACCCAGATGACTATCACGGAGAGTACCAAGATGACTATCAAAGAGATTACCATGGTCAGTACAGTGACCAGGGCATTGATTATTAGCTTTGCATCAAAAGTTCAGTATTAGTCCATTATTTTATTCAGTAAGAACGAAACTAGCCTTGTGGAATTGTTACCTGTCTTTCCTACACACTATGCTTAATGTACCTAAAGAAATACTGCCTTACATACATTCCTTTTTCCTTTCTCTGCCCTTTCCCTGTCTAGTTGCCTTTAGTGCTGTAACAGTTGTAGTCTACAGCATAAACAATAACTGCATATGAAGTAAAAGGAATACTGTGAAAGGGGGAGTGCTCTTGTACAGCCAGGTCGTCTAATAAGGAGCTATGCATTTTCACAATCTCTACTTAAGTAGGTATCTACATACCACATTAAGCCTTCATTTTACATATTTACAGCTTTTCTGTTTTCCAGATAAAAGAATTTCATGCTTAAAGTTAAATGTGGTCTTTGCCAATTAAATCTAAGACATCACATTAGTGATTTAAATATCATTACTATGTTTCTAAGGTATTGTTTGCTAATGGTAAGTCCTGCATTAGACATAAGCATGCATTTGCGATTATGTATTCATTCCATTATCAACACTGACCAAACTCTTAGCTGTCTTACTAAAAAGGGAGCTTGTACAAAGTCTTGAGCCGACAGAAGTCCCACGATTGATGGTGCATTTACCTTTTATTGTGCCATAATATATCCATGTAGAAATGCTTTTTCTTCCTTCAACTGTATTTATTGCCACACTTCTCAAACTGATCCCAGTGTATTTTTATAAATAAATATTTTTTCTTAAAGGTATGTAGAAGATCCTGTCTCATTTGTTACGCTACCATTCTTAAAGATTAGATGCCACAGAAATTATTCCCAAATCAGCATCACCTTTGCCTGTGTTAAGGGTAATGTAGAACTTCTGTCCGTTGCAGTTCATGTTTTCTTTTCCATGGGATTTAATCTAACAACCTTGTAAAAATCTCCTGGGAGCGAGTGACAGTGACCTCACGGGAAAGGAATGTAGCTCCTTTACAGCAGAGTTCGCTTCCCGTCTACATGACTCTGAGGTCGTGACCAGAGATCCTTAGCTGTTCACTAAGTCCCTGCTCTTTTCTCAAGGCAAACGAAGAACTGCACATATTTAACGCTGCCTCTGCTTCAGCCTATAACCTTCACACCACCACTCTGAGAACTCAAAACACCCTTGCTTTAGAGCATGTAAAGAGATATCCCAATCTTTGTGCCTGCTGGTCTGCAACTTGAGTTCTTTAGTTACCGACAGCAGAGCTTTATTCCTAAATGGAAAGTGCTTTCTTCCTCACCGTGGAGTGCGGACAGGCTGTACTAATTTACCTGGGCTGTTTTTAACAGGAGAAAAGAGAGCGTGCTATCAATGGGGGCCACTGTTGCTGATCCTAACTTTTGTAAAAAAATTAAAGGTATTTTAAAAGTATTGACTGCATATTAAACTTATTTACATTAACATATAAAATGTTTTATACTTGCACGTTCTGGACTGGTAAAGGATTCTTCCCTCAAGACTAGAAATTGTTTGTGTTTTGCTCCGTTAGTTTCTATCATCTTTGGGTGTGATGTGGCGATCTGACTTTCAGCTGACCTCTTTGTTGAGTAAGTCTTAAGCTTATTTATTTCACAGAATTTAAATTTGAAAGGACCTCTGGAGGTCACTGGCCCAAGCCCTGCCTCTGAAGCAAGAGAATGATTACCACACTGTCTGTTAAGACCTGCTCTTCCTGAACTATACTGTTTCCCCCCCCGCTTCAGACTAACAGCATTTAACAATTTAGAACTATTACATTGAATGCTGAAAAGCAGTGCTATGATCAACAACAACAACTTTGTTGCTTTCATACTTCGGGTGAAAGCAGGGTGTCTTTTTGAAAGCCTGAGCCATGCCCTCCTGCTCTTTCTGAATCCAAAACTTACGCTCCAAACTGCTTGCACACATTTATTATGTACATACTTGAACGGAGGAAACGACACACAAACTGTTCTCAGTATGCCTGTTTTCTTTCATCCACAGAGGTATCCAGTGGAATCATAACTGAATTAAGTGAGAGTTTGAAGTAGACACCAAGCAAGACCAAATGCAAACTGCCTTGCTTAAAACAATCAGCTGTAATACTTAGCCATTTCCTGGTATGCAGGCACCAGTAGTCCCCACCTCCTGTTTTTAAGGAATATAGCCACACGAGTACCTTTCATTCCTCTGAATCCAGCCTTCCATAGCTGCAGGAAAGAAGAGTCCACACAGTATCGGGCTGCTTTGCAGGGCAGGCGTTGAAATACCAGAAGCAGCTTGGACAAGTATCAGTACCCAAACTAGTACTAACCACGTATTCACGTGAGCTGCACCTACATCTAACCCCACCACCTACTTCCAGCCTGCTTTATAGCTGCCTGACTTCAATATTCTGCAGGGGAAGAGAGCAGTGAGGAACGAGCGCTAAATAGCATCAGCTTCTGCAGGGGTGCTTTATCCCTCTAACCGGGGTGAGGACTCCTGCCTCACGGGAATGCTACAGCTGGAGGCTGTTGTCACAATTGCTAGTGGAACCTATGTGGGATTGGGAGGTCCTGTGTTGCACCTGCAAGCTATAAAGCTATGCTTTGTGTACAAAATTTAATTAAAAGGTGTATGTTCGGAACTCTCCTGTAAAAATATACGTGACTCTCAGAACATACTGTCACAGCTGTAATTTCTGGACTACGGGCAGTACAGCATTGCTTAAATGAAACACGCTCAAATACAGCTTAATTGGGATTTTTCAGTACCTTCCTTCTTTAAAAAGCAAACCAAACTTTGTAGTAAGTGTCTGAAAGTCCTTTCTCCACCCAGGAACTGCAGTGAAGGCAATGACGCTGCATCATAATTGCAATGAGCAGAACCGTTGCGATTGGAAGGGACCTCTGGAGGTCGTCTAGGGATCGTCTGAAAACGAGGACAGACATATATAAAAATTTCCCTCCCTTCCACCAGGGAGTTCCTGAGTCAAGGGCCAAAACATGCAGCGTGAGTACCAAATACAAACAGGAAAAAAACCCCAACGTGTAATAAGAACGGATTTTTTTTTAACTTCCAAGCGAACCTACTACGCTTTGTGAACTGGTAAACATCATTTTTACATTGCGGAGACACTACTACTTGGAAGCAATCTTACTGGGCCCTGCGGCAGGGGAAAGGTTTTGCCCCTCTCTAAGTACCGTACCTGCACGCTCTCTCACGGCTGGGGAGCTACTGCTTATTCAGCATGATGTTCGCTTCCCACAGCATCCGCAAGCCAAGCACCAGAAGTACCCAAGTGTACAGTTTTAAATAATGAGAGGTAGCAAGTCACAGCCAGTAGATGACCGGCTTCACCTGCCAGGCAGAAAGTAATTTATCTATTTCTTTCCCCTTTTCATCATCTATCCCCTTTTCATCATCTATTCAACTTTTATGAAGTGGCTCATATTGAAGCAGGCAAAAGTTAATTAAATGAAGACTAAAAAGCCAGTATTTCTTAGCATTCCCTAGCAGATAACTAGTCTCCTTTCAACAGCAGATCAGATAGGGTATTTAGCTGAAACAGATTTGTCGTTCAGGCCGTCAATGTATGGCTTTCCTGTACGTCCCTTCCAAGCTGTGACTAATCAAAGGTTTATCAATCTGTTCATTATGGCAGCTTATGAGTCACTTACCTGCAGTAAGGTCTCACTTCCTATACTGATGTGTACTTTACTGAAATCCCTGGTTGGAGTCATCTTCCCACCTCAAACCTCTCCTCGAACGAAATGTTAAAGGAGCTTTTGAACCAAGAGAACAAAATCGTGTTCCGCCGAGTAAAATCTAGAAGCACCCCATACTCGGAACGAGGTGGAGCCCTGAAAGCGCATTATAACCAGGGCCCAGGTACAAAGTTTAAACAACCCTCAGAATTGCTCCCAAGAAAATGCTGACAGACTGTTACCAAGTTATTTGTTTAAAAAGCGTCTACACTTACCATGTCCCTCTTCTGACTAAAGCCCCGACAGTCTCTTCTCTACGTTCCTCCACGACATTTTATATTTCACATCCGCGTTACAACTAGCATTTCTATAAAGTATTCTTTATAACATCCTTTTATCTCGTTTCTGTCCAGCCACTGCTCATCTGCCACTTCTTTGCCAAGCTTTAAATCCAGACACGAATTTTTCTGCTTCCTTTGTCTTTTCAGTTGCAAAGGGAAGGCAGTCGTTTATTTTTATTTACCAAAAAAGGACTAATCCTCATCTGCCCTGTGGAGAGGAGCCAATGGGTAATTTATGATACTAACTTGTAAAAACCGTTCCCAAAAGAGTATAATGAAAAGAAGGACACCTACCTCATAACCATTAATTATCTTGACTACAGAGAATTTCTATCAACGGTAATTTCCATCAGTGAGCTCAGTGCTGTTCCTTAATTGGTTGCAGGGGCTGTTCAGATAGACAGAATAAATCGGGAAACAAGTCATCTCAGAGTGCCCCCTCTACAAATGTTTCTACGCTTACTGATCCAGGGATGACTGGCCCAGCATTCCCAGAGAAGCAGGGGAAAAAAAAACCCGTGATAGCTGACACACCAAAAAGCTAAAAAGGACAGCTCGATGACCTTGTCGACGTAGTGTTTTTAGTCTGACAACATAGACATTTACAAGGAGTTCTTTTATTAACAACTTCCAGACCACCATAACAAGTACATTAATAAAAATCAGATGTGCTGATACACAAAATACATTATTCATACAAACAGATTGTGTGTCATTTTACCGGTGCAGAAGATACAACAGAGATTTAGAGAACTAATACTTTGTCGTGGGGTATCGGTAACCTGTACTTTTTTTTCCTGTGACTTGTTTTTGCTGTTGCTGGTCTGCCTTCATACTTCCCGGTGCACTTCACGTTCAAGTCTACAAAGAGAGGAAACAAGGAGTCAAACGATGTGCAGCACTAGTCCTGTTACTGCATTTAAATGTCGTAAGAGTAAACTGGGAAAATAATTAAGGTTCTTTTGTGTCTCAAATCCACAATCCTCTCGCAGGGAATAATTCCTCACCCCCCTCCCAGGTTTCTGTGCTCGGCAAAAAATTACTGAAGAATGCAATAACAGACCCAAACAATGAAAAAAACCCAAGTACAACTATCCCTCACTGTAGCGATAAACTGAAGCAGTGCTCGACAGCCCAACTGCCAGTAGCAGAACGCCCGCAAGATCGCGTGAGAGTTTGCTAGAGCCTGGTACCTCTTGGAAGCAGATCAAGAAAAATCACCCACATCTGCTACGCTCGTGTACGAAGTAGCTAGGGGGGACGCAGGACACTAGTAGTAGTGTCCAGCAGGCGTAGGTGCCCGAGTAGCTGTTGCTGCGGAATCTTTCTCCGGCAGCCCTGGCTTGGCCCCCCCCCCCCGGCCCCTGACGCTGGGGGAAAACCAGCCCGGATTCTGAACTTGCTGGGTGAGCTGCTCAGGTTGGGCAATTTGCAGTATTTTTTCAGATGTCAGTTAGCGAGCGTTTACTCTCAAGACTTTCCCAAGCCTGGGCGTGGGGGAACACTCCCTTCTGGCACCTCAGCTTTTTTACACAGAGTAAATAAATATACACTGACAAAAAAGAAAGACAGAAAAAGGGTGGGGGTGGAGGGGGAAGGCCTCTAAGCCCTGATCTTACAGCTCTGGAACTTCAGCAGTTCCGGCATAAAATCAAGCAGCCTGCCACTCTTCTGACTTTCCTACAGCAGACATGTGAAGGACTATCTGAACAGGATTTATCTCCCACCCCCTTGCCATTGTCCGATCTTTCTCTTCCTCTGCTGGGCACACGGGGGAATGGGAAGAAGGACGAGAACAAATATTTGATCCATCCATTTTGCACCAGCAGAGGGTTTCCTGAGGAGGGAAAGCAATCGAAGGAAAAACAGGATACTGGGTACAGCCTGTTGGTTGCTGTGAGACATCAGGAGATACATGACAGCCTACATCCATTCTTCTTGGGACATGAAGGCAAACACATTAGCTGGCAGATAAATACATATCCCACAGTCCTGTCTCACCATAGGTTGGAGCTCTGTCCCGTCTTCATTGTCCTGGAAAGGTCTCGCGCTTCTGTGTTTTTGCCCTTCTGTTAACTTGTTACTCTGACTCACAAAGGTCTACAAGCAAAAACCAGGGTGAGATAATTTGGGAATGCAAACCATTATGTAAATAAAAATACCTAGTAAAGGAAGATAATTAGCCCGGGGCTAAGAAACTGGAGCTGGTTCCTAGCTGGATGACACCGAGTGATACCGGGAGGGACTCTGCAGGGGCAGCAGGGGCCATGAATGCAACTGCGAGGGATGACTCAAGAATCCCTGTTACATCTCCTGCTACAGGAACGAGGACTCTGGCTGTCCGAAATCCCTCACCCAGCTCTCCGCCCACTGCCGCCTATTGCCCTGAGGGCCACAGAGCCTCCCTTCCACCCCCAGACGTTTGTAACCCGACTGTAACACAGGCGTCCCAAGTCAAATGCCTTCATGTGTTGGGAAACTCCAAGTTCTTGGCTACGTGAGCAAACTTACTCTTGATCATGCAATGAGGAGGAGTTTGGATGTGCTGCCCCCGGTTTTTCCACACAAGGTTACGCAGCCTGCCCTGCTTGGAAGACTCCTTACCCCTGTGGGAAGTCCTCTCTTCCCCCGAGGCCCTAGGGCACGGCTAATTACAAGGAATTAAGACCAGAGTTAAAGAGAAACTACCACGAAGTTTGGAAGTGGAGAAAGGAAAGCCTCCGTTTGTTTCGTGAAGGAGAATTGGCTTAAGAAGTATTTCAGCATTCGGCAAAACAGAGGGAGAGAAACAGAGGTCAAGGCTTCAGAGTTTTCCATTCAGTAACATATTCCTGTTCGGGACATGTGCTTAAGTACTGTTCTGAATCAAGGCCAAAGAATATCTACCTGCTTTCTTCTGTACAAAGGGTTAAGCCTATCTTTAGGCTGTCTTTTTGTTGTTTTTTGTTTTCAACAAAATTCTATGAATGTTACAGCTAATCTAGCAGCAGCATTAAAAAAAAAAAAACCCAAAACAGCTCTTCTGACACTGTCCTGAAGAAATCCATCCAGAAGATTCGTATCATATGAGCTATTCTGGCTGCTGAGTTTGTTTTTCATTAATCACTAAGATTTTCTTTGTCACATGGCTTATGAAGGAAAAGACAGAACTGGCAAAAATAGCATGAAAAGAAAAAACATCTGCATCTTCAAATATTCTCTTAATATGAAAGGGATGGCATATATACATCCAAATGCTTCAGATACAGCTATTAACTAAAGCTCTCCATCACTATGAGCTACGTAATGGTTCTCCATGGAAATGCTTGTAATGCAATATAGTAATTATGAGGGTAAAGACACAGAACAACCAGTCCAGAGGCAGAAGAATTTTATCAGGAGACAGAAGACAGTATTCTGGCAGAAGAACCTGTATAGGTATGAAGCAGAGCAACTCGAGTTTGCATGAAATTTGTTCAGAACGACGGCATCCATAGGATGTCGATGGATACCTGACCTGCTGCTGGCAACAAGAAGCTCCGCGTTTACTTTTGCTCATCGCTGTACAGTAAGTCACAACAAATACAAACAGCTGATCTTAGGGCACCCCTTGGATCGGTCTCTGCAGCTAGCTCATTTCTTTATTTATATTTTTTAATCACCAATAATACATGGAACATCTATCTAATATGGCCTAAAAAGTCAGCCATTACTTACGGGGTACGATCTAAAAGAAGGCAGCAGATCATAGCTAGCACACAGGAGCCAGAAGGAGCCGTTTACTTCAGTTTATAAATTCACATATGATTTGTATCCCCGAGCCCGTCCTGTTCTAAGGTGTTGGGAAGGAAATAGCATGGGTTGTGGGTTCAAACTACTAGGTCTCAGGGAAAGAAAAAGCCCCAAAAGCTTAGAATGGCTCAAATATCTTTGCTGTTATCGCTGAGGTTTACCAGCAGTTCCTGATCCACGAAGTATGGCTTCTCTGCAGATCCATCGTTTGTTTCCATATCAATAGCAAAGCAAAGGAACATGGCATCTGCTGTCACTTCAAACACAGACAGAAAGCTGTGGGACATCAGGTAGGCAAAAAATCCAACCAGCAACAGAGGAACTACCCAAGCTTGCAATTCCCGATGGTAGTTAAATGCCATCAATCCTCCAAAAACAGTAAAACATACAACAAACACCTGCAAAGGGCAGCGAGAGGGAAATGCAGCCTCATTAATCACGTAGAAATGTTTCTTAAAAAACCCCAACCCCCCCACACACCCTAAGGCAAATACATTGCAGCCAATATTTTAATAACACATCTCCTCCGGGAGATAGCTACGCAGTTTCTGGCATCACGTAGTTGTCACGCTTTGTGTTCAATTCAGTGTGTAAATTCTGTAGGGCAGAGGCAGTATTTTACTATACTTACCGAAGACTCGTTGCAATGGGAACTGTAAGAGTGGCACCAAGGACACTACTGTATTGTACATACAGGTACAATATACATGTAGTATTATATGCATACTACACTAAATAACTCTGTAAAGACTATGAAAAGGATTAAATTCCTCAAACATTACCTTCTCTCCCAAACTCATTTTACAGCGTTAACAACACTGAGTTTAACAAAGATAAACCTTATTTACTTTAGAATCATAGAATCATAGGACCATAGAATCATTGAGGTTGTAAAAGACCTCTAAGATCATCGAGTCCAACCGTCGACCCAACACCACCATGTCCACTAAACCATGTCCCTAAGCGCCTCATCTACACGTCTTCTAAATACCTCCAGGGATGGGGACTCCACCACTTCCCTGGGCAGCCTGGTCCAATGTTTAACCACTCTTTCAGTAAAGACATTTTTCCTCATGTCCAATCTAAACCTCCCCTGGCGCAACTTGAGGCCATTTCCTCTCGTCCTATCGCTTGTTACTTGGGAGAAGAGACCGACCCCCACCTCGCTACAACCTCCTTTCAGGTCGTTGTAGAGAGCGATGAGGTCTCCCCTCAGCCTCCTTTTCTCCAGGCTAAACAACCCCAGTTCCCTCAGCTGCTCCTCAGAAGACTTGTTCTCCAGACCCCTCACCAGCCTCGTTGCCCTTCTCTGGACACGCTCCAGCACCTCGACGTCCTTCTTGTAGTGAGGGGCCCAAAACTGAACACAGTATTCGAGGTGCGGCCTCACCAGTGCCGAGTACAGGGGCACGATCACTTCCCTACTCCTGCTGGCCACACTAGTTCTGATACAGGCCAGGATGCCATTGGCCTTCTTGGCCGCCTGGGCACACTGCCGGCTCATGGTCAGCCGGCTGTCGACCAACACCCCCAGGTCCTTTTCTGCCAGGCAGCTTTCCAGCCACTCTTCCCCAAGCCTGTAGCGCTGCATGGGGTTGTTGTGGCCGAAGTGCAGGACCCGGCACTTGGCCTTGTTGAACCTCATACAGTTGGTCTGGGCCCATCGATCCAGCCTGTCCAGGTCCCTCTGCAGAGCCTTCCTACCCTCGAGCAGATCAACGCTCCCACCCAACTTGGTGTCGTCTGCAAACTTACTGAGGGTGCACTCGATCCCCTCATCCAGATCATCGATAAAGATATTGAACAAGACCGGCCCCAAAACTGAGCCCTGGGGAACACCGCTCGTGACCGGCCGCCAACTGGATTTAACTCCATTCACCATTAACTCCATTCACCATTATTTACTTTAGGCATAAGAAAAGAGAATCACACCCTGATTTTCCACTTCATTCTTACAGAACAGTACTTTCCTTACTCTTACCTTTCCTAGAAACAGGATAAAATCTCCAAAACAGCTAATGGATGCAAGTTTAGCAGAATTCTTCGCCAAAATAAAGACAGCATCCTTTGCTGACGTACAAAAATTTGTCCCATTTATGGCTGTAGTTGTGTATGCATGCTGAAATGAGAGAAGATAATAATGCAGTGAGAAGGGAAAGACTCTTATAATCTAGATTTTACTTCAGCAAAATACGAAGCCTTGAACCCTATTTGGATATACTGACTTTATTAATATAAAGAGTTATTTTGCATAATACGGCAATTTTATTTTAAATGACTACAATAACTATGCTTCTAACTTCAAACAGTTTTTTCTACATAACTTCCACCATTAGCAAATGCTAGAATAGTGACTAAATAAATTTCTGAACCCACCTTTATCCAACATATTTTAAAACACCAAAGTTCTCTACCCTAATTTTTGTTAATGAATATGACACAATTACTACAAAACACTTACTTACCTGGAGTCACGCTATCCAAACTTACTTATTTTCTATGAATCTATCTCCAAGACTGCTGGCAAACTATGTAAGCGGAACAATCGAGTTACGTAGTTATCAAGTCATCTAAAAGTTGAGGATTAAAAAGCTTTTATCCACGGCCCTTTCAAACTATTCATATGCTGCTGAAATTCAAGCTTACGGCTATAGCCATAAAATAAACCTTTTCATGAGAGACGAAACCAATTGTGGAAATGACTGGAAAAGAACAGCTAAAGGGTCCAGGACTAGACCAGTGAGGGTCATGCCACAAAACCCCCCCCCCCCAGAATTTCAACAGACAGGAGGGGCGCTCACACTTTTTTGAGGTATTGCGAATTTTACAAGATTTCTCTTGGTGGAAACTTGCCAAGACAGGTGGGGAGGACGGAATATTTGCCTTCACGGATTGGATTATTTCAGCGCTTGTTGGGCATAACTTGACATATATGTCCCATTTATGGAACTTCTCAACACGGTTTTGAAACTGTGCCCAAAATACCAGCTAAGAAAAACAGCGCTCGAGATACCTGAAACGTGTGCTGAACTTCACCAGCACGTCTCATGAGTAGTTTCCCTTTACTCAAATATTAGAAGGTGGATTATGCCACAAAACATTAGTTACATCTGGTACAGTCGGTAAGAACCGCCGTGTGCAAGGGATTACTGTTCTGAAGGAATTTATACACCCCAACATGGACTTGGTGCTTAGACTACTTTCTGGAAGTAGTTCCAGGCTTCACCTGGAAGTGAAAAAAAAAACAACCTGGTTTGCTGAAAGTGAACTATACTGGCCTACTGCAAAACTCTTCCTGGTCAAAAATCTGTTTTTTTCTCACTTATATAAAATATATTAAAATATGTAATACATATATTTTTATATATATAAAAATATCTATAAAATATAAAATAGCTTCAGATGTCTGAAGGCAGAGAAAATTTATTTCTGCAGAGTCCAGTTTTACTCCATAGCAATTTCTGTAACATACTGTAGTGTAGCAAAGCTCTATTGACGTTACCTTAAAATATGACAGAGAAAGACAGACATCAAATGCAGTCAAAGATCCTTTGTCTCTTTATCGTGGATATTATTTATTTTATATATGACAAAGGAATTTTCTCTGATAGTAAGCAAAAAAAGAGTAGAAGTAAACAGTGACATCCTGTAAATATTGTACTACTTCTTCTTCTCCCAAGTAACAAGCGATAGGACGAGAGGAAACGGCCTCAAGTTGCGCCAGGGGAGGTTTAGATTGGACGTGAGGAAAAATTTCTTTACTGAAAGAGTGGTTAAACATTGGACCAGGCTGCCCAGGGAAGTGGTGGAGTCCCCATCCCTGGAGGTATTTAAAAGACGAGTAGATGAGGCACTTAGGGACATGGTTTAGTGGACATGGTGGTGTTGGGTCGATGGTTGGACTCGATGATCTTAGAGGTCTTTTCCAACCTCAATGATTCTATGATTCTACTTACATAGTAGCAGATACATCCATAGACAGAAAAAGTATAAACAAAGACCATGGATTTATTGCCTGCTCTAAGAAAAATCAAAGACTCCACTGAACTCTACAGAAACACATAGAGTGTCTGCACAAAAACCTGTTTAAACAGGCAAGTTCGCTTCGTTCCTAAATAGGAGAAAATGCTTTCTGTGCTAACTTCCACCCCCAGCGACGCTGTTCCTTTCCCCGGGGAGTGCCGTAACAGGACCGGCAGAGAGGTGCACCCCTTGCCTCGGTGGTCAGGTGCCGGCTACAATAACCTTTGCCTTCTCGGTTGCATCCTCATCCCACCCGCCTCACTCAACCCGGCGGGTTTGTAAGCGGCCTGCTGCCGTCCCGCGTTAGGAAACCCGACGGCCTGCGAGCTCGCCCGCGGCGGCGGCAGCGGCCCGGGATGGATGCGGCAGCGGGAGGGCTGGCAGTTGGGTAAGGCCTGCGCCAGCCTCGCTGGGCTACCGTCTCCCCAGGACCCAGGCGCAGGGTAGATGGCCTCGAGTCAAGCTCCCTCTCTGTCTCCCGTCCGTAGCTGTCACCGCATACTTCAAACGTGGACAGACCTGTCTTTATAACGCGCCGTGAGTTAAGTCTGTTTCATCATTCCCTTCAACATGAAAGGGGAAATTGAGACGCAAAGTGGGAAAGGGTTTTCTAAGTTTGCTTCTGTCCCTTAAGAACTACATTCACGGAGCAGATCCTGATCTGGTGAGGTCAGTATACATGTTGCCAATAAATTAAGCAGAGATTCTGTATTCATTATAAATAGTGAAAAAAAGGTCCTGTTTTAAAAATTAAAAAGAATGTTGAAAACGCATGTGCGCTTGGACAAACATTGTTTCCAAACTTAAAATAAATAACCATTTGTTTGCACTCTTGAATTAGCCACTTTGGTATCCGAGGAATGCGCAACAAAAAGAATTTCTGATATTTATTAACTAGAACAGTTACCTTGGAAAGACTGAAAATAATGCTGGAGACTGAATACTACCTGCATAGGGATTTGTCATGTTACAAACCAGCTGATAAAGCATGGCATTTGTAACAATTACAACTTCAACAAATCATGCGAGTATCAACTAGTCATAACATCCAAGCGAGAAAGGCAGCCAGGTAATAATCCAACATTACAGAAGGAATAAGAGAGACACAAAAATGAATGAACTGTTGAAGGCTACAAAACTCATCATTGACATAGGTGCAGCAAGAATGTTATTAGTCCAAGGTGAAGACTTAGCCAAGTGGTCTCTACCTTTCGGCAAGAAATACGTTTCTGAGGAAAAAAAATAAGTATTTGGAGGGTTTCTTGTTCAGCCTAGGCTGTGGCTCCGTACGCTCTCCTCACAACTCTCAAGTTTCCCATACGGACCCCGTACCCTGATCCCATCCAGCCACGCAGAAATCTACGCGTTCTCACTAACAAAATACATGTCTAACATTTAAGCAAATGTATGTTTCCATGAAACTCAAGAGTTGCACCGAAATGAGCTCAAATGACTTCTCAGCCTTACCCACCAACGAACACCTAACACACGCAAGCTATTACCAATATTTGCAAATCATTTTGGACTTTGGACTCAGAAGCTTAGATAACCCATTAATTTTCCAGTTGCGGGGTATGTGCGACAAGCCAATCCCTTTCCAAGAAAAGACAGATGCGAAGGCTAAGATGGCAGACCACGGTCAGTTAAGAACCTGCTCTCATTTAGAAACAGGTTATTTAAATGTGTTTTTCTACAGAGTGTATTCTCTTTTCCATGCACAAAAGCTTTAGCGGACTTGGAAATGTTTGAGAGGAGGGCAGCAGGAATGATCCAAAAGGTATGGAATGTCTTCTGTCTGGGGAACAACTGAGTACACCAGGCTGTTCTGTCTGGAAAAGAGATGACTGAAGGAGGATGCAGTAAGAGGGCTACGGAATCATGAGAAACGCGGAGAGGGTAGGTAGGGTTAGATGCCTCGCTGTTTCTTCCAGAACAAAGACTGGGCAGGGGGAGGGCCATACGAAGTAGTAGGAGCCAAATTTGAAAACAGATGGTATTTCTTCTCACTGCAAGTCTGTAAGCTGTGAACTGCCGGACAAAGGATGCTTTAGCTGCTAAAAGTTCACGTGAGCTCAAGGGAGACTGGGAAAGTTCAGGGAAAAGGAATCCACTGAGAGTTATTAAACACAGAGAAAACAGACTCAGCTCAGGAAGTCCCGAGGCTGAAAACAGATTCAGAAACAGCACGGGGACAGGGAAATACACGCTCCTTCTACCTCAGCATTCACTCCCAGACACTGTTGGCGACGGGATACTGAGCGAGGTGGAGACTCAGTCTGGGCCAATACAGCTATTACGGTATTTATCTTTGCTTAACGAATTGATGTTTTACAGTGGTAGCCTCTGCTGTGGTGACAAGCAAGTAATAACGGCACGGATAGCATACCATTGACCAGAAAGCGTGGGGGATAGCGGGTCAGGAACAGTCTTTATCCTTGCACCAGCAACTTGGTACTGTATCACCACCTTTGTGAAGACCACAAGCCTCCTCCGGCTCGGAGCCTGGGAACGAGACACTAGCTTCTCAGTGTCAGGATGAATAAATAAGGAATGTGAAAGTTTACATATTTCCAAATACCACAGTATGCAAAAAAACCTATTTAAAGAATACATCCTTCTGTGCCTCACAACACAGAATGTCAAGGGTCTTGGAAAAATTGACCTGCTAGTTTCATGAGAAAGGCGCTGTGGCTCAGATCCAGGCCATAAGTTCCCCAATTGTTGAGAATAATTGCGACTTTGTGTAACAGCTGAATTCAGTCCTCCATTCTAGGACTTGCTTTAATAAAACGAGCTTGGGGAAGGGAGGATTGCCATAGCAACAGAATCTTCTCAAAAAAGAAGCAGGAGACATGCTGGTCTCACATCCCGCTTCAGCTTTTTCTGCTCTGCTGGTATTTTCAGCCTGATCTGATCTTGTTGCTGCCAACTCTCTTGGGGGCTGCCCTGCTCAGCTACACCCAGCGCAACGCTGCGCAGCGCGGGCTGGACTTTGAAGTGTCTTAGCTTGCGAGTGTCACAGCTGCTGGTGGAATCCCCTCAGAAAACAAAATCCAGCGGTAGCAAGAGGCAACGGCATTTCTGCGGCTGCTGTACAGCAGGTAGTGACCCGGTGAGAAAGCTGCATCATGCCTCTCAGATAGCGGTGGGAAATTAGAGCGACGTGGGCCTGTGAGGCCCCTCTGAAGAGATGAGGACATGTAAGACTGGAAGGGACTTTCAGCCGCGCCAGTCCCTGGCTATTCCAGATTAGCACATTATACGATTTCTTCTCTTAAGTGGAAAGCTCCCTTTTTAAACTACTTAGGGCTTTTCCCTCTCCCAGCCCTTACATTTGGAGCTATTCCAGGCAGTTGTCCCTCTGGTCCTTAGGAGCCTTCTTCCAACTTCCAGCCAACATTTACTCATGAACAGTTTACATCCACTCATTCTTCTCCTGATCTTGTCTTGGCTCTTATCCCTCCCTGCTGTTTCTCTTCTTGATATACTCATGGACGGCTAACGGGCTTGCTCTTACTCTTCATTTGTCAAAGCAGACACACCAGGATACCCCAGTCCCCCCCCCGTGAGATAAGCCTGATCACCTAACCAGCAACTTGTACAATGGCATTTATCCCCCTCTTTCTGGTGCAAGCATTTCACCTCATACCTTCCAGGACCGAATCTGCCCTTTCTGCAGCCTTGTTAACTAAAAGCTGTTGTCCTGTGGCTGACAAACACACGGAGAATATTCTCCGCCCCTACTTCCAACTGATAAGCACACAGCTAATACAGAAACGGTTATTTTTGATTCTTAGGCTAATTATCATCTGCAAGAAGCCCTTCAGTAGTCTCCCGAATTTTCCCAAGCAGTCCAAGCAGCACAACTTCCCTTTATTTCCATCCCACCGTATATCGGCAGTCTGGACTTCCTGGAGAAAAATCTTGTCCTTCAGCTTTCCTTGCTTCCTACTCTGTGTGTCATCTACTCCCTCCATGGCTGTCATCCAGCGGGTGGGACCCACACAACTTTCTCCTCGGAGGGTAGTTGGGTGTCCTTTCCTGCAGCATCGCACTGCTACACCTGGGCTCCATTTCAACCACAGGGGCTGGACCACAGGGATCCTGCTTTAAGTGCCCATTGCATCATGATTACGTCATTACTGGAGCTGCTTACAGTGGCTTCTGCAGTTAGTGCGACAATGTTCTCATCTGGGATTTCTGAAATAAAATCAAACTGAACATTTCCAGACAGTTGTTCATAAATTGCTCTGCTTGAAAGCAGGGAATTATCAGTCACTTGCTTCATTGCCTTTTATTTTCTTTCCCTCTCTCTCTCTTTTGTTTTTTTTTTTTAATGGGATAGGGGAGGGGAGAAAGGTCTCAAAGCACGAATTAGTCAGCCTTGTTCATCTCTATCCCCTACATGGTTCACCCTACAGAGCAAGCAAAGACCTAAGGAATTTTATTTCCTCTTATTGCATACATAAGGCCTCTAGAGGGAAAACACACATTTAAAATACGATTTCACTGAAGGTGAATATTTTAGCCAACTGTATTTTCAAGACGATTGAAAATTTAGCTTAACGTCTAGAAGCAATTTTGCCAGTAACATTAAAATGCAGTATTTTTGGGGGGAGGAAAAAGAAATACTTGATGGGATGAGGCACAATGTGTTTGGCAGCGCAGAGGAGAACCGTACTTACATTAGCATGCATGAATTTTGGTTTTATCTAGGTCACTCCTCCACAAGGCATTTAACCGTAACCTCCTGACAGGCTTCCATCCAAAGTTTAAGAGACAACCAACGGCCATGGATATACGACCATTAGACAGACTTGCTTCTGGGTTTTTTTTTTTTTACGCTAGGTAGTCGCTGGCTTTCAGCGTCAGTGAAGGGTCTCCGTACCAGCAAATGCAGGCTAACGCACTGCCGACTTCAGTAACGGCTACCACAGGGCCCGGAAGGCTACGCTGCAAGTAGCTGCGCTGATGAAAATAAGAGAAACCACATACTGCTCGGCAGCTCCTTCAGAAATCCGTGTGCTGCGCTTTGGAGCAGTTGCTTGCCAACTGGCTGCAGATGAACCCAAAGCAGACACAGAAAAGCAAAACTATCCTGAAATAGATATATTGTTTAAAAAAAAAAAAGTCACTGCAACAAGGCTGTAAAGGAAAAGAAAAAAAAAAAAAAGCCAGTGCTTTGATGTATCAAAAGTTAAGACTGCCACTACAATTTAAGAAAGCAGGAGACAGACGGACCTTGTAGCTCCCAAACCACAATAAAAACCCCCAGTATATTCTTTTTACGGAAGAGAAATTTCAATCTCCCGGATTTTACTTGAGATGATTGGATATGTTTATCTGGAACATACTGAAACCATCAGAGCCAGAAGATGAAAAATCTGTGGTAATTCTGACAAGTGTTGGCAAACAGAACTGTCAAGTAGGGATAATGACTTTATATTCACAAAGCGCTTTTCATCCAGATAGAACCCAGAGTGCTTTACAATTGTTACTAATGGATTATACACACACATGAATCACTTTGCCCATGACCGAAATGGAACAGCTTAAGGAGTGAACTGTTTAACAGCACATAGCAACGCTACACCACAGTTTAGCACAGGATCCAGTTGCAAATCCAAAGAGAAATTTAGGAAGGCAGAACGCAATTATCCACATCGCAATCTGCACAGGATGCTGGGTTTACGTTACCCCTCCTCCAACACCCGCCACTGGAAATATGGCAACCGTCAGCATCTAGCGCCGCACTCTGTCGCCGTGGGAAGGTGACAGGGTACCTTTCTGGCCCTCTTTCCGTTAAGTTCCAGGAGAGCCGGAGAAAACTTAGCTGAGCCTGCAGAGAACAAGTCGCTTCAGGGATGCACGCAGCTACCAAAGCCGGTGTTAAACCCCACCTGAAAGACGGCACCTCGGCCCGAAAACTGCATGGGAAGAAAGAAGCTGGCACTCCATCGCCAGTGTTACTTCCTCCAGCACCTGTTTCTCATCTGCAAGTTCCCCAGAGGGAAAACAAGGGGCTCAGTTTAATCCTGATTAAACTTGTGAATGAAGGAGCAGAAAGAATTTACATCATCTAGGCAATATAACAACAGGTTGAAGAAAATAGTGCAGAAGTGATGGGGAAAGCTTTTTGGGGTTTTTTTTTTAGAGTTTCAGGTAATTATATGCTTATTACTACAGTGAACGTAATACTAGAATAAAAGGCAAAAATACAGTAAGGAAATGAGCTTTGGACCAACTTTCGTAACAGCTGTTCCACATTTCAGTAATTTCAACTCACACAAAAATCAAAATCTGAACTAAGAAATACTTTCGAAATGTCAGAAACATAGGTACAAGCAATTTTTTAGCCCCTCCCAAGTCCTATTCTCAAGTCCACGTTCAACACCTATGTGCAATTTCAAGGCTGTACCCAGCAGCTTTCACTGATCTCAGGAAGAGCTCTTAAGAGTTCAGTACTTCTGTTAATCAAGCCATATATTAAGCTGCTTAAAACTGCAGACTTGTCTTTTCCCCCCCCCCTTTTTTTTTTCTTTTTTACATTTGGCCGCAGATTTTACAAAATTGAAGAAATAGGCTTGAATACATTCTTTATAGGAAAGAAAGAAAAAACTAATTAGATACATTAATTACTCCATGAAATGCAATAATCTGAGACCAATGTTACCCCTTCATACAGATAAAATCTCTATTAAAATCTTACAGCGTGTTCTTGCTTTTCTTCTCCTCTAACCCTCGCCCAAATTGCCCTGGATTTGGAGCACGTGGAACACCATCATCTTTGCCAAAAAGATGTTCAAACAAGCAGTTATCTAACGGCAAACACGGAATTATGATCATTAGGTTAAAACCCACAACCCTCATAGAAACAGAAATTTGCCTACAATAGATTAAGAAACAGGAAATCTTTTAAGGGAACAAGAGCTACAATACAGCCTTCTGAAACAAAAGGAAGAACATTACAGTAATTAATTCTTCTTTTAACAAACACATAGCATACAACAGCTGGAGAAAGTAAACGCTAGGATGCTGGAGATATCTCTGAAAGGCAGGACGCCAAGGGGAAAGGGTGACTACAAACGGAAAGCCTGGAGTCAAAACGAGCTCTGAGATTCCTCACCAAGTCACTGACCAGAAGATCTACCTAAAAAATGTAAGTCTGGAAAATTCATCGTCTAGAACCAGAGATTTCACTGCACAAGTATTTCATCTAGGCTGAGCTAAGTGAAAAACTTTCTCTTCGGAGTTGTCCAAGATTAAGCTTAAATTTATGCACCTACTTCAGAGGAGAAGTCAGACCCTTTATCAGAATTGCCTTGTTTACTTCAGTACTGCCCTCAGCAATGAGAACAAAGAACCCAACAGTCAGAGAGTTAGGAATCAGCAGGAACATCTGATTCCCTTTCACATTAAGAATACCGCAGTCACCAGAGATAACAAAAGGGGACTGACAAAGAGAAAAATCAACTATTTACAATGATGTATATAGAGCTGGAAACACTTGGAGAAAAGGCTCAGGATGGAAAAAGTAGGAGTCAAGTATCTGAAAAACTGCTGTATGTCAGAAATCATCCATTTCCAATAAAAACACTTTTGAAACAAAACCGCTAACAAAACAAAGATGTCTTTCAAAGAAAGAGGATATTATATCATCTGGCTTTTTTGTCATGGATCATATTCCTAGATATATTGATAATGGAAATCAGCCAGGAGTTCAAGTTTCTTTAGTCAGGACTCTCAGACAGAAAATACTGTATCTAGTTTAACGATTCTTACTTCTGCATCGCTTCCTTCCACCCGGACCTTCTGTATTTCAGTCGTCTGCCTGGCACCACTCAACCTGTCTTCTTACCTTCAGAAATAGCAAAAGGGCTATCTCAAGCTGTACTAACAAGTTTTCTAAAATCTTGCACCTTGCGTGTTCCGTCAATTCCCTGTTTCTTTGCAACAAGTTCCATCTACACTTGAAGACTTCTTTGGTTGCTTAGTTTAGGCGGCCGGCAGGAAAATTTGGCTTGCGTGCGCTGGATGATGCTTTAGTCGCGCTAAATGGAGCTAGCACACACACACACGGTTTCTAGACTAGGTATGCAGACGGTTGAGTGACCGAGAGATGGTAGCGTGTACCTGGTTGAAGTATCTTAAGCAACTTTCCTGGCACCAAAACCAGCAGAAACAGCACTTGAACAGGCACTTTGCACATGCACTCTCCTGCAATAAAATGAAACGTTTGGTTACTGGACACGGAATTAGACTCAAACAAAGCGGCCATTTTAGAAAAACTTGCTTTACAGGTGACTGACTCTTCTAATAAAGCATCCACTTAGGCAGCAGATATTTCCTTTTGGATTACAGGAACTGTTTTTAATTCAGACCCTTCAGTATTAATGACTGATGAGCTGAGCGTATTTTTTTTTTCTTCCTGTGGATGGAAGATTCTTCTCTGGGAAAAGAAAATAAGTGCTGCAAGCAGTTTTGTGAGCTAACAGCTGCTTGGAGAACAAAACAGGCAGGCAAGTCAGTAACCCTTACAGTACTTTGCAGTGATCAGGGAGTACACTGACAGATTTTTAACTTTCTTGTTTATCAAAAAACTTTCACAGTTCTGAAATATCTGGTACCATAATGAAAAAGAATAAAAGAATGGGCAGAAGGACTTATATGCATGTGTGTGTGTGCAGAGCATACATTAATTTTTCAGGACAGGAGGAAAAAGCACGTATTAGAACAGACCATTCATAGACCACTGATCTATATTAATTTCATACTAAAAACAGAGCAGAAAAGCTCAGTGTTTGTTCCACACACACCCCTCGCATCACGAGCTCAGAACTGTTCATCATATAAAGGTTTTACCAAGCAAGACAAGTAAAAGACATCTTGGTAGCCACGGTAGCCTTCCAAATTTAACTGGCTGTTTTTCTCAGCAAAAGGAAATTCAGTTCAGTGATACTTGAGTGTCGTGGTTTAACCTCAGTCGGCAACTGAGCACCACACAGCCGCTCGCTCACTCCCCACCCCCCCTGCCCCGTGGGATGGGGGAGAGAATTGGAGGAATAGAAGTGAGAAATCTCATGGGTTGAGATAAAAACAATTTAATAATTGAAATAAAATACAATAAAATAAATAATAATAATAATAATAATAATAATAATAATAATAATAATAAAAAAAAAACAAAACAAGTGATGCACAGTGCAATTGCTCACCACCCGCTGACCGATGCCCAGCCAGTCCCCGAGCAGCGCCCCCCCCGCCAGCTTTCCCCAGTTTATGTACTGAGCATGACGTCCCATGGTATGGAAGGTCCCTCTGGCCAGTTGGGGTCAGCTGTCCTGGCTGTGCCCCCTCCCAGCTTCTTGTGCACCTCCAGCCCTCTCAGCCGGTAGAGCATGGGGAGCTGAAATGTCCTTGACTAGTGTCAGCACTGCTCAGCAACAACTAAACCATTGGTGTGTTATCAACATTGTTCTCACCCTAAATCCAAAACACAGCACTGTACCAGCTACTAGGAAGGAAATTAACTCTATCCCTGCCAAAACCAGGACATTGAGTCTTTTAACCTTCTTTTTCCAGAGGTCAGAATGTTTTTGTTTCGTCTTGGAAAGCAGACATCTTCCAGTCACTATATGAAAACCTCAGGTCCCCAGAACTACCATTGTTCGTGCAGAAACCACGAACCTCCCAACTTTTTTCCAAAGAAGTTCTTGGAAATATTCCAGGAATAATTCCTTTAAAACGGTGACTGTACATGCAAACTCCTGACAGCAGAGAAGTACTTTAATCTTGCCGTGTATTGCTGGAGAGATGATTTTACTGAAACGGTATTAATCTCAGTAAGTACTGTTTATTAAAAACCTAGAGCAAGAGACTTCAGCTGCAATCTCCTCTCTGATTCTGCTTGAAGGCTGCTGTGCAGAAAACATCTGTGAATTTACCTGCAAGCTTGCAGACCCCTGACTTTTCCTCCTGTTCACAGAAAACAGCAGCATGTTTTGCAGGGGTGGCAAAGCCTGGGTGAGCTCTACAAGAATGCAGCATCACTTCTCCATCCTTTGGTACCACTATTCTGGACCTCGATGGAAAGAGCCTCAATGGAAAGGGGTCGTAGCCTGTCCTTTCTCCCATGGGAAGGAGCAAGGTTACTTTGCGGGGGAATCCTTCTGCGGACTGGGCTGAGCACTTTATAGCCTCTTTAGGAGCAGTTACAGCTATGGGTCACGTCACGTCCTCAGCTGAACGCTTGACAACTGGACCAAAAGGAGCTTGTAGCACACCGCCATAGACACGAGTAATCTTTCTTTGCTAGTTAAATCTTCTACAGCTGTTCTGATCACAAAAGCACATAACCAACAAGTCCACTTATTCAGCTTCCTCTAGAGGCAGAAAATACTCTATCTTCTTTTCAGCACAACTCATCCCACCTATCATCTTTAAACAAAGTTCTTAGCTGACCCAACTGATCAAGTTTTATAACCAAGGCTTTCATATGGAAGCGACATAAACCCAGACACTTACACATCGTTCAAGTATCTTATTAGAAGGGGCCTTTATTTAAGCATTGGCAAACTATACCCCACACACGCCTCATAGGTACCAGGGATGGTCAATGTAAATACCCTGTCGTAACTATACATAACCTGATTCAAGGCCAAGCTAAACTCTAGAGGAAAAGACCTACGTTTAAAAATGTTGCCTAAATCTTCCTCTAAAATCAGAGCTGTGCAGTCATGACAGCTCTCTCTCCTTGCCAAAGCGCCAGAACTAACTGCAGTGGTACGTTTGCGGCAGAAGATAAGAGATGCGGAGATGCATGAAAGATAGAAAGAAGGCAAGCAACGATCAAAACAGCCCAGCCATATTTTTTATAGATCTTAAAAGATGTGGTTTGGATCCTACACAAATCTCTGGAATAGTTCTTATTTCATACGTTCTTTCTATAAACTCATATTATAAGGCAGATGAAATATTTTCTATAGGATATTTTATATGCGACAATAATGTTCTTACTTACCTTGGCTTTTTTAAAATTTATGATGCGAAAATTTTAAATAGCGCATTCTGCCAATTTTTTCCTTTATCCTTCATAAAAACCTTTATATATAAACACTAAATAAAGGTGGGTTTTAATGTTGGTTTTTTCTGCTTTTAAAAATATCTGAGCTGAGAGAAAAAAAGGAAGCACATGGAAAAAGCTTTCTTAATGAAGAAAATGGGACAAAATATAAAATCCACATCATAGCATCCATTTTTAAGCAAGAAGCATATTCTTCACATTTTTTTCATGAATCTCACCTTTCAACTACTATTTTTATAGTGTTACAGAAGGATATACCTACCTTTTGTTTTAGGGTATTATAAAGGTACAAGAGAACAATCCTTGGTATTCTCAGTATTGTGATTAGAAACGAGCCTTTTACAGCAGTTCCTAGATGATAGCAAAAAAGAACTGATATGGAAGACAGGACTGGGTGAGGTGGTGGGCTATTCTTATTTCTAGAAAGAAAAACAAACAATTTTAAAATGTTTTAGAAACTTATTTAAGAAGATACACAGTGTATCTTTTCAGTATTTGGACATTTAAAGAATTAAGCTGGTATCTCCTTTCCCACTTGAACACTCCAGTTTTCCTACTGGCTTCATCCGAATGTTCACCTTAGTCCAAAGGAAAGCAGCCAAGTTTATAACTTTTATTGGATTAGTTTAATTCTTAAGCAATGACTGTTTTGGTGTATTCAGTAATGGAAAAATATCTAGGAAAAACCTACAATGGAAAATACCAGAAGTGAACAACAGCTGAGAGTAGTTCCTTGAACACCTCTCTCCAGTTTCTGTCACTTCTCTTATTCTCCGCAATCTTTTATTTGACCGTTGTTTCTGCAAGATTTTAGTCTGAAGGGATGAATCCGCTATTTCTGCTTTAGTGGTAAAATTAAAACTAGAAAAAATATCACAAGCTCTCACGTGTAAAATCGAGATCTACTCTCTACTTTTATTGCTGCAATTTGGTCAAATTTTGGTTTAAATTTTGTTCAGATAATTAATACTTTTTTTTTTCCCACTGAACAGGATTTGTTTTAAAATGGAATACACAAAAAAGGAATCTCATACTCTATGTTTAGAATTACAGTCTGGCCTAAAAAACTTGTAATTCTACTGCACCCTAACCTGTATTGTTTTGGAGAAATAATGTGTTTCCCAAAATTGAAAAGCAAAGACAAAAAATTGGCCTAAATACAAGTTTCATTTTCTTGGTTCCTTTATAAAGGTCGGTTTAATGTCAATCAGTTACAGAGAGTAGTATGACACAGCTCTCAAGACCTTTTATTTGAAAACCAGGAAATGAACTTAAAGCCACCCCCCCCCTTCAAATGCTGTAAAAAAAAAAAAAATCGATTAGATTAACACTATAAATACCTCAGGAAAAAAGTTTCAGAGGATTAAAAAACGCCACTGCTCAATAGTCATAAATAGCCCTTCTATAAAGCAGCTCTTAAGCAATTGGCCCAACCCTGAAAAATTTACGTAGGCAGCAGAACCGGCAGCAGTTTGACTAAGTAGTTAAGTAAAGATCAGACCCTATATCACAAACAAGATGTCCTATTTTCCTAACCGATTCCTTCAAAACCTCTGTTATCTTGAAAAATTAATAGTTTGCACAAGAAACTAAAAGATAAAAAGGCAGCGATAAGAGAGCGACTGGCTGGGGCTAAAAAGCTCTACAAATATATTTTTATTAAACCCTCACTTCAGCAAGGATTTAAATCATACACACTACACCAAGACAGGTATCACAGTTCTGCAAGAACCCTGAAGGTATCACTGCAGTTCGTTCAAAACACTAAATACTTTGCAGCTGAGAAGTTGTATTTAAATATGTGGATATACCACATTATTTTAAATAGGAAATTCCAGCAAAGCAGTTGCTGTATTTATTATTTTTGGTCTTACAACTAGGGGAACAGCTTGGGGGATAGTGGAATTTTATACTGAATAAGGCAGGTGGGGGTTTTTTAAGTCATCAGGTTTCTGCGTTAGAAACACATACGTCGCAGTAGAGATGAGTTACTCTATCCATATAGTACCATTGTTTCCTTTTCCCTCGTACGCTACCTTACATATGACAGTCTCAGTCACAGCTCAGAATAGAAAAGAGTAAGTTTCTGCAAGTTAAATGTTAATCAAGGGTGAGAAATACGGAAAGGACAAAGTTTACTCTCGTGTTAATAATTTACTTGCTACTGAAGAGAAAAATGAAGAAGGGTTTTGGTATTTTTAACAGGACTGATTAACGAGCAGGAATGTCAAAATTTGAAGTTTAGTTCAGATAAATTTCTACGCATTTGGATGCTTTTCCACACCTTCTTTTCCTACCGAAGGAATTCTCACAAGAACAGCGTCAGACAAGGTTTCTTGCTTTGCTTCCGAACAGATTAGAAAAAGAACAGATTTCTCCTTGTGATTCTGGCTCAGGGTAGGAAGCACAGGAAAACGGTTAGCTAAACACAACAACCGGCGACGCCTGTGACTCTAAACAAGCTCAAGACTGGCTCAATCACCCACCTCCACCCCATTACCCTGAAGGATGAGCTTTCACCCAGCTTTGTACATTATACGGCTGCGATCCCGACATGACTTTAGCTCAAGCAGACAGCCAGCCATACGCGTAAGGTTTTGTGGGCAGTTCGTATTGTGCAGTGAATTCCGGGCAGGCAGGCTCCCCCGCAGGCACACGAGGTATCGGGGAAAAACAGGAATCTGCCCGATAGAACTGATTGCAAGACTGAGCAGGGCCACGGCTTGCTTCTCCTCTTTGGTATTCCTATTTTACGTTACTACGGGATTGTTTGATTTACATAGAACACCGCTATCCCAAAATCCTGTGAACCTGTACTCAATACCACATCGTCTTTTAATAATTTTCTTTCTTCAGTGCTGCCAATTGTCTTTATTTTCTGGTGAGCTCTGTGACGCTCGGTATCTTTCTTAACACTGAGTTCCTTGAATCAAATGATCACACATGCATCTCAGCTTTCATTTTAAAACCACTTTTTATGTGTGAAGAAAAAATGCAATCTTGACACACCCAAAAGACGTAGACATTTGAAAGGGGGAAAAAAAAAAAAGCATTTCTTTAAAAGCCTGTCCTTTTCAGACCTGTGCTTATAGCTTTCTTCAACCCTGCCTCATCTGTTTCAAAGACTGCCTAAAAAGAGATTTAGCGTAATATACTTCAGAAGTGTTAAGGAACGAATCGTATATGTAAATATGAATCTCAGTTTTTAAACAAATACAATAAATTACAAGATTTGTAATAAAAGAGACATTGTCAGACTAACAGAGAACACACAGACTGTACTTCCAACTGCCCTTTTACCTGCTCTCAAAACCACGGGGGACAGGTCTGACAACATACGTGCTGATGGCTCTTTTACACGGGTTAGGTCAAGTGTGCAAGTAGGGCAAAGGATGCTCATAAATATTGCAGATGTATTTGAAAAGCGAAGAGGACTCCTTTAAAAATTTGGTCCTAGTTCATCTCTCAATGACTTTAGTGCACATCCATAAACCTGGATGTTTGCCTTACCGGGAGATGTATGTATTTCACCTCTCACTGAATCTAAACAGAAGTTGCGGTGCTGAACGCCTTAGAGTCGGGTGGAAAACCCCAATCCTGCAAATGCCCATATACTTCCTTAATTTCAACCCTGTGCAGTGACGTACGCGCACTGGAGTTACTGAATAAGCTCAAAACATGGCCAGGACAGTGATGCCTGTGACACGGGCCAAGTTCCCATACCACCTGCCTTTAATCCCAGGGAGGGGAAAAGCCTCACCTCACTGAAAAGGTAAAACATGCACAATACACCTAAGCGCACTAAGATGAAAATAAACCCTCGTGTAAAACAGCAATAGTAACAAAGGTGGTTTTTTAAAAGACTGAGCCCTTTTCACAAGTCATAAAAAGTAATCATTAAGCAAAAAAGTTCTATTTATTTTATTAAATTAATAAAATCTTTCATGTATTCATGTTTCATCTGAAATAAAAGGCGGCAAAACCCATTTTCAGTGGCAGTACTACAGGTCGAATGTATGCCACCTGTAAAGCTAATCCAGCTAAAATGACGCCCTGCCCTCCCCGTTTGCAACTCCGCTGCGGCTGTTGGCCGCGCAGCACGCTGCCGCATGTGCTGTGGAAGGAGATTTCCGCAGGGAAAGGCCGTGCCATTTCCTCGGAGCACTTACAAGCCAAGAAGAAAGCCTCTCTGTGAGGTATCAAAAACAAACTCTTGTGACATGCCTTTACGACGCTGCCCCAGGGAATACATTAAAAACACAGAGCAGACAAGCTCAGAATTGCTGGAACAGCTTGAGATAACCCTTGCCCTTGATGGTGCGACTGCTCTTGCAGCTAACCATCCTCTCCCCATTCCTGCACTGCTCTGCGTCTCTGCAGATCTGTGCTGACGGCCTAAAGGCCAGGAAGAGGGATCACCGCCGCGGAAAAATTGCATTTCCCCTTCCAAGCGCAACTCTCTCAACACAGTACGTGTCACCTGGCAAGCAAGAGGAGGGCTCGACAGTAGATGTACAAAACGATTTCCATACAATTGGGCGCTGGGACCTTCTGTACTCTATGGCCAGTTCCTGCAGCAGTAAAAAATAGCTGGAAAGCGGAAGGCCCTAACAGAGCAGTAAACATCACCGCAGCGGTTTCTACAGGTGCTTCCCTGCTCTGTGTGAAGAAGATATGGACAGCGTCTTTGCCTTGGGGATTTAGACGGGGTATCGTACCAAAATGCACCGCGGCGCACTACCCAGTAAGTCAGCAAAACTCCTTTTCTTTCCTGTGCTTTCTCAAGCAAGCCAATTTAAATGAACCCTTAGTGCCTCAGCATTCAGCTGCTAAAGCTGAATCAATTGCTAACGCTTGAGGTACGTAAGTTTGCTTAGAAGACAAGAGCAGCCCGTTACGCACAGAACCAAAGTCATGCTAGTTACTTGTGTTTAGAGGTTCAATAGGAAAAAGATGACATAAGAAATGTGAGCTCCTCCCTTTTCAGGTCTTATCATGGCATGTAGAATCATAGAATCATAGAATCATTGAGGTTGGAAAAGACCTCTAAGATCATGGAGTCCAACCATCAACCCAACACCACCATGCCCACTAAACCATGTCCCTAAGCGCCTCATCTACACGTCTTTTAAATACCTCCAGGGATGGAGACTCAACCACTTCCCTGGGCAGCCTGTTCCAATGTTTAACCACTCAAAAAAAAACAAAAGTAAAATAGCAGTGCGAAACTGTGTCACTCTGCAGATCTCAACCTTTTAAAAAGCAGCATTTTAGGTTTTGTCTGCTCTTTTACTAGCACCAGTTAGTTCAGTGGCATGGCTGTCGGCCGCGTAGAGAATCCTAGCAGAGACAGGCTCCTGATACACGTGTTAGCCACTGCCCTGCCTTGGCTTTTTGGATGGGATGACAAAACATCGCTTAAAACAATGGTGGGCACTGGCTGTTACCAGGTCTTCCAGCTTCGCTGCTTTGGCTGGAGCGGGGAAATCCAAGCGGAGCCTGTGCTGCTGTCTCTGCTGGGCGGAGGGGAACAGCCCATTTGGAAACCTTTCAGCAGGAGGCCTTTCTATCAGCAACTGAAACATCCAGGGATACGTTCTAGAGACCATCGACAGAAACCTGCTACCTAGGTTTTGGAGAAGCCCAAAGCCTCCCTTCCCAGCCGCCCGAGCCCGACGGTCCCAGGCGGCTGTGGCCAGTGCTCCACGGTCCCTCTCCTGCCAGGCTCCCCGACTCGCTCTCAGGCCGCCTTCCTCAAGGGCTAATTTTCCAACAAATTGAGATTGTCACCATATTCCTCTAATACAAAATGAAGAAATGCCTTAAAATGCCAGAGTTTTTCAGAGACTGGAAAATCTCATCACTGGGCGCAGAGGAACAGAACAATGAGGGTGAGAGAGCTCATAAAATACTTACGAGGAAAAAGGTTTTCAGGATATTACTCTCTTCATTGTCAAAAAACTCAACAATGTATTGTGAGATTTAAATCTTCCCTCACAATGACAGGATAACACCACCCCAGTGCGTGAAACCAATTTAATTTCATTTTACAATGCTGCAAGTCTAAAAAAACCAGTATAAATCACGAAAAGTAGAGATTTTTCCTCATTTCCTCCACATTTACATTTCAGGGTAGTATAAAATTCAAGAAAGTTTGTTTACACATCTCTAAATTCTTAACAGTGCTGTTAAAGCATTTACAGTTAACTGAAAATATCTGCACAGAACGAAAAAAAAGAGTAGCAGGCGAGGCATTTATGCAGTCAGAACAAACGGAAACCCAGAGCGGGGATGGACGCTTAGGAAGAGGTCAAACTGCCTATGAATACATGAAATTACCCAGGAGCTACGTGTTGCATCCCCATTTGGAGCTAACGCAGTCTCCTGGAAAAGGGTCAAATGCAGCCTGCGCCTTCCGAATGGCAATTTCACCGGAGTCAGTTGAGCTCTGTCGGCTTGTATCAAGGCTCAGTTTAGCCCGGTAACTCCAGCGGGAGCGGTGAGTCACATTAATATCATACACATTGCAAAATCTTACTCGGGATCTTGCAACAAGCAACGTTATTTTATATCCAATGGGATTCCACGATATTGCCATAAATTGCAGTCTACCCAAGACTATTTTGCCTAGAAAAAGATGGAAAGTAAATGCTGGAAAATCCCCAAAACTATATGGGGGCAATTCTGCACTCACCTGTTGAAGTAACAAGTAACCACTGCCCCAGCAATCGTCATCTGCTGACAGGCAAGAATGAATTCACTAGTCCAGATAAGGCCAACGAAATGATACCATGCCATGTAGCAAATTCCAGACAGAGCTCTGTATTCTACTTGTCCTCCTGAAGTAGTCTGTGCAGTACCTGGAGTTGGGATTACACCGCTGTATTATTATAACACACCAGACAAGAAAAAAAAAACCCCAACAAAGTACATATAAGTGCTTCTGTACCCTTTTGCTTAACTTTTCTTCAATAAAATGATAAAAAAATAAATTCAGGTGCTATTTAATTCTATCCCTTCTAACAAAGTCAGAGAGCCAAAACTTTGTAATTCAAATAGAATTTTGAAAAACAAAATCTTACAAAAAGGAAAAGCTTGGGTTTAAATTGGGATTGAGACACAGCTGCCAATAAAGTCAAGAGGACAGCTAGGAATTAGTAAAGATTTCTGAGAAAACATTACTCAAGATTTGAGTAATCAAATGCTTCAGAAGTAAATGAAATCTTAATTTTCTTAATTCAAACTTGAAATAAACTCATAGTTATGAAATGCTTTAGATTTTTTTCTATCAGAAGCGAAAGACTGCAGAAAAATATTAAGGACGCATAACGTGCCACTGCAACAGAATAAAATTATTATTTTCATTACTATTACTAATTAGAACCATGGCAACTAGTTTTCTGTTCTCTACACTTTGCAATCTTTGTGCAAAATACAGGCACATAAAGGCGGCCTCTCCAAGGCGGGGGCGGGGGGGAAGCAGACATCCGTATGGTAGTATATGCTCCAATGTTACTACTGCATTCAGGAACACTGACAAATTCACTTATTCAAGCTAAAAAAAAAAACGGCCTCCACTTCTGTTAATAACAAAGAACTCATTCCGTGTTCAACAGATGGCTTTTCACAACAGGTGGGGGTAACCCAGATAACTTAGCAATCAGACCTCTCTCTATGCAATCCTATTTATGCCACTTGACTCCAAAGTCTAGTCAGGGGGTAACGGCATCGGGACATTTGTTCCTAGTGAAAAGTCTCTAGGTCCGTAACCTGCTATTTTTTCAGTTTACCAAGCCTTAAGTCTATTAACCTTAAAGATAAACATGTTCACAGAATAAAACGATCTCTGGAGGTGAGCAGTTTCTTATTCTAACTCGATGAAAGAAATAAAGTGAGACATAGAATTGTCTATTACTGCTAGAACAGCATTATAACTTAAGCTTTAATATTTCACGTACTCCTTCAGTGGACTTGGCAGTGTTAGGTTTACGGTTGGACTCGACGATCTTAAAGGTCTTTTCCAACCTGAACGATTCTATGTTCTCCCACAGGACAGCGCACCACCTTCAAGTTCAAAACTGCCGCAGATACAAAGCTATCTGTGAAACGGTTCACCCAATTTCTGTCCTAATTTTCTATAGCCGCAGAGTTCATACTCAAGAATACCTAAAAGCAGAAACAATAAGGATTTGCTTTCAGCAGCACCATCGGGTTTAGACAAGCTTTATAAGTCTTCAGAACCAAGGTCTGTTTGTCTGTAAATTATGAAAAATATTCACCTACCCCATAGTAGCACTGCAAAATTATTCTGAAGTGCTTTGAAAGGCTCAAAAAGTGCTACACGGGTGCATAAACACAGACGTATGTTCTAGATATTTTATTTTCTGAAAGGTTATCAATTTTAGTTAAGCAGGCAACTCTTTGCAGTGCTGCACGGTTGGTCATTCGCAGAAATACTGTTGCTGCCATTCTATTCAAATGTATTTTAAGCCTGTGGAACGCAAGATACTTGATGGTGTGAAAAAGCTACTACTCAGATCTCTTCTCACAAACTCTCAGCTATTCCTCCCCATCCCCTGCCTCCCTGGTTTTAAGTTTGGATGCAAAAGCTTTTCTTTTTTTTTTTTTTTTTTAAGGGGAATTTTTGAGGATAGCTTCATTTACTTTGGTACGTTAAAATAAGCTATGCGCTATACCGTTCCTTCTTGTTCTGAATCCCAGGGATTTTTCATCTCCCTTACTTCTTCCAGAGGCTCTCGACTGCCGTTTTCCTGCAGCACACGCAACTAGCCAAATATGCTCATTAACCACAGCCCACAGCCCCTGCTGAGGGAACTTACGCAAATGACAGGTCAAGGAGGTCTCCTACCTCCCCATTTTTATGCAGACATTATACCGTTCGGTAGCAGAATTAGGCACGTTTTCCACCATACAATCCGCCTGAACATTTCTTTTCCAGAAAAGGCACATTTCAGGCATCGCTCCTGTAGTTTTGTCATGAAGACTGACAAATGTAACTAATTCTGTTTGCTTTTTACCCGCCTACTGAAATAACCACCTGCAGTAACAACAGTAATGGCTTTGTCTTTCCTGGCCAACCTTACGCGTGTGCATGTGCACAGCGCCGTGCTCTGCTGCACAGAAATCCGGCACAGCCACCTGTGCGCTCACCGTCGATCATTTTGCTGTCTCGATACGGGAAACTGTTTTTGTTACTTCACAGAACTCTGTTTACCGATGTAAACATCTGTGTCTGACTGGTTCCCTGTCTTCGGGGCCTACCGTGCATGCATAATTTTGTCAACAGAATTACATGCAATGCTATTTTTCATATGTCAGTAGCACAGATAAACTTTAAAGCTATCCTAGATACCCTGTTGAGAAAAGTATATGCCATTTTCCTCATCACTCCACTGCGATCTATCTGTTCACGCAAGCTAAACTTTCTCAACAAAGCCTTGACATACGGTTTAATTTGTCAACAGAGTATTTTTCTCCAGCTACATAATCACGAATCTTTCTGGTGTACTATACGCTCTTAGCGATAACATTAAGAAGTCAGTGAAGAACCGAAGTCCCCACAGCTGAATCACCCAATCTGAGAACCTCTGATCGGTACCAACGTTGATCTGCTGCAAATACTCCAAGAAGCGTGGTTAACAACGCAAACAGGCACAAGTGCCTGCAGCAGAATTCAGAAGAGTTTTCTCCGTCCGACTCTGCGGCTCAGCGCCGTGCCGTTGTGTCAGGCAGCACAGCAACGCAACGATACAAAAGTCAGTGTGCACACGCAGTATCATTAGCTACGTTTTGGTACGTTCAGGCTTAGGTCAGGCGCCCTTACTCGGCAACTGCTGCTGCGAGGTTTTGCTGACGCCTGGAGCAGTAGGCTGCTGTAAGGGAGGAAAATCCCTGGGAAGTCTAGTTCAGCAATTTCTTTATCAGAAACAAAGAACCGCTGACCAGAAAACACGGAGAGCCTGTTTATCAGTTCCTGTTAACATGAAAATATGACGGGCCCTTCCCACTGCTAAGTGAGGAAAGGTTCTGGCATCATACACTGAATCTTCATGCTTCCTGCAACAGAATTTATTGTGTTATTTCATTTAGCTTTTTCCCACGTAGTGGTATTTACAGCTAAGCTAGCTGACTGTAATCGGAATGTCAAGGACCCTGCAGGAAATACATTTTTATTGCTGGCTTTGCTACTGCGCAGCTTTATGTGGCAGTTTTATTGCTCGCTTGCCTGTAGGATGCACCTTCATTACACAGAACTCTCACACCGCCTTCTCATCCTGCGTTACACGCATAGGATTTATGCCACGCGGACTTCACAGCTTCCGCACGCTGGAACGTTGAAAGACGTGCTTTGCTGTGCCACACGGCCACTTCAGTTCTGCAGTGAAATGCCGCACAAATTAGCAAACAATAAGATTCAATGACCCTAAGACATATCAGCTTTTCCAAAGCACAGCTGAATTCCATTCCCAGCCAGCTAACGGTTCTAGCTGGTGCCACTGTTTGTGCTGTCTCAAGTCTCGTGGAGGCTGGCATTTCTCCTAGCCTTCTAGGTCTGGAATTCACTCAGTCTCTGCTGCTGGTACAGATTCTGAATTACCAAGGTACTTAAGCAGGTGCCCACCTTAAAATGCATAAGTGGTCCCTCTGGTTTTAATAGGATTATCCATGTGTTTCAAGTCAGTCGTGCATAAGTACCTTTCCAAGTGCTGGCTATAGTTTCCTACAGCTCCCAAGAAGTTAGTCTTTTCTCAGAGTAACGCTAACTTTCGGAGGGGATGTAAATAGGGTGTCTGTGTGGTTGTGTAACGATCAGGTGCGCCACAGCTGAAGCGAGGATCGAGTGCTCCAGGGCTGTAAGATGCGGAGACGCTATAAATGTTATACAATGAGTAAAGATTCAAGGAAAATGTTAAGAACAGGTGCAGCACAGCAGCAAGCCAATTCCACTTGCCCACCTCTCTCTATGAGAGGAAAGGCTGGTGTCTTTGTAAACATTTCATTTCTTTGGCTTTCTTGGCATATTTGCATTTAAAATATAGTCTGCGTAGCCCCAGAAAATATATTTGTGAGAATAAAAAGTCAAAGTGTCAAAAAGAAGAAAACCACCACCTGTATTTTACAAACTGAATCCTGGATAGGCAATTATTTGTCAACGGAGAAAACAAATTGCTCAAAGAGAGCTCATCTTGGGAGCTCTTCGGAGAAGTACTCTCAGCTGTTGCAAAAAGTCCCCAAAACTCAAAAAGCAAAAAAAAAAAAAAAAGTCTTCCATTTACAGAGCGATTGTAGAAAACTAGCAGAAAATACAAAGCTGTTCTGCCAATGCGTTATCAACAATACAGTAGTATGTTTGTTTATTTTTACAGGATGTGTAAGTGCTAGTCATCCTAAAACAGCAAAACAACCCCCAACGAGCTACCTTACTGTGAGCTGCTTTAACAGGCAGCAATTCAGGGGACTCATATTTGGGTTGAAAATTTGAAAGAAATCTAAAGGAATATTCTCAATACCAAATCTAGCCTACTGTTCATTCGTCCAAGTTTTGCACTACGAAACAAATCCCAGGTAGGGTGCGGGACTGGAAATCCAAACAACCATCACACTTCACGCTGACACCGACCTCCTGCGTCACCTCGATGAATCTCCTCAACCTGAGAGCTGGATAAAACAATCCTTCGCTACCTCCCCAGATGATTAAAAGGCTAAAATTGCCTTCCTTGTCTTTGAACTCCTCTCAGGAGGGGTTACTCTGCAGTCAGAGCAGCTGTAAACCACTGAGCAGGTTCAGCAGAAACTTTCTCGCACTGCTTTATCGGCACCTAGCGGGCACTGACGCTGCTGCACGTCATTTACATGTCATTTACATAAATACCTCAGCCCCTGGACTTTGCTAAGGCCTCCGTTGACACCTGTTGGGTAACAACAGCCACCAATTACCACAGACAGCTTAACAAAAAGAATAATTACGAATACAAATGATAAAATTAACAGAACCGAGTTTTAACCAGAAAAATAATCGAATGCGTAGAGTGGCATTTTTCTATCTGCGTTCACGCTTGGGCTGTAACTTAGAATTGGTTTGGATTATTTATCAAATGCACATTCTCTTGTAAACATTAACACGCTAACTGCTAACAGAAGAGTCTTACAAGGATTGTCATCTACACTAAAAATATCCTGGCAGAAGATCTCTGTCAAAACTTATGTTTTACTAGATTCCTCATATGAGAGAGAGAGAGAGAGAGAGAGAGATACAGTTAAGTGCCTGGAAATGACCTTCCCTTCTTACGCTAAATCTGCAAAAAGTCAATTCTTCCAAAACTGAGAGCGTCCCAGAAACTTTAACATTGCTCTACTGTGCAGCAAGATTATGCTGCCTTCCGTACTGTACTGTTTGTATCACTCGCCGGAAACATCAGCATTCCTATTACGCTAGGGGGAAGACAAAAAATAAAATACCTTCGGGCCAGGAGACGTGTGCTGCACTACGAATGTAACAGCAGGTCACAAACTGCTTGAATCCTACTCTCCAAGCAGTCGGGGGGGGAAAAAAAGTTGAATGGAAATGTCTAGCAGGAAACAGAATATAACCATGAAGGAAAATGGCACAACGTGGAAAAAGCATAAAAAGCCTCTCGAAGGCAGTTGTCATTGGGTGTTATTTCCCTGTGAATATGTGTGGAATTTGCTTTCGGATATAATGTGCAAGTCATGACTTTCCTGCAACGTCTGTAAAAGCATCCAGGAAATACCTGACTGGTTCCCCATCCTGCACTTATCATCAAGCTGTTTCTGCCACATGAGCTAAAATACGTCTACTCTTCTAACGGTTGCTGCGTTTCCAAAAGCTTTTGAATACAACGGACTCAGCTGGCATTTTCTAAATTTAGATTTAACATGGGCAAGCTTCCCGTCCTATGTGTGCATGTTAAGAGTACCAGTGAATTTTCCTGTGGGAAATGGGCCAGCTCAGCTTAACATCAAGGATGTAATATTTCCTCTAGTAGTTATTGTTAATTATATATTATATCTAGCAAATCTGTGTGTTATCGTTCATTTTATTTACCTGCTACTAGATTTACTATAGTTAATGTTTATCTTAAATTGCATCTGATCCAAGCAGGTGCATGAAATGAACAGTTGGTTGATAGCTCAGGAGACGCTCCTTTCTACAAAGGACTGGTGTGAACCAGTGACAAGGTACCCCGCAAGGCCAGCTTGGAAATTACTGCTGCCTGGCTGATACGGGCATAAACGGGATGAAGATTCTGCAGAAAAGCTAACAACCACACAAAGCTGCGTCTAGCACGTAACGCTGCCTCTCTAAAGGGAAAATTCAACTCAGAGGAGGTTGGAGGAGGAATATCCATGACACCTAAAGCGAAGTGAACCTGCTTGACTATTTAGTCAGCCAGGAGCAACTCACAAAGAGACAGCAAGGTTGGACATTCGGCCTTGCTAGGTCTGACCCTTTTGCAGGAGAAGCAGGTTATCGGCCAGACCAGTGCTTCAAGCGGCCATTTCTGACAGACGTGAGCTACTGGGGGAAAGGCAGCAGAAACAGAGAGACCCTTGCAAACCTGCATGACTCTCCAACGAAAGCTGGAGGGAAACGGATCCTAGTCTAGCCTAAGCAATGGGTGAGAGATTTGCAATGCCAGCACGGACTCAGACAGACGGACCGTCATGTTACAAGTGAAGTGGGTCTTGTACAGAGCCAGAATTAACAGGGTGAGACCGAGATGGAAGCAGTTGTGATGGAAGAGGAGTGAGGTACCTGACCCATGGAGGTGGGGAATACTGCCAGTTTTGCCAAATGGGCTCAGCGTCAGAAAGGTTGGAGGCTCTTCTGGCCTAGCAGGGACCTGTAAGCCTGTACAGAGGAGTTACTGCAGCCACTGTCTCAAGGGGTGGTGGAAACACAAGATAAAATGGTAACACATAAGCATCTGAAGAGCGAGGCTGCGTTTCGTTTTCCACACAGAAACAACTGCCAGAATTCAGAAAATAGAAAACCCATGAATAAATACGGGAATGAAAAACAACTGTCTCCATCTGCATCAATTCTGCATCAGCTCCAACCCAACGGACAACAACTGACTCCTAGCAGTGGCCCTAGAAATTTAAAATGAAAAAAACCCCAAACCTCAAATCGTAATGCTTCCTATGTACAAAGGCTGATGTCTGCATCAGGAGTTATCCCCAGAGCTATGCAGAGTTTAGCTTGCCTTCTTTGGGTGATGTTGCATGGAAGAACAACCTCCCCCTCCCTTGGATGGCGTGACGCTGGGCCAAGGGACAGCATCCAAATCACCCCCGGTTCAATCACTGACAGATCTTATAGTGGTATGTCCCTCAGTAATACCACTTCCATCCTCAAAATCTGTTCTTGTAGATCATTCCTAGTGATTGACTATTTCTACAGAGCACCTCCCCTACAACTGCAAGAACCTCTGGATTAATCCAAATACTGTTGTACCGGTCTAAATAATGATAGCAGTTGTCACGGAACTACCGCTCAGAGACAACGTTCTGCCTCCATGACAACTGGACGTTGTTTCTAGTCAGAGGAGATTAACATTCTCATTTCATAACAACTGCACTAAAAGCCGCCTCCTCCCCTCGTTATTTTCTGCATTTAAATACATCAAAGATACACTGTATCTACCACAATCTAATCATACATTAAATAATTGAGAAAGAACAAAACTGAAGTCCACATATAGGAGCAAAAATCTCTCTTCTGTAGTGCTATGACTCACAGAACTATGGCAATGTTAAAGACTCCAACAAGTGGGGAAGAAAAAAAACAAAAAAAAACCCCCAAAAAAAGGAAAGAGTAACCCAGCTGTGTAACAATGCTAGCCCGCATTTTGTGCACTAACACCAGGAGATCCCATATTTAAGAAGTGAACTTAGGAAACAGATAGCATTCATCCAAAAACATGGAAAGCATACACTTACCTGCAGTTCCTAGGCTAAGTAGTACAGCAACCCAAAATACCCAGAACGCAATGAGAATCAGAAAGGTCCAGAGTGGTTGGAACAGGAGGAAAGGAATCCTGCCAATGATTTTACCAACAATTCGAAAGAGCTGTACAGTGAACTGAAGCCTCTTTCTTAGTACAAGCATAAGGGAAAGCAGAACAACCTGTTACAGGAAAGAAAAAGACAAATTGTTGGGTTTTTTTCCTTAAGAAAAGTAGCAGAGTTGTCAAATGTGGGATCGGGGGCACAGATTTCATAAAGACATGACAGCAAGGCATTTTACACAAACTTACTGCGCACTGGAAAAGCTTTCTGAGACACTGCCTATATTCTCAAAGAGCCTGTGGATCAAAGTCTGATTTTCTGAAACCATTACCACTGTTTCTTTAAAACAAAAGAGGATTCATAAAACTGTAATTCACCCAATGGAAACAGTCTGTTTTGCTTTACAGCAAACACAAACGTACGTTACATGCTACACATCCCTTCTGCATACCCTGTATGTCATGAACGTTTAAACTTTCTTGCTGCTCAGATCAGCTTGCCACCGTTCGCAACGGTAGGAGCACCAGTCCTTTTCTGCAGAAAGGACAGTAACACAACCAAACTAATTTGAGAGCTGTGTATGTATGGAAGCAAAGCAGACATAAAATAAAACCTCGGTTAAAGAAATTATTTTTTTCCCCCAAAGTAAAAAAAACCAAACCAAAACCCACCAACAAAACCCCGCATCAAAAACCCCACAATGTCCCCAGTTCTTTGTATACGACAAGGAACAATGAACAGCGATTAAAAGAGAGGCTGGAATCTATAAAATAACAAATGCAAGCAGTGGCAGTTGCTTCACCAGTTTTCTTGCCTGCTCTAGAAAGAAGCCAAGCGTAACCTGCAGCAGCGGACGTTCCCACAGTTCTGCAAACGACAGTCGGTGGCACTGGGACACGCATGCATACAAAGGAACCTTTTCTTACCCCTTCAGTATCAACAGAAGTAAAAAGGTCATAACTTACAGAGGACCTGAAAAAAATCTGATCTGTGACACATTTATATCTGTCACTGTAAACTGTCAGACTGTTCATATCTGGTGAATTCCCGTCTATGGATCCTACTCTGCTTTAAGAAAACAGAAGAACGGTCATTTTGACAAATGTCTCATGAAGTACAAATTGTCCGTACGCTCATATTGAGCAATGACTCCTTTAACATTGCAACATCAGAGTGAAAAGATCACTTTAAAAGTTGCAAGCCACACTCAGATTTTCTGTTGGAAAACAAGGTCAGTGAGAGAAAAGTAGAATTTAACCCCATAACTTGAGGCCTAGACAGTGCTGCCTGTGCTTCACTACCCCTTTCATTGTCTAAAAGAGCTGCCACCCCTTTCTCCTACTGACAGGGTAGGCTGAACCCACAGCTCTCACGTTCATACCGAGCCAGTGCCCCTCTGTTCACTCAACACGATTCTCCAGTTAGCTGATGCAGAGAAGAATGGGGATGGGATGCAGTTCTTGCATCTCCGCACCACCAGTGCTAACACTGTTTGTACAGGGTTGAAGTGTGGCAGAGCCCTGTGCTGGCAAACAAATTTCACAACGAAGATACAAAACTATTTAAATGAGTGTAAGCAGATCTTATAATTGATTCTCATTTTCAAATCTGGAAGGAACGAGGAATTATTTTTATTGTTGCAGAACCACTGTAGTTCAAGTTTTCAAGTTACAGCCTCTGCCATTGCTTAGGGTAAAATGCTACTTACGGTAACTATTGTGGAGAAGATGGCATACCCGAGCAGAAATTTTACATTTTCCTTTTGCGTTTCCAATTCAGTGCTGGGATCGTTCCTGTAGTCATAATAGAGCCACCAGAGAACACCTGAGACAACTGAGCAAACGAGAGCGGCGTGAAGGCGGGCAGCACGCCCCGGGCTTGCAGCACACCGCTGTCGGCAGGCTGACGTCTGCCCGGCCTCCCTTGCGAGTCTCTTGCCCCGCCGCCTAACCCAAGCTCAGCTCGGGAATACTGCCGCGTAGCAAAGAGGCACAGTATCAGTGACCCCAGAGAAAATTCACATAATGGTCTGTTAGCCTGGAGTAAAACCGCAGCAGAACGTTTGGTTTTCCTGCAGTTACTCTAAAGCTCAGGCATGTAATTTCGTTGAGGAGATACAAAGCTAACTTTCATGGAATGACAAGCTGTAGCTGGACACCTTCCTGTAGTTCTCCCTTTCTAAAGCAGGCAAGGTAAAACTTCACTGAACTTTCTTTGAAACAGTAGCGTTTTCATAAGGGCATTCATCTGCCAAAAAAAAATGTTGTTTCCAGGCATCCATAAAAAAAGAGAAGAATCATCACCCTCCCAACCCTCAGCAGCTGAAACAGCACAGCCAGACCTCGGCACCAAAAGGCAAGCGGGGCCCAGCGTGGAAATGGCGGCAGTAAGCTCACGGTTGCCGAGGATGGCCACGGGGAAAAAGGATAGCTGTTTGTTCAGCTGCCTCCCCTTCAGTCGAGGGAGGTGATCCATTTCACTAAGCGTACGCTAAAAGGTAAATGTACTTACGTAACAACCCGAATACAACCAGTGCAATCAAAGTATGGACCAGAAGTGTCCGAATGAATCTGAAGGCTAAGACCAGTATAAAAGAGAAGGCTGAAAAATAGACAACAGTTAGTTTATTGTGAGTGTTACAGCCCATTTAACTTCACTCTTACTTACTTGAAAGATAAATTCAAGATTCTTGCAGAATTTGGGCTTTTATTTTTAAACAGTGGTCTCAAAAGCAACAGCATTCAGTAAAGCTGGCAACCTTTTTAACATTTAAAACACACAGTTACCTATAACTTACTAATAATTTTTCACCTTGGGAATTATTAGCTTTTCAATAATATTTTGTGTAAGATTTAAGCCAAAATGTTCATGCTGATGCCATTTTTTTCCATCAACAATTTCTTACGGTCCCCTGAAATGACGTATATGATCGTATCAAGGAACACAGAATCTGGTATTTCATAGAGCTGTATTTCATCAGTCTATTAAATGCCTCCTGATAAAACACAATCACTCTTTCTTAAAAACAACTCTGCCCAGAAAATATGAAAAAGATCACTTTTAAATTAAAAATATAAAGTTAATAGAAACATTTGAAACCTCACATTTTAATTGAATGTTATTATTCACATTTTATTTATAACCTTACCTAGTGCAAGGACACTCAGTCCTATCACAGTATCTCTTCCCGCCAATATTCCACTCAGAATTCGGTGAAAAACATCCATTTCGTTAACCATACTTATTAAGACAGATGCATATTTGGAATAGCATTCAGGATTTTGCGGAACACACCGATTAAATAACGGAAAAGATTTACTGGAAGGTTAAAAACAGAGATGGTAAAAAAAAGTATTAGTTCCTGGACAGACAGTTTCAAATCCACAGAGATCCACTCCACCATCCTCTTCCAAGCCCTCTGCAGCACCCTGCCGGCACCCTCAACAGAGTCTGGCCGCCACAGCCGGCCAGTCCGACCTGTAAGCTGGCAGGCATCCTCCCCGTCCAGGAGGAGACCTTGCGCGCGGAGCCTGACGCAAGAGGGCCCTGGGCGCGGGAGTGGTGCCTTACAAATGGTAGGTTTACGTTTCATCTGCAAAATGGACTCCTAGCAGCGTCATGCCTGCATCACCGTACCAGAACATCCAATTCGAGATCAACCTGGGAGGAAAAAACGAGCCACCATCTCAAGCACCATCAGCATGTAGCTCCTGTTCCCATTCTAGTCTGGCTTCACCTGCTTTGATCCCGTGTGTTTATGTAAAACCTAAACTCACGCTAACATAGCTGTAACCCACGTTGTTGTAGGTAATTCCAGACCACAAACACTTTGCATTGGTTTTTATGATATTTGAGCATTCCAAAAGACACATCAAAACAATGTTTGCAAGGTATAATTAACACCACCAAATATTTGCATATGAAATTATTTGGCACTCCCAGCCAAGCTTCTTGAATATATTTATTGTCCCACTTTGGCAATGCTGCGCTACAACAGCCAAAGACATACTCATACCTAAAAAGGAGAGGTTTGTTCCTCAATAGTTAAAAACGTCTCTGACTAGCTTTGCTTCTGCTATGAAATATTACTGTGCAAGATGAGTAACTTTGCCGAGCTCCTTGCCAAACAGAAAAAAGCCTAAGAAGTTGAAGAAGTAAGTAAAACATGCCGTATTTTTTCATCTATTCACATGCTCTCCTTTGATCCACTGTACGTAATGTTTTAATGTGTCTCCCGCTCTCTTCTGTGTGCTTTTTTCCTCTATTTTCTCTTGTTCAGAGCAGATGACTTAGCTCTGCAAACGTGGTGATTCCAGTTCTTTGCTGTATTTTCATGACACAGTGGAATTTAAAATCATGGGTTTAAGGATTTTGACTCACAAATGCCAAATGCTAAAGACGCTGCCATCCACAGACCTGTGCTTCAAGCCAGCTGGCTATGAAATTATTCTAGCGGAAATTTCTGGGTTCAGGATAATAAGCAAGGCCCAAGACCACAGCTCCCCTTCCCTGGCATTGAGGGAGAGAGCAAAAGTCTGTGCAGGAGATAAGTCGCTCCTCGTACGGAGTGCTCTTCCCCCGATTTGGAGAGGAAAAATCTCTAAGGGGTAGAGGAACGGAGGGAATGCAGTCCTTGTTCATTCTGTGGGAAAGGACACTGGCGTGTTCACAGGCGCACATGAGAACTCGTAAGGATACATGTACAAAAATAAACAAAGCAAAACCATTCTGACTGTAACGCACCAAGTCAAATACAAAACGTGAGGAAGTAACAATCCTTAAGAAGCTGTTTGGGCTCAAGGGTGTGGTAAAGTACCCAGTAATTCTTACCTTGGTGGAACTGGCAGTGTGGGACACAGCTCAGCTGCCTCTGGATTTAGGGTATAACTGGAAATGTTCAGGTTGTAAACGCAAAGACAAGAACCTAAGAAGGAGGGGGAACAAAAAAAAGAAAAAAAAAAAGAAAAAAGTAACTTAATATTAGTTAAAGTTTTAGAGAAAAACACATTATCAATTAAGTTTTGTTTACACTTCTGCTTTGTCCTCTTAGCAGGCCATATACATCCCTGATATTCCAGTGGGAATGTAAATAACAAACTAGTTAACGGTTAAATCTAAAGCAACCTCTGCGGAATCTTTTGCCTTCTAGACTTAACTATAATTACCATTCACTGAGGCCATTCACGGAGGGCAGGCACACTATTTGTTCCACAGTGCGATACTTCAGCTCTAAACTCTTACTCATTAAGATAACAGAAAAGCCTAAAATGACAGAAGCTACAATAGAACCAGGCCCCTCATGATTTAGAGCAGAATATATACGTATCCAGAAACGTCACATTTTCTGGGCTCTAGGCTAAGTATTACCAGGGACTGACTCTGCTAATAATACTCTGCTCCGTTATATTATGCTTCTGGGAAAGAAAGGCTGGATACCTTCGAGCCATCCAAAATGCAATACTGCCCTCTCCCTTGAGATAAACATGCAAGCAGTTTTGGCGTGTAGACGGAATTTCATGCACTTCTATTCAGTTGCACTGAAAATACTTACGTACCATCACAGGTGTTTACAGCTCCCTGTGCATACCAAATGATGGTAGAATACCCCAAAACGAAATTAAAACCAGTGTTGTCAATTTAAATGGCAATCCTTGCCAAACAAAACAACAAACCAAAAAAGAATGGAATTCTGACCTCCAATAAAAATAGCCACTAATATTCATACGGTCTGCAGTTTACGCATACCCTATGGAATAAGGGTTAGGCTACAGGTTATTTTATTTACATGTTGGACATGAATGAACTGGAGCCGCCTCTTCCGCACAACAGCTACTTCTGATATCATACCCATCTTGAACACCAGAATAAAATAAAACAATTTATCGGTGGAATAGCAAACTTTGGGATCTGATGTCTAAAGGCATAAAAACACTTGTGTATCTCTGGAATTAATACTTCCACCATAGCTCTAATTAAATTTAAAAGAACCAGTCGGACAAGTTTCTCAAATAGCATATGAGCTCTGTTCACCTACTTGACCCCACCACCACACTACACTAGTTTCATTCTCAGCGGCCAGTTTTCGGCTGGATAATCTCAGCATTGTGCAGGAATTAACCAACAACTTTTGAATTTGCGTAAGAGAGAGCCGTAACATTTCTAGAAACTATGGCTTTGAAATAAAGCAGAAACAAGACGTTTTATTTTCCGTTGCCATGGACTGCTCAGGAAATTAATGGTAAGAAACAACTCCCTAGCGTAGCAAACGTAAGAATAACAAAGTGAAAGCTGCTCAGCTGTTCTACAGATACACTAAGACATTCGTATTCCCTGTTGCACACCATTATTCCTTGCAAAACTCTGGAGGTCTTCCAAAGAGTTGAGTTGCTCTTGTGGACAACTAGACACGCACAAGGAAACTGAACTGAGTTTGAGGCTTTGCAATTCCAGGCTGCATGAATTCAGAAAGAACACATACCTAGAAAGAAAAAAAGATCCTCTTTTCAAAAAATGATTTCTGGGTTTTACAGGTTCAAATTCTGAGCCTTCTTTCCATCTTTTTAAAGCACTTCAAAGCAAATGAAACTCTTTATCCACATATAATGGAAAAAAATGGAGTTTGAAGTCAGAAGTTAAGAAGCAATTTGAGAATATGCTACATTTTTACACTTCATTTTACGTTCTTAAATGGGATCAGAAGCTGCCAAGGTGGGTGCCGTTCTACAGGGACTCGTTCATGGGACTCGACAGAATGACTGGGAACTTCAACACGCAGCTTCCTTAAGTACAAAGATTTGCCATACAGAATGACTGCTGGTTTGGCCACAGTCCTATTTAAGATCTTATTTTAGAAGCAGCCAGCATAAAGCATAACGATGTAGCACATTCTCAAATTCTATCTTAACTTTTTAGTTTCACTCATCATTTTGCACCGTTCTCACCCCTTCTTTTTGCCTTTCAATATGTAATATAGACACATATGTATACGATTGACAACTAGAAGATGTGTATCTTATTAAGTTCTCAAATACTTAATTTATGTAGACATTATCTGATGTACTTACTTTTTATTAGACATGTCCTGTCCAGAAAGGGGTGCCCCTTTTACGGGAGTGTTCTTCCTACCACATATGTTCCCGAAGCTGTCATATCCAAGCACAAGCCTTTCCGCGGCACCAGCCATCACAGCGTAGCCAGTTATAAACATCTGTTAAAATATTTTTCAATGTGAAATCACGCTACAATAGCTTTTCCTTCCCGTTCAATAAATACTCCTTTTAACCCATGCATTTTTGTCTTGTGGATGCAAACAGTTAAATCTAAAATCCACCCCTCTGCACAAGGCCGGAGCAAGTCACATGGACAAGTTTAGCCCTATTGCCTCCTTAGAGCTTTCCCTCATCTATTGCTGAAAGTATATAACTTCAGCAGAGTATCACCGGAGGAGAAAGACGGGGGTCCTGATTAAACTAATAGGAAGGCAGTAGTAAGGTGCTAAACTCTGCCTCTACGGAAGTTTGTGTGTGTCACCAGGCAAGGTCACTCAAATGGCCATTTTTCACATGCGCTCACCCCTTCTCCTTTTTCAGGGCGCCCTTCAAGACGCACCTAGGCAATACATCTGCTGAAATGTTGAGCCCTTGCAGCTGCTAGTGAATTTAATCAGAGGTATATTTTAAGCGCATGAAGTACAATTAAAATGCAGGTTACCTGAAATTTCAGGAAGATGCATTCTTTTAACACATGTGAAAAACCTGGAGAGAGCCACACTGTGAACCTAGGTGACACTGCACCGACCTTTTAGATGCTCCGCTGCCGGATCAAAGCCCCAGCAGATCAGCTCCCTGTAAACCCCAGGGGCAGCTAAGCACTTCTTTTGGCTGAGCAGCAGCAACCCTTAGTCAATATAAGACGCCTTGCCTAGGAATACAGCTTAAACCCTGCTCATGCACCCCATGAGGGCCAAAACGCCCCTTGAAAAGAACCTTTCCCAGTGCCAAGAAGCAGTAATTCTTCTTCTGGGAAGTCAGTGAAGTCCTGGGCACGACTTTACCCAAAGGCTTATTTACAGCACTCCAGCTATTGAAGAACTCAGTGATTCAATCGTCTCCTCTGTCCCATGGGGTGTAAACCACATTTCACACACACGCCAAGGACAATACACCAAGCTCTACGCCAACTGCTGGCAGCAGCAAGTCCTCTCGGTCCCACGTTAACCACTACTACTTTGCCGAGTATCAGCTGTGCTGGAGACAGATTGCACACATCAGATCCAGCACAACTGCTTTCTTGAAGGGTTTAGAGCCTTTATTTGTTATTCTACTTTTAACACTTGTGACCAAAGATGGGATCTGGGCAAAAACCGAGTCTCTCACACAAACATGTAAGTACATGCTTCCTTATTCCCCAGCGTAGTCTCATTTTTGCTTATATGTTTGCAGTCTAACTAGTTAAATAATATCTTTTTTTTAAATTATGACTGCACGTTAATGCCATCTCAATAAGGAGATCTTTGTAAAGACTCCACAATTAAAGCTGACATACTACTTGTGTATGTGATATTTGGTACAATAACAAAATATTTTCAGATTCAGTTTATTTACACAGCAAGTATTTGTTAATAATTAAATTGTTCTCAGAAGAAAAAGGAGACATGAGCCGGCATTGTAACTCCACCTGAAATACGCTTTCAGAAAAATTTTGGCATTTCTTCTAAAGATGGCTGTTACAGGTCCATTGCCATCAGTATGGCGAACACTGTGTACGTGTGAATTGTGTTTGGTTTTTTTTTTAAGTGCAGAATACAAGTGCTGGATACAAGCCATAAATACTGTTAAGTAACAGATGGCCGTACGACTGCTGGAGGGGTGTGTCTATACGTGCCAGTGATATGCATTTCCACAGAGTTACTAATGTGGCTGCAATTTTTTTCACTATGTGACACCAAAAATCTTTTAATCTAAAAATGAGATCAAACAGAAGAAAACAAATACACGTATGCAACAAGCTATTTCACAGGAACTGAGCAATAAAACCAGTGAGAGGAAACAAACAAAAATCCTAAATCCTCACCATTTGATAGGTTTAAGTTTTGGCATTCCCTCCACTGATCAAAGCACTAAGCATAAGACAGCATGTAAAAAAAACCCCTATCCTGTTCAGAAAGTTCAGCTTCAGCTTATGCAGCGTTCAAAATGTCTATGTATTCTTCTGCACTAGCTTCCATTAAAAGAGTTATTAGGAATTGAATTGAAAACTGATCAACTGTGTATTCGCGAGAATCCTGAGTAGCCTCAGACATATCACGAAAAAAACATTCACACTTAAGAAAGACAAAGCCTGCTCCCAAAAGCTTGCATGCTGTTCTAAGCGCAGGACAGACAGAACATCAGACGGACATGTTGCAAGATAACGAGACTACAAGGAATGAGATAAGTAGAAATAAAGAGCTCAGTCAGAGCCTGGGCTAATTTACAACAAAGCAAATTCGAAATAACCCAGCCCTGCGCATACATGGCATCCAAAGCATATGGTCTGAACTTAAAAGTCTGCGCAACAGACACTGCAATAAAGCACGGCACCGCCACAAAGGTCAGTTCTGTCCCCGCGCAATCCTGTGCCCGTGATAATCTCGGTTTAGGTTTAGTACACCACTGTGCAGAACCCCATTAACTTTGGACCCGATTTTTCTTTCAGAAAAGAGGCGTGCTTACCAAACCAGCCCAGAAAAGAAAGAAGAGGAGCAACCAGAGAGTGTCTGTGCACTTTCTGTAAATGACCGGTCTCCATTCCCTCAGTTCAGAAACACCATCTCCGGAATCCTAAAACGAAACAAAGAAAGAAAAGGAAAAAAAAAAACCCAAAAAACCCCAAACTTCCTGTGAAATTAAAATCAAGTTTCAAGCGTCGGAGGTTTCTGATAGAGCAGAACCTTGCGCTTAAAACGCCAAACGCCCGGTACCCCTCTGCCCGCCACCGCCGCGCAGCCCGTCCGCGGCGAGGTGCGCTGCCGCCGCACCCCACCCCGCCCCGCCGCCCGCCGCCAGCCCCGCACCGCCCGGGGCGGGCCCGGCCCCCGCCGCCCCCAGCCCGCTGCACCGCCGCGGGCCCGACTTTCTCTCCCCCGCCTCCTCCCGCTGCCCCGGGCACCGCTCCGGCCCGGCGCTCACCTGCTGCCGGTCTCCGCGCCGCTCCATGCTCCCGCCCTCCGGGCAGGGCCGGGCCGGGCCGGGCCGGGCCGGGCCGCGCCGCCGGGCTGCGCGGGGGCGGCTCGGCGGCCGTGGCGGGGCGACGTTCGCTAGGGGACGGCACCGGCGCCCGCCGTGCGCGCCGCGGGGCCGGGCCCGGGCGCGGGCCCGCCCGGGAGGAGCGGCCCGGCCCGGCCGGCGGCCCCTTCGGCGGCTCCTCCTGCCGTTGCGGCCGGGCGCTGCCAGCCCCGTCCCGACCGCTCCTCCCGGAGCCGCGCTGCGGGCGGGCCGCGGTCCCGCTGGGCGGCCGCGTTTGCGGGAGGAAACGGCATTTCTCTCCGCGAAGCTCAAGCGCCGGCGGCCGGGCGGGCCGCAGTCGGTTTCCCGGGATAGTCGTCGGATGGGTCGCTTTGGCTGGGGCGAGCGGCGCTCGGGGAGCGGCAGCGCGGCCGACGGGACGGCACCCCCGGGCGGCCGGCGGCCCCTCCGCTCCCGGGGCAACGGGGGGACGCCGAGGGGCTGCCCGGGCTGGGGGCCCCCCTCCCCGCGGGGCGGGGGACGGGGGCAGCGCCCAGAGAGAGGGCCGGGGTAAGCCCGCAGTTCATAGAACCATAGAATCATTGAGGTTGGAAAAGACCTCTAAGATCATCGAGTCCAACCATCGACCCAACACCACCATGTCCACTAAACCATGTCCCTCAGCGCCTCATCTACACGTCTTCTAAATACCTCCAGGGATGGGGACTCCACCACTTCCCTGGGCAGCCTGGTCCAATATTTAACCACTCTTTCAGTAAAGAAATTTTTCCTCACGTCCAATCTAAACCTCCCCTGGCACAACTTGAGGCCGTTTCCTCTCGTCCTATCGCTGATAGTTCGTCCAGAGCCGCAGGCTTACAGCTGGCCGCTGAGCGGGAGGTTTATTGTTCACCGTTCCTTAGCCTGTTTACGGGGGGGAGCTGTCGGTTCGTTATTGCCCCCGCAAAACGCGGGCTGTTCCGTTGCGTAAAGCCGACCGACACCCGTTCGGCCGTTCTTGGCTGCCCTGCCAGCGCACCGGCAGCCACAGGCCCCTCTCAGCTTTGCCCGTTGGCTCTTTGCACCGTTACACGGCACTGGCGCGTTGTGCGAGACCGTCGTTACCGCTCATCCATGTCCGTCCGAACTCCCCGTGCGCGGGCATAACCACGCTGAAGTAACTCGAATGACCAATGAATGCAGAAATTAGCAGCCGCTCTTAATAACCTGCTTTCTCAGTGCTGTCCCTGTTGTCTTTTTACTCATAGGTTCACGAAGTTCAGCTCAATAACCTAGAGAAAATTAATATTACAAATTGAAAGATATTAAAAGTACGTTTTCGTTCCCCTCCTGACAGTTAGTGGAGAAAATGTCCTCTTTAAGAAGTGATCCAACATCTGCAACTGCAATAAAATTGAGTTAAATGGAAGGTATTTTGGAAAGCTGAAGTTGAAGAATTGGCCCATCTTGTACAGGAGACAGAGCGTGAGGCTGGTTTTGCTGAGAAAAAAGAATTTATTCCAGTTCTCAAGTGAAAATGCAGAATGAAGCCTTGGTGACAAACTGGCATAGATGGAAGTAAACTGGTAATATCAGAAACTGGGATTTAAAAAAAAAAAAAAGAATTAATCTCTGCCCCAGAGCATTTCAGAGTCCTTCTAAGCTAACTGGAAATAAACACATTTTTCAAAAAATTAGCTTGTGCAGCGTTTCTGAAATTGACTTTTTAACTGATTTAACAGAGCTCGGTACAATTCTGATTTAAATTTACACCGCCCGCCCCCCCCCCCCCAGTGGTTCTGAGAAAACATGACAGGAAAGATTTCTAAAACCTCTTTGTCTTACAAGGGATTTATTAAACCATTTAGTTTCCAGCCAACTCACAGTTCTTGTCTTTATCAGCATTCTGCCTTTTAATGCTCGTTACTCATCAATTTGTAGAGTTTTCATAATTTGTGTGAAAATTAGAATAAAATTCTAAAACTGAATACATGTTGCAAAAGTAATTTTGGGTCTATAGAACCTAAATAGAGAAAATAACGTTTCCTTCACTTTGCGCTATTGCACTTTAAAAATATGTGAAAAAAGTGATTCTCCCTTGAAATACAAATGTGAAATTTCAGTGAAATGTAACTTTTTTCCACAAGAGAAGTTCAGTATTTTGACTGTGTCAAGAAAAATAACCAAAATTATTAATAACTTTTAACCTAGACACAAAGAGTAACCTCATGATGTCATGAAGAAAAATCATTCTAAAAGAACAATGCCGATGATGAAGGCTGATACTAGAATTTGATAGCTTGCTGTCATCGCATGCTAATACTAGCTCTCATTGTTGATCTGGCCCTTTTTGAATGATTCTCCTTAAGCTTTGTGTTACATTCTTATTGTTAATAAAGGAAAACAGCAAGTGGAACAAATATTTTTAATGAAATCCAGATTCCAAGCAACTGAAGTTCACGGAAAAACACCGGAATCGGCAGTAAGGCCTGCTTTTACCGAGCAATATCAATCATAATTCTTGTATTCCCTCAATTAGCCTAGGAAAAATTATCTTACAGTTGATAGCAAATAACTCAGGATTAAAACAAGATTTTTTAAAACTTGTAAATTAAATATTTGAATTGTAGCAGTTTTTTTCCCTGAATTTCCAACCTGACCAATAAAACATCTCTTCTATTTAGTAACAGGTGAGTGTTTTTCTCGTGTGTCACTAGGTGGTGCTCTGCTCCTGGTTTGGAGCTACTACACAGCATTTCGGATGGGTGAGAAGAGGCTTGCGCTAGGGTTAGCCAGTATTCCCAAATGAGGATTTCCATGTTACCGTCGAAGAAAAGAGCGGGAAGCAAGGCTCAGATCGGATAAGGGACTTAAACACCCGCATCCAAAACGTAATACCGAAAGCTCTTGCTTGTTATTTGTCCAATCGTGCAAGTGCCCAAATTGCCAAGATCGATTTTAAACTTTGTCTTACGGCTTTCACAGGGAGGAGCCTGGCTCTGCAGCGGACTCGTTCAGGCACTCAGTGGGGAGCCGGGAGTTTTGGAATCGACATTTTGTAGGGTTGATCCGGTTTAACCTACAATAGAAATGAGATAAAAAAAAGAGTTCTGGAAAAAGGGTCTTGGATTACAGAACTGTTCCTTTTCTGAGAGCACTAATGACTGGGCCAGAGAGGCGTACGCTGGCTTGTGCGCTCTCTCTCTCTGGTGAGAAGCCCAGGTTGGAGCCTTTGGCCTCAATCCCTTGGTCTACACGCACAAGATGCTGGCATTATAAGATGCTTCATCTAAGCCTTGTATCCAACTACAGCCACTTTCCTGGGAGATTAGTACGATGCGGGTCCACGTTCACGTATGAGTCTTCACTGCTCTCTCGAGTATGTAATGTTTCTTGTAAAGGCAAAAAAAAAAATGTTTTAAATCGTGGAGCACCCAGGAACTCACAGTGATTTAATTGTGAATTAAGACAGTAACCATTCAACCTGCTTGGTGTGTTGTGGCGGGGCAACCATGGGAAGGGAGACCAACATTTGCATTTTCAAGACTACTTGTAGTTTTTAAGAACTTTTTTTACATGTTACCCATCTTCAGACACGTTTATCAGCATCAGCAACAGAAATACTGCAGCAGTGAAAACTCATGGGCATTTTTCTCTGGTTTCTCTTCTTTGTTTTTCACAAAGTCACCCAGAATATACAGAAGAAAACCAGACATAAACTCAAGCTTCCTGACTCCAAGCCTCTGCTTTAATCACAAGGTTCTTACTATTTCTTATGAATGTGGTGTTTATTCACAGGGAATGAATCTTGGTGCTGCCTGCCCTTAAGGCTTGACTTTCTCACCAAGAAACTTACCTGGTTAAAACTGGGGCAGGAATGTGGGTTGGGAGAGGAAGGTCTTAAATGAAAGCGTGACAGCTCCTTGCTAGACTGGTTAAGTGGGATGACTACCCCTACCTGCCTCCCCTTCTGGGTCAGACAAGGAACAGAGACCAATTACTCTAATAGCAGGACACAGCAACTGAGAAAGTCAATCTAAAAGCAAACATTTTTCTGCCTAATTAGAGAAGGTGCAGTGGAGCACAATTGCCATTACTCTCAAATGGTCTTGCTTATGTACAGTAGCTTAGCAAGTAGGCACGGTTCTCCATACGTAGCTATGTTACTTGGAATATCCTGAACTGAAACACCCAGAGACTGAACATAATGAACATAATGCCACCTATTATGTTCAAGCTGCTAGTCAGGTTTTCTGACAAGTTCCACTCTAAGACCTGGTGTTTATGACCTTGCCTCACTTGAACCATTCAGTCTGAAATTTCTCATGGCAGGTGCTGAAGATTTTGGGGCAACTTCAGCACAAATTATTCAGTCATTTCTAAGAATGAAATCAGAGAAGCAGACATATAGTATCCCCTTTTTGGGTAGCAGTAAAGCGATTCTTGTACGTGACTTGGATCAGAGGTTTTTAATGGACAAGGAGACAGAAGTGCTTTCTCCTTTTTCTCATCTCTGAGAAACTTCATCCACATTTGCCCAAATCGCTTCGATAAATCGCAGTGTACGCTCAGTCAACTGGCTGAGCTTCATAGCTAAGGAATCTGAAGACTCTGTCTGCCTGGTGTACTCCTGAGCCTGCCTGAGACGGTTTGGACTACCCTGAAACGTGCTTCTGACCTGCCACATGCTTTTCACTGTTTTGCCTGTGCCTCAGTGGTTGCCCTGATGGTGGCCAGGCACAATGGACAAAGCAGGATCCCCAGATGAATGTGAAGAAAAACAAAAGGGGAAACGGCTGTTGCTGTTAAACAGCTTCTTGAAGTTGGTAAGTGTCGTGGTTTAACCTCAGTCGGCAACTAAGCACCACGCAGCCGCTCGCTCACTCCCCCCCACCCGGTGGGATGGGGGAGAGAATTGGAAGAGCACAAGTTAGAAAAAACTCATGGGTTGAGATAAAAACAGTTTAATAATTGAAATAAAATGATAATAATAAGATGATAATAATAATAATAATACACAAAGCAAGTGATGCACAGTACAATTGCTCACCACCCGCCGACCGATGCCCAGCCAGTCCCCGAGCAGCGGCCCCCCCGGCCAGCTTTCCCCAGTTTCTGTACTGAGCATGACGTCCCATGGTATGGAATGTCCCTTTGGCCAGTTTGGCTGTGCCCCCTCCCAGCTTCTTGTGCACCTCCAGCCTTCTCAGTCGGCAGAGCATGGAAAACTAAAAAGTCCTTGGCTAGTGTAAGCATTACCTAGCAACAACTAAAACATCGGTGCGTTATCAACTTTCTTCTCATCCTAAATCCAAAACACTGTACCAGCTACTAGAAAGGAAATTAACTCTATCCCTGCCGAAACCAGGACAGTAAGGAATACCTTGGTTAATAAGGTAAGCAGGGCCTAGGAGCTCTCCAAGAAGGATAAGGGGATTCATAAAGGTCAGTATCAAGAAGGACCGTTAAAGCATTTAACTTAATGCTGTACACAGTGGGCCATTATGCCTCTGTTGAGCCACAGTAACTGTGACCGACCGAAAGGCAGGACTGGCTCAGCAAAGACACTAGAAACAGAAACCTTAAAGGAAAATGGAAGACTATGACAGTAGGGGAATGGCAGCCAGAGAGAGGAGGTGGACAGAGGACTGGCTGGCGAGGGACAGCATGCAGGATTGGAGGGAAGGGTAGGACTGGATGTGAATGAGGCTGAGAGTCAGGAGGAGGTGGCTGGAGAAGGGAGGTGAAGATTGAACAAAGAAGGAACCTGAGAGCTAAGGGAGGTTAGGGTTGGTATAGGGAGGTATACGACCGGCCAGGGAAGAAGAAGGTAGATCAGAGGAGCATTGAAAGCTATGTGGGGATTAAACAAGCAATAGCGCAAGTCGTGAAGGTACATAAAAGATTAAGACTGTGGGGAATGAGCAAAGGAATCTGGGCCTGCTACCGCTGCCTTTCACAGCTGGGGTATCACCTTTCCTCTGCTGTCAGCAAACATCCACGATGCTGACTTGAAAGTGCCCTGTCACACTCCGGCCTGACTAACGACTCAAATCACCCTACCAGGCTTCTGATCAGCCTGCTAGCACTGTCAGTTACTCCACTGGATCAGCTGGCAGAGGTCTGCCCTAGGTATCTAGGGAATCCAATCCTTTGGATGACTTGAGTTACTGTCTTTATGATGTTCCATGTTAGCTTTTCTGTTCGCTCATCTAGAAAATCCCACCTGATAATATGTTTACAGCTGGAAAGTTAGCTACTCTGTTATCCATATAATCATGAAAATGCACAAAAGGTAAAATAAACAATATTTTTTCTAGTAATTTGATTATTTTTGAGATGCTCCACTTCTCAGCCTTAAAAGTCACTTGAATTTAAGAAGCTAATACCGATTAATAAGCCACTTATTTCCAGCTTCCAATGAACATCAATCCCACCTTCTTCGGGGTATCTCCAATGCATTGAGGAGCTCTATTTTTATTTCAGAATGTTGACTATTGAGTAGATTATCCAGGGATCTAGAAGAATAGAGTGTGCACATCTTATAGCCCAGCTATATAGCTTTAGCTTACTACTGCTAACGACCACCCCTCCTGTGATTTACCAACCACATGAATCATAAAAGGAAGGAGTATAATGCCACAAAGTTAATTTGTTCCACTTTCCACATGAGCAAGCAGAGATCTGCACAAAGAGCCCTTTCATGCCTGTCAATACACAAGCTAGGGTACAGTCTGACCCTAGGAAAGTGTTTTGAGTGTGTTTGCTGAGCTGAATCCGATCATAAACTTCTGAACTGACTCATTTCAAGGTTTTAGAACAGAGCAAGGGGATCAGTGTTTCAGGATTACATTCATATACCATCATATACTACATGGTACTTCGTACACCAACCCAGCTACAGCGCTAGAGCCGTAGCTTTGTGGGATGTCAGAATTACAATGTACTTGCTCAGTGTTCTGACTGGCAAATGGCACGGGTAGCACAAGATGAAAGAGCTTGAACTGGAACGGCTTCTGTTGTTCAGGACTGTTAATGTCCCTCTCCAGTCCAAAGAGTAGACATGCCAGTACATCCGAGTGCATCAATACGGAGAACAGAGAAGTCATTGTATTCCTCTTCACAACGCCCCCAAAAAAAGCCAGGGAACGGAATTGCTTGAGTTTCAGAGAAATTGAAAAGTGAAAGATGTGGATTTGTAAGGTTGGAGAAGGGTGGCTTGTTCTGTAAAGTATGTAAATGGAAGGAAGGATGGAAAGCATTCTTGAGAGCAGCAAAGAATAGCCTAGGATAAACCCCAATCAAACAGGCGGCTAGCAAAAGGCGTCAAGCTGGACCACATGGAGTCTGTAGAAATATCTGTGACCTACGCAGGCAGGTCTAGTTCTGAATGAAAAGGAGGAGAGGTTTTCATTAATTGGGTCGAGACCAGGGCAGCGTGGTTTTTACCGACACTGAGATAAGCAACAGATTCATTACAAGGACTAGAGGGAAGTCGTTTGTGCCAGCACAAGATCCTTCGTCGATAGTTTAGTTCTCCTAAGGACAATTTATATTAATGGATTCAGGTACTGAATGTTTGCCAACGAAAAATAATCGTGTCGAACCCAGACAGCCAGCTTGGGCTGTGGCCTTGACATTAGGCCCTTTTAGAAGCGGTGCGGCTGCACAAGCAGCTGCTGCTGCCGCCGCAGATTCCCCCACATGATGTCACTCTCGGGCAGTTTCGTCAGCCCTGGTCTTTGCCTACAGCAGAAGGGTTATGAACTCCAGACGGCAAGCCCGTACATAGAGCATCACTTTGTTTACAGTATCTTCTAAGTGGCTTAAGTGCAATTTTGTTGTTGCTTTTAGTTTCGGACTTTCTGGGCACTGTTTTTTGCTGGTTCCTCTAGTGACTACTTAAGACTAATTTCATGGATTTATTGCGTCTAGACGCTTATTGCATGCAGGTTTAAAAGCATGTACAATTCTGTCTGTATTTTACAGTTGTCTTTTTAAAACAAAACCTGTTACTGTATAGTGAGGCTTGGACAGCAGCATATATTTTCCTGGTTTCTCCTCTTAGAAATAACGCAGTTTTTATATAGAGAAGGCATTAGACCATCTAGTCTATTCAAACCTAATGCCCCCAACCCCACCACAGGCAGCCAGCGGAGAATCTACTCAAGTTATTTAGGCTATTTGTCGACTTCGTTGTAGTCACTGCACAGTGTGGCCTATTACTGCAATTACTATACATAAGAATAATCATTACTTTAGTCAGGAGTTCCAGGGTAAGGCCCTCCATGTGTAACAACGTGTTTCTGCGTAATTCCATAAAACTGGACGAGAGCCAAAGTTCCACTGCAATGCACATTAAAAAGACTCAAAGACATGGCTTCTTCACTGCGTGAAAAGAGAATACTGAACATCCTGCTTTGGGCAGCCTGTTAAGAGCGGGAGGAAAGGTGACTATCTATTTGCTTAGTGCCAATAGGTTCCCCTGCCAAAGTATCGACAATCATCTGCTCTATAAACACTGATATTCGAACAGCAAGTTTAAAGAAATCTGTATGTGGCTAGTCATGTTGAGTCAGATAATGGCCCACAAGATGTCTGTTGTTTATCTGACCTATTCTTTATATACTACCTTTGCTTTATCTTCATGTCTTTACAAGACTTCTCATAAGTTACCTGCTCAATTAAAGTTTCACCTCAATTACGCATGAGAAGAAAGTCACCAGTGAGCGGAATGCAGCCATGGAACCAGCAGTCTGTGGCAGCGTTACAGAATATGCGATGGCATGAGTTTTGTAAACAGTTTATTCATCTTCATTAAAGTTATACTGAATCAGCACCAAGGCCGCATATGAGAACCTCTCTCAGATGAGTAGCTCTAACACATAGGACTTCTGTAGTCATCCTTATAGGCACAGCTATTTACAGGATAAGAGTCCAATGGCTGAAATATTTGCTAAGAACAGTGGTCCAGTTCTGCAAACCCTGATTAAACATTGAATAGCTAGAGAAATAATTCCAACTCTGTTAAGAATTCCTGGGATCCAACATTATATGCTACTGTTTCAGAGAGAGGAACCCTGACATCTAAAGTCTTTTCCATGACATTTTAATTTTCCCCGTTATCCCAAAAGATATAGAATGTTGTTAGATGTTATATATCAGACTCTCTCGTAAGATCTTATCCTGCACATACGCATGAAGTTCAGCTAGTTAGAGCAGCTGGGTTCTAAAAACAGAAGCGTCGCAGCTCCATGTCATTGGCCAGCCCTACTCCGTTTCAGGGCTCCATCCATTTGCCTCCCGGTACTTCAGGTACCAATATATACTTTCATACAATTTTTAATCACTTTGCGTCAATGTTTCCATTGATCGTTTAAAGTGAAAGAAGAAACAGTTTTCCTATGATAGCAGTAAGATCAATATTCGCTAATTTTGTAGTGGTGTCACTAAAGTTAATTTTGTTCCATTTCTAAGATTGAAGAACTGCATTCTTCTGAGACGTCTTTTCAAGCAACCACACTGCTTCTGTAATAACAACTCATCACTCTGGTCTTAATGCTTATTACAGAATCCTAATGCAGCTCATAAGCAATGTTATTTTGTAAAACGTTTTTGTGGTGTTAGGTAAAATGAGATACAGTATTTCTTTTGTAGTAGACATTGAGACCTATGTAAAGAAAAATGTACATAAATGTCTAGATATTGTTGCAGTATTGATTTATTTTAATCTTTGCACATAAACCAAGGAGTGTTACTCATCTGTTCTGATTAAATAACAGAACAACAGTATTCCTAGTCCGTCACATCATCGGTAAAGTTATGGGGTAGCTACTGTACTTTGATAATATTCATGCAACAGAAAAGAGTTGTCATTCTACTAGCCCTTCCTACAAGAGCGACATTTTTCCTAGGAACTGTGTATCATTACAGTGGAGTAAACTATTAGGTAATGTATGATACAAAACCACTTGATGGAGGGTAAAAATATCTTCTTTGAGCAGCTATTTGAGGAAACAACATTTTGCAGCAATCACTGCCGGTATAATAATGGAAAGATATTTTGAAAAGAGGATGTTGACCCTCTTTCTAGTGACTAAAATTTGAAGTAGTCTGAGCAATGGCAGTATAATAGTTTCCTGTTCACGTAACACGTTTGCACAACATAATGTTGCTGATAACACTAACTAGCAAAGCGTATAAAACGCAAAGGATGTGCATGTGTCTGGGAATTCCCATGGTTCTTCCCGTCTACCGGTAAAGGGTATTTGTAGGAATAAGACAAAACTAACAGCTATGGCCTAATCATGCAAACTCTTATTCATACAGTTTACCACTCTTCACCCTGTTGACCTGTGAACTTTGCACTTCAAGTTTCCGTACATAAATAGTCAATTATGTAGCTAGTAGTAATCCAGCTTTCTGTCAACACTTGGCTCAGAAAATAACTAACACGCCATAACAAAAACGGTTTTAAATTTGATTCTGCTTTGTGCACGTGACCGTTCCAGGAGAGTTAGAGGCAAAAGGTGATTCTGCTCTGTTCCTGGCTTTTCTTCGGACCCACAGAAACCCGTAGGTCAGGTAGTGGTCTAGCTGCTGTTCCTGAAAGCGGAGCATTTTGAAGCACACCAGGACATACCAGCAACTTGCACTCACAGTGTGCCCCCCTCCGATTATTTAGAATCATAGAATCATAGAATCATTGAGGTTGGAAAAGACCTCTAAGATCATCGAGTCCAACCGTCGACCCAACACCACCACCCACTAAACCATGTCCCTAAGTGCCCCATCTACACGTCTTCTAAATACCTCCAGGGATGGGGACTCCACCACTTCCCTGGGCAGCCTGGTCCAATGTTTAACCACTCTTTCAGTAAAGACATTTTTCCTCACGTCCAATCTAAACCTCCCCTGGCGCAACTTGAGGCCATTTCCTCTCGTCCTATCGCTTGTTACTTGGGAGAAGAGACCGACACCCACCATTTGTAGTAATTTGCTTGCTCATTCTTGCAGGAAAAATGTGCATATGATTGGGGTTATACGTAGGGATCTGGCCTTCAGGTAGTTTCTCCCTTCTTCTGCTCTCAAGCAAGTATCTTCACCTCTCCACGCCTCAGTCTTGCCTCTTGCTTGGTAAACTGGGAGCAGCTGTGTTCATCTGCTGTCATAAAGCACTCTCAGATCTATGTATCAAAAGCAAGCTACCTTTGCCACAAACGGCTTTGTTCATTATTTTAATCTGCTTATGGTCTGCTATGGACCATACTCAATGTAAGGAGAAAAATACATATATTGCATATAAGTTATAAGTTTGATACGACTCACGTAACAAGATTGTTGAAGTTCTAAAAATAGTGGCCAGTGTACATCAGTTTTCCTATTTCCAGCTGATTTATCAAAAAAATTTCAAATATTCAGTTTTGCACTAGGAAAATAAGCATCCGAACCAAATATATTTATTTTAGATAATGTTATCTGAATAAAAACATTCAACTGTGATATGTTTCCCCCAGGAATCAGCTATCTGCAAAGAAGTTTCAACATTTGCATCACTGGGAGTCACAGCTGGAGCAAAATTTCCTTGAATTTTTTTGAAAATCGTTAATAAAACCGATAGTTGTGTATGCCATCTCTCCACAGAACAATGCAATTTCCATTCTCACTAAGACACAGTCCCAGAGAAGTATCTATTTTATGCCTATCTGATGCTTTGAAAAGGCCAATGGCTATAACCCAAAGAATTTTAGCGTGTGTGGTCTACGTTACTTATCACTCTTCTTCTAAGAGGGTTATGAAACAAATGCTGGGTCCAAAGTAAATAGTGTTTCAGCCATTGTTTAACAACGGACGTCATGGATGCAGCCAGTTAAATGGCACCCGATCGGATCTGTGAGAAGTAGCTGCGAGGGTTTTTTATGCATATTAACAAGCTGTACTCCATGTTTCAGTTCTTGCTACTGTGGAATGCCCTAAAGCCTTTGTTTAAAACCAAAAGATGAAGATACTTATTTTCCAAACATGATAAGCTGCCCGTGCGGACAAGGCGGTGTGTTTCTTTGTACCTTATTTTTAAAGCTCTTCTGTTAATATGTTTGTAAATCAAGCCACTAGTCATATCTTTCATGTTGCAGCTTGCTTTTCAGGTTTTTCCATGAGAACACAATGCTTCAGATTTTTGGAAGTATCCGTAACTGTGTTAACTAGAAGGAAGTTCCTTATTGCTCATACTTATGTTTGTTGCAAGTTTTTATAACTTAGAAATCCTTATGTGCAAATCTCACTTCCTTCCCTCTAGTGATCAGTGAAGTAGCTTTTTAATACTGGCTGAAGAGTTTTCTTTTTCATGCAGTTGTCCGCTCTTCTTTAGATTCAGTTAATATATATCATCTGGCAAACAGTGCTAGGTGGAATACAGAAAATTTGGTGGGATCTAGAAAACAAAACAACTGATGTCTCAAAAGCTCCGAGGTCAGAAGGAAAAGCTTCTGCAACAGAAAAGTTGAGGAGAGGGAGAGAGAGAGGAGAGATGTGCCTCAGGACAATGTTCTCAAGCGCTTGGGTCATCAGGGAGGAAAAAGGCATTGTGTGTGTAGACAGCAGACTTTCTCAGACAATCTCTTGCTGTTTTTTTCTTTGTTCTTACTTATAATACAGGCGGAATGAATTTAGAAATCTCATGAGTCTCACTTCTAGTCATTATTTCAATGGCAAATTATGGAAACAGACTAAATCCTGTCTTCCTATTCAGAAACATTCAGAAAGATTGTAAAATATTACACAAAAGAACAGTAAGGTTTGGGGACAAACCCAAAAGCAGGCATTCAATATTATTCTCATCTGCCATTGCCCATTGTTGTAAAGGGGAAAGTAAGACGTAGAAGAAGATACGCTGGTTGCTAATATTTGCTGCCCTTCCTGATGTCTCAACAAATTCATTCTGCAGCTGTCACATCTCGTGCCTGAACCTCTCCAGGGATGGAGACACCTTTGTCAGACTGTCCCAGTTTTCTGGGGTTTGTGCATATCGATTCAGGGACTTTGAATTAGGCGCACTGTTATTTACCAATGCCATGCAGTCTTTGATGGCCTCAGAGTACAGACCATATAATAATAGCTTCTGAGATACTCACCATCTGTAACAGTAGTTACTGTGTAGAAATTTTCCTCCGAAAATGAAGCTGGTTGAATAATGATTTCTTTGACTGATTCAGCCTTTTCTTCTGCTTATGAAATAACCTTTTTTTTTTTTATGTTGACTTATTCAACCAATACATTTTTTGTATGTATTCTAATACATAGCATATTCTAAACCCAAGTTGTCTGTTCAATTGTGACTGGCTGAACAAAAGTATGTGTTACTGTTCGTTTCTGATGATAAGGGCCTGAAAACTTTTATGGAACAAATACTGAGCAGACAGTTTCATAATACACATTCTGCACTGGTAAATTGAAATGCTCAAGTGTTCTTGCATGTAAAATGGATGCAAACACAAACAAGGTAAATTGATTAATTTATATACTCAGCTTGCTGATAATAAAAAGCACATGCATTATTTGCCCTGTGCTTTTTTAAATCTGATTGGTATATGGGTAGCAGCACAAATTGGTATGTAATTGTCAATATACTGCATATAGTTAGTAACGCTGTGGAGGTAATTGCCTGAATTATCTGTGTTTCAACAGCGATGACAAAATAATATCAGAGCCTGTTAAATAAAACTATATTAATAGTTGAAAAACTATAGTTAAATAACTAATAGTTAAAACTACATTAAAACTAATCATTGATGCCTAACATACTTTGACTCAGGCCTGCCCACTCACCAGCATCTTTTCCAGGGATATATACGCCTGTTTACTACTATGCCGTGACCGTACATTTAACCTGAAAGTAATGGTGCTGTGAGGATACAGGTGGCCAGATACTTACAGTTTCAGGGCATTCCTGAAACCCAACGTAGCAAACCAGTTGGTAACCACAGGTACACACTACATGGCCACGTTCACCTTGCATTAGTCTCTAAACCGAAAAGCAAATTGTTAGGTCACAATATTGCGAACCTTCAGTATGAATACGAGCAGCTGAAACAGCAGTAACTAGGGGTGGATATAGGAGCAGACCATGGACAGATGAGCAGACCATGCAAAACTATCCATCTGTGCTTTGATTCATAGAAATGAGTGGGCCAGGCACAATGAGAGGTGGGCAGATTCATTACTTTGCTTCATTCTTCTGAAAGGAAGCAATGTAAGGAGGACAGAAAATAGAATATACAACACTTTTTTTGGTTTGTTTCTAATATACTCCCTTTGTGTTTTACTTAATCTTTTTTAGCCTGTTACAGCAAATTTGGGAAAGAGAAAACAAATGAAAAGTGGATAAAGGAAGAAGGGGTGATAGAGAACTGACTCATCCCTATTCACCGCCCCATCAGATGGGGCTTGCACGATTCAGGTGGTCTAAATTGGGGCAGCCCTGTTGTTACAGCCGGTTGGACAGACAGAAAATGTCTCTGAAACTGCCAGGGTGGAATTTTTACAAGAATTACAATTGACTGAAACCAGCTGCAATAAGAGATGAAGTGGACAAATATACTCAGTAAAGTCTAATAAAAATAAACCTTGTGTGTATGCTTGTACTTCAAGTTGAGCTCTAGGCTGGCAGTAATCAGCCTGTTGCTCAGGGACACTGCAGGTCGGCAAGACATCGGGAGGTAATATGCACAATGACTGCGAAAAGATTATTCCTCTGTCCACCTCATGCATGCACAGCAGCGCACACAGTTGGCAGAGTTGTGCCAGTGCTTCCTAGCAAACATAGACTGTCCACAGCTCCCGCAGGCCCAAAAGTCACATTATGTCTATGTCCTCTGTATTTTTCATTAATATGTGTAGAACAGCTAAGCCGTAATACTGTAAAGCAGTAACACCGTGCTTGGCCAAACAGTAAGTACTTTACTTATTTATCTTCCCTTGAAACACCAAATCAAGGTGGGTTACGTAATGGCTTTTCCTCAATGCAGTCAAGCAGCCACCTTACCAGAAAAGGCTGCAAACACCAATCCAGACTAAATTCCATGCTCATCCATGCAATGATGGGGCACAGTACAAAGACGAGTGTTTTCCCTGCTGCGAGGGTCCCTCTGAGACAGAGAAGGGACCCCAGAATACATTCCAGGGCTTGACCTTGCCTCTCTGGAAGGGAGCAGATAACCATTCCTCATGCTCCATCTCCCCCAAGCCATAGTGCTTTGAAAACGTAGGGTCTGGTCCGAAGTCTGGTGACCTTGGACGCTCTAACTGAACATACATGTCACGAACTGTATAAAGTGAATTTGCCATGCTACTTGTTCTGCTCTAAGGCTTTAAGAGGATGCCAAAATGAATAGGCAGGAGCAAACCCTGTATCTTGAAGACAGACACACAATATGGTCCACGTCTGGTATCAATGATGTCACAGAAATCACGGAAGCAAAAACTTTAATAGGTGAAATGCTCCCTTCCTTCTTCACCAGAAAGCCAGCGCTTTCTCTGAGGTTGAGTCTGGACCAGTTTTGACCAAGGTGATCAGGTTTTCGGCGCTTACCCAGGGTATCTGTATGACAGCCAAAATATCGTTCCGTCATTGTCCTGCAGGCTATTCTTGGTCCCTAGGATCACCCCAGTAATCCTTTTCTTTCCCATTCTACTATTTACTGTTATGATGCTATTCCATTCCCAGAATTGTCAATAATCATCTTACTCCCTCTGTCAGTTAGTTGTTGACTGATTTAGGAAACAGTGTAAAAATGTCTAAAGTGAATTGGGCTGAAAGACTGTAAAGAATGCAGTAAGGAGCTATGCAGCACCTTCCAGGCTTTTAAACACAACAAAAATATTTACTGAACAATCATCTCTACAGTATATTCTTTAGGAAACAGCTGCTCCAAACAGTCTTCCCTGTTCGTGGCTTAAAATTAAACCAAAACAAAGTAAAACCATAAATCGGGAAACGAGATGTCATTAAGTCTCCTTCATTTTACAGAGTCCAGCCTTGTTCAATTTAATGCAAGTGTTTATTCCTCTGGAAAAATCATGACTGCCAAAAATAACAACTTGATGAATGATGATTAGCAGTAAATACAAAATGTTGATATTATGTTATGTACGTAGCCCTTAAAAAGTCATAACAAAACTGAGTCATTGCCTTGACTAACTTAATCAGTCATAGACGATGTCTCAGATAGAGGAGGTGGCGCAGTAGAAAAGATGGGATAACAAAGGTAAGATGTGGCCCCTTTTCAGACGTACACCAAGGATGATCACAATCGTTATCTGCTTTGCCTTTAGCAGGACACTGTTATCTGAACACACTATGAGAAGCGAGGCTTGAGCAACCGTATGTTAAGTAATGCTGGCTTCTGAAAAGTTGTATTTCTCCAGCAAGGATAAAAATGTCTTTCCAAACTAACAAGACATTTTTCTAAGTCAGTCCCTGTGGTACTTGGTTCACTGCAGACACTGCAGAAGACGCAACGCCAAATTCATCCCCGGCACCAGAGCCAGTGCTATTATCTGCAGGATGCAACTGATGAAACTTGCAGAGGGTGATCCCCTTTGACATACTTGCGTGATGCATTTTAAGAAATAGAGTTTTACTGGATACTGCAGAGAATGGGGACATGAGACTCCCCAAATGCCATCTCCCCGAAGACACCGAAGGGAATACTGTTTCATTCTGAATCGGCTTGAAATGTAAGCAAATGGATATTAAATGTCTTGATTCATGAATATTTCAATGTGTTTTTTTCTGACTGAAGATGACAAAATATGGTATTTTGTTATTCTGGCACTTATTTTTTTCAGAACTCTGTGAAAATGTCAATATTTCACTTGTGATGAAAATATAATATATGTTTTAATGATGGCATTCCCCATTCTGATTTTTGCATTACTGGGTGAGTTGACGTGGATCTACTTTGTTTTAATAAGACTGCAGCCAAAGTATTTTAAGAGTTAAACATTCATTAAATACTTCTGTTAATACGAAGATGTTCTCAATGCACTAATGTAACACTACAGGTAAAATCGAAATTTTCACTCTAGACATGTTTCTGTAAAATAAAAATATATTATTTACTTTCTCTCAAAGTCTGTGCAGTCTGAAACTTAACTGAAACTCCTCTCTGCCAAATGAGTCTCAGAGTTTGAAGGAACTGTGGATTTGCATTTGAGATTTAAGACTCTAACTGTAGCTATTTATTAGGAAGGATCCAGACACCACTGGAACTGCATTTCAGACCCTAATAATGGATTTGACAATCCTCAATAGTGATTTAAAGTAACATAGGGACATGTCACAACAAGATGAGAAGACAGAGTGTTTGTTTTTTGGGTATACGTCAAGGTCAAGGACCCTATTACCAGAAATAAAGCTGTTTCTGTTTTCTTCTGATGATCCAAAATGTATGTGCTTAGATAGTATTTGAGAACTCTCTTGGTTATGATGTCAAATCTGAAACTAGAAAGGACTTCACACTTTCATTTTCTTAAGCAGACAGAAAAAAAAAGAAAGAAAATAAGGTAGAAATATGTAAAATTTACTTAATGCCATAATGACGAGAAGAAATTCAGAGAGACAAATCTCTTGTAGTTTAAGAGTAGTTTAGGAATAATGATACCCACAGTTATCAGTGGACTCAGTCTAGGGCTAAGAAGGTCAGGCCATAAAGAATACAATATAGAAAATACTTAATGATGTGCTTCTGTAATTCTCGCTTGGTTTTAGCTGTTAGTAGTGTGTCAGGAAAGCAAAAGCTCTTCTTCATACCCTCAGCTCTATTTTCCACTGCTCTTTCCTGACTCTTTTTCTCCATTACTTTTTGCAGCCTTCTTTGACATGTCGAACAGCTGTGACAGCTCACGGCCTTGCTCTTCTTTCCCAACCCTGTTGGAAGAAGTTTATCTTAAAAAGAATATATTTAAATCAAGAGAACTCCTACCTGTACAGATTGTACCAAACTGGGGTACAAAGAAGTCGTGGTGGTAGAGGGAGAAGGACAACAGGTCCAACTAGACCTGATCCAACTAGGGCCTTGCTGAAGGCCACATAGTGCTTCCTGCAGCCCGCCGCTGACTCCACCTTGGCCTCTCCTGTGGTGGCAGGGCACAGGTCGAGCATTTTGGGGGGGGGGAGCGCACTGAACGCTTCCTGAAGGAGTTGGCTGTGCGTAGTTTGGGACTGCAGGTACTGTCATGCAGCGAAGGGATGAGTAACTGTGCATTTATGACAATCTATCCGTAATATACTTCACTTCTGCACGTCTTTCTCAATGTTCCCGTTGTCTTTTTCCCACTCCCACACTTTTGTCACTGTCAGTTACCTTTCCTCTTGGCTGTGGGATGTAACTGTGACCCTGGCAGTGTAACCCTGTGCCAGACTTGGCCGAAGGCAAAGGTGCCAACACACCTTAAGCAGGAAAATGAAGGTATTCGTAGTTCCTGCCCATCTGAACAGACTGTAACCCTTCCTTAAGGCTGTAAAGGGCTTATTCACCAGATCCTCAGCCCCGTGGAAGCATTTCTTCTCCCAGGTCAGTGGCAGCGTGCCCTGCCACTGCTGTAGCATGTGGTATTCCAGAAGTCAGTTACAGAAGCTAAAGAGCGAGCCACAACGGGTCAGTGCGGAGACCCGCCATGCTGGGAACCATCTGAGAGTCGTGATGCTTGAAACCTTGTCCTGTAGTTCATTCCATGCCTATCTGGCAGACCAACATTTAGGTTATTTCACCTAGTAAAGCATAGAGCCAGTGTTCACCTGAAGAGAATAAACCACAAATCAGTGAGGTCTGGGCAGTGTCTGTGTTCAATTTTATATATGCCACCAAGCAGTCACGACATAGGACAGTGGGATTGAGCTCAAAGTTTGTGGAGAGGGAGAAGACAGGAGACACAGAGTCTGGAGTGCTGGGATGAGGTGTGGTGTCAGTGGGGGTGCAGCACAGAGCTTCAGGGCCCCGGGCCGAGGGAGGTGGCAGGACAGGCAGGGCAGCACTGAGGAGCTGTGGCCCCAGCGCTGTTTTGGAGGCAGAGCAGACATGGTGGAGTGAAGCTTAGGGGCTGGGAGGATGATGGGAACCAGGCGTGGTGAGAAGGCAGATAGCAGGGCAGGGTTCCAGGGGCAAGGTAGGCACAAAGGCGTGAGACCTGAGGCAAGGGAGGACCATGAGAATGAACCTTGAGCATAATGAGGAGGTGCAGCTCATGGCACCACTTCAGATGTGGGGCAGGCACAGAGGTGTGGGGCTTGGGGCTGAGGAGGGCCACCAGGACGGACCAGAAATATAGCGAGTCCCTGGCACGGCTACAGAGAAGACAGTCCCCGGCAGCGCTTCTGAAGCACGGGCACATGCTGAGGCTCAGGGTCTCGGGGGAGGGCTGCCAGGCCCAGCAGATGCTTACGAGCTGGGCCAGGACAGGCACAGGTGTGGGGACCAGGGTGCGGTGAGAATAAGGAGCAGCGCAGCTGGGAGGCTATGACATGTCGAAATGCCCAGACCTTGGCTCTCCGCCCAGGCGAAGATAAAGAAGAAGGAGAGGGAAAGAAATCACACAGAGCAAGTGGCAACATGCTCTGTCCCATGATCCTCCCTGGAAACACTTGGCAAAAAAATGGGTTGCTGTCTTAAGTGATTTGTGTCAAGTGGCAACAACATTTCCGAGGGGCCAAAAAGTGTCTTGAGTTCGCCATTGTACAAGGCAAGAGACCGTAGCCCGATGCTCTATTTTTCTTTGCGGCAAAGTTGATTGAACAGCTTGCCATTCTCCTTTTCCCCTTCTCCAGCTACTTAGCAGAAGGGTTACCTTTAATATCTGCTCTGCCATGGGACAAATCACATTTCTAAATTATTTTAAACTTCAGAAGTGAAATAGTTCATGGTATCATTATTGTTGATGTTATGATTATTTTGCTTTTTTTTTCCCCTCCAAAATGTGTCCTTTCCACAGTTCAAAAAAGAAACATGAACGATATACTCTCTGCAGCCGGCTAAAACCGAACATCTAAAATCCCCAAAGAAATGAGAGAGTTGACTCCTATGTATGAAACTTGCTGAGTAATGCTACCCCTTAAAAAAGTTCTGCTCTAACTCTTGCGAACTGTTTGCTATTCTTTCAGACCACATCCTCTAGAAACAAGATCTTACTGCTCCATGTTGCATAATGTCTGTGGCAGTCATGCTTTTTATCAGCTTTATTGGCACTTAATAAGTATATAAATATTTTCCAGTTCTTTTTGCTTGTTATGTCTCTGTATGGTTACACTAAATGCTGTGTCACAAATTGCTATGAATAGGAAGGACACTGTTACATTCCTTAGCACTGAGCAGTAACTCTTTCTTTAGAAAGAAGAGGTATAATTTGAAATTGAGCTTTTTTTCCTGCAGTGCTAACTATGCATGTACATATATATTTACATATATGTATATGCATGTGACATGCATATGCATACATATGTATATAGCAATACATATATGTACTCCTATATACATGACAGACTACTGTATTTCTGAATGTTACTGTTCATATGTCCTATATTTTAAACATATCTTAAACATAAAAGATTGTACAACCAACCTGCATTACAGACACATTTTAGAGTTTAATGCTTATTGCTAAAAAGACAGAAATAAATACCAAAATATTTAATTTTGTGTCATAGAAAAGAAAACCCAATACAGAAACATAACAGTGAAATCGAAAGGAAGGAACTGCTTTCTACCTACCTTCCATGTCTTAATTCTGCATTCCTTGAGAACCCTAAATTCCCATCAAAGTTGGTAAGGTGCAGTAAAGTGAAAGCTGGGGTTTTAAAAATCTATTCACACAGGTTTGTGAATGAGTATTAACATGCCTACAACAGTTGTCTTTAGGACACTAGAATGGAGAGATGAAAGTTTGTTTACCTGGGAAACTGATCTTAGTGTAACAAAAAGAATCTGTACACTCAGGTGATCTTCCACGTCTTATTTCTTTTGCTGGTTAAACATTTCCATGATTAAAAGTGTCCAGAAACACACAGTGAGAGGTGGAAGCTATGATAATATGCTATTGAGTACATAATCTCTAAACACTCTGGAGGTGGGTATATAAAAATATGAAATTAATTAACATTTATCAGAAACTGCAGTGAAATCTGCATTACTAGAATATTAAACAGCAGCTAAAGCTGAGATATGTTCAGCTGTGACAATAAAAGAATACACTTTTCCATTTTAATAGAGAGCCTTTTGAAGTCACATAACCTTTAGCCACTGTCTCCTACACAAATGGAATATATTTGAGAGAAACTTTGTCTAATCTCTACATCGACCTATATTTGTTGATTCCAATCCTTTTGCCAAAGGCTTTTCTCCACTGACCCAGAAGCTTTGCTTATTATGCACATTACTTTACGCCACTTCCTTTGATGTGTCTCTGCAGTCAATCAAATACTATTATTATTTCGTGGGACATTCATTTTACAAAACTGTGAGAAAAGATCACGGCTCTCCCAACCACATTTGAGCAGAGCAAATATGCAAAAGATATGCCCTATCCTCACAGCAAATCTAAAGACATACATGTTTATCAATATAAACAAATGCACCATAGCTGTCAGCAGAACTGACAGACAAAGTTTGCAGGTAGCTTTGGCCAAGGCATTTAACTCTCGGTGACCCAGTTTCCTTATCTGAGAATGAAAGACAGGATCACCTAGACCTCCACCTTCCTTTTGTAGTGTTTCTCAGATGGAAAAAAGGTATTGCTGTTAGTATAATTACTTTGGTTTGCTTTCTCCAAAATACCTTGAAATGTAAGAACAAATATAAACACGTTCCTCGTTAGTGAGTCTGGTAGTAGGGAAAGAATACTAAATACCCTTATGTCTCATAGTTTCCTACTATACGCTATCACAACAAAGAAGTACTTTATGGACGATGATCAGTAATCATTACAGTGCTGAACTACTTGAAGATAATTAGCTTGGGCTCAGAGGCAGGGAAAGCTCAAAAAGTTAAAATTTGGGTTTGATTTTAAAGGCACAATAGGCATTTAACGATATCTTTGAACTCTCTGAACCTACCAAGATTTCAAAATTGTGATGGTGACATCGTGAAAAGTGATGATTCTCCCCAAAGCATTTCTGACTGTCATATTTGCTTATACTTGCGACGGAAGTAACATAAGCACAGTATTTCTCAAGGAATTTCAATGCTTTTGGTTTCGATGCCGGTCAGAAGTCATAAATCTCTGGTTTAGGAGGCCGTTCAATTCCTTTTTGTAGCATACGCAAATTTGGTGTGAGATGGTACAACTAAAACAATATTGTGATGAACAAGCTTTTCACCCTTGGGAACTTGATTAAAATCTGGCTTGGATCACGTACACGAGCAGTTTTAGGTTTAACACAGGAAGCACATTTGTGATGAGCAAATAATATAATACATAACTATTCAGTGCCCCGAATATGCAAAGATACTAAATGAGAGAGCAACTACCGTGCACTGTTTGGCCAACAACACTACAGATACAGACAGACATTTTGCACAGTCATGGTCTCTTAATATTGGGACTGTAATTTTTCATGTATTCTTCCTCTAAGCTACTAAAAAAATTTTAAGCTATGTGGTTTAGTAATGATAGCGTAAGATGCGTGTCTGTTTGCCTGATGATACAAACCATAAAGAATGCCTGGCATTTATTCTTCTTGTTCATTTCTGAGCATTATTTCAGGTAGTGTTTGAGGCTGTCTACATGCTAGACATTCTGGAGCCTGACTGCTTATAGGATGTCTGTCTTTATGCAGTATTGTGACATTTGGCACGTTTTTGCTAACACAAACGTTATAGATCCAGAGAACTCTCAACTTGGAGATTCATTCTGAGAAAGCCTCATCTTGTTGACTTTGAAGGCAAGAATCTGTTCTCGTGGGCTTTTTGCATAGGGTTTCTTGGTGGGAATTATACTGACTTCTCCTGAAGTGGCATCTATTAGGTATAAACATTTATCTACCTGTTCAGTCTACACTTTGATAGCTCTGCTTATGTAGTGTTTTAAACACAAGCGTGTGTTTGTAATTAAACTGCGTATCCAGACTCTCTGAACACGAGTCTGTGCTCACGCATGGGCCCTGGGTGAATTCGCTAGCGTTGGGAAGAGGCCGCTCGTGCGCCTTCTACCCTGTCGCCCAGGCCTATTAGTAGTGTGGGTAAGCGAAACGTGGACATAGCTATGCCTGCTCAGCCCAAGGCTGCCACCGTACATCTCGTAACACCTTGCAGCAGTATCAGATGACAGCCAGGTTGCTATACTGTTCCACGACTTAATGTTGTGTAGAAGTTTCTTATCAGAAATACAGGTCACCAAGCCTATCTTAAGCAATGGGGCTATCTGGAACACATCAGGCTCTTAGCTTGCTTGGTCTTGGGACTCATATTTCATTTAGCAGCATAAAGGTAGACTACACATGAAAAGAGTGTTAGAGGGTTGCTTCATACATGTTTCCAAACAAATAAATAAAAAGAAGAGATCTTTCTGTATAAAAACTTTGCAACATTTTCAATAGATTTTGTTTTCAAATTTATTATTTCCAAGTACTCTGGAAGAAACAGAAATTCAGTATTTGATGTCTTCCTGTAAGGCCTTGGAACAGACTGCTGGAGTGGGAGGCCTCTGGCATAGTTTTGGGTACACAGGAATCAGACATTAAGAGCAAAGTTCCTCTGAGTTTGGAAAGATTTCAGCCATACATTCGACTTTAAAAAAAAAGTCTGTCTTTGTTCATCTCCGGCATATTTATTTATTTTGAGACAGATGACTGTCATTAGCCTGTCGGTGGGGCTTGGCTTCCTGAGGCGGTGTCATGCTCTCCACCGCTAGCTATTGCTTTCTCAGTTTCTGAATGAAGAGCTTGAGGAGTTCCTCCACCACCATACAAATGCTATTTCTTACTTCACCTCTTCACATGATCATATGACCCCACTACTCTGCAGCCATGAAACTGCAGTCTTGATTAATTTTCATTCATTTAATTTACATGTGTAAAACCTTTGGTATTTTTCAAAAAGCGGGGAAAAAAGTTTCAAAAAAGTAACAAATCAAGTAACAAAAATCAAGAAATATCAAGACTCAGTAGCTTATAAAGACATCAGAAGCTGTGCAGACTTCTTCATCCAGTATACAAGACTGCCTGTCTTCCCGTGTTCTTATTACAGTATGGTTTCAACACACTCCGAGAAACCAAGTTTTGGTTGTTTTTTCTCAGCAGTAATCAGTGTGGTAGGTCAGAAGCAGACAGGACAAGAGAAAGAAAGAAATTGTGCTGATGCAAAACTCAGATGCTAAGAAAAAAAAAACTTGTTGTAGACTACAGTGATGGAAAAATGTTGGTAAAAGTCAATGAAAGCTCATCAGAACAGACACAAGCGTTAACAGGTCAGAAGCCAGCCCATTTTTTTTCTGCAGTAGAGTTTATCAGTCCACCTACCTATTTCCAAGTCTGTATTTGGGTGGCATATTTTAAGAAGTTGAAAAAAATATCACTGGATGCCAAACCCCTCATTTTGTAAAATATTTTCTACTGGTGCACTACCTCCTTGTTACTTATCTGGTTTCTATTTGCAATAAAGCTGCAATAAATCAGCACAATCCTGGTATTGACTGGGTCTACCTACTCACGATTGTGGTTGAGCTAGCAGTCATTAAGAAAGCTCAGTGAAGGGGAGTTTCTAAGAAAATAACAAGCTGAAGTGTTGGCCCTATAGCTAGTAGAAGAAGGAATCAAATTGCTTTGTTCAGCTATCTTTTAACCAGACACTTACTGTACATATTAGTGCAAATACATTCTACCATAATGATTTGTCATTAAGTTTTTCCTTTTACCAGTGTGGGAAAAGAAACTTATATTCAGCTGGCTTCACTGCTGGCCCCTCAAGTCTGTCTATTCGATGCAAGGGAGTCATTAGAGCTACTTTTTTTTTTTTTTAGACTGGAATTTTGTGTGCTAGGGAATAGAAAAAAATAATTAAACGTCTCATCTGTGGCTTAAAATCTATGCCAAGAAGATGACTGGAAAGTTCCTTAAATTAAAAGTCATATTCTACAGAAAGAAAATCCCTTGGTATCAAAAAAATACCTGGTGTTTGCTTTTTGGTAGTTGTACACTTTCAGTTCACAGACTAGCCAGTTCGTTTTCAGAGGTTAAAATATTACTAGTTTTTAAATTTAGCATCTTTCATCACATCGCTCAGTTCTCAAGTGCGTTATATTTCTCTGCTCCATGAATCTGGAAAAGATTGATATAAAAGTGGGAGGCTGTGGAAAAGGAAGAACATCTGACTCATGCAATTACAAATCGTGGCCAAACCACTCTGCAAGGAGGAGGTAGAACGTCCTGGGAAAACTGAAAACTAGCTGTTGGAAACGAGAAATGCCAACTGTGTTCAATAGGTCTATGTGACTCCGTGTATTCGGTGTATCACTCCAAACATGTACTCAGCTACAAACATTTAAAACTGATGTGACAGAAATTGACACAAGTAATGACTAAATTAATGAAACCAATTAAAATAACTGCAAACTTACTAGGGCCTCTCTGTGTTTGAAAGAACAGTGTGGATATTTTCTATATTATTTCTATATTATTTCTATATTATTTCTATATTAAAATTATGTGGGCATCTGTAAATATTAATAAGACTGATCATTATATAAATAAGTCAGAAGTTTTCTTTTGACTAAAAATCCATTTTTATGCTCAAAAGTGATGCAATCACAGTTGTTCAATTAACAGTTTGTACTCAAAGCCAACTCTATTTTGGAAAAGAAGAAACCCCTTTTTGATTCTTGGAACGGTTATCCATGTGACTTCAGTCAGCTATCATCTTTTTCTTATTACTAGATAGCTGATTTTTATTGCTTATTTGCCTTTATTGTACATATGGGAGCTCAGTTTTTAACAAGCAGAAGTTTATACAGTGATGTCCTCTACTAAACGTATCAACTGAGATTTCAAAATACTTCTTCTGCACATGAAAAATGAAGTAATTGGGGCACCGGAACTGTGAGGATTGCAGCAGGGCATACGGGACCTCTCCAAACGCGGTAAAGCGGAGAGGCCTGATGGGACGGACAGGAGCAGCGCACAGACACTGCCAAGCGCTGGCTAAGGTCCCAGCCCTCGGGGATGGCCATCTTCACCTGTAGTAGGAGCAGTGCAAGAGGAGCTGGATATAGGGGCAGGCACTGAGACTTGTTCCCTCCTTATTAGACCCCAGACTGGCTAAAGGGCATAGATGCCTGAAAAGATTTTTTTTTCCCCCAAGCAGTGGGCTAAATCACTCCATTCTTTTTGATTTTTTTTTTCCCCCCAAGCAGTGGGCTAAATCACTCCATTCTTTTTGATTTTTTTTTCCCCCCAAGCAGTGGGCTAAATCACTCCATTCTTTTTGATTTTTTTTCCCCCCAAGCAGTGGGCTAAATCGGTCCATTCTTTTTGATTTGACTAGCAATAAAGACAGAAGGGTTTTCTGTTGGAGCCGTGACAAACATTGCTTGGGCTGTGCTACCTGTATGTAATGGCAAACATGAACAATACAGCCATGGGAAAACATGGATCCAGAAGATGCGGTAAAGGGGAAGGAGCAGCAAAAACAACTCTAGCAGATTCTGGTGAAGCAACAACTGCAACCATTAATAACAAATCCTATGAATAATTATTAAGACCCGCTAATAACTAGCAGCAAGTCCAAAAGAAACTACAGGAAAACCAGTCCTGTTAGCAATTATAGCAACGCCTTACAAAACATCAAGGGAGAGAACTAACAGCAATTTCTGCTCCGCCTGTGAACCCATGAGAGCCGAAGTCCCTGCTGTGGCACTAGGAGACACTACAGGAAATACGGAAGACCTCTTAAAAATGGAGTACAGTTAACTCAGAAGCCACTGCAAAAACTTTTGAGATCAATAACTTACAAAGGGATGAAAGAGCCACACAGAGAGATTACTGTCTCACTGGGAAATGCCACACAGTAAGCATGAGGTGCAGGGCGGTGAAGCACTACAGATCTCTCCGTGCAGCCAATCTAGATAACGTTGGCCCAAGTAAGAAAACTTAGTGGTGGTGAATTTGGCAGAAAACACCCCAGAAATCCAGCCCTGAGAAGTAGCCTGATAGTTCAGAGGTTTGTATGTATGTGGAGACTGAAAACTGAGGCATATTGCAAAGGCGATATGGAGCAAGGCAAACCAAAACAACTTTGCTCTATCTTTGAGACAGACCTTGGTCCCACTAGCGGTTTGTATTTCAGCTACAAGAGGCAATATACCTGATGAAAAATTACTTGAAAATGGAACTGGGGTACCAGCTGAGGGTTGGGAGAGGGATGCGTCTTGTAAGGGGCAAACCCAGATGTTGAGCCCTTTTTGGCACAGTTGGGCTTAGGTTATCCTATGTGTCGTCGAGCAACGTGAAGACTTAGCAGCTGCAAGAGGCACACGGATGAAGAAAAAGAGATCTTTTCTTGTTTTCTCTTGTGATCGGGAAGTGGCAAGAGCAGAGGCAGCCCCTTTGTGTGGCATCTCATTCTGTACTTCAGATACTAGGGAAGATCCACCAGATAATGCTGTTTGTCATGTCCATGTACGTATGCGGGCTGCCTCCGTGACGATGTACATTTCTAGCCTACGCACAGGAAGACAAGTAAGATGTTAACCATTACTAAGCAACTGTGGTACCTAGTAATATAGGCCTAAGACTGGGATGCATGGGCCTGGCTCCTGAAAACAACCTTGGAACATTTAATGGAAAAATATTGTCCTTCTTCTGACCCTCGCTTGTTGATCATTAGCCAGTATCCTGCTGAAAATGGTGCTGAGACAGCAGGAAGATGTCTGTAGCCCAAAGGAACTGGAGAAGAAAAAAGCCTTGGAGTGCGATGTAGTACAGAAGCTCCGGAGAAATATCTTGGGAAGCAGACTGCTCCCACAAACCCTCTGCAGCTGGCTGACATTCTCCGGTATCAAGACAGATTTTGTCCAAGGTCAGAGAACCTTGCGTTTCGTACATGTTGTTCAGCAGATGGTTGATCAGCTTCCTTTATTGTGAGATTTCCTGGTGATGATAATCCCCAACACAGTGGCAGGACACGGGATTGAAAGCACTCAAAAAGAGACAATATGTTCTTTGGGCTTTTCACCACTTGAATGGTTATATGGAAGGCAGCCCAACAAAATACTGGAGTTCTTCCGGGAATATGATCAGAGGGTCTATTTGTTCTTTTGTCTTTGGTAGTAAATGCAGCATCCAAATCTAATGTTTATTCAATGTCTTGGTTTAATGAAACATTAGAAGGCTCCAGGAATGCATGATATTATAGAACCACACTAGATATGATGCTGGCAAACAGAATTCAGGGCGCCCTGCTGCATGTTCTGGGCCCTGACACGTCCAGAGTCGCCTGTTTATGCTACAGAGTCCAAACAATATTTTAGAAACTGCTCAGATTTCCAGGCAGGTGATACACCTTGGTGATCTCTACCAACCGCTTCATGGGCAGAGCTCTTGCAGAATGTGCAAACTGCCCGAGTCTCCGCGTCAACTTGGCTAAATGTCAGGTCAGGCATGAATAGACGTAACACATGAGGTAAAGCCTGAATAATTAAACTGCCTTTCATCAAGACTTAAGATAAGCGCTCTTTAGGTAAAGTAAGATTTTGACTGGAATATCTTGTTCTATTAAGCAACAGAGGAAATTTTTGGGATGGTTTCAATGATCACAAAACCATTAGCTGATTTACTAGGAACAGGGAAGTAGCGAGTACACGACAGTGTAGAGAAGACCTGTGTAGATGCACTTAGCAAGATACAAAGCCAAATATATGGCATCCTAGATTTTACTCTGTAGATGGGTGCTTCTGAATGGTGTTACCACTCCTGCGGGATTTCGGTTGCTACTCAGTGGCTGACATAATTAGTTACTACTTTACTATGTGTGTGTAATGCGGTCAGTAGAAACTCACCGATAAAAAACTTGTACATAGCTCTTTCAAGAGATGCATGTAATTTCTTTGCTATTTCTTTGCTAAAAGTTACTTAATTTCTTGTATTTTTCTTAGCATTCTATTGCTTTTCAATTTATTTGTTGAAGTTGTTGAATAGGCTGTGGAGTTCAGTGCTACGCTGTGAACTTACTCCTTATTCTAACGAACACGTAATAGAATTGGGTTCTCTGATTGTATTTTGCTCAGAATAGTGCTCACAGGCCAGAAACAGCATCAGTATGAAACCCTGGCATACTTTTGCTTAGGGTTGTGCATTTTTGTTCAGTATATTGCTTGCAAACTGCTAGATGATGATGATTAGAGTCATAAAAACTTCTCCACCATTTCATGTGATAAGAAGGAAAGAAATACAGGTTTGTATAAAATATCCGTGGTATAGAAATCCACATACGGAGGATTTTAACTTCATTTTAAGATTGTTGTCTATCTAATAGAGCTGCTTAAAGATTCCAGAGGGCTTAGAGCAAAAGATTGTGGCCTTTCCATTGCAAAATGGATTACATGAAGTGGAGGTCCTTTTCAACCCCTCAAAGGAAGAAACAGAAAGCAAACTCTCATTTCTGCCCTTTTCTGCCTCCCCCTTCGAGACACAGAATTACACCCATGCTAAAATACAAACTCCATCCTGTTGTTCTGATGTGTTTCACGATACAGAAATACAGGACTTTTGCTCTAATACCTGCCTACACCTCATAGATAACATTCGACCAGTGGCCCTTTAAGTAATATGCCATGTAACTGAACTTGAATTACATAAGGAATTTCGCACATGCTCCGAGTGTGGCAATTTCTGGAATTTCCATATGTGCTCAGAGCCACTCATCATGTAATGCATGATGGTATGGGAAAAAAGCAGAGCTTGGAAGAAGATATTTTGAAATCAAGTATAGTCACCACATTTGCGGCTATGAATTCATATCAACAGCAGCTCTATCATGAGGCACAAGAATCCTTCATTAGCTCTTCTCTCTCATTATTGTGTTTGGAATGGAGAGTTAAATATTCAAAACAGAAACTCACTACTAAATCTCTTAAGTCCAACAGTCATTAAGCTATTTCACTGCAAAAGAAGTGAAATACTTGTTAAAAAGAACTGCTAGCACAACTCCATACCAAGTCCAACTGTTCTTACAAGAAGGTTTTTTTTCTGAAATAGGCTGAATTTGCATAAGATAGAAATTTTACAGGAAACAACCCCTAGCTTTCTTACATCTGTTTTTTTAAACTAATCTTTCTCTATTACAGTTGTTCCGTTAAATCCTCTCCATGCTCCATTCAATTATTTTCTCTTTCTATTTTACTAACTTTTAATAGCCTTGCATAAATACAAGGAAAAGAATCATACAGATGGAACAAAGAGAACCAGGATCAGGCAAAAAAGCAAGTAAAGACTTACCTAGAATTGGATTGATATTAACTGCTAAATGAACATGGATTACACAAGGTGAACACATGATACAGGACAAAACCCCGCCAGCAATCAGCTCGTTATTTCAAACGAGGATGCTGTCATTTTGGCAAAGTTTCTTAAGTGTATAAATACTTATGGAAGTAAATCCAGTGACATGAATCCTGGAAATAAATGAAATAAACGCTGAGCTTTTACTGAACATAGGATTCTAACAGCGCTCTAATACCAGAAGGTATAGAGTCCCAGCTGACGCTGCATCTCTGGATACGGTTATAGTTCTGGTTTTCAAAACTATGCAAAACCTCCATCACTGCTCATTGAAGCTGAGTAAAACTGACAGCTGAAGGAACTGCTCTGTTTTGTCAGTTTTAGGCAACAATTTAGTACTGTCTCAAATTAAAGAAAATAAATTAAATGTGAAATTAGCACAAGGATAAGATGCGGTCAAAAGACTGAAGGGCTGTTACTCGCAATTCAGCTCAGTTAGCGCAATAATCATCCTGCTGCTGGGGTCTAACATCTAGGCTATATCTAGTATTGGCTGAGATGGGTAGTTGGAGAAAACATACCTTGTATTTTTTATAATAAGACTGGAGATTTAGTGTGACATTGAGGTATCTGGGAATTTCTCTCACTGTAGTTCTAAAAACCTGAACAGACAAGGCACGCTCCAAATTAATTTGTAGCTGCTTGGAAAAGGACAGTCATATCTGGCATGACATGTTAACCAGAGTAAATAAAGAAAAGCATTGAAAACAGGGAAACGCGGTCGTAGTAAAAATAAACCCAATTTCAAGTAACTAAGAAGCCAATGGGAAAAAAACCTATTAAAAACTAGGAAAACATAAAGAAGGCAACACTACAGTAAATTGAATAGAGCAATAATTTGTTTTTTAAAACTAGAAAAATGTAATTTCTGCTCAGACTAACTTTGATCCATTTTGAGCTACCACATATAACCCTGAGGAATTCAACATGTTTATTTAATCAAATGAAAGTGTAGAAGAATTTCACTTAACAGTGGATTTTCACTTAATAGTGACATTTTGATGACTACCAGTGATTTGTGTGTGTGTTTTTCTCATACCAAAAGCAAAGAACAAAAAAGTATGGAATGTTATATCTTTAGGAAGTAACTTTTATGTTTTGCCCTGTTTAAGGTTCTTAATCCTTCAGAATAACAGAATTCTCATCTCCAACTAACGTAGAGGCAAGATATGGGAAAACTGCCCAGATATGATCGATGTGTACATATAAATAAATACACATATACATATATGTATATATACATATATGCACCACAGACTGTTTAAATGGAACTATTTAAAAGGGGTAGAATAAAAGCACATCTTCTTTTGCCCACAAGTATTACTCGTATGATGCGTTTTTTGTCTGACCGTAAGCAGGATTTGAACTCCATCTACACTATCTAGAATTAAAAAATTAGAAAAAGAAATGAAGTGGGAAGAGAACTATCTTTCCCTCCTAATTTTGAGAGGGCCGAGCACTGCCACTTGATGGACATTTCTGCCACTTCCATTACATAACTAAAAGAACCAAAGAAAAACAGAATACCCAGAAGAAATACTGGGGAGTGCATGCTGCTTTTAAGACGGAGCAAACTGGAGTGCAGGGTTAGCTGTGGTCTTTCCCTCCTATGAAAGCGTGACAAACTGAGAAGTTTTGAGTCCCAGGGACCAGGACATCCTCAGAACCACACCTGAAGGAGGAAGTTCATGCTTGGGAACTAAAACCATTAAGACCTTTCTTGGCAGTTTAGCAACCTCCAACCCTGAAACAGATCATGTTGCAGATGTTCCCCAGATGTGAAGCCCTGAAACCAAGGATGCATAGCAGCAAATCAAATGAGTTAGAAAGGAAGCAGACAAGTCTCTGTAACAAGGTACTGCATGGTATCAGAAGCTCTTTAAAATATATATGTTCTTTGCCAATTATTCATTTAAACAAATCACATTTTTCTAGTGAAAACCTGTTTAATAGAAAATTGGTGACCATTCCTTAAGACCCCCATTCACAAATGGAAGAAACAATCTATTTCTTACATAATTTGTTCCACTGGGCTATTCAAAATAAGATCTAGGAGATCCAACTAAAACTAAAAAGCTAAACCAATAAAAACCTAGTCAGATGAAGGGGAAGGAATGGGAATCTCACATTCCATGTCCTCCTCCAATTTTATTAAACCAAACTCATCCATTTTTTAGACTCTGTTAATCTTTAATAGGTCATCTTTAACAGACACATTAAGAGCTGTGACATCTATTGACTTTAAAGAAATTATGCAAGGAATAAACCTCTAACATTGGCTTGTGCTCTATTTTAAGAACATATGCAAATTCTCTCAGTTCTAAATCTTTTTTCAAAGTACTAAGTCCCATCCTTAAACTCTCTGCTGCCGGATAGACAAAACATCCTATGTGGATAGCATTCTAATAACATAACGTTCATTTCTGAAAAGCAGCAGCATGTGATTATTGTAAAAGCAGCTCTTCTTTCTGGAAAGGATATACATGATCTGATGGCCTACAGATGTGCGCTGAAAACTGCCTTTGGTCTCCTTCCTAGAGTACCAGATGGTCTCACATCATGAGGTTCCTCTCACGTATGAGTATTGCAGTCTATATGCTTAGTCACTAGAGCTATAAATAGTAGTCTAATTCCTACTTTTTTTTTAATTTTATTTTTACAGACAGCATTCATCAGCCCTTTTCACAGGACAATCTTTCTCAAGGGAATAGCAACAGCTTGAACATGTGGCTGGTTGAAATGGTATTTGTTAAAATTTACAAAAATCTAAGTATATAAGGTAGTTTCCTAAAAAAAAAAAAAAAAAAGAAAAAGAAAAAAAATACTTGGAATTGCTGCCCTGAGCTCCCACAAAGAAGTTTAGCTTTTAGTGGTTGGTGTGGGAGGAGATGGTAGGAAGGAGCTGGTAACAATTACTAGTCAAAGTTTCAGCCCTTTGTGTAGTCTATCTTCTTCTGGGACTTGCCACATGTATTCCTCATTGCAAAAATCTGTTAGCAATGATTACTCAAGTTCTGCAGAGGGCACCCTGGTAGTGATGTCAGCTTCCCAAGGTTTCTGCCGCGAATGGTTCTTAAAACAGCAGAAAGGAGCCTCTTTTAACCCTGTGCTTACTTCATTATTCTCAGCATGTCACCAATGATATCATGCTTCTGTTGTATTGTGGTTTTACCAGAAAGCCATAAAGAAACTCAAAAGACAATGAACTGGCCTGGTCTAAAACTCATTGAAGAAATAATTGGAAAAAGACTAATGTTAACTTCAGAGGATTTCAAAGACTCTTTTCACCCTGAAGTGCATGACTCCTTCCTCTCTTTTCTGAAGAATGGTGACTTTGAAAGGGACCCAAACCTAAATTCCAGTCCCAAATTCTCCACGTGTTTTGAGGAAGTACTCACTGAGGTCTGAATTCGGCAGCTGACCCCACACTAATGGCTGAATCAAGCTTTCAGTTACAAGCACCTTAAGGGCGTACATTGTTTGTACCTTGTTTAAAAATTAACCTATTTGATTCCCATGTAGGTAATTGTCTCCCCCCCCCCCCCGCCCCATGCACCATGGGGGGCAGGTAGAGTTCACCTGTAAACTATTAAGTTTAACCAGTGGTTTGCCTGCAATTAAAAGCAGAAAATCCAAGTCAGTCACGTTGCAGTTTTGGTTACATAAACCAAAAGTTTTCATTACAGAACTAAACATTATTGGGGTTTCAATTTGTTTAACTGAAACCCTTGGTTTCAGGCAAATTCAGACATCTCTTCTTTCCTTCTTTTTTAAATAAGAAAAAATATTTTCCTGAGCAGGTAACATAACAGAATAGCTGAATACATTTTGCTAATGTTTAAACATCAGTTTGAATTTTCTGTGTTTTGCTAGTTTTTGCTACAAATGAAATAATACATGAGATACCAGTTACATGATCTTCACAGTGACAGAGAAATAATTCAGTTTTCAGAAGACAGTTTCTCTCAAACCCATTTTAATTCCATACGCATGTCAAGAAGTAACTCTTCTCCCTGGGCATCGCAGACTTGACTCACGTACTATGATGATCAGCGGAAAGCACTCTGTGTGCTCACAGATGTTTTCTGTGACACATGTTGGAACTAGTATGAAATGCCTTATAAGGTATTGCCCTGGTTTGGCTTTCAGCATGTTGCTCTGAGATTTTTTTGCATGATTTGTAAGAAATAAAAAGTTAAGTAATCCAAAACCTGCAGATGTACAATGAGGAAAAGCCTTGCAGGGATTAAGAGATGTGGGGTTTTAAATGGATATACTACACAATAATAGCTAGCAGTAGTCTCCAGTGACACGGCTTAGTCTGCTTCATTATGAGAGAATCTTGAGTCTTTACCTTTTCAATTAATTAAAATAACAGAGATTTTCGAGAATAAACAGAGTGAGAACTCAGTCACAGGTTCCTAAGAAGGGTAAAGCTTCATTCCACTTCCCTCTTCATATTCTGGTCAAAGAGTAAAACTGCACAATGAGTAAAGATGGCCTTCAACCTGGGGGATCAACCCCTATTCAAAGAAGCACAGATACATAGCTTATAGCTCTTATCTGTGTGTATTAGTAACTATGGATACAACACAGAAGGTAGAATAACTACTTTCGCAGAGCCTGTACCTGCTAATGTACTCTGTACCAATCATACTGCTTTAGGATACTTTTGTTATACCCCTATATAAGTATATTTTTCAGTTCTTCCAAAGTGCTGCTTCATCCAGGGCTAAGGCGTGAAATATCTTGAAAGATCATGGTAATGTTTCATTGGAAATAACTGGTGGATAGCTAAAGACGTCTTTATCTATACTATCTACATACATAGGTTCATCTGTTCCTACACTATCCCTCTCTATATAATTTCTACATTATTATTTGCTTTACCATAATGCCTAGGTATCCCAGTGAACACTAAGACCTCAGCATGGTGCCTCCATACTAGTAGTAAGAAGACGCCTCAGTTGCAAAGAGCTGAATAGATGGGACAGTGTGGAGAAAGGAGATACCATTCCCACAGCAATATATAGGAAAATGAGATGCAAGAAGATGGTGGCCTCTGTTTTGGGACTTGGGTATAGCTTATGTGGAGCACAGAAATGTGTCAGAGTCCACAAATCCCCGTAATCACTTTTCACGGTTCATACTCTGAATATTCTTGCCCTTTTGCTGATTAGGGCTGTTCAGCTGAATTCCTGTTCGTCTAGTCTCTGTGTTCTAGGATCATTCCCTCTGCCCTCCAATCTCCCTTCTCTTTTCCATTCAGTGTTTCTTCTCCTCCCTTACTGTCTCCCCTTTTTGGTAGATTCCCCTCCTAGTAGAATTTCATCCTTGCTCCTAAGCATTCATGAGCTGCCTCGCTGTTCCCTCTCCTGTACGCTTTATTCATCCTCCCTGCCCAAGCTCTCCCTAGCTTGCCTGCTCAGGCAGGAAGTTCTTCTGGGCAGATACTATTTTATTTCCAGTTTGTATAGTAGCTATGGAACAATAAGATCCCTATATTAACTGTTCTACAAACACACACACAAGTAGTTACTTGAAGAGCTGAAATACAACTGCCGAGTTGAATAGGTGCAGGCATGACAGAGTCTTTGATTTCTCCCATGGTTGTTTTTTTTTAACCTGCTCAATTTCTCTCTTAATAGGAATGCTTTGTTCACAAAGCAGCTTCTAGAATGACATGATTATAGTGGAACTAAGTCTAAGTACTAGAAAAGCTTGTACTTCAAATACTTTCAAATTTAATACCGCAGTCCAAATACCTTGTGCCTGTTTTTCAGTTACCCACAACACTACTGGTTAAGAACATGCCTAGCCAACTTCCATCAAAGTATTTGGTTGTGTATAAATTCAATGGGAAGCGTTTATCATACTTTAAACTATATATTTAAGAAAAACCCCAATAAATTTTTCTACCCTAGTTCTGTTGTCAGCAGGACTTGCTACAGTTCCTATAATGTCCACTGACGTTTTTCAGGGATACTGACAGCCAGACAATGGGAAAAATGCGATGTCAGTGGGCCATGTGGTTTTCAGGATCAGTTTTGAATGTAGTTGCACATGACTATCATTTACGGAGAAAAAGTGGTTAAATCTCTACACGCTAGTAGACACTGGTACATAAGACAGGCCCTGACTGGGAATTTGAAGAGCGGGACATTACCCTTCATGGGACAGCACTTTAATGGGGGGGGCGGGGGGGGGAATACCTAAGACTTATAAACTAAATTAGAAATAAAAACTGTATCTTCATCAATAATTCCATTTCTTTGAGGAAACAAGATAAGGAGATTGTTATTACAGCATCTGAAAGTCGCTGAGGACAAGGATGCAAATGAGCCCAAAGGACCCAGTGGAGTCAGTCTTAACACCTCCTGACTTAATTTATTTCCTTGCTTGTGATCCGGACAAACTAAAAGCCCCTATACCAGTTCCGCTTCTGATCAGTGACTCCACACCAGCATCAGAGCTGAACTTTACAGAAGAGGCATGTAACTGAAAAGCCGCAGTTTGGCTCCCTGTGTTAGAGGATCCAACTGTGCATTCCTCTGTTGTTTCAGATGTGCTTTTCTTCTGAACTGCTCACTCATTTCCTCGGGTGCAGTGAAATACCTAGGTTGCCCAGTAGGTTCCTCTGATATAATGTTATTTTATGGAAGTTTGTGTAAGAAAAGCCAGTGGCTTCTAACCTTTCAGGCTGACTGATTTCCAGTCCCTTTCTTTATAGGCAGCAGCGTTAGTCATTGCTTCCCACTGTTCTGCTCGGGGGTGTTGCCTAGCTAGTCTGTTAGTAATGCCAGATTTTGGAAGTCCGCTGTATAGGCTCCAAAACCCTTTCCCATGCAGGAACCACGCTCATGAACTTCATCCACTGCCAAAAAGCTACCAGTGCTTCCAGGGCAGTAAAACCTGGGCGCCGTGAGTTCACCCCTCACCTGACAGGAAACCACGTGTGTTGTAGAACGATTTCCTTTCTTTAAGTTTCTCAGAAACCACATGGTCCGCAGACATTTCATTTTTTACAGTTGTCTAGTCCTCAAGTGTAATGCCCAGCGTCCCTGAAGAACATCAGTGTACCTTACAAGTTTTTATGTATTCTCTAAGAGAGGCGTATTGTACCTTCTGTTAAACAAGTCCTGTGGCTAGGTAAAGAAAGGCTGCCTCTTTGCCTGGGAAAAGGAGGGCACTTCGTCCTGAAAGCAGCTGAACATGTTCGGGCTGGAAAAGCTCCTAGGGTACAGCCTGGGGCAGCCAGGAGGGGGACACTAAGTGAGGAACTGCGTAGACTGGGAGACTCCTGTGAGGAGAAGGGGAGCCGCTCTAGTGTCAGCGTGACAGGTGATGGACAGAAGAAGACTTTGACTGCAATAACAAGTGAGGTAGGAGCGGACCTCTACAGTTGGTCCTGCAGACCAAATATCTACAGTGTGATTCAGTGGTTTTACTGCAGACAAGTTCTAGCCTCGTCCTGTGACCAGAAAGCCCAACAGTAGTTGGAAGACATGGAGTGTCCAGGGGCAAATCTTGCACTTCAGTTCCATCTGAAAGGAGTCCAGTTTGCGTGCTCTGAGATTGCTAGACAATATGAACCAAAGCATAACAAATGGGAACACTGGGGATTCACTTCAAAAGCACATTCCTGATAAATGTATTTAAAAAAAAATAAAAATGCTAAAGTAGATGCACCCAAAGGTTTTCTTAAGCATCCAGAGAGAACTGTTGGGAAATAATTTGAAAAGAGAAAGTCACCAGAAAAGGTTAGACATCGCTCCTGCAATGATACAGTAAGCAATAGCTTTGTTTACCAGTCTTCTTTTTAGTCTCCTATGCCCAGCAGAGCAGTGTTTTCTATTATTACAGACATGTTTTTCTGGTTTATTATTTATGTATTCTAATGATATACAATTCCAATGACATACAACCCATCTTTAAGGAAAAGGCCTATGTGGGAGGGAAGGGCTCCAGTTCCTCCTCACATCTCTGGCTGGCACAGCTCAATATTGTGTCTTGCTATTGCTGTAACCATGGGGATGTGCCATGATTTACTGAAAAGATAACACTACAGTCAGTAACAGTCAAAGTAAGTGGATTTGTCAGTCACCTGGAGAACAGTCATCTTGCCTTCCCCTTAATGAACCAGTACCCCAGTAATTCTGAGCTGCTGCATATGTAACTATATTCAAGATCTATTCCACTGCATTACTAAACTCACAAACATGAAGAAAGTGTTTTCAGTATTAATAATAAATTCCTGACCTTTTTTGTGCAGTTAGCCTGTCATCATTCATTCTGTGATGTGATAATACAAGGAGAAAATGAGAAATGGGAAATCTGGCACTGAAAGGCAAGCTCAGAGCAGAATTGAGAGAGAAGTTTCTTTACTTCCTTATCATCAAAGAGGTGTATTACAAGAGAGCAGTGTCAAAAATTTTCTCTGCGGATTCATATCTGAGGTTAAGAGAGTTTTCGGCTTATGTTCTTTTTAATAGTACAAGATGTGAACTAATTTGTTTAATTAAAAGAATGCAACTGCATTTTATAAGAATTTTGAAATCAGTATGTGTTTATCTGATTCCATATTTACAGTGAAGCAACTTTGACTGCTTTACTATGACTTTCATTTAGATCTTAATCACTTTTGAAGAAAAGAGAAGCAAACTGTATTGCAGTTTAAAAGCTTTTGTCATCAGTAACAGATACACCTAGAAACCCGTATGTAAACACCGTACATTTTTAAAACACAATTATTAATTCTGTTCAAGACCTGAGAGGTGCTGATGTGTTCCAGTTCTCCAAAACCAATCCTGCCCATGGCTATAGACAGACTAGTTCACTCTCAAATTCTAAAACAAATTCTAATACCCCCTAAATCCCCATATAAAAAAAAATTAGTTTGTTTACAGCTGGAGTGCTAACACCCACATTTTGGTCTCCTGTTAACGCTGTGTCAGCACTTGAGACTTGTTGCCCTTGCACAGCCAATTTGATCACAGGAATACAAAAGGTGGGTTCTGAGGAGACAAGGCTCCTAATCGCCTTGTATTTGCATAAACCAGCCTTAGATATCCTATTTAGGTAGCAGCTCCCTCCTCCTGCTCTGCCAGGTTTTATGAATGACCCAAACTCCTAACTCTACAGTTTTCCCAAGCAATGCTGCAGTTCACCTGCATATTTCTGGATATACAATCATGACAAGCTTTATCTTTTTGTAGGTCTGTTCAAAGCAGAGCTCAAAACCTCTCTCACAAGGTCTCTGATAACGAACAGCAGCTTGTCGTTAATGTGGACAAAGTGACATGGGAATATAACGAGAGGCGTTAGGAGAATTTGAAGCTAACTGCTCTTCTAAACTTTGCGGAAGCATCATTCTGTCTGGTACCTGTACGCTACCAGATGCCACCTGCCATTTCTTAAGAATGCAATATAGCAAGTACATTCACCCATGGCAAAGCATTTTAGGTCAAAGTAGATTTCTTAGGCACTTAAATCATTTAGGTATTATAACAGATATTTTTGCCTCTTTTGCAATTTCCTTTTGGCAAAGACTGTGTTGATGGGCTGGGCTGACATTAGGTTACCATATTAGCTAGTTACCAAAACATGAATTTCAAACAATCAAGTCCCTCGTGGTTTAACTGCACAGTAAACTGTATATTTTGGCATGAATTTAACATGTATAGAAATAGAATGGTGTCTCGGCAATTGTATGGCATGCCACACAAGATTCAGCAACACAACACAAAAATACTGAGAGGATACCAAAATAAATACATAAGCTAAAGTTCTTCAACTTTCCCAAAGCATACAAATACTTATTTCCCATTAAATTTTTATATATACATATATATATAGCTTTGACCTGTGAATATTTTTAAGAGTCCCTATAGGGATGGCTTGTGAGATCCCCTGCTCAGTGGTTTCTGCAATATATTTGCTTAATTTACTTGTTCTTGAGCAAAGAGTCAATAATCAAAAGTGCTACAGGCCAAATTAGATGATCAGCTACTTCTGTTAATCCTATTATTGGGATTATACTGCCACAGATGTCAGTAACTGGAATTAGTAAAGCATGTTTCTGGTAAAGCTCAAGACAGTAGTATCCAGCTCCTGCTTTTAGATGTTTGTGAAAAAAAACAGTAGGATGTACTTCTGACAGAGAGCAGAAAATCAAAAAGCCATGCCTATTAAAAATAAATATAAAAAAAAAAAATCAGGAAATGCACCAAGCTTCTATTTCATAAAAAGAATTACATTTTTTTTCATAGGACTATCCTTTAGCGGTTAAATATATCTTTCTTTAATGAAACCTTGTAACACAGACTTGACAAACACATAATGAGTTGTCTAGGAAAATTAATTTTCTGAAAATTTAAAGAAGGTCCATTTTATCTTTCTGACCAATTAACCCTTCTGTCATAATATTACGCTGCAGATGTGTAGCTTTGTGACCTTTCAGACTCCTGCGTTTAATTCTTACTTTGTGCTGCTATTTAAGAATCTCAACAGATACGGAAAAAGCCTGCTGATAATATATTGATAGGTTGGGGGGTTGGGGTTTTGGGTTTTTTTGGTTTTGGGTGTTACACACACACACACACACTTTTTCGTTGCATTGTGGCTACAAGAAGAATAAATTAATTAGATCTGCTTACTCTAATGAAGCACACTTCATCTTAGCAGAGGCATACTAGCACGAGTAACAGTTAAAGCCAGAATGAGTGATTTTGGCAGAAATTAAGCCATTGAAAGAGTTCATTGTGCACAAGGCATGTTATGATACATTCACTCTAGACATTTTCAAAAGCGGAGTTACACAAAGGATTAATTTGAATGAAACTTGACCATGCCAAGAAGAATGGCATTTACTGTGTCAATACATACATCAGTCATCAGGATAGGAACCTGATAGAGCAAAAAACTTCAAATGCAACTGGACTGTATAATCCCTTGAAAAATAAACGGGTATGAGTTCATCTGTACGGTAAACTAAACCTGTTAGAGGTCGAGGAGTGTTCAACAGAAGCAGTTACACGGAAGGAACAAACCGTACCCACCTATGAGTAGGCACGGAAGGACAGACTGTCTGGGGCATTTTCCAAAGCGTAGGGGAAAAGTGAGCAGAGGGAACGTGGCAAAGCATAACCAGGCTTTAACGGCTCTCTTTGGGTTGGGGGAAAGAAGACATTCCTAATAACTTGTCCTTCCTCTTTGGTTGGTTGGATGCAGGCTGCCCAAGACTGAACACATTACTGCCATTTAGGTAAGAGTGACAGTAAACTGTGAGGAAAAAGGGGTATTGATAAAGCCTAGACCGACACCACGTTTTCCACAGTAGACAGCTGGGATGCTGTAGGGCATTACAACTCCAATTCAGTAACTCGTTGAGCCTTATTAGCTCAGGACTAAGCCTTTCATTCTTAGTCTTGCTGAGTAAAATAGACTACTACTAAATTACATTTCCAGGATTCCAGTATTTATCATGAAGCTTTCAACAGCACAAGTTGTTTTTACAATCTGCCCTTCTACAACATTTTGACTGATTTGCTCATAAATTGTGAAGCCTTGTTATTTGTATATAACACCTTAGCCCAAATGACACAGGTTTCATTAGACGCATAGACAGGATGCAAAGATGCATGGTCAGAAATTTTTTCTTTCATCTGAGATTAACTTAAGAGGTGTCACTAAAGCTAGTCTAAGGAGTAGGGCAGAATTCCATCCATTTTACTCATTATGTTCTGCAGAGGAGACAGCCCAGACTAGTCCCAGAGGTTTTAAACTTGCAGCTTAAAGAAGTATCTGAGCAATAGTGTCTGCCTCATAAAGACATTTTGCCTTTGTGAATAATCTCAAGCATTATAAAACCTATCATGATATTTACATATAATGTTCTGCTTTGCAGTGACTGTTGAAAAATTGCATCTTACTACTGATCTTAAGGTTGTCTAGCTTCAATTTCCAAGCACTAGCTGGCATTATGAGTGCCTCTGTAGACTTAAGAGAACCACCTCTTCTGCAGGCAGTTTCTTTTAGGCTAGCAGGAGTTGTTTCTTGGTCTTCGCATCGACAAGTAAACAGGTCAAATTAATTTATTATTGAACTAACGAAAGCATGTTTTTCTATTCTAAAATTATTCTGTTATTACACTAAAAAGAAAGAGTTAAACTTTCCATTTATTGCATATTGTTTCTAAAACTGACACTGGATAGTGACTAAAAACAAATGGGATAGTTGCCTAATTAAAGAAAGTGAAACAATTGGAAAAGATCATCATTTTTCTGATTCTATGAGTCAAACCAGTTAATGTGTCTAGCCAGGAAAGAGACTGAAGGTATTATAGAACATATTGCTTTGTTGTTTTTCCTTTTGCTCTTCAGCTGGAAGGATGGACTACAATTACTTCTCTTGTAATCACTAGCATTAATTGTGCCTCTAGTGCAGTACACAACGCTTTAAACGTAAAGTTGGTGCTACCACGGTCTGATCTACGGTGAGTCAACTCTGGGAGCTAAGCTAGTAGAAAACTATGATTTTGTATGATGAGTTTTCTGGCAGTTTAGCTGTCAAAACTGTTCCCCTGAAGGATCAGACAAATGCCTATGCCAAAACATGTGGCATGGAAATGGGGCAGTGGCAACAACTAAATTATATTGGCTGAAGTCATTCTGGAGCTGCACCTTCACTGTAGGATTAGCATTGAGCTGGTTCTAACATCTGCAAATAAAAGCATCTCTTATGAATCGATTTACTCTGTGCAACAAGAATGCCTTCGCAGCTGACAATGATTTATGCTCAAACTTCCAGGTTCTTGCCAGCAAGACATAAAGCCAGGAAACAGCTGGAGATATGCGAGCTAACTCTAACCTAGCTTCTCAGTGTACTCATGGCAGTGATGAGATAGAAACTAAAAAACACTAGCATATTAGGAAAATTCAAAACTTCAGAAGAAATCTAGGCCAAAATGACTTTTATGGCCTCAAGGATGAAAGGCAACATTCAACTTTGCAGTGGCAGCAAAGAAGGTTCCAAGAATGAATCAGTGAAGGACTAGTCAAGTTTGAACAGTCTTGGTGCAGTAAATGGGGTCTTTGGGGTGCGCTAGGAGTTGTCAGGGGAATGATACAGGTTAACAGAGCTTCACAAGGCTGGAGTCTAGGTATTGTCCTAGAGTCAACAATGAACTATGTAACTGTGGTGGAGATGGTTGTGGTCTTGAGACCTTGCTGCCTCCCAACACCTTCCTCCTGCTCTTCCTTCTCTCCAGACCACAGTACAGGACTCTCCCCCAGCCCATCCCCTCACCAGGACAGCCTCCCCTTTTATCACCCCATCTCACCTCCCCTCCTATAGCACTCTGCCTGTTGGTGCTGCATGTCTGGCCCAGCTCTGCTGCATGTTTCCTCCTCTGGCTCCTGCCACCGCTAACAGCATGTGAGCCATGAAGGGAAGCAAGGATCTCTTCCAGCAGCGCTAAAGCTTGGCATTATATTCAAAATGGCTATTTAACACTTGCTGGGGCAGGACTGTGCAATATACAGTGAATATTGCATCCCCCCCCCCCCCCCCCCCATTCAGAGAGGGGTCACACAACATTAGCGGGAGAACAGGAGACACGGCACAGGCTTCCTCAAAACCCCTCATGAGGCTCTCCTGCATGCGTTCAAAGGCCTGTGCCACATGCCAACAGCTGCTTAGCCCTGTGAAAGACCCGGGGACAGAAAACAGAACAGTGACAATTGGGTTTGGTGCTGTTGTGTTTACAGCATTCTGTTCTAGTTTGTAGAAGCTGCGGGTGCCTCAGCCAGGGGAATTCCTGTGGCCCAAGAGAAGCTTTCCAAGCTTTACATAGAGATGATAGCCTCAGCACGAATCACGGAAAAACAGGGGGAAAACCAAAACCAGGCTTGGCGGGCATTGGCTTTTTACTGACCCCGTTTGGGTTTCTGCCCAACCTATCCACTAAAGAAAATACCATAGAAACCTTCTGCACAGCATTTGTGTATCATCATGTCAGTCTGGGCTAAAAAAAATACTTGCTGCACAGCATTTGTACATCATTTGTGCCTTACTCTTAAATATTTATGGAACAGATCTATGTAGCGGAAGGCTAAAAGTTCTTAACACAATTATTTTTCAGCTGCTCCATTTAATATCCAGGGGTTCACTTGCAGGTAAATAGACTTATTTCTCTTACTAAAATGCTTAGTGCTTTTGGATTTAAACATTTTTTAGTATTTTTCCTTATAGTCTTACTTTATATATTAGCATCACCAATTACGAGTGTTTGAAACAGTCGAGTCTGGAAAGGGCTAAAGAGAAAGAATGGCCGAAAAGTGAATGGTTTAATAACAAGTACTTCAAAGGACTACACAACTAGAGAACAGTTTTAAAATTTTAGAGCCATTTAAAATTTAACATGTTAGATTAAATTTTCAGCTCATGTGAAGTTGTATAACTGCTGAAGATAATGGAATTAACATGAATTCAGTTCATCTGAGGATCAAGGTGATCATTGGTCGACAGCCGGCTGAACATGAGCCGGCAGTGTGCCCAGGCGGCCAAGAAGGCCAATGGCATCCTGGCCTGTATCAGAACTAGTGTGGCCAGCAGGAGCAGGGAAGTGATCGTGCCCCTGTACTCGGCACTGGTGAGGCCGCACCTCGAATACTGTGTTCAGTTTGGGGCCCCTCACTACAAGAAGGACGTCGAGGTGCTGGAGCGTGTCCAGAGAAGGGCAACGAGGCTGGTGAGGGCTCTGGAGAACAAGTCTGATGAGGAGCGGCTGAGGGAACTGGGGTTGTTTAGCCTGGAGAAAAGGAGGCTGAGGGGAGACCTCATCGCTCTCTACAACTCCCTGAAAGGAGGTTGTAGCGAGGTGGTGTCAGTCTCTTCTCCCAAGTAACAAGCGATAGGACGAGAGGAAATGGCCTCAAGTTGCGGCAGGGGAGGTTTAGATTGGATGTAAGGAAAAATGTCTTTACTGAAAGAGTGGTGAAACATTGGACCAGGCTGCCCAGGGAAGTGGTGGAGTCCCCATCCCTGGAGGTATTTAAAAGACGAGTAGATGAGGCCCTTAGGGACATGGTTTAGTGGGTGGTGGTGTTGGGTCGACGGTTGGACTCGATGATCTTAGAGGTCTTTTCCAACCTCAATGATTCTATGATTACATGGGAAAATAACCATCTATGGCTTTAGATTGTATGTTTTTTTTTGGATCTGGTGATGTTCTGAAACTGTGAGACTTTCCCCAGTTTCAAAATATTTGTACATGTATTGTTTTTATATGACAGAACACTGATAGTAGAAGAATGATATTTAAATGAAAACACGTTTGCATGTTTCTGAGGAAATTGTGCAAATTTCCCCGTTTAGAAAGCCATGCATCAAGCTGACAGTCCTTCTGCTCAGAGATGTGACTCCACTGCCCTGGCCATCCCTGTGACACCATTTTCTGGAATGACCATTCCAGGAAAGTAAATTATTCTTTTCAGTTTTGTCTTGGAAAGCTAACCACAAAGGAAGCATTCTCGGTGCTCACAGGCAATATCATTATTACCTTAGTATTTATGTATGCAGTTGCACCATTTACACTAGGTGTAAGAACTCATTTTCTAATTCCAAATAAAGGAATCGGAGGATTAGCGTATCACTTCAGCAGTATTACTATTTTCATTTGGAAAATCATGAAGTTGCTATATGTATTCGCTTACATATTCTTAAAAACAATTTAGAAAAGAACTTCTAGGACTTCAGATTTTTTAAATAGAGGAAAATTTGATGAACATTACAGGCATACTAACCTCTCTGACTGAACCTTCCCCCTTCCAAGGTCAGTAGAGAGTTTAAAAAAAAAAAAATCTTGACATTTGCAATTTAAATATTTGAACAGCGCTCTCTCTTTGCCACATTTGGTCACTAAAATAACATTGTCCAACGTGAGCTGCAGGGTCACAGGTTCAGCAGCTGAGCAGTGTTTTGTTCAGTTGCTAAGTCCTCTAGCTTTGTCTCCTCTATCCTGTGCCCACTGTGCTCATTAGACAGTGGCTGCATGTGACGTGCCACACTTAACCCCGTTCAGTATTAGAAACATCACTTAACACACATAGTCACATCCAAAGCCCCATTTCTACTTCACTTGACTTTTTACCACTATCTCACCTTTCTCACTGTATTCCAAGACCGAGGAGTCAGTGAAATTTTATGTCTTCTCTGCATCTTCTCTCCTCATTGTTAGGCAATGAAGCATACCATTTACAGTATAGTCTTCCGCGTATAACAAGTGCCCTTGCAGCAGACTGCGTCTTGCAGCAATAGTCTACCTACACCGCCTGCAAAATAATTTCAATAAGTACTTCCACGGTGCTTTTCAAAGTAGTAACTAAAGCCAGTTGATAGCAGTAGTAAAGAAATCGTCTTCTAGCATGTATTCCTCACCGCCTGAATTGAAAAGACTCCAGAGTTAAACAAATTCCTCTGCAAAACGACCAAGCTCACAGTGTCATGTCATCACAAACAAAGCAAGAGCTGTTTCCCCTGCTTCCTGCAAGCTTCCTGGAACCTCTTGCAGTTGTTCTCTCTCCCTCGTTTCTGAATTGATGTAATTTTCATACTGATGGCAGATTGCAAACTGCAAATTCTAAGATTGAAGAACCAATCCATTTTAGTTTCAAATGTTTTCAAGTTATGTTCTGTCTGCTTGCCAGGTAATTCCTACGGACATTCTAGGAGAAGATAAGGATAGAAACTTCTCTAAAATACCTGTAACTCTGAGAAAGTTTCAGTAATTTATGAAGATTGGCCATGTAGTGATAGCATCTTTTCATCTCTTTCTTACCTGAATAATTTATTTCTTGGCTGTAGATACGATGCAGCTATTTCATAAAGGACACAGGTATTTGAATTTTGACATTGAAAGCTTCAGACCAAACTTCTGAATTCTTATCACACTCTTTTTTCTACATGCCTCACAGGTCTAGCTGAGTTTGTGGAACTGCACACAAAGAATAGAAATCATACCTCACTCCCTGGTCTGCCCTGCCTTACATTACAAATAAAGTCAATATTGCAGTACAAACAAGCGGATTGAACAAAAGTGTGTATATTTAGATTAATTAGCATAATTTAGCCTAAATTATGAGGCTACTCTCTTTCCTCTCCCCATATAACCATTAATATTAGGTTGGGCTACTCTGGAGGGCCATTCAGAGCAAGACCTGTTCTATCTCCACTGACTGAAAAGGGGGGTGAGATGAAACTGAAGCTCCTAATCTCAGTATTGAAAGTTAAAAGTATGAAGATAAGCCACGTGAATATCCTCTTATCCTCATAACCGAGGTAAATTCAGCATTGTTACTCATATTCCCCCTGTTCCACTTCACTTTCAACACATATTCATTCTTCATTTTTCATTCAAAGTAGCCACCGTATTTGAACAGCTATTAAAGATACCCAAATTAGATCGTAAGTGGTCACTAAGTTTTATGTTCTTTATGTTACAGTTACCTCATCAGAAACACTGGCTTTTGACTCTAGAACTGTTGATCTGAGTTTAGGTAATGTATGGCAAGCAAGTTTAAAAAAAAAAAATTATGATAAAGTGAACTAATATCTCTCGCACTTTTTTTTAATAATGTTAGCAAATCTCCTGGGTCACTAGTCTCACTATGTCTACATAAAATGGTAAATTGACAAGTACCGGCCATTAAGTCCTACCTTAATATTTTGTAAGGTTTTAGAGTAGACAGAAGGAAAAAACCAAAAAACCCAGAGGTTTAATTAACCCTGCACCACCAAACCCCCAAAATCTTCTGTCATAAAATAGGGCCTTATAGGAAGAAAACTGTAGGATGAAAAAGCCCTGGGATATTAACTAATCACGGAATGGCAATCAGACACTATGGCTATCGGGCTGTTGCCAGTCTGCATGAGATACATGCGACCCTATGTTGTACCAGAAGAGTTATTTCCAGCAGAGAAGTATTAGCGGCTTTGTGCAAGTCTTCACCTGGGTTATTGGAAAAATACTGGTCACCCACGTTAATGAAAGGAGAATTGAAGGTTCCACAAGTGCAAAAAGGAGGTAGTAGTTCGATCAGGGGAACAGAGATCCCGTCTGACAGAAAGACATCAGACAGCTTAGCTTGTTTAAAGTAACACATGAAGACACCCAAGCTATGATCTCTGTACATAAGTGCACAGAGGAAAAACAAAAACGAGGGAAAGAGTTATTCAGGTTAAAACCAAATTTGAGAAAAAGAACAAATGAGTGCAAGGTGACTACCAGTACTTTTAGGCTGATTCTGGAAGGAATTGAGTAGCTATTAGAGTAATCACACTTTAGAACAGTCCTATAGTGGGAGAAAAAAAAAAACCAAAACAAAAACCAAGCGTTCCTCATGAAATTAAGCATTTTATGAAAGATTACATGATTCGGCATCTGCAATAGCGTCAAAATCCCCACAGCTCCATGTTCCAACTTTTTTGATATACATCCCAGTAAAACAGCATATTCATTGCTAGCTTACAGTCATAGCAAGTATACTTACTGTCGCCTTTTTGTCAAAGCTTTTAGGGAAAGTGTACACAGGATTAAAATGAAATTCAAAATCAAGGGAAAAGTGGTATAATAACAAACTCTTATTTGTTAGAGTTCTTCCAATATGTGTCTTTGAAGTACTACCATCAGTAAACTTTGGCAGCTGTGATCATAGTTAGGCTACATTGAATAATCTTTTGACAGGAAGATACTTGAACGCAAAAGGTAATTCACTAGGTACTGCAGAGAAAGGCACAGTGTAAATTAGGAGTTAAATCAACAGCAGGATTACATTAAGCCCTTTTTCATTACGATTATCCTGGTTAAGTTTTGGATTGCTGCCGCAGAAGTCTATTTCAGGACAAGTTCTGATTACCCCTTTTGACCATCCTTTGTTGCAATTCCAATGATTCAGCAGACATCTGATTCGTTGGTTTTCTCTTTATCTACCACAGCAACAGGCTCTCTCAAGTACCTTAAGGAGAGGTGAGATACTTGGTTACTTCACTTTTTACTTGCTGCATGACTAATCTGAAAGCTATATTAAAAAAAAAAATTTATTCCATCTCCCATGACTATAAAAGGCTGATAACCACAAAATCCCCATGATTATTTGGTATATAAGCAGGTATGACTCCTTATATTTGCATACCACTATGAAACTAGCTAAACAGTATCTACTGTGGTTAATCTGAATTACCAGTAGAAGATGTGTAAGAAAACCAAACAGGAGATAGGCTTTTAGAGTCATAATATGCCCTTATCTTCCTCCCCACGGAAAAAATAGTTCTGAGGAAGGGCACACACATGACCAGCTATAGCAATTGCAGTACTTAAGAGAAAAAACAACACAGAGTAAACCATACCACTAACCATGGAGATCGCTGCCAATACAAGCAACAAAATACATAATTCTGAAGAAAGAGAGGGAAAGAGATGGAGAGAGAACTGCACGACAAACCAACCACCAGGGAACAAAACTCAGAGTGAATCTAAGCCAGCAAACTGCAGCCGGATATTTTGGGCTAGACTGTACAGTTTACACAGAGGTCTGTGTTGAAGGTGTGACTCAGCTGCATTTTACCAAGCAGTTGTCACTGCACCATCTATTATAGCTGCATAATATTCATAAATTTCACGGCCTTTTTGCGGCTGTGAAACTAGTCCTTAGTTCTCACCCTGTCCCCCAAGATGAGGAGGGCTGGGGCACATGGATTTGACAAGCCCTAGGCTGTCTAGAATACGTTACTATTGGCTCACTGGAAGAAAAAAAAAGGTGTTCTTGAGTCCCCACATTACGCTTTGCGACATGTCCTTATGCAAGTCATGAAACAAGACTAGAGAGAAACTTCCCCTGTGTACCCACCCAGGCTTACCTCTCAAATGGTCTGTTGCAATTGTCACTGAAGGGCACGGCAGTGTCTATAAGCAGATGCAGCACAGGCAAACAAGTGTCATTAAGCAATAAATACTATCTCGATCATTTTCTTTATTAGTGCCAAGAGCTTTTAATCTCTTGAGTGGAATGCGTGCATTTATTATAACAGTACACACCCAGAAGTGTACGGAGGTTGTGAACCCCAATCAGCATTACATTAAGTAAATAAAATTTCTCATACCTTACTAAGGTGGAACGTTTCCTCTTGGTCTATTTGTTTTGTTACAGCAGGGAGGTACGAGCTCATTCTTTTGAGCTCATAGTGCTTTAGCATTTTATTTCAGGTGATCAGCAATCCCTTGGGCTTCAGCCTACTTTGATCCCACTTGGGTCAACTGGCCACAATCTACTGACTACAAATACATCATTTTTGTTTTCAATTTTATCAACCTGCCAAGATTAGAACTTCAAATGTCACTCAGGATGCAAGTTAGCCTAGATAACATTTAGATTTATCAGAAGTCAACAAAAGCCCTATAAATGCAGTATTGGTTGAAGTTATTTCCTATTACAGTGAAACATTTGAAGTTATCACTGAATTTAAGTTTGTGACATTTTACTCAGCGAAGCAAGAAACCTTTTACTGACACAACTGAGCCCTAGCTTTTTAACTGTAAATTGAAGGTGGGGAGAGCGCTAGTGGACATCTAAAGGAAGAATATAGGATAGGCGTTCCATACAAAGAAAAAGAAAAAAAAAAGTGAAAAGCAGTGCAGATTCGGAGCTAAGAAAATTTACCACCGTTATGCAGTACCGCAGCATGCCATAGCGGTAGGAATGGTCAGCCGACAGCGCGTACTACTTGGGAACAATATAGTTAGGTTCCTTAGTCTACAGCTTAGTCACAAATGCCCCCAGAACACCACATTTGTCAAAGGGCTTTCAGGAACTACTACAGATGTCCTCAAGAAGTACGACTGACAGCAGAGTTAAAATTTAGCGCTATGCGATGACTAGAGAAAAACAAAGTAATAAAGACACTTAAAAAATAATAAATCCCAAAAATGGTAGTGGAATTACTTGGAGAAAGTACTAGCAGAAATAAAGGAGAGAAATTGAAGACAATTATTACTGGGTAAGTACTATAAGATCGTTTCATCTAAAGTAGAAGCCTAAGGAAATCCTATAGCCAGGAGCAATTATGTTTTTATAGAGGCACTGACTACATTACCTGAAAGACAGAAAGCTAGAGAAAAATCTATGACTTCATACAGTTATTGTAGGACAAGCACAGGAAAAATTATTCTGACCTATTAACAGGCCAGAATATTGCCTATTGGTGGGGAGAGCTGTGAAAGGATTTTGGAGATAGCTGAAAATAAAACATTCAAGTAACAAAACAGCACCTTTTCCTTTCTGTTTCACATGGTTCTGATACAAGGAGGGGAAAAAAATCCTAGGTGTTTGTGACCGAAATCTTTATATATTACGGTTATTCTGTTATAGCAGACCTGTACTGAGAAAGAATGGATCTTGAAAATCGTTGTTTTACAAAAGCATAACGGTAAGCACAAAGAAAAGATTACTATACGAGTGCAGTGATTTTAGCCTGTGTCAAAGCTAATATTTTTCTGTGACGTTACAGCTCTAGGACAGATTAACATGGTTTGTCATTTAGACATCTAGCATTTTTCTACAGCTCACGCTTCAGCACATCCAGTGCTTCTATAAATTAGCCATCTGATATAACTCCTATTATTTCTTAAGCAAAACACATTTCAGATTCTGCAGAGACCAGAATCCCTCCTGCCCCTTTCCAAAGTAAACCAAAATAAGTACAGAGCAATAGTACAACTGATCATAGAGTCCCACTGACTGACCTCGTTTGCCATGAATTACAAAGTCTAAACTGCGAAGGTCCCTTTTAAATACACCGCTTCCTTCTGAGTCTTTGAAGTATTCCCAGCCAAGCCCTTACAAAACATGGAATGATTCTTCTCTTAGAAGCCTGTTTGGGACAGGCAAGGAGAACAGCTTCTGCCCGCCTTTCTACCAAATAAGCCCAAACAAACAAAAAACCCACAGTCCTACTTCCTCCTCACCCCTTACCATGTTTTATCTGGCTCACGGGACAACTGTTTTCACAACTGAACTGCTGCTACACCGAGGATATTGTCTTTAATTGAAACCTCCTGACACTCTCATTTTTCTTCTGTTGCAGTAACTGAATTTATCAAGCTTCTCCTCAGAGAAGCATTAGTGGCTTCAGCTGGTCTTGCCAACTCTTGGGGCAGCAGCTGACCTAAACGGCTGACAGGGAAGGTTCTTTTCCTACAACGCTATTATCATTCCTCCGACTTGAAAGAACTTCTTCCTTTGTTTAGCCAGAGTGTGGTTTGCTAATCCATGCCAGTGCCTGTAGATTGATTAGCTCAAAACTTTGTAACTCTGAGCAGCGAGATTTTGCATCTAACCTGGTCTCCATGGCCTCACAGAGGCCCAGCTTTTACCAGTAAAATCCTTTGTGTATTAAAGACCAACAATATTGCTTCGGAACCTTGTCTATCTGGTGACATTGCAGTCTCTGCCAAAGATAGATTACTTCTTTAAGAAGTATTAAGTTCGACAAATATTTAATTAATATATCTAGTATATAACAAATAATCCATTATTTACCATAAGAAACACTGGGGCTGACTGTAACCTGGTACACGTTGATGCACGACTTCTAAGCTATTTAAAAAAAAAAACAAAATCACAACACTCTGAAATTCCCATTGCACATCTGTCAAGAATTCCTGCTTTAGGTAAATAAAATAATTCCATTTCAGTCGTCATATTAGGCATGCACCTCACTCTACAACGGAAGACTGAAATAAGCGGGATAAATCTATGGTATAAGCCTACGTTCTAGAATTGCAAACATACAATGTATCTTCTACGGGCGTACTGGTCATCTCCTTTCAGTTAGTAAATAACTGAAACTTCTTTACAAAGCTGATCCTTTGAAACCACAACAGTGAGCCTTAGTGCAAAAGCTGGTCCTGGAGGAAATGCCATTTTGCTGGGAAGACCAAAAAATAACACAGTCCAAATGGAATTAGCTGGATTTAGTTTTTTACTAATGTGCACAGGCACTAATAAAACCAGGCCCGTTCCGTCTGTGCCTCGCATCCTGTATAGCCGTCTACACATTAAAAAGTGGGTGTATGACACTACAGAATCAAAATTGCAAATTTCTTATTCAAAACTTAGTAATAGACAGTTTGCATAAGCACTAGTGCTTCTGAGAGCACGTTGATTACAAGAGGGAATGGTAACAGGCATTTAACATAGATCAGTTTAAATTAGGATCCAGCATTGCATTAGGACATGACAAAAAGTGTCCTAATGTGCTGAAAAGCTACAGTCTCCAGGCTTCCCCCTTTCTGATGTCATGTCCTGTGCTTCTTCAGAAACCCTGTATCTGTCCCTCTCATAGACTTTTCACCTGCTGCTGCACGTGAGGAAACATATCAAGCGACATTTCTGCTCCAAAAAAAGCACAAGAAGGAAAAGTTCAGTTGGCCTCAAATAAAGAGACCAAATGGAAAGGAAAAACATCAGAGTTTTGAAACAAAAACCTAGCACATAGTTCTGGCGCTGATTACTAGTGTGGCTAGAGTCTGAGAACGATAAAGCAAGATCATTTGGTTCTTCAAATACATTAAAATATGTGCTGTAGAATTTCAGAGTATCAATATCACAACATTTGAAATAGATGTTTTGCACAAAGCTCATCTGTCAAGCTGAAAATGGCATTTCGCAATATCTCATTGCTCTCTGTCTTAATAGAGGTACCCACTCGGGAAATGGAAAAGAGCTGCTCCTTGGACCAGGTTCTACCACAAAGTAAATGCAGACTCGTAGCTCAGCCCATATTAAATGAGACCTAAAGATTCCTTCCTTTTTGCTAGTAGCAGTGCATCCCTGCTGGTGGTGGCAAAAGTGAAAATGCACGGGTGGATGCATGCATTTTTATCACATCACAGAGACACACTAGACAACGTGAGGCTTAGAGAGTCCGCAACACACGGTCCGTGCTGTGTGGTCATACCCTGTCACCCCACAACGGTTAACAGTCGGCAGTGTAGCTATTTCATACCTGGAAATTATCACGCTCTAAGAATTTAACTGTGGACATAAGTAGGGAAGTTTTGTTTGCAGTTTTAAACCTGAATTGCTGTGGTATCCGCTGAGCTGGCTGTCAGAAGGTATCATTAGCTGATGGTTCCTTTGCAGAGAGGTACTGGTCTTAAGAAGAAAACAAAATCCATGTATGTATGTTTTCAGCCTGCTAATGAGGCAGATATTATTGCTGACAGATGCAGGTCTCACACGCATGGCTAAATCTCGTATACCTTGAACCTGATTTTCCTCTCCTTTCCATCATCACATTAATTCCACAAAGCTTAAGCTGTCATATAGCCAGTGTAAGCAAGATTAGAATACGTGTCCTTTTAACAGAGTTGCACAACTACATAAAGATTACAAATAAATGCAAATGAATTAGAAGTAGGTGATTTAAAACTCAATTCCAAGTTCCCCAGGTTCAAACTTGTTATGAGCCACATACCTTCAAATTATAAACCTAGGTTGTAATTGAAAAATCTTCTGACAATCTCCCTCAGATCTAGAGAGAATTTATGCTTCTTCAGGAATGGAAGGTAACTTTTGATCTGCCTCAGTAGTACACGCTTTAGCATTCAGCTAGCAGTGTAGAAGGAAAATTTCTGAACCTGAAGTAGGACGGAAGCAACTGACTTTAATTTGCTGTCTTTCTTCTGAAAGCACTGTTGAAGGGAAATCAGTAAAGGATTGGGTCACTCATATTCAAATTAAAGACACTTGAAAGAAGATAAAACCAAAAAAGCCGTTATACTTTTTGTAATAATTCCAAGAGCAATGACAAAAATACTTATAAAGCTGGAGTTGAGTCTCTGGGTATATCCAAATCAAATGTATTTTTTGCAATTAAAAAATGTCATGAAGAGAAAATGAAGTCTCTGGACAGATAAATATTTTGACTGTGAAGCTGGATTTATGCCGAAAATTTTTGCTAATATAGTTAGACTTGTGTAACTTTCCTGGCCAAAGGCTTTCTGTATAGTTGTCTGCATATTCCAGCCTTGCTGTTACAGGTCAGTTCACTTATCTGGCACAAGTAAGCTATACAGGAAAAAAGAAGTTAAGAACAGATGTAATTAATATATATTTGGCATTTTTTTTTTTCTTATATTAATTACCCCTGTGTCTGAAAGCAAATTACTGTAAAAAAATTCACCTGGAACTACTGTTCTGAAGGAAAAATAAAGTTAAGGATACAAAAACAATCTAATGTTAATTCTATCTCCATTGTACATAACAGTATCTGTTACTTTCCACTTCTATGCTGACAGAGAACTGGGAGAGTTGGTGGAACAGACCTGAAAGGAGCTGGAGAACCCAGCTGGGTGAAGGCAATTAAAAACACAACTAATAGGGGAATTAGTTGCTGAGCAACAACTATGGAAACGTGTGGAACACAAGCCGTATTTGCCAACTGATCAAGGCAAAATGTAGAGCTATTATGGGCACTAACTAGAGTGTCAGTTTAACTTAACAGCGTTTTTATCTGCAACATTCCTTTTTAAATAACAGACTTTTCTTTCAGAATTAAATTAGGGCAAGTTATGAATGCAAGTTACAGGTGGCAAAGAAAGGAGAGATGGCAAAAGAGACTAATAAAAGCTGGTCCCCTGCCTGCCTTTCTCAAATGGGAGTCTACGCTGCTGATCACTGGCAAAATAACCGAAGAGGCAGAACAAAATTTGCCTGTTTCTTTCCTGGCAGCAAGAAAATGTGTTCCCTGTGTACTTCTGTTAGTTTCTTTTGACTTCTAATTTCTTCTATGCCACCAAGTCCAAGACCAAGAAAGCGTCTGCCTCCATCCTTTCTCTCAAGTAGCACATAAAAGCTTTTGTGAGTCTAGTATTTTTGGTTTGTCAGATTCCTGGTTCAAATGAATCGTTGAGCAATGCATTAGTCAATTCATGGGCAAAGCAGCCCATATTTATATTCAGAAAGTGTCTGTGTTCCAGTTCCTAGCGCTACCTCCTTTCTTTCCTAGAAAATGGAAGTATCACAATCCTTATCATACGGAAGTTTAGGAATTAGCGCAAGCAATGAAAGAGGAAATTCTCAGTGCATGCTTAATCCAAAAACCTCGTTACAGAATCAAAACTGTTAGTTGTGTATTTGGCACACCACTACACATGACTTCCCAATTAATTCAGTCAGTCTTTTCAAACAAAGTAACAAAGAATAAACACTGAACTTTGAATGAGTTTGGGTTTTGGACAGGAATCTATAAAGTAATCAGAAATATTTAAGACAGAGGAACAGAAGGATTGGAGACAACCTTTCAGATTCTGGGGACATAGGCTTAGACTTGACACAAGATAGCAAGTCTGGAGAGAAGCAGAATTGTGCAATAAGAGTTCAAAGACGGTATCAAAAGAGTTTGGAAGCTGAAATCCAGCCAATTCTGGCCTCTTACTGGAATTCCACCTCCCCCACTGAATGGCTGTCTCTGCCTGGCAGTACTATGTGTTTGAAAAGGTAACACCTTGGGTTCAAAGTCCTCCTGAGATTTTAAAATTCCAAGGTGACACAATCTCAGCCCAAGCCTCTGCTGTATGTCAAGAAGTGCCTATGCCAAGCATGCCTCTCAGAATAAGAGGAGAGAGGGAGGAAAGGATCCTGTGAAATATTTGAAAAATGCAGTTCAAGATTTTGTTTGCCTAGCCAGATTTTACGTTTTAATTGCAAGACTTTGAAGCTCTTAAAACTCCAACCAAGTTACTAACAAAATAAAGTAATATTTACGATTGGAATCGGGTGATCTAGAAAGATATGCTTCTTTTTTCTACAGCATTTCAGGAAAATTTATCAGGGCTGATCATGAAAAAAAAAAACCCCAGCGTGGGAAAATGGAAACGCTATCAAGGACTGCAACAGCAGGCCCACAGTCTATTTTACTCTTCTTGGGACTGCTAACTGATCGCTGTTATCTGCCTTCAATGTCTTGCAATATGGCACAATATTGTATTTGACAAAGGAAAAGATCAGCATAGATCATAGATGCTACAGATTATCCACAAGGAAAGGCAAAGCTACACATATCGAGCTAAATCTTTCCAAATCTTTCCATATCTATCAAAACCTAAAGTGCTGCTAGTGCAGGGAGTTGTTATTGAATTGATACTCAACGTACGCCCTGACCTTTATCGGCACAAAGGCATCTGTGCAGAAACTATGCAAGTTGGGACAGTCAGGTTTTCTCCCTGCATATAGGACTTGCACTAGAAAATGGGAACTACCTGCAACAAGATTAACTGCTGGACATACATGTACGTGATTCAGCATGAGGTATACCGTGCTGTATCTACACACCTGCGTGAAGGTAAGCATGCTTCTGCATCATTATCAGACACAACCTTGTCCTATTTGCTTCCCTCTTTTTATGTCCTCTCCTCAAAAGCCAAAGTGAATAACAAGTAGCAATTGCACTGAATAGCAGGGGAAGGCTATACCCGCTTTGCGTGCTCTTTGAACGTTAGGGTTATTTGGTATCTGGGCAGCTCGAAGAGGAGACTTATGAGTCAAGCAGGCCTGTTTTCAACCCTCTTCTCAAACAGTGCGCCCTGTATCTGCTGAAGTGCGGCTATTTTTTTAATGAACTGGACTTCACTACATAAGTACGAAATCCCATTTTATTTTCATGAGCACCACTCAAGGACTTATGGATTCATAAACTTATTTCTCAAGTTGATAAGCGTCATGTTTCTGAAATTCTTATGCCTCTGTCATGCATTTTGAATTCAACTGCACTTTCATAGAATCATAGAATCATAGAATCATTGAGGGTGGAAAAGACCTCTAAGATCATCGAGTCCAACCGTCGACCCAACACCACCAGGCCCACTAAACCATGTCCCTAAGTGCCTCATCTACACGTCTTTTAAATACCTCCAGGGATGGGGACTCCACCACTTCCCTGGGCAGCCTGGTCCAATGTTTAACCACTCCTTCAGTAAAGACATTTTTCCTCACATCCAATCTAAACCTCCCCTGGCGCAACTTGAGGCTGTTTCCTCTCGTCCTATCGCTTGTTACCTGGGAGAAGAGACCGACCCCCACCTCGCTACAACCTCCTTTCAGGGAGTTGTAGAGAGCGATGAGGTCTCCCCTCAGCCTCCTTTTCTCCAGGCTAAACAACCCCAGTTCCCTCAGCCGCTCCTCATCAGACTTGTTCTCCAGACCCCTCACCAGCCTCGTTGCCCTTCTCTGGACACGCTCCAGCACCTCAACATCCTTCTTGTAGTGAGGGGCCCTTTTGTTACATGAAAAGCATGTTGAATGCCATTCAAGTCAAATGTGATGATAGAAAATGCTGCATTTGGTTTTGGGGTTTTTTTTAACCAGACCTAGTAAATAACTTGCTATATGGTGATTTAGAAGCTATTTTGGAAATGAAGAAGTACTGCACAGTAACAACAATTGTAACTTAGAGGCCTTAGGAGAATACTACAGTTTGTCCTACTCACTATAACTTCTGGGTTGTGGTGATGATTAGACCTTTCTTTTGAAGGGATGTCTTCTGTGCGTCCTGTTCAGGAGAACCCGGTTCTCAACAAACACTTTGTTCAGCTGTGTACCTATAGGCAATACTCAAACTCTAACTCTTCTAGGACATGAATCCCAGACGTAGAAAATGTTTAAGGGCTGTTTCTTCATAGGGAGGACCTGGAAAATGTGTGCTTTTCCCCTTCTGCATGCTCTTATTCCACATCACGGTATTCGTTCTCGAAGTAGTTAACCTACTTCGAGAGGTAGGTTAACTAAGCTGACCAGCTGACTGGTGCAGGTGTATGCTGCACGTCAAGTAAGAGCGGTTATGTGGAAAGCTAGACTTCAGACGCGCGTTACCTACAGCTCAGCTGATTTCATTAGTGTCTTCTATCATTCACCAGTGTCCAAGATGGACAACCGCTTACAAGGATTCTACAGATAACACTCCCCTGAGGTTATCACATTCTGGAGATGAAAAACAGTTTTTCTTCAGAACTTTGTCCCTTCTTATTCCCATCTTAATGGGAATTTTAGATGTATTTGTGCCAGTATTAGAATAAGTCCTAAGACCCTGCTTTATAAACTTGGAAAAGTCTGAAAGCCTTTTGCCAAGTCTGTGGGAGTTATGAGGCGACAATTCACATCATTTGATTGTGGTACTTACCTATTTAAGAACTGACAAGTCTTTGGTTCAAATGGCCCACAGGGAAAGATAAGCAAATGCGTATAAACTAATGATTAGCCACAAAATTCAGGGCCTGTAGCATTTGAGGTAATTTTAGAATTCTTCTTACAAAGTAATCTGTATTGCAGAACTGCAATCTGTTTTAATGGTGCAATAGATGCTATCTCATTTGTTTGTTTGCAGTTTATTGTGTCTTGTATGTTATATTCTGCTAAAAAGAAAGGGAGAAAAAGAATGAGTGGGAGGCATAGCAAGGAGGAGCCTGCAATAAAAGCCGAGTACAGGAGACTGCTGAGAAGATCAGGGAGCGACCATACAGCCAAGTCTCCAAACTGAGTTTAAAAAAAAGCTTTTTCTAGGGGCCTTAAGGGACTCTGTCAAGTTTATTGCAACCCAGGAAAGATTGTGGGGAAAAGTGCAAGCCTAGAGGACAGGACTGTGTTTTGCAGGAAAGAATGAGTAGAGAACTTTAATTTAACATGCACTTTCATTTCTCTTCTGTCTTATTCTGCATTATCCTATTTAAAGAGTGCGTAGTTCTGATTTTTGCCTAAATGCAAGTTATTTTTGAGTTTATAAAACCCTTTAAAGTGCTAGAGTATGCAGCATTTGGAAAAGACCTAGGCGATAGTACTTCCAAGTCTCCACTTACCTGGGGACCTGCCCCTACTAGTTCACCAAAGCAGTGGGGAGCCCAAGTTCGTAATTGGAAGTTTACAGGGGGATGGTTTTGACTGTCTAGATGTCTTAGATAGCCAAGGAGTATTTTCTCTTTATAGCAAAGGTACTTTTCCTCCTATACTAACAATTGTTGTATCGCTCAGATACCAACCACACTGTTTAAATCAGAGGGAACCAAATTAGGAGGTAGGGGAAGAGATACATAGTCCAAGATGTTCCTGCTGGTATCAGCAGGAGTCAGTATGACCCAGTGTGGTTTAGATGATGGAGACTGATACTAGGAAACAAAAACTGATCTGATGTTATTTTGAAGTTAAATGTCATAGGGAAAGAACAACCATAGCTGGACTCAAGTAAAATCAGTTTTTCAAACTTAAAAACGTAGGCTATCTCTAGCTGTTAATAGAATAATCTGGAAGTACACATTCTTTATGAGCAAAAGCATTTGAAATTCAGACTGACAATGATGTTATTCATTTTTAGTTTTTCTTTGTTCTAAGGAAAACATTCAACCTAAGAACGTATTTCCTCTGTGTACTTTACATTCCATTCAAATACGCTCAAGCTCCAAACACAGCTAATCAAACAGCTACGTGTCAAAGTTAACAGTTTGGAATGCCAGCATTTTGGCTTTACAGGAGTCCCTAACTTGACTCCTAACGCATTAAAATACAAAATATAATGACACAGTTGTTTTAAAATCCTTGAGACTTTCCGGGTTCAAGATTCAGCACTAGCTACAAACCACACAGCTTTTCTAGCTAAATACTCATTCCTGGAAGTTTCCCCTCACCCCTTCTTTACTAACCCCTAAATCGATTCACACAGGTCAGCAGCAGTGCACTCTGTTAGCCCTCTGGTATGGTGAAAGAATGCGTCTGGGTGCTGGCCGCTACAGGAGGATTGCTCCACACGCAGGCACGTAATGCCTTCGTTCGTACCAGTTTATGCTGTGACCATCTTGTCCTTAAACTGCCTGAGTTAAAAATTGTTTATGACGTTCAAATACAGAGAATGAGTATGTCAGTAACGACCAGTGTATAGATATTCAAGAAAACCACTTCAGACCTTCTCCTTAGATCAGATCTAAGATGTTTCTCTCCCTTTATACTGGACAGCTAAGAAGCTGATTAGCAACAGCGATGTCCCTCCCTTTGCCTAGTTTTTTTTGGCAGGGCCAAAGTTTTAAGATCTTTACGCTGACCTCTATGATTTGAGCTGACAAATAACCTGAAGCAGCAGAGAACATCTAATAAGTGTCATGGTCTCTGCCAGTATTTTGTCAATACTAACTGACATCAGAGAACAGCAAGACTCAAATCCTTCTTTCACTCACAGCATCTGGAAGGTAAAATTCACTCTTTCTTGTCATGATGATGAACTCTGAGCTCAAACCAATGGCGCTGCATTAGCCATTTAAGTCTTTCAATATTTTCTTTGTTCCTTTAAAATAAAATTTCAACTCTGACACTGGGGGCACAAATGCACTAATTTCAGTAAATATTATGTCTGATTTACATTATTGTATCTTTTTTTTAAAATAATGTCACTTTACAGTGATATTTAATTATTCAGTAAATTGTGAGCAATTATGTCGAGTTAAATAGATAATACACGTAGTGTTTGGATAGTGTTCTTTCCATTGTGATTTTATTAAAGAGTAAGATATGACTTCAGTTGTATTTTTCTGAACAACGTACCATTATTTATTTTCAAAATCCCTAAACAAAAACCTTTCTTTAATCACATAGAGTAACTAATGTTTTATGAAGCACAATTCTAGCTACCATTGGCATGCTCCATTTTCTGAGGAAAAGAGAAACACAAGGATATTAAATTCCAGTGATTACAATAATAAAGGCGTTCACTAAAATAATTGCAATACAAACGTAGAAAGGTCAAAATAAAGACTGTACTGTGACTGATACGTGACAATCATTACAAATCCGCCCTTTCCCATTGTACAGAACACTTTCGGACTTTTAACGGCTGCCTCCAATCAAGGAGACAATCCGTGCCGAGTCTTGTAGTGAGCTATAGTAACATACAAACTGCAGTGTGCAACGCTACTTAACTAATGATGTCCTTCAGGAAGGACAAAAATGCGGTGCTGTGGTGGAAGAGGAAGATGCCTGAAAGGACACAGCAATCTACCGTCTGAAGCCGGAGAAGCAAAGCCATACCTACCTAACGTCATTATTGGTGCACAGACTGTAATTCAAAGTACATGATAGTGAAAAAGTTCCCTATGTACTCCAGTGCTAAACGGGAACTTTTGTTATATTTTTAAAAGTCAAACCTATGTTTGATAAGCTCATTGACTCTCCTTGGGTGTGATGCGCATAAGCAGATTTGGGAAGTGGAGAAATCATTTCAGAATAAAGTCTCCTGGCCTGTACAACAGATGAGCTACACGGGCGTAGCAGGCTAAATCCGTCCGATTACCAAATCCAGAACTATTCTCCTATAGCTGAGCTGATTCCATTCTCCAATTATCTTTAATCTACCCACCCCCAAGTCAGCAATAAAGGCAGCGGCAACAAAGTAATGTAATGTCAAAGAACAGAGATGCAGGCTATTAAAGAAACTCTCAATTTAATTTTGCTGCTTAGCTTTAGCACAGAATGTTGTATCAAATGACTCCAAAAAAGAAAGCTGTATTACAAGAGATTAAACATTATAATGGCCAAGTCAAACAGAGTACTGTTTACCTTTTCCTCTCTCATAGTTCCTAAGAATGGGTTTAATAACAGCCTAGGGAGCCCATTTGTTCAAATAGAAGCTTTGTTTATTTTACCCACCTAATTGCGTAACCTTCAAGGCATGCTCACTCCAAATATTTTTAAAGAACACTGAATTCGACTAGCACTACCTTCACCGAGAAGTTACATATGCCACATCTAATATTAAAAAGTCAGCATTTTTTAACAACTGGTGAGGAAGGGAAACAATTTTTACTAACAGTTATAAATAACTGCCTAGTAAAACTAATTTATTTCAGTTAATTAAAAAGTCATGAGCCGAGACTGGATTCAGTACGAAAAAAGATGCTACCATTAATGTACATGCCTCCTTTTAAACAGGTTTTATTGTCACGTAATACTTCCATTGCGTGGGTTTTTTTCAGTTTGGCCACTTCCTCGCAAACTCAGGCACGGGAAGAAAACCTACGTCAATAAGGTCTGGTAGTTGCACTTGTGTCTAGCACCATTTGTGAAAAAGAAATCTTACGAGAGAGATGCATAGGAACTGCAAGATTATTTTGGGTCGACTGGGTCGGCGGTTGGACTCGATGATCTTAGAGGTCTTTTCCAACCTTAATGATTCCATGATTCTATGATTTTATGTAATTAAGATATTCTGGGGTAAAGGAATTACTCTAAGAGGCTACGTCACAGTTGTGGTGGAACACCTGGAACAAAGGGAAGACAGACAGCATCAGTGTCAGACAACAGATTCAACCGCATGACAGTTTGGTTTGGCTAGCCAAAAGCATCTAGGCACAGAAGGAATCGATACAATTCCGTGTCTATCTCCATAGTTCCTGTTGTGCTTCAGTGACACTTAAGACTACTTAGAATCACTTGCCCTCTAGCAGGAGGGCGCCGCTAGTAAATAAACACAGCTGTGTACAGCAGTGCCTTACCACTCCTGACAACACACCTGTGGTATTGCTAGAGCCACTCACTTTCTGAAAAGTCTTTCATGCGTCAAACCAAGCAAAGAGTAGTTTAAATTTTCCTTTGCACAGCCTTATTTACCCCGAGGCATCCCTGAAGATAGCAGCAATTAAACGTACACAAACCTGTAATTCAAATTCCTTTTTAAGAAACAATGCTGCGAAACAATATTTTGAAAAGGGTAATAAATGCATCACACATCATTCTGTGAGTAAGAAATAGGGAAGCAGCCAGCAATTTGGAGTTAACACCAAAGCAATGTCGACAAGAATTTTCAGTGTGGGAAAGGCTCAAAGCCTCCCTCCCTGCGACGCCTCCCTGCCTCCCGAGCAGGCGTCGTTTCCACACTGGGTCCCAGAGCCAATCCAGACCCAAAATCTCCCCCCAGATTTGTTCTTTCGCTACTGTCTGTTTTTAAAGTATCCGCATGATAAGAGGGGGGATGTGTGTATGACTAACGTGGTAACAAAATGAATTTTGAAGGCAGAGTATCAGAAAACCATACAAAGATTTGCTTCGGGATTTCTAATATCAATGAGAAATTCATATTGTACACGTGATTCCCCTGTAAGAAATCTCTTTTGCTGATTTCAATTTTTGTATCAGTTTTGCTTATTCGTTTTTTTTTTCAACAAGTGAAAGAAAGTCCCATTAATGTCAGACCCGGATTTAAATTTTAAACTAGCTCTATCCCAGCGCAACTTTGTTATTTTCAGTTAAGCTACATGTGATTTTATAAAATCACAAGGTAGTTTAAGAATCATAGAATAATTTCTAGTAGTTTAGGTAATAAGAAAATCAGAGATGCACGAAGAATTTACCACACTGGGACTGCGATTGGTGTGGAGACTTCAGGAACAAACACAACCACTTTTAGCTATAAAAGTTGATTCTTCACTCCATTACACTAGTTCAATGACATTGCTTACCACAGGGGTCAGTCAAATTGCACTAACTCAGTTTCTGTGCATCAAAAAGGGGACTCGGTAACCAATTTTACAACGTTACACAAACCCTCTTAATTACAAATACCGTTATACAAGTTTTGTCAATAAAGCCATTTTCATATAAGCTCTGCTCGTAGTCTCTTTACTTTTTCTGACTTGATGTTCATTGGCGTAATCGCCACCTACAATTCACATTACAATTAGGGAAGACGCAGCTCTTTAGCAGCTATAAAAATAGGCCAGCAATAATCAGGGCGCACTGCAGAATCGCTCGGTGACCGGAGTAACTTTTGACCAGTGCGTGTATCTAATGAGCTCCACACTAGTTCTCACACCCACCCTCCAGACCTTGGTGCGGAACATCAGTACGAACGAGTTCGCTTTTAAAGATTTACGGAGTAACTACATACGGAATTTAATTGTCTATATTTTTCCTTTGTCTTCACTAGAGACTTTCCATAGGTAGAAATTTTTCTTTGCTTAAAAAACAAAAGAAAGCATAATCCTGTGATTATGACACAAGAACAGAAATTAGTATAAAATCACGACATTGTACATTCCTGACTTCACCACAGACTTTCGGCATATCTGTAGAAGAGCCGGGTGAATAGAGTTTCCTCCCTATGCATAAAATGGGCGCAATACAAGCCACAGGATGTATATAATCTAAATTAATTGGTTATTTTAAGGCATTTACATGCACAGGCAGAAAGTGCTGATGTAAACTCGCTCTCATTTCAAGACTTTTGAAGGGCGTTTTCCTTTTGGAAAGTTGATTGGAACTGGAAAAGATTGAAAGAACAAAGACCTATGCCAGGTACACGCAGTGTATGTTACTGAATTTCCCAGCCTATTTACCAGCACTACACACAGATATATTATACCTGACAAAACTGTTTCGCTTACCAAAGATATTAATTCTAGTACTGCTAAAACACAATGTTTAAAAGGCAGTGGTATTTCCGAGTCTGTGTATCCATTTATAACACAGTATTTGATACAGCAGCTCTGCAAGATAAATGCTAAGATATTTATAGAAGCAGGTACCAAGTCAGAGATCGCTCCCTAAACTTCTGTTTTATCTAATGAAATATAATTAATTGTATAAGTAAATTAATTACTCAATCATACGGGTCACTGAGACAAATTAAACAAAGATCTGAAAAGCCAAGCGAAAGGAGAAATATCAGGAGCAATTTCATTTTGGAAAAAGCTCCCAGGGATTTCAAATCTTACTCACACAAGTAAATTTTACACTACTGGGCATGACAATATTGCTGACTTTTATGTTAGCATGGAATGATGAATGTTTATAGCACTACAAAATTTCAAAACATTAATAAGTATTACAAAATTTTACTCACAATCTTGCAAAACTATTAGCATAAGGAGACCGATCTGTTACTGATGTCACCTGAGGCATTCCACTTCAATGTCAACAATTATATACGATAGTACAGAAAACACAATGTTGAAATTGCTTTCCTAAGCAAGAAATTATTTTGTAGCTCTCTCTAAGATAACCAGTTTAGAGATCTGGCAGATCATACGATAAAAGTAAATACAGCATCTCTTTCAAAAAACTGGAGTTTCACAGGTTTAGTTTCGCTTTTCTCCTCACCTTCCCCATAATCAATGTGTGGATTGGTTCCATGGTATACTTATCAAGGAATGAAAAGCTGTAGAATCTGCTCGTCATCTGGCAAACCTTCCCAATGGTGAATAACCTTGATTCCACTAAGTTCACCAGAGTGAAGAAGTCACAGAGCAGAAGAGGTCATCTCCTAACCTAAAGCATGCAGCCAGGCTTGCGCTCTTGCGTGTCTCCCACATAGTCTAAAAAGTCACAGTAAGATCCTGGCCTCCGTCAATAGAAATGTCCCATTTATTTCAATGTTTAAACAGATGAATCTGACTTGCTTTAGATGCCTATACTAGGAAAAAATGGATTTCACCTTAGGAATGAAATTTTTCTCTGCTGACTATAAAATGAGCAGAGGGTGACTAAATTGGTTAGAGACATGTACAGAGTCGATGCTTACATTTTGACATTCCACTATTGGAGCCAAACTCTAAATTTCTGGACAAAGAGCCGGAGCTCTAAGTCAGCATAATGCTTGCCTGCACGTAGCAACATATATTTGAAACAGGGGGAAAATTTTCTGTCCTAAATGAGCTGTTGAAATACCACTGAAGGGGGCAGGAAATGTGACCAGAATGTCACAGTTAAGTCACTAGCTGCTGAGCAGACTTCCAGCTCAGAGGCATCAGCACATGTCAGGCAGCGCGGGGTTCCTCTCCTCTGCCACATCGGTCGGCTCCTGGAGTCAGGCAGTGCTGAGCAGTTCTCATTCTTCGGTCAAATCTGCACCGAGACTTGGTGAAAGAGGAGAAAGAAGAGCAGAGGCGGCGGCAGCGGCAGTTCCTTACCTCAGTGCTTCTTCCCTTGTCCTTCCCCTGCCAACCTGATCCAGCTACGCTGTCCCCTTGGCATGCTGTCTTTCCCCCCAGCTTTCAAATTTTCCCTTCAGCTTCCTTCCCTCAGAATGGCTAGCTTGGTAAAGTTACCCTGTTTCCTCCGACCACACAACGCCCCCCAAGCCCTGCTTGACTGCTCGATCCACGCACACCCTTTTGCTCAGGCTCTGCTTCCCACCACTCTGGTAACCTGGTGGCCTCCTGCCCTTATGCCGCAGCACGGAGCAGGGCATCTAAAAGCCTAGCGTTAGTGAACACTGGAATATCTTGCTGGAAATTGGAATAAGGTGACACTGGTCAAGCTGGTTAGCCTGGACAGGGTCTGGTGGGTTCCCCGCCTATCTCAAGTACGGGAGGTCACGACAGAAGAGGTGGGAGTGAGAGGGACGGGCAGGAGAAGGGGATACTGAGATCATCTCCATAAAAACAGGAAACCACCGCTGACCCGCTTTCCATCTTTTGTGACTGAACTACAAGGACGTTAACTGGACTTAGAGGCTAAAGGTGATTTAAAGTTTTATGTAAGAAGTGCCTCTTTTCTTTAAACAAGTGAGTATTGCTTCCCTTTGGAAAGCCCTCCGGAAATCAACTGTGATCTTATAAGGTCACAATCTTGAAAATCTAGTCACACAAGACGTGTATTCTACACAAAGTTAAAAGCATGCGAGCTTTTTGGCTGATGTAATGCTGACATACAGCTGCATAGAGACAGCGCTGAAATTTGATCAAAAACAAGGCAGGAAAATTAGAAGGTGTATGGCTGGATTTTAATGAAGGTATGCTGGTAATTTAAAAATCCAGGGTTTCAGTGCACCTCGGAACACACTATATGAATTCTGATGCAGACTCTGGTTGAAACGGATATTGTAGTTGCGTCAATATGCATTTATTCTCATTATGAGACAGAACTGATTGCTTGCATCTAAGTATGTGTCACTCATGAAAATTAAAGGCAATTAAATATGAAAATTCCCCATTAGTCTTCTCCTCCTACCTATATCTTCCAGGTATAAAACATCGTACAAATCAGCATCAAAATAAAAAGGAGAGTCAGCTTAACGCTGTAAAATGCATCTATCCCCCTTAATTACACAGGTTCCCCGCAGGAGGTTCATGAGCTAAGTGCGAACACAGCTCCCTCTAGAGCTTCAGTATTAGACCAAAGCACAGCACGCAAACCCCCGGCTCCAAAAGCTTGGCTTAAGTGCTCAGAAAGGCAGCACGGTGAGAAAGAGCAATATATCCACCAGAGAGGCCAGGCAGCCTGCCGCAAAGGCTGCAGGCTGAGATTCAGAAAACCACCTGTCAGAGACAGATTCCCTGTTACCTGTGAAAATGGCATACCTTTCCCATGTAAGCTTGTAGGAAAAGGGTTAACAGGTCCCCGGTAATGGGAGAGGTGAGGTACAAATCCCTGAACGCTTGAACCTTATTTGCTGTCTAGTAGGACAGGTGAGCCTTGACAGGGCTGAGGTTTGCGTGTGCACGCAGCGGGAGAATAGAGGATGCGAGCTAGCTCAACAGTTGCGTCAAACGTTTTGTACGGTGAGGCAAGAAGCGACATATTTAGCCCTTCGGAATTTACAGGCTCTAAGTTAATTAACCCAGCACCACTTCTGCAGGACCAGCTGCCCTCCAGAGCCGCCATTTCCCAGCCGGTGTGGTGCTAGCACCCCTCGCCCTTGACAGCCAGCCAAAGGCTTGCAGTGGTTGAAGCCCGTTGTCAAGTGTTGCCCAGTCTCACCAATATCCCACCCTACGGCCAGGGAGCGAGGGGTGGCACAAGCGTGTGGGGACAGCGAGAAGGAGGGGAGACGCGGCCTGCGGGCGCCTCCAGGTGTGCTTGGCACCTCCAGGTGGGCCTGCGCCCGGGGACACGGGGCCGGGGCTGGGGCCGCCCGGGGGACATGCCGCCCCTTCCCTCAGTGCCCCTTTCCTCGCAGTAATGCCGGTTTCCTTGAAGATCCCCTCCTCCGCTTGCTCAACCCGGAGATGCCTGAGCGCTTGCGCCAGCCCCGCTCCCGTTCCCCATGACCCCGTCCGGGCCGGCCACCCAGCCCCCGCCGCTCCCACCGCCTTCCTCGCCGGGCTGCCCCGCGGGCGAGGCGACCGCAGTCCCCGCCTCTCCTCCCACGGATATAAGCCGGCGCTTCCCGCCCCGTCGGCAGCTCACCGCGCTCAGCCTGCCCGGGACCCCGCCGGATCGATCCCCCGAGGATGCTGCGAGCCGTCGCCGGAGGACGGGCTCTGCTGCTGAGCGCCCTGCTCTGGCGCCTGGCCGCCGCCGCCGCCGGTGGGTACCGGCGGGCCCGGGGGGGGGGGGGGGAGGGCGGACCGCTGGCTCGGGCGGGACGGGACAGACGGCGGGGCTCGGTCCCTCTGACAGAGAGACGCCGGACCCCGAGGAGAGCCGCCCCGCGCCGGCGGCTGTGGCGGGGGGAGAGCGGCACTGGCCTGCGGGCTGTGGCGGGCCCCGGCTCCGACCCCGCTCCGCTTCAGCACCCGGACGGCGGGAGCGCTCGGGTCGCCAAGGGCTGGTTTCGTCTCGGGGGGGGGGGGTAGATCCTTAATGCCCACAGCCGGGTCGGTGCTGGGGAGCAGGGGGGTGTCTCGGGAGCCGGCAGTTGCACGCAGCTGCTGACCTACTGTAACAAGAGGTGATCTGCAAGGTTTCTTTCCCTCGTCCCCAGTTCCGAGCTTGTCGGAGAGGCAGAGAAGGTGGTATTTAGAAAATAATTAGGGTATCGCTCAGTGCAACCCTTGATTTCCAGAGGTTCCAGAGATTGCGAGGGGTTTTCCGCTCCAGCTTCCTCCCAGGCAGTTCCCCAAAGCAGTCGTGGCGTCCGCCGGGGCGGCGGGCTCGCAGGTTGCCGCGGCCTCCCTTCTGCTTGTCAGGGGGTCGCCGTTCTCAGATGCGAGCGTGTAGGGCAACCACTGATTTTTAAAGACTTTATCTTCCCAAAATAAGTAAGCGGGGAAGCTACGAGCTAATGCCTTCTGCAGCAGATACAGCCAGGAATGATTTTGAACTACACCGCATTTATTCGGTGCTTGGACGTTCTTGTTCGGTGCTTGGACGTTCTCATTAGATATTGTGGATATGTACTTATGTGGATATATCAGCTATGAAATATTGTGGACATAAAAAGTAGCCGGCTTATGTGAAGAGTCTAACACCTCTTTCAATACTACACAAAAACTTCCATGAAGTTCGGTAATAAATCTTCAAGCTTTTGTAGCTTCTTCAGAGGTCTTGGATCAAAAAGGACGCGTTAGACAGACCTCCAAATAAGTTACCTCGCCAACCTAGGAGTTACAGGCGGGAAAATAATTTTCTTCTTGTGTTTCTCGGTTCTGCCAGGACACATTCCTGAGCCCAGAGGGCAGGACAGAGCCTTTCCCTCCCCCCCAAAAAGAACTTTTCCAAGTAGCAATTAACAGCAACTGCTTAATTTAACTAAACGGTGAGTGCAGGGGCCCAGGAATTACATATAATATGACTGATGGCACTCTTTTCTGTATTTAAAGGCAATCCAGAACTACCAACAGCAGTTAATATAACTTGGTCTTCAATCAATTTTAAAACTATACTACAGTGGCAACCAAAACCATCAGGTTACTCCTATACAGTAGAAATACACGGGTAAGTAGATAACACCAAGGTGTGCCCATTAATGGCAACTGAAGAAGATATAAATGTTGTGTGTTTGAATGTGTCTGAGACTGACTGTAACAAGAAAAGAGCCCAAACGTGAGCATTTAGGAAAATTGCCAACCCAGCTGTTAATACTTCTTTATATCCAACTATAAGAATATCTGATTCAGGCTTCTGGTTTTGCCCACTTCAGAAACAGAGAGTTGAGCTTTAGATCAGTATTCCAGTTCTGGGGTTCGGTGCAGGCCAGCTGCACCGGAGGTCGAGGCCGAGATACTCTGAAGAAGTTGACACTCAATCTGACATACCATGTATTAGGTGGAACGTCACCTTTTTATGTCTGTCAGGGTGTCTGGGACTGAGTCTTTTGTCTTTAGTCTTGGGAGGTGTCTGATAAATAGTCTGCATTTTATTCTAACCGGTGAATCACAGTAAATGAATAATGTGTCTTGCTGGGTAATACTAAAAACTACCTTTGTTCGTCTACCTCTGTCGAGACTTCCTCTGTCATCGTGTTTTATGTAAGCTATGAAATATTGTGGACATAAAAAGTAGCCGGCTTATGTGAAGAGTCTAACACCTCTTTCAATACTGCACAAAAACTTCCATGAAGTTCGGTAATAAATCTGTGCTGTTCTTAGCTCAGATTCATTCTATTAATTCATAGACCATTATTAAACATGCCCTAAAGGGAAACTGCATCATCAGCTCTCCTACCTATTAATGAAAATATGGTACTGTAGTTTCTACTGTCTGTAAAAGCGGCCTAGAAATGAGAGCTTTCTCATGACTAATGGATGAAATACCAGTGCGATGGCTTAACATGCTCTTTCATTCTTTAAGGGAGTGATTAAATTAATAGACTTAAAAATACACCCTAGCAGAATGAATTTTATTAAATTTACGAATCTGGAGTTTCTTTCCAGCCATTTGTGCTTGCAAAAAGTTGAAGTCTGTTTGCCCACGATTCAGTATAGAGTCAGGTGTCGTTCTGATACGGAGACACTTCTTTAGACAAGTTGCTCTTATGGATGAAGTGTGCTTAAATGTTTGCTTTCTTGTCTAAGTACATTTACGGAGTACGTTTGTTTGATCACAAAGATCAAATCTCCTCTGTCCCCTTTCAAGGCACCTCTAGGACACTATCACTAACTGATCTGTGACACCACAAGAAATCTGGTGAAGTGAGAAGGGAGTTCAGGCGACTCTTAAATAAAACTTGACCTACTTGGGGGAAAACTCCCATGTTAATATCCAAACAGTCAGCACTCTTGCTCTTTCGGCTGAGATCACACAATTTTTCTTTTCTTTAGTTCACCAGCAAAAACAGGGAAAAGAATTGAAGCAGTAATATCTAATCTGTTTTTGCATTCCTTCTTATTAGGAAGGAAAATGGGGAATTAACACTTTCTTCCTGGTTTCATTATTATTTCTCAAGTAAATGGACCTGCTTTCTATCATTTAAAAATCAAGAGAAGTGCACGGATCATGCTTTTTGTCAATATTTTTTAACTGTAATTCTGCAACGAAAATTGCTGCTACTGTCTGGTTCTTAGTGACATTTGCACCTGCGTAGATGCAAAAACAAGTGACATATATGAGGAGACGACGTTGTCACATTAAACAGTTAATATTGGTGTCAACAGAGCTTCCTAGGACAACTGATGTTTCTTAAGGCAATAGTTTTCAGGTGCATCACTTTCAAAGTGATTTATGCATCTTACGGTTTTTTAAATAAGTCAACTGCAGAAAAATCCAAAGTCAGAACTACTTGTGGTTTCCATTCAGTTCATATAAAAGATTGAATTTTTAATTCATATATGTATCCAATAACATATTTCTATAATTAATAGGGGTCATATTTGATTTACTTGATTCTACTTTGAATTGTGAAATACAGCTGTACGGGATAGTGGGTTTTGAGGGTTTTTTCTTCTCCTGTTCAGCCTGGTGCACCTGCAAGACTGTTCCACTGGATGAGGGAAATCTATACAGTTTGAGGGGGGAAAAATGCTTTTTAACATATCTAAATATGTAAAAGTCTGGTTGGAAAGTGTTGACGCTTCTTTCTCGCTCTTTTCAGACAGACAACTGACACCAAAAAAAAATGCATATTGACAGCAGAAACAGAGTGCGATGTTACTGATGTGCTCAGGAACGTAAAAGAGACCTATACAGCACACATACTGTCTGTAACGTCCTCGGGGATGGATAACTTCGAAGAACCACCTTTTGCAGTCTCTGAAAAATTTACACCTTATAGCCAGAGTAAGTCGGATTGCCGATTAAATCTTACCATAAACTTCCTTTCAAGATTACTTCCACCGACTTAAACAAGGTTTAGATTGGGCCTAAAGGTTTTTCCTATAGATTCTTACAGTAGCCATACCGATATCTGAGAAGACGACATTCAGGCATAAAGCTTTCCCTGTTGTAGGGGAGTGTGTAAGATTTTAGTTACCATCTGTTTCTCACTGCAGCGAGTAGGCCATTTTATTAACATTGTGTACTAGATGAAGATATTTGTTAATAATTCAGGATTTCACTGTATTACTTTGGCTCTGTAAACTTATAATAGATTTGAGGAGGGAAGGGAGTGGAGGGAGGAAGAAAAAAGAGCATGTTGTGTAGAAAAGATGATGTCAGTTTTTTAATTCCAAAAATGCTTGTTTAGCTGTTCTCGGAAAACCGGAGATACAGAATTACACACAGAAAGGTTCCAAACTGAATGTTGTGTTCCAAGATCCACTTACACCATATACCTTTCCTAATGGAAGCTTTCGAAGTATTCGAGATATTTTCCAAGATGACCTGGAATACAAACTCTATTACTGGAAAGATCAAAGTTCTGGAAAGGTAAGGTCTAACTCCACTTTTTACATATTCTGTAGCTGGGTTATAGCTACACAATTTCTGTGCTACCTTCAGAGCTAACGCTTTTGCAGAGAACACTTTCTTGAAGTATTTTCTTTCCTTTACAGAAAGCTGCAACAACAAAAAGCCGTAAATTTGAAGTAAGCGTTGACAGCACAAAGAACTATTGCTTCTACATACAGGGAGTCATTCCCTCCCGCAGAGAAAACCGTAACGGTCAAGACAGCATGGTGCTTTGTACCAGCGTAGGAAGAACCATCTTAGATGGTAGGTATCTGGTGCAGTTCGTCATACAGTCTAGAGCATTCTAACAAAAAGACACTTCGATTCTGAGTATATTTTTATACCTCTTTAAATTATGATGCCTCTTACAGAATAAACTATTTACTGTATAAGTGAGAGAACACAGATTGAACATGGAAAGTCACGGGAAGAACTCACGTTAAGTAAGAGTCCACCTTCTTTATCTAGTTGGAGTTGCTTTTAGGGTTTTGCTGAACTGTTTTGATTAGTTTTAAATTGTCTGAGTTGACTGGTCACTGAGGTTTCAGATCTCATCCCTAGCCTTCAGCTTCGTTTTTTTGTTTTCTGATTGTTTTCCTCAGATCCTTCCAATAACTGGTCCGATAGTAAGTGCTTGAAGGATTAGCTCTAAAACATAGGAGTGCTGGAAACCTATATATCCATTGACTTGCAGTTTGAACTGAACTTTAGTTATTATCTCAAAAGCAGATGAGACTAAGACTTTCTTTATGTTACATTACAAGGTCAGAGGTGGCAGAGTGACTTCTTTACTGGTAAATAAGATCATGAGTGGTCAGTGAATCAGCCAGTCTAATTCCAGACAAACAATCTGAGTAACACTTCCTTCGATATAAAGCCGTCGATATTTATTAAATGATATCACATTGCTGGACTGTATCTTTCTTCTCCACCAGATAAGAATATTTGCACTCTAAGTGGAAAAGCTCTTCTAAAATTGGCAAATTAACTCTCTCAAATTAACTTTCTTATCTAGATATATATTTTTGTTTATCACAATAGTTGAATTCTAGTAAATTACAACTTGAATAGAAATCTCTTCTGTTGGTGTTTTCTAGCTTCTAACCTAGAATAAATTTCCACTTGGACTTAGTTTCACAGAAATAATGCAGGGGTAGGGGGAATGGTTTGACTTATTCTTGTGGTGGTAGCATGGTATTTTAGTGCACTAACTAAACTATGTTAAAACCTAGTGTGAGCCAGGTGAAATAAAGCTTTACCTCAGTTCAACAAATTCACGTTAAAATGAGTTCAGTTCACACTGAGGTGGTCACTCCACTTCTGTGATACTGTAAAATACAGAAAGCATTTTTTAGTTCAGTGCAGTGGGTTCTAAGGGTTTGTAGCACTGTGACATTATGGCCTCTGATAACTGAATCTTGGATTTTTTTCATCCCCTACAGAATATGGAGCAGAAGTCTTTATCATCGTAGCGGTGATAGCAATTGCGATCATCACTCTTGCCATTGTCCTATCAGTGATCCTGTGTAAACGCCAGAAAGCAAAAGCTGCAAGAGAAAAGGAACCGCTTAATGGTGTCTAAGGAAAAATTATTGTGGACACTAGTGGCAGTTCCAAAGGAAAAAAAAAACAACAAACCACAGCAAAAAACATAAATTGGGTAATGGGGTGGAGCCTTTTAGCCTTTCTGATACAGGAATTCCGAAGCCCAAAATATATCTGGATTCAAAAATCCGTTAGACAGTCACAGATGAAAAATCCAGGTATCGGGAAGCCCCTGCGTCACTGGGGGCCAGAGGCTGGGAGAGCGTTCTGGTCATCTGTTCCAATATCCTAACCCTGCTCCTATACTCTTCCCAAGCTCCTTCTGTTGTCCTGTCTGAAACAGGATTCTGAACTAGATGGCCCTTTGACTCGACCAGGTACAGCCATTCTGAAAGTATGGCCTTACTGAGCCAGAAGATTTATGGTACTTGTGAGGGGAAAAAAACACTACTCTTGACAAATATGTGTCCTTTACCTAAGTGAAAGGAACATCTTTCTGTTTCTGTGAAACAAAACCTGTATTTATCTGACTTCCTTTTAACATTACTAACTGGTGAAATGATCTGTTAGTTCAGACGTGACAAAGATGCTACTATTATTTCTGCACTTCTTGGATAAAATTAACTCGGTCTGTTTCTCTTCGGATACAGACAGTTAAAGGCAAACAAACTGAAACTACTGTACCGGCGACTTGTAAGGAACACTCTTGAAGTAGGTAGCTGCTATCCATCTGGAAAGCGTATCGGCTTTACACCACGCCTAGAGTTATACAGACAGGGTAGTGTGATGGTTCCAAGTAAGTGTCAGAACAAATACCTTGCAGTTTTTGAGTCAGTAGTAACTCACTTCATGCAAGGACTGAGTAGGTAGCAGTATTTACTGCATGTTGAACATTATTTTTAATTAAACAGTTGGTGAAATGAATAGTTTATGCGGTATAGATTCAAATCATCTTGGTGATGGGATTTGGAGGTACCTGTTGCTTTGACTATTTTAATATTTATTTTATAAATGAGAATCTAATTTTTATACTGGTGATATCTGTATTTATGATGGTAATTTATACTTTTCTAGTGAAATAAAGGTGACTGGGAAAATAAGACTTTCTTTTCCTTTTTTAAATGAAGTACAGCATTCTTTCCAGAACTAAATTAAAAATACATTTAGGAAACTTATCTTGCGGCAGCAGTGTAGGCAAGCTGCCAGGAGTCTAAGCAGGACTCTGCAAAATAGACTAACCGGGGCACCTGCTACCTGTGAGGATAAAAATATGAGATGCCGCAGTTCACGAAACTGATGAAAGGTTTTGAAGAGTCCCGAGCTGCTTTTCAGCTGTCCGCTTACGTGAGCGGTTATTCAGTGTTTGCATTCACAGCTTCTCGTTCTAATGGCAAGTATAGTAGACGCCTCTGGATGTATCACGTAGGGATTCCCACAGTGGTGCCTGTACTGCTTGTGGTACTAATGTTCATTCAAGGCATTACGGGGCCTGGCCCAGAGATGAGAACTGCTGTAACTAATGTTGGTATCTGCTGCTAACGATGGTGATAGGCACAAAAAACCAAACCAAACCGAACAATCGAGAGAATGGGGAAAAAAAAAAAACGTCTCGTAGTTGGCACTAATTGGCTGTATATCTCAAAGCTTTATACATGTCTTGAAAGAAGATGTCCGTTGCATTTATGAGAAGGAATAACATCATATAAAATTAATATCCCAATCGACCACTTTTTACAGAATTGTATTTTATGTTTTTCATCCCTACTGTATTATAGATACCTTCTTCGTATGGATTAAGACTCCTGTGGACGTGTGAGTGTGGTTTATGGGGGTTTTCCTTGTTCTTTAATTCCCTTTTTTACAGAGGGAAGAAAACAACCATCACTATCCCCGCCCCCTCCCCAAAAAAACCCCCGTTTACTTAATATTGTGCAATAAATGCTTAATGCATTTCCTTGCGTGGAAGAGGAATCTTACAACAGCAATCAAAAATATGAGAGCTTGTGGGAGTAAATTTAAAAACATTCCAAGGCTGTCATCATTACTTCCCTTCCCTGTGCTGTTCTGCTTCCTCAGCTTCATTCAGTGCCAAGCTCAGAAAAGGGAAGAGCTCAGAGGAAAAGGAAAGCCTGTAAAAATTGCGATGTTGTAACCTAAACTAGACTATGCAGTTGATTGTTGTAAGCTACATAGAATGATGTTATAAAACATAGAGTCATAGAATCATAGAATCATTGAGGTTGGAAAAGACCCCTAAGGTCATCGAGTCCAACCGTCAACCCACCACCACCATGCCCACTAAACCGTGTCCCTAAGCGACGTGCTTCATTACTTAAGAGATTTTTGGTTTGTTCTGAATATGAAGGTTGTTTTTATAGAAAGAAAGAAAGAACACCCATAGAAATGCGAACAAGTGCCTTAAATGGCATGAGAGTGACCCACTACTGCACAGGTTCTGGAAACCTGAAGCGCTCCTGTTCCCTAGCTGCAGTACGTTATCATCTGACGATGCTGAGTAACCAGTCACGGGGCTCACAGAGCCTATTTCAAAGAGTTTTTTTGCTGTTAGTGGAGACAGTTGAGAAAGAGGCTTTTTATGGCAAACTTCCGGAATTATTATCCCTTGGGTCAGCATACTGAGCCCACACAAAATGTTTCATGCAGAGATTTAACTTTCTCAGAGTGTCAGGGTTGGCAAAAGGAGTTGCTGAATGAAGGTATTGTCACTAGGAAGAAAGACTAGATCCTACCTACACCACACGTGGCCACTTTGGCACGGTACCAATTTAAGATGGAGCCAGCCATCCAGGGAATCGATATGAGAAAGGGAAGGCTTTTCCTATGCACCTAAGTTCCCTGGCTTATCTTCTAAGCAGGTTTCTCCAAGCAAGCGTGTTCCTACCGATGCTCCTGAGACCCCTGTTCTGCTTTGCTCCTTGTCCTCTGTTGCAGAAAAAGGTATCCAGCTATTTCATAGAATCACAGAATCACAGAATAGTTTGGGTTGGAAGGGACCTCTCAAGGTCATCTAGTCCAACCCCCCTGCCGTGGGCAGGGACATCTTCAACTGGATCAGGTTGCTCAGAGCCCCGTCCAACCTGGCCTGGAATGTTTCCAGGGATGGGGCATCCACCACCTCTCTGGGCAACCTGGGCCAGTGCTTCACCACCCTCAGCGTAAAAAATTCCTTCCTTATCTCTAGGCTAAATCTACCCCCCTTTCAGTTTAAAGCCATTCCCCCTTGTCCTGTCGCAACAGGCCCTGCTAAAAAGTCTGTCCCCATCTTTTTTATAAGCCCCCTTTAAGTACTGCCAGGCTGCAATAAGGTCTCCCCAGAGCCTTCTCCTCTCCAGGCTGAACAACCCCAACTCTCTCAGCCTTTCTTCATAGCAGAGGTGTTCCATCCCCCTGATCATTTTCGTGGCCCTCTTCTGGACCTGCTCCAACAGGTCCATGTCTTTCTCATGCTGAGGGCTCCAGAGCTGGACGCAGTGCTCCAGGTGGGGTCTCAGCAGAGCAGAGCAGAGGGGCAGAATCCCCTCCCTCGACCTGCTGGCCACGCTGCTTTGGATGCAGCCCAGGAGACGATTGGCCTTCTGGGCTGTGAGCGCACATTGCTGCCTCATGTCCAGCTTTTCATCCACCAGTACCCCCAAGTCCTTCTCGGCAGGGCTGCTCTCAATCCCTTCATCCCCCAGCCTGTATTGATACCGGGGGTTGCCCCGACCCAGGTGCAGGACCTTGCACTTGGCCTTGTTGAACCTCATGAGGTTCACACGGGTCCACTTCTCCAGCTTGTCCAGGTCCCTCTGGATGGCATCCCGTCCCTCTGGCGTGTCGACCGCACCACTCAGCTTGGTGTCATCTGCCAACTTGCTGAGGGTGCGCTCGATCCCGCTGTCTATGTCATTGATGAAGATATTAAACAGGACCGGTCCCAATACAGACCCCTGCGGGACGCCACCCGTCACCAACCTCCATCTGGACATTTCAAGTGGATAAAAATATTTGCACAGTTCCCTGACACCGTACTTGTGTCTCTCATACAAATGAACATGTAACATTGCACACTGTAATAAGCCACTTTCGTTTTGTAGTACTGCTTTAAAACCACATTCTTCTTCTTCACGAGAGTGAATAAAGGCTGATACTGTTCTGCTACTTTTCTGCCGGCCCTAACAGCATTACAGACAATGAAATTACTGCCATTACTTAAAATGAACAACTGTACAGGACTCCATAAATGTATATATGATAGGTACGGCCGCAAACAACTTAGCTAATCTATTTCTAGCAGACTCAGCTCTCCACTGGGAGAAGGCTGCTGCTGAGAGGCATGTAATGATAAGAATGTGATTATAAGCTTAACTCGGATCACTAGTTATGTGGCCACTCAGGACAAAGCGTTTCTGCATTAAGTGAGAATAAATAGCTGTGATAGATTACCTTCCTCGTTCAGTTTTGTAACGCTGATTATTTTGCAGGTTAGTAGTGATTGCCTCACAGTTTCAGAACCTTGAAATACACAGGAATGAGTGGGCTTTTGACAGTACCAGACCCAAGAGTCAGTCGAGTAGCCTTCGAATTACGCGGTATTTATCCACGTACAAATAACCACCCTTTCTATAGTCGTATGTTTGTCACTGAGGGAGAGAGAAGACCTGGTATTCATGTTTGAGGAAGACAGAAAAAACAAAAAAGAACAACCTGCCAGACAGGACAGAAGCAGGAACTGGCCAGCTGAAAATCTTTCCACAACCATTAGGTGTGGCGTTAGGCGCCATGGCGTATGCTCCCTCGCACAGTACGCCCAGTCCCTTAACAAAGGGAAACTGCCACAGAAAGCTGCCCTTCCCTCACTTGCTGGTGCGTGTCCTCCGGTGCTCTACAGCAGGACGCTTACAAAAGCTCAGGGCATAAGGACCAGGACAGATGCGCTGCAAATCTCCTCTTCCTTCCACCTTACGGTGAGAAATCTTCCCCCTAGTGAGATCCTGCTGCTGCTTCTGGCACGGGCTCTCATTCAGCCCATTTCAGCATCCCCCGAAAGGACCCAGAAGGAACATCTTTCCCTGTAATTCCTCAGCCTCTAACTGTAGCTGAATTAGGCAAGTTCCTGCGAAGATGTGCCTCAGCGGTGATTTCTTCCAGTAAAACCTGCCAGTACCTGGGAATAAAGACACAGCCACGTTGACTGCCTCCGGGGCTTTTACAGCCAGGTCCGACCTCGTATGTCCGAGTGCAGGGATGGTGCCTGTTTCTCATCTTGTCAAAATTTGTGCCCCGTTAGTGACGTGCTTCAGCGATTTGCTCCTGCAAGAAGCTCACGTTTCTGCTCCTTGCTTCCCCTGGCTCCTTTGTCGATGTTTCCATTCCTCTTCCCTGTCCCCTCCTCATTTCCATTACCTGTTCTGCCCCAGAGATGAACCCGCTGTCTCATTTCTGCAAACAGCTGGGTCAGATCTCATTTAAATGAAAACATAGCACCTGAATAAATATATATCCCTTAATCAACAATCAAGAATATATTAATAGCATGGCAGCATTTTTTTATTCTCTAGCTTCCCTTAGTCACCGTCATTGGATCAATAACTTCCAGAACATTCGCTAGCACTGCTCTGAGTGCATTTCTCAGTGCGCCTAATTACATTTAAATATTAATGTTTTTAGTGGCTTCTTTAACTAGCAATGAAGTTATTAATCTGAACTCAAAGAACATTTGCAGTTTTTAGTGGCTTCTTTAACTAGCAATGAAGTTATTAATCTGAACTCAAAGAACATTCGCAGTTTCAGATCTCAGTTATCCTCTCTGATGCATTTTCTTCTATTTTTATTTTCAATTTTCTGCCTTATTACTTCAAGAAATATTTAAATAGCAAAGTACTCAGACATTGTTATATTCACAAAACTATTTCATCAAAAGAGGTTTAATTAAAAACCTCCTTCCTCTGAATAGAGAAATATTTTCCCAATGAGATCACATGGTAATTTTTTAATCAGTTCTTCAGTAATCACATAACTCAATTAAAAAGCTGGTGTAATGAAAGAGCTAGAATGACAAGGGAGATTTTAAAACCTACTCCCATAAAAAGTACTCATTATTCCTGGGAAAAAGGTGGGGGTTTTGGTGTGTGTTTTCTTTTTTTTTTTTTAAAGAGCTCATCCTTGATTAACACAGAAGGTTTTCCCTCTGCTGCCTTCATACTTTACCATCCGTTCACACCAAATACGTCCGTCTCCACAGAGATGATACTCAATCTGATTTCCCATCTTTCCACTTCATTCATAACATGATCGTTTGCTTCCATAGAGCATCAAGGGTGCAACCACACCGTCCTCCGTCACCGCTGCAGCTATCGCTATAGCAGTGGAACCACGAACGCCGCAGATCCGTTCCTCCTTTGCTCTTCACGCTGCTACGTCGGAACGGTAGCACTGCATATACAACTTAGACTCTGTGAGCCATCTCTACGGCATTAATTCCGCAACTGCGTGTCTGGTATTGTGTTTCATGTGACTAGAAAAGGTGACCCCAAGTGGCAAAAAAAGGCATAATCAGCATGCTAACAATCCACATTTTCCTAAATGGCTAGTACACCGATACCCGGTTTGAATCCAGATCTCACCAAAATTTGAAGGAAAAGGACATGTAAAATTTGTTACGTCTTCTCTTTCCTAATAGCGAAGAGCAACAGACAGTTTGAACAGCTCAATGAGATCCGATAGGAAGGGGGGGAGCAGCTCTCTCCCCCTGAACACCCTCCCCGTCTTCCATTCAGTCCGTGTTTCCCTCTGCCAGGTTCTCCAGGGATCTTGGGTTATGACATACCTTGTCTTGTCCAGTTTTCAAGCACTGCTGGAAACAAGGCCCCGGTTAACAATCCCGCAGGTGGCAACAAGTACTTATTTACTCATTGTTTGCGTGATGGTGTTAAAGCTCGCACAAAACCATACTCCTTTCTCCTGAAAAAGTTCCCCTTTAGTCTCAGAAAACTCAGGAGCAGTTCAGAATTAGGAGATTTTCACATTGAATGTTAAGCTTCTTATCAGACTTTCTCTCCTCGGTATGCTTCAAACAGAAAACAGATTCCTCTCGCTGCCCTTTTAACCCGTAGAAGAATGGACCGAGAACCTCAGAGAAGGGACTGAAGTCTTCGAGGAGCACTGGAAAATGCGTTACTACTGCACATGGCGTAAGTTGAGCTGTAAAAGCCCAGTAAGTTACGTTGAAGTACAAGCTGTGTTTGGAACTGTGATAACACGCTCTCCGTCCAGCGGCGAGGCACGGGTAGGAATAGCTGGGACGCAGCCGCGTTTGTTAACAGGGGTTGTTTTGGGCTTTACGTGCTTTGAGTTCTGCTGAGCTTGCCTCAAAAAAGCAACCCAAAACAAGGCTTTTGAGGGAATGACCTTCCACTCTAGAGGCACAGGCACTAGAAATTGAAACAGGTCCCAGGTGAGGGTACCGCGTCTCTCAGGCGGGTCACTTAACAACCTCAGGGACGATAAAATACATGGCGTAGACAGTAAGAGTTCCCGTGTATCAGCCCCACCTACTCCAGTACCTTCTATCGCACCGGCATGATGCACCCCAGTGCCTCAGAGGAAGTTTACAGAGGTAACACGCTAAGCCTGAAGAGATTTTTTGCGAGTATTGAAGCACTAACCTCATGCAGCCTTTTCAAAATTCTCTGCTTAGGACTATTGTAAATACAACTACCCTACAATCTGCTTTAATTTTTTTATTATCTAGTTAGTATCTGTGGGTTAAAAAAGACAAGAATGTCAATGTGTAGATTTGACCTTAGCCCTTAATTCCTTACTAAGCTCAAAAGAAATTTGCTACTGGCTCCTGGCTTTCCAGATAAATCCTGTTGCGACATGCTAAGACTGCATCCGAGTTTTAAGAAGCCTCCAGCACACACGCCTTTCTTTTTAACCATTATTTTCCCAAATACATTAGCTTATCAGCCCCTCTATAGATGCTTCGTTAGCTTTCAGTGTTTCACCAAGTCTGTCACATTAGCAGCTGGTTTTAGCTCTGTTGCTTTTGTGCCAATGCATTCCCCCACTAGAATACCACAATAAAGTAAGTAAATAAAGGCTAGCTTATTTTGGGGAGCATCCTCACACTGCCTACCTTGACATGATTCACAATGATTAAAATTAGTCAAATGGTTTTTAGCACCTGCTTGCACTAAGCCATTCAGTCTAAGGAAATAAAGGGTATATTTGGTTACATAGAATGTCTCCTCAATTGCATACGTGGAGTGTCTTTTCCGGAGCAGTATTCCCCAAATTTTCTGTAATCAAGCTTAAAAAAATTAGCTGTGATTAGTGCCAAGCTCTAAAGTTATCTTAATGCAGAAAACTTGCTCAGCCGTGTAGCTCTCTATTTCTACCCAAGCAAACCAATCTCGGCAGTCTTAGCTTTGTCCAGACAGCATTGACCTCATTTTTCCAGTTCTGTTCTATTCTGGTGCAGCATCACGCGTGGGTGCCACTTGTTTCCCAGAACGAGGGACGGGTGGGGAATAAGGATGTTGGTTTGTGGACAAGCAGAGCGGGGAACGGGGCTGGGCACTACGGCACAAGAGCTCCTTTGGCCAGTAAAAGCCATTGTATTGAATTTTACAGTTCAGACTTGCCAAGGGTCACTAAGAGTGAGGTTTCTAACCAGTGCGAGAGAGATTGTGATTGTTAAGCCTGGTTTGTAGAAGATATATTCCACAGAAGTGGAGTGCCAAAGCTCCCCTTCTCTCCTATTTTTAAAATGCCAGCTCGATGATTATTCTTGCACTGTTGCATTCCTCGCAGGATTACTGGCAAAATGTCTTCGGTTTCCAAAGTCAATCCCCATGGAATTTCACCAGATGTTTAGTCATATTATTTCTATTTAAACCCTGAATTCTGTCATATTTTTCAAATTATTCCCTTAAGACAGCTTCTGTCTGTGAAGTTCCAGGCTGCTTGTCATCTGGCTCTGCTTTTGCATACAAGGAAAGAAACTGATGCGGCAGTTCAAAGGTGGTGGAGCAACGTTGAAGATCACTTGTTTCTAGGGTTTTAACGTAAAAGAAAAATCGCTTTCACAGTAACCTAGCTTGGCTATATTTCTGTTTCAAGACGAAACCAGTTTCATCTTATGTTTGAATGCACGCGACGGGATGAGTTTCGTCAGAACATACAAACAAACGTATTATGATGCAAACAAATATATCACAAACCTGTGATGTGCACAGCCATTCTAAACTTCCAGGCGAAGTTTAAGGCATCGTTAATAAAAATCTGACTGCGCCCACAGCAGTAGCAAGAGCCTGGAACCACAACGTGTGAAGGGAAAACCAACCAACCTCCTCCCCGAACAGCTGCACATCACTGACTCATAAATCCAAGAAACCTCTTTCCACGCTCACGAAAAGGACGGCGCAAACCAACTGGTATCTACACCTAATAAGGAAGCAAATACATTACACATAGAAATAAGTGTTTTGAACAGCAGCTTTATAAGCAGAAATTTGAACTTGCACACTGGTGATTTTCTTCTTGACAGATAAAAGTTGCAGTTTACTTTTTCTATAAAACCACGGTTAACTTTTTCCCCCTACTATTTTTCACAGTTGGATTTCAGGTGATCATTATCATGGACGTTTCTATGACATCTCATAGTATGTATGACAATTATAGATAAATTTTAATACTGGATTTTTAACTCCTGTCTTGATGACAGGACATCTTAATGTTTTCTCACATTTCTAGACCACTTCAGAACACCAAAGATTAGGTGGCACACTGGTATCTGTCGAGTCTGCAAAGAGCTGAATCCTGTGGAAGAGTCACTAAATTGGTTCTTTCTCTCCAGTCCTAATCAACAGGATATTTCTTCTTTATAGATTTAAGAAACATGAAGATTGAACTCCCTATTCTGCAGAAGCATAATAAGTCATTTAAGTTGTCAATACCAGATGCGATTTAATTAAAAAGCTGTCATGGTAGCACTGCATCCTGCTTTGTTTCTCACTAGTCATCTTCTCTAGTATACAGTACAGAGCTGATGAAGGGGCAGTACACCCCGAATTTTCTTACAGCGCAAGTCACTTTCAAATGGTGCTAAAGTAATCTCATGTTTGGGCTGTCCAGCAGGGCGTTGTCTACTCCACTCTATCTGTGCCACATTTGGGCAAGAAACATCCCTGCAACATGCGTACTGCTTAGGACGTAGCTTACTCTGCCAACTTTTCCCAGAAGTACAAGGCTCAGAGGTAGGTTGGATGTTTGTGCACGTTTCCTGCTGGGGTTTTTTTTTTTTGGCAAGAAAAAAAAAAAAATATCTCCATTATGCAGTGAAGCGTGCTTTGCACTTGGGATGGAAGATGACAAGGTTCACAGCGATGTTCTGTTCACCTTGCAGGTTTTTTCCAGTCTCATGCTAGTCCTGTAGAAAGCACCATCACCTCCCAAAACAACATAGTCTTCGTCAAGAAAGCTTAATTTTTGCTGAGAGGGGAGAGCTGTCTGGAGCTTTATTAAACATTCATTTATTAAGCTGCACCAAGGCTACCGAACCTCCTCAAAAGATGGTGGATTGATCCTTCAAAAGGAGTTTGAATTTGTTGCTCCATGGTTTTAGTCCTACCGTTCCAGGAACTGATGTTTTTCCTCTACATAAGGAAGAATTAAAGTGTTGAAGCGTACAAACCAAGCATTTGGAATGAACTGGGTAGCCGAGAGCCCAGAGTTGAACAAGTAACAGACTTCACACTACTCTAAATATTAAAGTATTAAATATCACATCCACAACACAGAAGTTCCTTTTTTTCTCTGCAGCTCATCAGCTAAGTTGAATGACACTTTGACATTTAGACTGCATCCTTGGTCGAGGAATTTCCTTTCAAAGGGAGCTCTACCCTTTAGAGCTCTGAGAGCTTGTGTAGCTCTAAGAATGCTACACAAATACACTTGTTGCACAACTAATCTCAGCTAAGAGAAGGAAAAATTACTACTAATTAGCATTAGAAAACACTGATCACAGGAGAAGACCCTTAAAATCAGTTCATTCAAGCATATCTTGGTTTCACTCTAACGCTTCTGAGTTTCAAGTATCCTGACAGCTGGTATGTCTACCACAGCAAAGAAAAACATTTAAAAAATCACAAATACAATAAAGGTGGAGAGTGATTATCCTGTTTTCCTCAAAGTACAAAGAATAAGGAGCACTCAAAAGAATTACCACATTAAGTACTGATATTATGTTAACCTTATTCAGGCCCACACCCTTCTAAAACTCAATAACCTTGAAGGGAAAAGAAGTGGCCAGTGGACAAAGGAGAGAGGGGAGAGGTCAGAATCAGTGCAGACTTAAAACAGATTAATGCACCTGTAATCCAATTGCTCTAAGTACATATCTTCAAGTACTGAGCTCATGTTTTTTGTTAAGCCTACAACTGGATGGCATCATCTGGCCGATGCCGGGGTGAATTTCGGACAGTACTATGGACTTTATAAGCTGAACACAAGTCAATCGGCTCATGAAGTAACGTGAGATTTGTTGAGTATGCATTCACTGTATTGTTACAAAATTCCTAATCACATCATCAAGAAACATAAAAAGCCTAGATATATTTTATCTTTAGATTTATTATTATTTCAGAGGCACTTAATGTCTTACATTTATATAGCGCCGTTTCCCCCTCCAAAGCACTTTACAGTATTTACACACAGGAATGTTTCCCACCACTGTTGAAATGCAGCCACCTGACTATTACCAGTACCATCTTCAAAGCACCAACAGTTTGAGACTGAAAACATTCATCAGTACTTTGTCTTACTAAGATAGCTCAGAATTCCAATTTACAAACTTCCAACTTGTGCTATTAAAAAGACCTAACAGCTAAAATACAGTATCACAGTGCAATTCTGCAACAGAACTGAGACTTGGATCGTTTTCATTAGATTTTTTACAATCTTTCATTAGACCAAGTCTATCTCAAAATACTTTAATGTAAGGCCTTTTAAGAATATCATTCTAAAACATCATTCTTTTTTATACTTTCTTTATAAGCCTCTCTTACAATCAAGCGCAGAAGAATATTTTTCTTTCCTTCCAGTATATTTAGAAACACTAAGTCCTGGCCCTAAGGAGATACTAGCATCCTCAGTTTCAATGAACTTCATGGCATCTAAAGGCAAACCTATTCCTCCTTGCTTATGGAGTTGGATTTTTAATTTTTTTGGTTTTAGTTTTTAAAATAAATCTGAGATCACACAAAAACCTGTTACTAACCAACTGAATTGTAAAGTACCTTGGGATTGGCTGCTGGGGTGCTATATAAGCGTGCTGTGTGTGGTTTTGCTTGTCAGTGTTAAAAATACACTAAAGTATTCCAAGTTCACTACTCCACTGCAAAGTCTGCCCTAGTCACAAGGATAATAGCAACTTTCTCATTTTAGAGATTTTTTTTTTTCCTTTGTCTCTCTGAAAGGCTACTAAAACATCCCTTCCAAAAGAAGTTGCATTTGTGCTGAGAACTTTCACAAAAAAAAAAGAATAGCCATCTGGCATCCCTATTTTCATGGTTACAATTAAAAAAAAAAAAAGACTACCACCTCACACACAGCATGCTGCTACCTGCTAGTTATGGCTGATGTGAGAATCTGAATGAACAGAAAAAAAATTAGTAAAGTGAGACACCTATTTGCCTTCTTGTGGACCAAGCACAAAAATGTATTCTGTTACCTTATTCTCTTGAATATGCTACACTTCAGAGAGGCTTTTTTGATTTTCATCGATGCATTATACTATGAATCTACTGTAGTCACCAGATTCTTATACCAGGATAGCTGTTTGCGTTTGAGTACTACGAAAGAACAGTAGTACTGACAGGTATGGGCAAGAACTATGATAAAAGGAAAAATATTAACAGGTAGCAATTTCAACGTGAAAGATGATGACTAATCAAATTGGGTAAAAATTAACATCCAAGTACATATCCATTTTATAAAAAGCTGTTTTTGTTTTTAGTCTAAACCCTTGATAAAAGACGCACAGAGAACAGGTTTATTGCATATTTTATGCATGCCTTCATGTAGTGCATTCCTATACTCTACCTTATATGGAACACTAAAAAAACTACTAGACCTTCTCTGTACAACAGGTATTGTAAATTTTTGTTTTAAAGCCTAAACAGCGATTCAGTTTGAGTTATACCTTCCTACTCCCTGATCACAAAAATCACCTTGCTGCATTTATGTTTGTCAAAGTCGTATGGCAACCACAGTAATTATTTGTATGGAAAAACCCATTACAGTAAACTCTTTAAAGAGTTTGGTTTCTTCAAGGGGATTTGGCAGCTGGAACAAGAAAACCAACAGGGACTAGAGATCCTTAGACAATAGCGAGAATCACTGGGGAATAATTTGTATCAGAAATCAAGAAACCTCATGACAAATAAGAGAATAAATGTGAAGGATGAAAGCATCATTTTAGGCTTCACAGCCCAGAAGACCAAACAGGAAGTACCATTATCACTTACTTTCAAACTCAGATCTGAAGGGTGGCTAAAACCATCAGATCTGATTTTTTGAAGAGGGAGAAAAAGAGGAACTTGGAAAAAGCAACTGCTGTATTGCAGGACTGAACGCACACAGGACAGACAACAGTCTGCTATTTCACAGATTAACATTTTTGAGTCCATTCTGACCCCTACTGATTTCAAGAGAAGAATGATTGGACCCACATTCTTGTGTCTGTTTCTACTTGTGGGAGCCATTCATTTCTTCAGAGCTGAAAACATGCACAAGATTGTTTGATACAAGGAACATCACTTTTCTTTTCCCTTTTTCTTTTTTTTGGTCAGTCCTTTCCTCCCTCAGCCTCCTCTCAACTCTTCATTACCATAGCATTTCTCCGACAGAAAAAGGGCAGCTGGGGTGAGGGATAGATGAAGCTCTTGCTAAACTGGGAAAGAATGGGACTGTGGAGCAGCAGAGAGAATTGCATGGACAGACAGATGTTAAAGAGAATCCAAAACCCAGCAAAGAACAAGCTTAATTTCTGTAGCAGAAGGAATTAGTTTTGTCTTTTAGGTTCAGTCCATCCTTTATCAGCAAGGGCATATTGGCTACATCACAAGGCTTGGTCAAGGAAAAGGCTCTTTCATTTAACAGGGCACAGATCTGAAGACGGGAGAATGTCCTGCACCGTGTGAGATAACTCAGAAATATGCATAGAACAGAGCAAAAATCCAAGACTGCTTTGCAGGAACGAGAGAGGTAGCAACCCTAATTTTAACAGGGCTTTTCACCGAAGGGAAAGAAGGTCTACAAAAGTCAAATCAGCTGATTTCAAATGGTTTGCATCCCAGGATGAATCAGGTTACACTGATTTAAGCCCAATTTAATTTAGGCAGGTTTTTAAACCACAAGAATAAGGACATTCTTAGTACATATCAATAATTAAACCAACATATACACAATTAGCAATATCCTACATAATATAAACGCTTAACAGCTTGTTTTGGGTTATCCTAGTTAATTTGTTTAAAAAACAAGCCAAGTAGTTTTATTGTACAACGTCTGCCAGTCTACACACTTCCTGTAATCATCAGTCTCTGTAGCAGTTCAGTTCATGACTTTAAGATCCAAATTCAACTGTGTCTTCAGTTATTTTCTTGAACTCGTAGTTTCCTCTGCCATCCATATGCAAGTAAAACTGAAATAAAAGAAGGTAAGTTATCAACCACCTAAAAATTACCAGATCCATAAATGCTAAATAAATTATATTTTGAAGTAGTCCTAATGCAAAATCTTAAACTCAGCTAGCCAGAGGGTAAGCTTCTCCCACCTCATGTTTCATTAAATTCAATTGCCTCTGGAAAAAGAGTTAAACTGCTTTTGTTCATATCATCCATCAGTCTGCTAGTGGTCACACCTAGACTTAACACTGCTATCTTGGGTTTTGTGACAATATACTTAAGGTACACATTCATCCCTGTGTATTAATTCAGTATTTTCCCCACACATACAGTCTGTCTGCATAAAAAATAGTAACAACAGTAAAATCTTAGTTTGGAAGAAAAGAAGTCCATGTATTAGAGATGAACTTTTTTTATGCGTAGATATATTAGGCATCTTGAAAGCAAAAACTCCACGCTGTTTACTGGATTCTGGTTCAAGGGGGGGGGTTGAGGCTAAGAAAGAAGGCTTAAGTATCTAGTGAGCCTTTCGTATTTTTGAGGCTACTTTTACAGACACATTTAAGGATTTTTGGTTACTTTTCCCTTCGTAACTAAAAGCGTAAGAATATTTCAAATAGTGCAACTGGATCATGAAAGTAAAACCTTTTTTAAAAAAAACAGAACATGACCTATTAGTATGTAAAATGAGAACACCTTGAATTGTAAAGGTGTTTGATTTTCTATTAAATTGACAAAACCCCTGCCACCTACAGGTATCCTTAGCAAAAGCAAAGACTACATACATCATGATGTTTCCAGAGTGACTTTCTGTGGGAGACAGTGAAGAGAGTGATGCCAACCTACATGAAGAAAATACACACAATAAAGCAGTTAATTTTTCTCATGGATTAGGTGTTACTTATTTTTCAGTATGATATCAGCTGAAGAGCTTAAATTCATAAACACAAACTTCCAGACTCTATTATTAACAGTATGCCTATGTAGCCTTAATACAAGATTTTGCAGTAAAAAAAAAAGTAGGAGGGATTTATCTTTTTTAATCGATTTCACCATTCTTTTGCTCCTAATGATTTGGCAAAATGTAGAATGAACTGGGCAAAGGCAGTAAGGTAGGAGGCAGGTAAAACAACAAACCTCGTGATTAAAGGAAGTCTACTTTAACAGCAAAAAAAGTCAAAACAACAAAAGCTATTAATGAATTATAAACTTAAAGTGACAATTTGAAGGTGAATAATCTTCCTCTGTTTCCTTGCAACTCAGTTAATTATGCATCCCTAACGGTAGCACCAATTAAAGGACAAAATGGCTCTGATGATAAAACAGGGTAACATTATTGTTTTTCTTTCTGCAAGGACAGCTTAACCAGGAATTCTATTTGTCAGTAACATGCAATAGCCACTTGGCAACAGTAACTCTAAAAGTACAAATGAACATTCAAGTTAACAGAATAACAGAGTAAGTATATGCAAAACAGACTTAGAAAAATGTCAGGGTATTGATAGTAATGTGGTAAAATAAGTTCAAGAAATCAAGTCCATTCTTCTGCAGAGTCCTCATCTAGCATCAATTTACTACCACAGAAGGCTCCTTAAGTTCCCACTTCAAGTTTCAAGCACATATTTCAGTGGATGCACAGCTTTGCTCCATTACCATTCTGAGAATATTGTTACTCAATAATTAATGTTATTTCAAGCCCATTCTTTCCCAGGCTAGGGATGTGAAATTGAATCTTATTGGTATTTTACATGGCACTACATAGGATCTGAAAAAGTGAGTATAAGAGGGAAAGGAAAAAGAAAACTATTTAGTATCATCCTGTTTTCCTAGAGTGCTTGGCTTTTCATATCTCAAAATAGATGGAAATGTTAATTTCCAGCCTTTCACTTCTGTTGCCCAGGCCAAAAGAAACCTCTCGAACAACAAAAAAGTATAAAATTTTAGATTATTTGATCTTCACTTGACATTCTAGGAGTTTAGCTGGAAAAGTAAGGTTACTTACCAGTTAAGAGTTCTCTGATATACAGAGGCCGCATGTACATCTAAATTGTCTTAAGACTACAAAACAATTATTGAATTCTAGTGTGCATAAAGGGTCCTTGCATGCCCTTCTAAGATTTTTTTTTTTGTTGGTAACCTGCACTAGACATAAGGAAGAGTGCACCTTGTATCATTTTAAGTTTCCTGTTAACATACAGAGGTATAATTCTAGAAACAAAGATCTCACCTTTCGGCAGTGGCTGTAAATGTAGCCTTCTACATCAACGCTAACAGCACTGGTACATTCATCCAGAATTGCAAACTGAGGCTTATGATAAAATAACCTTGCCATCTGGAATGCAAACCAAAAAGCTACTGTGGAAACAGAACTGCAACCAATAGTTCAGTGTTAGAAGTTAAACTAAGAATTAGTGTCCAAAAATTTACTGTGGCAAGGGAATTTCTTTTAAGTTGGCACCCACTGAAGCCTGAAAATCCAAGAGCTGTATATTATCTTTCCTTTTTTTTTTTTTTTTTTTAATAAAACAATTCTTTTAGAACTTCTGTTTATAAAATCAAAATGTAAGGTATGGTAAAAGGTCAATATTTCCTATTAAGTTTTGAGTACAATAGGCACTATTTTATGTTGTTTTCTCAGTATTCAGGTATTACACATTTTGGGGGTTTCTTCTTTAAGTAAAATATTAATATTTCATAAAAAAAAAAACGCTTATAATTCAGATTACATTTTCAACTTATGTCCACTATTTGTTAAGCATTTATGCTTTTGAGACATACTGCCATTCTCTGTTTTTCTCCCCCGCTGAGTACATCCATCCAATCCTGAACACTATCCCAGCCTCCTTCACGTTCCAAGATTTGACCCAGCTGGACATTATCCAAGTACTCCTTCAGCACCTTTTATTGAAACAGGAATGACAAAAAGAGCTTAAGTGAACTTAATAAAGAAATGATTCAAAAAGGTTATAAAGGGTTATACTATTATACTGGTGTACTATCAACCCTGATAAATATTAAAAACAAACTAAATCCAGTGGTTTTAATAGCAATTACGGTATTTTTAAATCTGAAGCATGACTCATCTTAAGCAAGACAAAGGGTTAATAAACTAATTATCATTACCTGGTCAGAAATCCCTTTCTTTCTCTGATCTTCCAAAGTATCTGGATATATAACTTGATCTCTGAGCGTTCCAAGAGTCATATACGGTCTCTGAGATACAGTTAGAAACAAAAAGGTATGCCAAATATTTCTAAACATAGTCAAAGTAGGAAGAAAGAGAACACTGTTGTCAATTAAAGTACTTGGCCTCACCTGAGGAACATAGAACAACTTTCCTCTTACAGGTTTTGTTAAACGCCCACCAAACAAAGGCCACAACTGCAACAAGAAAAAGGTTTAAACTTGACCAAAAAAGTCCAATTACAACAGTGCTTTGGGTTCTCCCCTGTTTATTTAGAAGAGTTCCCTTACCTCACCAAGAACACGAAAAAGTGAGCTCTTCCCACACCCATTTGGCCCACAAATCAGAACATTTGCACCAGATCGAACCTAGAAGTGCAAAGCCAACACCTTAAAAGGGTAGTGAGAAAATACTGTTGAAAGCTTCTACAAACAATGAGACAAGGTGGTATCCTCATAGGCTTGTACACAGTACTTTCTGACATTACAATGGGTAATTTCCACCAATAAGTACTTTTTTTCCCCCAACTAGTTTAGCACCAACTGCAGGTGGAAGAAAACACACTTGTAACAATAAAAACATTTTTTTTTTAAATATCTTACTGCCTTTTTTTTTAAACATGATGATTTTGTTCAAATTTAAGCATACCATATAAGCACCTCTCCATTTTTGTTTGCACATTTTTTAATAAATCAGATTACCTCTGAAATTACAATCTTCACTTTAAAAAATTTATATTAATATAGTTTTCTATGATATTAAAAAAAACTTACCTCAAAGTTAAGGTCTTCAATCAAAATATCTCCATTAGGTGTCACCAACGGAACATGATCAAACCTATTTGTATCGCAACATTAAAAAACAAAATGAAACAAAAATGAACAAACAAACAAACAAAAAAAACCAAAACCAGTTGCCTAAAAGCAGCTAATACTACATGCTTACTCAGAGATTTAAGGAATAGGGCAAGACTTCAGCAGTACTTCATTCAGTACACTGTCCCAGTTTCCAACTATTAACAGCTAAGGAAGTTCTTCAACCAAAAGAGATACCTTAATGTTAAACAAACATCTATAGGGTTGTTTTTTTTTCCTTCATATATTTGTTTTCTGAATTCTTCTAAGCCTTTGGTCTCCAAAACATCTTGTGCATATAAACCTGTATTTAAGGATGCACTTCATTTTAAACCTGCTAGCGGAATTGTATCCCATTAGTTCTAGGATACACAGTGAATGAATTCTCTGCTCACCTCCCCCTTGCTTTTTTTTTTTCCCATAATAAAAATGCTCTATCATCTCCCTTCTCCTTTCCCTCTTCCCTCCCCTCTGCTCTACTGTGTGCTTCCCACATTGACCAGATTGAGGCTATTTAATCTCTTAACTGGCTTTACTTTATGCCTTTAAGTAGTACTACTATGTCAATACTACGTTCCTCAGACTGCAAAGAACTGAGGAACTGACTGCTACTTGAGTACATCAATGAACTGTCCAAGCATACAGAAATACAAGCAAGTATTTTGAAACTGAATACAGACTTGCCCCTGATTTTTACAGCTGAATTACATCATGGAATAAAATCTGTAACCAACATATTTCTGAGAGGAAATTTGATAAAGTGTTAACAAAACGGTCTGGGAAGTCATATTCCAAAGGACAGCAGGAAATGTTACCAAAAAGGCTAAGTCCAGACAGCGTATTATGTCTTCTGCTAACATGGGAGGACAAGGATTGACTTACAGAATAGAAATGCTGAGTGGGAGTGAGGTGGAATTATTTGTACATAAACTATAGCACAACAGGAATTGCATGTTGTAATAATATGTATTAAAATCGCTATTAATAGTGGTAGAGGGAAAGACTTAAAAGCCAGACTACGTTAAAAATACTGAAGTTATGGAAATTTTGTAAACATACTTGATAAGGTTATCAGTGTTGATAATTTCTCCAGATCCAGGTATCAAAGGCAAAACTTGCTTTTTATCTGCATCTTAAATTAAGAAAAAAGTATTAGAGACTGGAGCACTACACAGAGATGCACATATTTCATATTATGTCACATCTACCTTTTTCTTGTGACACCATAGTACGCTGATATTTGCCACTATTCAAGTCCTTCAGAACCTGCATTAATTCTGTAATTCGAGCTGTGAAGCTAAAAAAAAAAAAAAGAACTATAAGTAATTAATCTCCAGAATTTTTAGAAACCCATAGAAGCTCTAATGAGTACTCTATTAAACTGTCAAAATGACAAAGTTACTCAACCCAGCATAGAAACAGAATGTTTACATTTTAGAGTTGCACTGAGGTTGTCCAATATGCACAATATTTACAAGAACCTTTTCCTGTAATAGCCAAATATGTGGTAACTTTTCTTCGTAAGATGTAAAAAAAAAAAAAACAGTTTGGTAAATAATCAATACATAATTGATTTACGAGCATTTGACAATGTCTTTTCAATTAAATATTCAAACTGTATGCTGCTACTATTCAGATATGAAATTACTAATGGACACACAGCACATCTTCAAATACGTTTTCAGCATAAAATGCTTTTAATTTCTAGATTTTTAGGGTGCTGCAATGAGCAAAGTACATAAGCTCATTTTGTTTTAATTCTACAGTCAGTTTCTTAAAATCAGATGAGTAACAGCAACAACATAACTTTAAGAAAGGCTATTTTACACAACCACTATTAAGCTTACCCAGCCAATCTTGTCATTTCACGGCCTGCTAGCACTATTCTGCCCAAAGCTTGAGACATTCTCAGTAACATTCTTCCGCTTTGGTAGTAATCCTAGAGTAGAAGAAAGTTTCTTTGTGTGGACTAATAAAACTTAAATTCAGGAAATTGTTTTAATTCTGTTCTATTTACCTCCAAAAGTTCTGCATGAGTACTATTCTGATGACGAGGATCAGCCAGGTTCAAAAATGGACGACTAACAACCAGGTAACCAACCACAGTGGCAAGGTCTGCAGTTTAAGAGTAAATATTAAGCTACACATTAATTGAAGCAACAAGAAAAAAGAGACTTCTCATGTAAAATGTTTAACACTGTTATTTATAGCAGTCCATTAGCACTGGGCAAACACTTACATTTGGCAATGATAGTATCAATGAAACCCATAGAGAACCGGAACAGGATGAAATTATGCAAGTGTTCCACCTGGTAAGTTACAGAAGAAAAAAGGTCAAACTATATCAATACCTGTTTTACTATCTTTTATTATTTTACAGAATTTGATTCCAAATACAGCTATTTTTCAGTAAGTCACAAATACCTCAACAACATCCGTCACCTAACTGTGAGAAGCACTGCACAAGTGTCCCTGCTGGCAAAGACTTGCGCTCTAGATCAAAACAACCTACACGCGAAACTAAGCGGTGAGAGAACAGTAATTGTGGTGGGTGAAAAGGAGGGAAGTGGCAAGAGGAAGACCATTCTATCAGAAACTTGTGTTCTGCTTATAGCCTACTACTTTATTTTTAAGTCTCATGACTGTAGCAGCATAAACACCAAGCCACTATAATTCAGTTTACATTAATATATGTCAAGAATCACCATGATAAAATTAATTGAAGTTTTGCTTAAAATGTTTTAAAAGATAAAAGAAGCCTTACCAGTTTACGGAAGGTTTTGTGAATAGTCTGTTTTTCTCTCAAGTTTCCATTATAAAAAGCAATTTCTTCACTAAAAAAAAAAAAAACAACAACAACAAACAACTCACAAAGAAAGCAACTTCATTTTGTTAAAGACAGTCTTTGAAAAAGTCAGCCATCAAACACAGGAATATAGTTCTTTCAGTTACCTTATGAAATAAGAGTTTGTACTTTTTCACAACAGTAGAACATAAGCTTATTATACCCCAGCTACAGTTTGTCTTTTGAATTAGGAATATAACGCACATACAAATTATTTAATAATCTGCATAAAGATGCAAACACCTTGCTCAGAACTGATAGCATCAGACTTTCCACATATATTTTAACATACAGCTTCCATTTACACTACAGTATTACTTTGTCACTTATATCCTGCCATCCAAGTAAATCTGTACCTGTTTGTAATAAGCCGTGAGTTGACGTATCTATACTCCCCTTCATATTTTTGTTCTATAATAGTCATCTTGCCAATTGGTCTCCTTAAACGTGTAAGGAAAAACCCCGAAATAATCAAGTACGCCATCATGCTAGCTGGACCCTGTGAATACCAAAAAAGAATAAAAGCTTACCAATTAGATGGTCTCAGATTGCAACACCTGTATCCAAAATGCCCAGAAAGCATGAATCCCTTGATTCTCACCTCCCATGTGTCTACGTTACCAATTCAATTACTCTTGCCATTTCCATCATGTTCCTTTCTTTTGTGCTGTAGATACTGCTTTACTAATTTTACTAATTCTCTGTCCCCAGATGCCCTTCCCATCCCAGCCTTCTACTCACGCTTTTATCATCACCCACTGCAATCTCCATGTTCCACTGTCTTAGCTTATTTCATTAATAATTTCCTGGTCCTTTCTCATTTCCTCTCCTTCATTTCTACCTACTTCTTTTTCTCTCTATTTGCTACATTGTCATAGCAGTCAATATTTCAATCCCATTCCCTTCTTTGATCTATACATCTCCAACACATTTCCTGCTTCTCTCAAGCAGTCCTGGTGGGGACCTCTTATTCTTCTGGATCCTAAGCTGCAATGGACCAGGGATCCCAAAGAGCATGCTTCGGTATTACTGAAGTGTGGCATGGCATAAAACCAAGGCATAAACTGAATTTGGCACAAGCTGCCTATAATAACTAAGTATTACAGAGAGCAATGCAAAGACATCCGAGACTGGAAAAATACCTAAGTTCACCTAAGCCTTACTGCAGTCTGTTTCTACAAAATCTACGTCACGTGTCCCAGAGCTACTTCTTGTCAAAGCCTGAACATTTTTATTATCGTATCATTTTACTAAGCTGAAGAATTATTTCTGTAATGATTCACCTTGGGGGGGTGGGGGGAGAAGAATATAACGGTCATACAGCTCAATGCAAGGAATGGGTCCCCTTTAGAGAGGCTGCAAAGAAACAGAAAACTTATTCTCTCCCTTAAACGGAAGTCACGCAAGATAAAAGCAGCCAGAAGGGTACTGTACTAAATGGGATTCCCAAGTAACTGCTAGAAGAAAATAGTTGATCGAATGCCTGCAAATTCTGGGTTTTATTTTGCTTGCCTCAAGATCGGGAACATTAAAGCATACAAAACATTAAGTATAAAAGCATATTTTCAGTACCTCCCTTCAAATAACGTGTGAATCTATAATTAACATCTAGTTTTCCTCAGACTCCAAATAGGTACAAGGCTATAACCAAAGAAGGGAAGGTTTGCTTATAATGCTAAAAACACCACTCAATTTACCTGAGCTCCTATTGCACTTGTTAGCTTGAAGATATACAAAACTATATCCAAGAAGGGCTGCAAGAGAAGCATAGAAAAAAGCATTAGAACACCAACATAACTTGAATATAAAATGGTCCAGAAACCACCAACCACCCCAAGAACAGTTATAGCTCTGCATTAAAAGCACAACACTAGTTAACCTATTATACAAGCTAAATGCTAAAATAAAAGGAATCTCAGCCACATGACATTTTCCTGAAAGCATTCACTCAAGAACTGAACATAAAAGCATCATGACCTTCAGATAAAGTACATACTGTATAAAAAAGTACTTCACTATTTTAGGTCTGTAATAACACTCTACTTACTAAGCAAAGTTGGACTAGACCCCGTGATTACTTCTTAACTGAAGTAATCATGAGAAATACTGAGCAGAATAATGCCATATAGTTGGCTATGTACCTGACAGAAACAACATTCCAATTTGCAAGCATTCTGTTCCGTACACACTCTCAAAGCTAGAGCAGCTGAACTACAGGTTTTGCAGCTAGAAGGTTTGAACAATCAACTTGTATTCTGCTTTATACTTCTGCTTGTATGAACAACATAGCATCAGAAAAAAAAATTACTCTAAAAATTTCAATAGCATTCTACTTCATTACCTAAACCCCCTAAAATTTACACCAGAAACAGAGGGAAATGCTTATTCAACCACACCTCCCTACCCAAAATAATATTCGTATGTAACTAAAAGCTAGCCATTGGTTTTCTTCTGAAACCTAACTAGCTGAGAAAGCATACTCATCACTGCTCATCTGCAAAAGAATGTGGTAAGTTCTTTAAAAGAAAGTTTAATACAAATTGTAACAATCCACAACAGTGCTTTAGCAGAGGTCATGGAAACCACAGAGAGTGTGAAACAATATCATAAACAATTTTTTTAGCACCATACTCCAAGCAATACACATACAAATGCAAGCAATTGTTTTGAGCTCTGACATCACATCCTAAACGTCCACACCTATTACTCAAAGTTCTCTCTGAAAAGACTTACCTTGCTAAGGTTCGAGTACAGGTCCACTACACTGTTACAGAATTTTTCCACATCCTGTGTAAGGAGTTGATCTGGATTAGCTATTCTGTTGTCCAGATTTCCCATTTTGTAGTACGTATAAGCTCTGAAACAAAACAATAGCTAAGTGACAGAAGAAAATTAATTACCCGGGATCTCAAACAACTGGAACCCCCCTGCTTCCTACAACTGAGATGGAAAGTAGTGCAAACATTTAATGACTGTATGGAGTCAACATAGCTTGTGCTTCTGCCTGATCAGATCCACATTAAATCCCGCAGAACTGTTTAGGCTCTAGGATGTCTTAGTTGAAGCTCAGGCCCATGCTGCTCTATGCACTACTACTGCACTTAGAGTTAGAAAACCCTCACAAACTCTGCATCAGCACACCTGACAACCAAAATCCAGTGCAGAAGGACATAAGCAGCTACTCAAGTTAATCCTGCAGACTGAATTGGATGCATGACTAGCCCTATATGAAAGCAACTGAAGTACTTTGGGAGCTGACCCAGTAATGGAAGCAGTACAGTGCGTTATTGTTTTTCCTAATTGAGCCAACTTTGCTGTCTTTGTACCTGTGCCATATACAACCCGGATAAGCTTATCCTTAACTGCAAGTTAACTGCAACCAAAAGCCTTTTCTAAACAGTACACCTAACCTATTAAGCACCTTGCTACCTTCTTACTATGTACTTAAAATGATTTGGTTTGATTTTAATCAATTTAGCTTTTGTTGTAGTTTAACCTCAGCCGGCAACTGAGCACCACCCAGCCGCTCGCTCACTCTCCTCCTGCCCCGGTGGGATGGGGGAGAGAATCGGAAGAGTAAAAGTGAGAAAACGCGTGGGTTGAGATAAGAACAGTTTAATAATTAAAAAAAAAAAAAACAAAAAAGAAAAAAAATAATAGAATATACAAAGCAAGTGATGCACAGTGCAATTGCTCACCACCTGCTGACCAATGCCCAGCCAGCCCCCGAGCAGCGGCCCCCCCCGGCCACCTTTCCCCAGTTTATGTACTGAGCATGACGTCCCATGGTATGGAATGTCCCTTTGGCCAGTTGGGGTCAGCTGTCCTGGCTGTGCCCCCTCCCAGCTTCTTGTGCACCTCCAGCCTGCTCAGTCGGTAGAGTATGGGGAGCTGAAATGTCCTTGACTAGTGTAAGCACTGCTCAGCAACAACTAAAACATCGTTGTGTTATCAACATTGTTCTCATCCTAAATCCAAAACACAGCACTGTACCAGCTACTAGGAAGAAAATTAACTCTATCCCAGACAAAACCAGGACAGTTTTTAAAACCCTTAGACGTTAACAAGGTGTTACTTACTTAAGATATTCCTCGTAGAGGTATCTGGTAAGCCTTACTCGGAAGCAAAGTTTCAATTCATTTAGACCATACTTCAGGAAGTTATTCACTAAAGAGATCTAAAACAAGAGATGGTATTTCAATATTCAGCTAACAAGATTTAATATACTTAGATCAGCCTGCAGCATAGATTGTGCAAACACTTTAGAACAGGTGAATTCTCCCCTTGAAGTCAATAATACTATTAAACACACCTAAGACCAACCATATAGCGTCTGCAAGACCGCTAATTAGGTTTCTGTCTACATTTTTGAAAACCCCAGTTCCCAGTGGATCTCACCACATCAAAAGGTTTAATATAAAACTATGTTCATATAGCATATCTTCAGCTCTTCTCATAAGCTCTAGAAAAGAGCCATCATTTGACACTCAGTACCTGAAATTGATCAATTCGCTTTTAAATCTGTTGTAAACCAGGTACGTTATCTATTCGGTAGTAACAATTATTTCTATCTGGTGCAGGTCAGAGATGGAAAAACATGTAACAAATCTCAGAAGAAGCTGTAAGAAGTATAAAAATTAAAGACTAGGAAGAAATCATCTTCAATGGTGCCAAGAGTCCCACACCTATAATGTTGAAACGTCATCCAATCCGTAAGATGTTACTGCGCAGTCCTACAGATGGCACGTTAAGCTATCAGTCAAAATTGCCATCAACAAAACCAACCTGAAAGCCTAAATGTATCTGTCATAAAAATGGTTGCAATCAATAGGGAAACATGCTGGTAATGTCTCCCACACAGTGGAGCCAGAAAATGAAGTGTGTCTTAATACAGACCTGCACGTAAAACAACTAATTTCCATGGGTTTTAAGATGCTCATTTGAGATCTTTTCCTCAAATTCTTAATTTACATTTAAAATATGTTCTACTAAAAGGCTGGCACAAGAAAAGCACTTACAGCAGGCATTGCGGCGATGAAGTTAAACAAGTATTTCTTGAAATCTTTTCTGCTGCGGCCAATGATAGCGCTGTAAAGGACCATCAGCTAAGCGTTAGTTACAAGAGAAACAAGAAAGTATAAACTAGCATGTCTTAAGTGGACCAATTCTCAGTGGACCACACAGAGAAAAAAAAAATCATCGTGGAAACCTGTAGTATCAGCTGTAGGATCAAGCATGACAGACTTCTGTAAGTTAAGTGGTAAGTGACAGACTAAGTAATTATTTCCCTTCTGCTCCTGCAGTAACTGCCTGCATTAAGGGCTCAGAAATTCACGGTCACAGAATACCAGTTCCTTTCATTCTTTGCTTTCATAGATTCTCACAAGAGAGAAGCAAAGCAGTCCTTCCATTCTACAAAGCACTGAAAGTCTCTCCTGAAATACAGTATCATTGTGAATTACACTTCAAGACAAATTCTGACTTGCTTCAGTTAGCAACAAGTGCAACAAGAATAATCAGAGGTCTAGAAAACACTTTCTAAAACTTTATGACCGAAAGCATTGTGTTTATCAATCTAAAGAGCAAACAGCTCAGTAGGAAGAACAGTCCTAATATCCAAACAACATGTCTGAGTCTATGCCACAGAATCACTATGCCACTATTCTGAAGTGCCCTCTTAGACATTCAGATCACCATAAGATTTAGTCTTCAGTGTACAAAATGTGACCAAAAGAACTGAAAAGCATTTAATAAGTAAATTTTGGTTAAAAAAATAAAATTGTGTCCACAGCAGAAAAACAGTTGATTAAAAATTATTTTTTTTCTTTCAAAAAATACAGGGATCCCCCCTCCACAAAAAATTGCAACTATACCAGTTTTCGAACTGTTTCATATAAATAAGCAAGCTATAAAGCGTCTGAATACGTGTTCTGACAGATTACTTTCCCTGTTAAACACAAGAAAGAATGTTTAAAAACAACAAGTTCATAGCTACCTTTCAATGACTGTTCCATTTTGAATCATCCAAATATCACAGTATGTGCGGACTACCAGCATCACAGCAATAAGCAGCAAATAACCTGTCTAGTACAAAAATAAAAGTGTAAAAGTTAAACAATGGATAAAATTCACCACTTTTTTCTAGTTAAGTGGTCCAACCGTATCTAGCAGAAAAGTATTACCCTGCTGCCCCCAGCTAATGCAGTATTTGCTTACTTTGCAGGAAACACATTCGCATACAGTATTTTTAATAGAATTCTGATTACATTTTTATGAAGAAAGTTTGTCTTTTAAAAAGGTGTATTTGGTTGATACATATACTGGACACATCTTATAAGATGGAGTATTGCAGGGATAAAGAAGTTACTGCTATTCTGAGACACTTTTGTGCCATAAGCATGGGTCATATAGGTTGCAAGGGACCTCTGAAGGTCACGTACTTCAACTCCTCCCTCAAAACAGGGCCACTAGTAACCAGTCACCACACAGATCTTGTACCATTGATCAAAAAACTTTAAGCCCAACAGACCAGCCAGTTTTCCATCCACCTCATTGTCCAGTCACGCAGCCAATTCAGTTTGGCTATGAGAGTACTAGGGGAGACCTTAGTCTCAAGGCCTTGCTAAAATCGAAGTATTCAACATCCTCCGTTCTTCCCTTATCCACACAGCCAGTCATCTCATCACTGAAAGCAATCAGGTTAGTAAGGCATGATCTGCTATTCATAAACCCAGGCTGGCTGTTTGCAATCACCTTTTTATCCTTCATGTGGCCGGAGTTAGCTTCCAGGAGGATTTGCTCACAGCCTTAGTAGGAACACGGTGAGGGTGACCAGCCTGTAGCTTCCAGTATACTCGTTTTTGAAGATGGGAGTGATGCTTGGATTTTTTGGGGATCATCAGTAACCTCTTCTGATGGCCATGACCTTTTGAAGTTGATGGATGCCAGCTCTGTCAGCTCTTTCAGAGGCATTCCCATCCATGATACTACCTTCTGTGTACCTCCCTTTTGTGAATGAGCTGTCAAATGTCCCTGTTCATCCAGGCTAGCTGGCTGCCATGCTTGCTTTACATTCTGTACACTGGAATTCATTGCTCTTGTGCCTGATGTATGTTGGAAGTTCTAATATATTACAGTCCAACACTTAAGTTCTGACCTCAACTAACACTCTTTTAAAAAAAAAAAAAACTTAAATGTTCTGGAAAGCATGAGAAAGATGCTGAGGCAATTTTATCTTGCTGCATAGCTTTCCTGAAATGATGCTAACAAGTTTTTTTGACAAATTCACCGTCTAATAAGGGTTGGCCTAGATATAAGTTACAAAAGCAAAATTATGGATGAACAGCATGCTATTTAAAAATAGGAAGCATCTGCACAGAGAAGTGTACTACCTTGCATCAAATCAAACAAAGCCTGGGTGCCCTTTTAAAAGATATGCTACAGACAGTAGTTACTACCTGACAGTAAATGGCTTATCTTGTAATTGAAACCAGAATGCAACTTTTTAATGATCTAACAACTGAACATACATGTAGATTTTTATATTAATATGTTGCTATTTTAAAACATGTAGTACAATTTAGTCCTATTCAAGTAAGGTATATGTTTTTGTTTAAATTCCAATGTAATTACGAAAGAAAACTTGACTCCAAAATGTTCATTTTTATTTGTTACTGCAGGCAATGCTTACCTCTTTACAAAGTGTTCTAGGGACCATTATTTTCAGGATTCGACATATTCTTGCAATAAACACTCTGTCCACCATTGCTCGCTCCTTCTTCCCCTCTTTCTGCTTCACATAGAACAAGCAAAACGAGAAAAGTGAGATTTTTTGGCAACGTATTATTTAAATGTTGATGTGATATTTTCCCTATCCAAGTTATTTACAGCTACCTTCCTTTTGCAGCATTTGCAATATTTCCCTCCAATTTAAGACTTGCTCACACAAGTTAAATGAAATGTACGAATCGGGAGCATATGCCCTCACAGCTAACAGAAATCCTAAGTAAGAGAACTAAGCTATCAAAACAAATTGCAATAGGAAGTAGCTGCCATGATAGAAAATAATATTTATTTCAAATCTATATTAGAAGTGATAAACAAACAATGCAGACCATAGCATTAAAACATCCAATTACAAGTTATAATGCAGTCTGCCATCTCTTAACATTGCTTGTCTCTAGAAGACACCATCAGCCAGTATTTTTAAAGATGCCTTCCATCATTTGTCTAGACCATCAAAGGTTTAAACTCCTTGACTGTACAGCCCAAACTTGCTCCAAGTGAAACCAGAATTTGTTATTTGTTTACTTCTAAAAAACGGTGCGACACACTCCTAGCAAGCTAAATCTACCAGACTTAAAACCCCTCCTATACCCAAACACCTTTTATTTGGGTCAGTTGCATTTGTTTACTCCATATAACCAGGCAGGAAACCTGAAAGAAAAAACTAGGGAGACAGGATAGGGAAGACAAAGAAAGTAGCCTATGATTCACCATTAATCAACTCAGACAACCCTATCAAGCACTATTTTTTTATTTCTGAGGACGATTAAACCACAGAAACTTGCACCAAGAGCCCAACTTAATCTCTTCACTTACTGTTTACATATGCAACATGATGGACAACAAGCACAAGCTCTGAGCCCCAGCAAACACAAATTTACTCTGAATGCGCTGTGAATAAGCCTACACCTGTTTTTCATAGGATGAAGTCAATTGTAGTCCTGTCCTTTTCAAAAAACTGTGTGAACACAAGCTACGGATAAAAATTCTAGCCAGATAGGATGCTATATGGTAGATGATAAAAATGTTTCAATTAAAAATTATTTACACAAAAATTCAAGCAATCTCAACAACTAAAGACTACTGTCCAGGCCTAACGAAGCATGACCCTACACATGTTATTGCTTTTCTGCAATAGAAATGACAAACACAATGTTTGATGTGCGAAATTTCTAGGAGTACCTGACTAAACATATTTGATGTCTGAGCTGAACCTGTTCTTCCCTTCTATTCATCTCTTCCCCATTTCTACTTTTGTGTTGCACTTACATTAATCCCAGTATCTTCTTTCCCAGAGGTTTTTTTTTCCTTAGACTGTTAATTCCTCATTCAATATAATTATATGCAAGATGGGTAGGAATAAGAGAAGGCTAGTTAAGACTTTTACAAATAGGTATAGCTATGCAAAATACAAGTGTTTATGGCAGATAGTGCAGTCAAGGTCTGGCTAGAAGTTAACACGATGCTTGCATACACCTTTGTATTTATCCAGCCTTTTCTTAAGTTTTCAGCAAAGATGGAAGTACGTGGAATAGTCATCTATTTGTACCATCATATGACCCAATATTTCTAATCATGGGCTCTGCCCTTTGGGCTAACTGTTGTATTTTATTTGAATATGAAACAAAAAACTTGACTTAAAGGGCTATAATATATACTTTCCAAATAAATGAATTAACAGACACACAGAAGACCAGGGAAATGCCAAACCTCCAACCAGAAGTCTGAAGTACCTTTTAGAAACGGTCAGACTCTACATCTTGTTCCATACTTTTTTCTTTTAAATAAAAAGCAAATACACGTCATACCAAATCTAAAGGCATCTGTTTGTTGCTATGCCTACAGCCAGACTTACAACACTAGTCCTTAAACATTCATAAGGCACAGAGAGATGAAAAAGTACACGTACACATCAAGCACATATCATTATGCAGCCAAACTTCAGCCATATGTGATTAACCCGATTCTTCCATTTGTTTCACCAGCGCAAGTCTGAAAGTATCATTCAAGCCACATGTGCACCAGGTGCACATAGCCACCATTCCGTCCAAAATAAAACTATAATCACAGGACTTAAAGTTAAAAAAAACCTATCAGTATTATTTCCAATTATTAAAAATATATTACATGAAGAAAGAATTACCTCATTGCTCTGCAACGCTTGTTTTCCACTTCTTTTACTGTAGAGGAAAAAATATTTTTCTTGTTATTAACACACATATCTTTGTCTTGATCTCTACACAAAAAAGACAACAAGGAAAGCTTGGGGTTATATCCCTATCGATTTCTTTCAAAGCAGTACAGTGTCTTCACAAGAGGGCTACCTTTTATGTCAAACTTACGTGTTGCTTTTATGCTATTTCAATGAAACTTTACTCCTTCCAGCATTCAGTTTCATGTAGAGAAACTAAGTCTCCCTTTTTCATCTCCAAGTTTTGCTTTACTTTGGCTTCTGTACCATAAACTCCTAGTGTTTTTATGTTTCCAACATACACTTCACAAGCATGGCTACATGGTTCCACTGACCACAAATGAAAACTACATGAACGCAGATTCAGCAACCCAAGCAACCCAACTTTGATGTTTCGCACTATCTACGTAAGCCAAACAGATTTGTTTTGCATTATATTTGACTTTCAAATAACACATTTTACTATATACAAAGATTATTTGTTCATAAACATGCACTGCAGGGGAAAAAAAGTCAGATCCTGTGAAACCAAGTTCCTGCAAAGGTGTGCATTAGAAGGGGAGCTAGTTTTTATTCTGTCCTTTTTCCTTCCCCTGCATTTTACAGAACAGTTAGGGGAAAAACATTTATCAACTAGTGCTAAACAAACATTCAAAAGTACAATCCTATTCTTCTTCCTCTCCTTTTAAGAAAGGCAAGCTGACATATAAGAGAGTTATAGTTTGTTTGTCTTCCTTTCTGAACATTCAAGCATCAGAGAAGCACATGAAGCTGTTGGGAGAGCTTATGCGTTTATGTAGTTGAAAAGTGACAGATAACCATGTTAAATTGTAACCTACCATTTCTCAACCATCATACTAAAACATTGAGAGCAGGCTGCCTCAGAACTACAATATTCGTACACTTTCAAGACAGCACCTAGGAAATTACAGGGAAGCAGAAACTATGAAAGGCACTGCTCCTTCTGCCTACAACATCAAAACTGCCACACAACCAGTTATCCCACAACTTTATCAACAGCATCATTTCAGACTTGTGCTTTAAAACTCTGCAAAGAAAATATCTAGGATGAAACCATGCCTATTTTAATCTGTGATGATTAGAAAGATCTATGAATGTCACTGACCAATGAAGAGAAATTACTTAATTATTATGAGAGGAAAAGGCAAGGTAGCAGAAGAATGAGAAAAGAAGGGAAGGAGGAGACCATGCAAGTGAGAAGGGAGAGATGCCAGTTTAACAAGAACTTAATTAAAGGTAATGGTGAGACAGAAGCCTGAGAGGAGAAGATAAAAATCTTGTAAGACTACTTGTGCAAAAGACAGAACAAAGAACATGAAGGGCGGCAGAGGGCAGACTGGGGGAGAAATAACTTCATAGAAGTTCAGAAGAGATGTAACACTTAATCAGGCCATGATGGAAGTACGTCTGTGGAAATGGTAACAGCGTGCAAAGTCTAAGAAACAATCTAGTTAGAGACTACATTCTGGTGACTAGGCGCAATGCATTGCTGGTAGAAGAAACTTCTTAATACATCTTGTAATTTTTCAAAGTACAAAAGATTCACCTGTTTTTTAAAAAGTGTCCTTGTGTATGGATCAGTCCCATCACATCTGGTTTGGGATTAGGGGAAAAGTAGTATTCTTAGGGGTAAGTTGTGATCAAACTATGTGGGTATTTCCTTAGATGATTCATGATTTGCAGTAATGCAAAATGAAAGTATGCTGCTCTTCCAGATATGCTATAATAACGCCTAGCTTTGTTGTTTCAAGGCCTGCCAATGTTTGAATTCACAACACTCATAATATGCAACTATTTCAGCTTTAAAAGGATCAGAAGTGAATACATTAAAATAGTAATATATTAAGAAGATGAGGCCCAGAATTATTCTGGCAGTTGAATACCTTTGATGTATTTATTCATACATTTTTTCCTACAGTAGCTGTTGGGAGAAATTCAGTAGCTGAAACTGATTATCCATTAAAGAGAAAGGACTGTTCAGAAACAGTGATCTTAAATTTAACTGTGAAGTAGAATTTAAGTAGAATTTCTGTTTATAAAGTTTAAGATAAAAATTAAGCATTTGTAAATTCAAAACCTAATGAAGAGAGCTTTAACAGTGTTTTGTTCTCTTTTTCTAAAAAAAATTAATGCAAGCTCAAAACAAGACTAATACTTCAATAAGAAAGGAAATAATGAAGTACGGATTATCTAGAAGCAGAAAAATAAATGTGGCTACATAGCTCCAAAAATGTTGCTCTTGCTATTAAAAAAAAAAAAAAATCCATTGTTATTTAACAAGTAAAACCATTTTACTTGCAACAAAAGGCTGTGCTATAGTTCTGCCTAGAATAAAACTTCCACAGGCCCATTACTGCAGAACTTTTCCTTCTCAAGAGTCTCATTTTTTCAGTCCAATACCTACTGGCACTACTCCGGACTCCATCATACCATTGTAGAGTTTTTTTTGAGAATTGTGGTTGCATTCTGATTGAGTTTAAAGACTAAATAACACCCTCAATTAGTCAGCAAGAATACAACAAGACTATCTGGTTACAGCAGAGAGCTTTACCATTTGGAATAGATTCAAGCTCTCTATTATTCCAGACCTCTCATTTACTTAATGCTGGAGCATCCCAAGCCTTACTGGTGAAGGAAGGTAAGAGCTACATGCCGTCCAAATTCTCTACTGCAAACGACTCCTCTGGTATAGGGGCCATCGTTGAGCAGCACAGTGTAAGGATGGTGTGGAATAGAAACATAAGGCTGCCTTTTACTGCAATGTTAACTTTAGTGATTACCTTATCCACACGTATCGCCCTCCAGTTGGAGTTAAACTGTGCTTTTTATTATCATAGGAGTGCCTTGAAGCTCAAGTGCTACTGATTCTTGACGTGGTGATGTGGTGGGGTAACAGCTATGATACAGCTCGGGTCAGTACAATTCATCACATGCTTATTCAATCAATATTACTACAATTCAGGCAGCTACTATCACATTGCAGAAGAGCTCTGCTTTTGATCTTTAGTGTAGTTACTCTCACTTCATCACAAGGTACTCACTTCATCACAAGGTACTCACAATGAAACCCTTCCCTGAGCGTATGTATCAAGGCTGAAGCTGGACTGGCTGGGACAATGAAAGACCCCAAAGTAAAAACAACTTCCAGACTGTTTGAATGGGAGTAGCACTGGATTCAGCAGTGATGTGAAATGTGTCCCACAGGGAACACATTCCTGTTCCTCTCTACCTCGAAGTCAGAACGGTGCAGTGACCGTTCACCATGCATTTCTCCCCTTTTCCTTCTATATCAGAAAGTCCTGAGATTTTTCTCCTGCCCTTCCCTGGATTTGGATTGCTTTTTAACTTCCAGCCATGAGCAACCCTGAGGCATTAGATTTTATCAAAAAGAATTCAATAGTTACATTACAGATACTAAGAGAATACAGAACCTTGCTTTAGGCGACCAAAAAAAAAAGGTACGGTGACAAAAGACAACTACAAGAACAAATATTCAAAAGATGACTTCATGGCAAGAAAAAAAAAGTCTGGCATACACCATAAAACAATCTCATCCAGGAAAGTAAATTATTATTATCATTCATTGAACTTATGAATGCCTAACTTTGCAGCTTAAAAATAATAATGTGATTTTAAACTGAACCATGACAATTTATGCATGGACAGAATATTTTGAAAGCATGAGTCAAGCACAAATTAATACAGTAACATTTAGTCAAAATTGAACCGCTCTGATTTTTCTCTGAAATATTAAAACCTGTAGAAATAAAAAAAGCTAGCTTTCTTCCAAACTCTTACTGTACCCATAGAATACAGAGTTGTGTAGCAGAATTACTTAACTTACTATAACATCTCCACTGTCTGCTTGCTTTTCAGTTTTTCCACATGGAAGATGCTTGACTGAAACTAAGTTTACTGCTAGGGAGTTATGAAAAAAGACCTGCCAATACAGTAACGAAATAACAGACTTCATTAAGTAGCAAGTAGGTAATGGGCAGACTTTTGAGCTTCCTTCATGCCCTCACAGACAAGGAGGGGTGGTGATGGTGAGGTTTTTGAGAAGGGTTACCCAGACAATATGTAGGAAAAATGTAAGAAAAATTATGGTACTAAAATATTTCTAGCACTGAGCCAAATCTATTGATTTGGATAGGAATAGTTTTGGTTAAGGATAGGAACACAGAATATTCCAAGACGAAACAGCACTTAAAAAGTGTTTCTGCATAGTTTCTTTACTTTTTTCTATGGAAGCATTAAAAATCTTAATTATATACATCTGTCCTGGTTTCGGCTGGGATAGAGTTAATTTTCTTCCTAGTAGCTGGCACAGTGCTGTGTTTTGGATTTAGGATGAGAACAATGTTGATAACACAACGATGTTTTAGTTGTTGTTGAGCAGTGCTTACACTAGTCAAGGACTTTTCAGCTCCCCATGCTCTACCGACTGAGCAGGCTGGAGGGGCACAAGAAGCTGGGAGGGGGCACAGCCAGGACAGCTGACCCCAACTGGCCAAAGGGACATTCCATACCATGGGACGTCACGCTCAGTACATAAACTGGGGAAAGCTGGCCGGGGGGGCCGCTGCTCGGGGACTGGCTGGGCATCGGTCAGCGGGTGGTGAGCAATTGCACTGTGCATCACTTGCTTTGTATATTCTATTTTTTTTTTCCTTTTTTTTTTTTTTAATTATTAAACTGTTCTTATCTCAACCCATGCGTTTTCTCACTTTTACTCTTCCAATTCTCTCCCCATCTCACTGGGGGCGGGGGGTGGAGAGTGAGCGAGCAGCTGTGTGGTGCTCAGTTGCCAGCTGAGGTTAAACCACGACATCTCTCTGCTTGTATTCAGCAGGTACTACTAGTACAGTAGTCAAGTCTTTCTCCAAACTTCCACAGTGTCAGGCTTAAATTTTAAAGCAATCAATTAGTCAAGTTCTATTTTCAAAGGCAGAACTTCATCCATAGATCACCATGGTTGATGCAGCAACCCCCCCGCAGCAATGCGGATGACAAAGCCAAGAACAAATCACGTAGAATGAGATACAAAGTACTTTTGATTCAGATGAGCTATCTACGGAATAAACTTCCAGAATACCTAGACTAAGTAATTCTGTAAAAACCTTCCTCTATACTGGGGATGGGGAGAGAAGGAGCTTCTATAAAGATTTAGTCCTATTAAAATAATAGTAATTAAAAAACCCCAACTTTCATCCACCACGACCATCCATGGTAACAAAATATAAAGATCAGCATGAGTTTAATCTACATCAATTTTCATGGTGTTTCCTCTGACTGCTACCTTCATGCTAAACAAAACAAAGCATTCTTTCAAAATGATCCTCTATGTTCATGATGTTTAAAGTCAGACTCAAATCAAACTAACCCTTCAGTGACTACAACAGGCGTACATGAAAAGCCACTTTTAACTACAGCACCATCTTAGACTCTCCTTATCAAGGTTACCATTTATGACAAGGAGTACTATGATCAGTTTTGGACCCCCAGTACAAAATAATATATTGATAAACTTGAGCAGGTACAGCAGAGGGCCATCATGGTGGTCAGGAGGGTGGAGCACTAGCCCTATAAGGAGAAGCTGAGGGAAGAGGGCTTGATCATCCTGGAGAAAAGGTGGCATTGGGAGAACCTAATAGCAGCTTTCCATTACCTAAGAGGCCACTGAGGAGACACAGCCAGACTCTTTACATGTGCAGATGGCAGAAGAAAGAGAGACAACAGTCATGAACTGAATCGGGGAGTTTCTAACTGGATATAAGGAAAAAAAAATTAAAAAAAAACCCCACTATTACAATAACAGAGCATTGTAACAAGTTGTCCAAAGACCGTGGAATCTGTCACTGGATGTTTTCAAGATCTGACTGCACAATGCCCTCAACAACCTGGTCTGAATTCAATGTGGATCCTGCTTTGAGCAGACACTTGGATTAAGTGACCTCGAGGTGCCTTCTATCCTAAATCATTCTGTGATTTTTTTTTTTTTTTTTTAAAAAACACGCACAGGCTAGAGATGTAATGGGACATGTATCACCTGAAGAAGTTTCAGGAAAAGCAGCATCTCAGATGTAGCCTGCTACCCACTATTTAACTGCACAGAGCTTTTACAGCAAGCATACATGCAACAAGTGAAGAAAGGTATCAGCAGTACTGGGATGACACAACTACACCAAAAACTTTTCATTCATCCATGCATGGTAACTGAATAGCAACTCACTAAAGATAAGCAAATAGGCAAGTACTTACCCAATAGACAGTAGGCAATAGAACAAAACACCTTTCCCCAACACCGAGAAACATGATCAGCCAAAACCAGCAAGAATTTTTAAAGAAACTAATAAAGAGTTTCAGGACTCTGTACAGGCATTTGGCAGCTGATCCTACTTCGAGGGCAGCAGCGTAGCACAGGGGGGAGGCAGAAAAATTGATGATAATACCACGCAATTTCAGTCTCCAAATAAGTGTTGGTCACAGCACTCAGTCTTTGGGTTTAACTCTATTTCCATACCAGAGAAGCTATTCTCTCTAAAGAAACATGCGACTGGTAGTTACTCAGAAAGGATCATTCTCAACACTACTGAAGAAGAAAGGCTTTTCCCAGTTTCTCAAATCACTTCAAGAGGCCGTTGAGTCTAGTTACTGAAAGTTCTCGGCAATACTCGTTCTGTGGTATTTATTAGCAAACAGGAAAAAGTTAAAGGATTACTGTCTCTAGAAATACCTGTCTCCTTCCAGAACAAAGTTCAGTGGAAACAATCTACACCGATCTAAGCATAACAACAGGGAACTGCAGATGAAGAGAGAGATAAGCAAGACTTCCAGTTTAATGACAGGTGAAGAGGAAATAAGGGTTGGAAAATGTTACGTTGTGCTTAAGTGCAAAAAAAGCTACAAATTTCAGGTCATGCTACCTTCCTCCTGTAAAGTAGGATGACCAGCTTCTGCCCAACACAGTGCAAAGGAAGAATATCTGTTTTAGGGATAAGTAGAGCTTTTCAAAGGGTTGTTACCTCTAAGCAACCTTTGTATTTGTATTTTGCAGACCCTACATTCTAGAATGGCACTGGGCAATTTTCACAGGTTTAAAAAAAAAAACACACAAGATAAATGATTTTGTAATAGTTCACGATTATTTGTGCAGTTTTCAGGTCAGTTTTGCAGTCAAGATACTACTGTGACATTGTAAAGACAGGATACAATTCAAATGACTGAAGATGGAATGCAACAGCATACCTTGTTACAGTGTGAAGAAATAACAGCTATAATGAGAAAAGTATAGCGTCACTCATAGCACGCTCATTGGTAGACACAGCTTCATATTGCATACCCCACACAGAGGAACAGAGAGCAACAGTACAGTTATTTCAGGTCAAGGGCAGCAACCTTACTCAGAAGCCTGGGCACAGTCCAAAAGCATGCCCATTTATACAGTACACCCTGAGCACAAACAGAAACCAAGAGCACAATTTTCTTGGCTCTAGGTTGGTGGCTAGTTGCAGCATAACCAAAAATAATGTAAGGGGAATGCATTCAGGCAACCAAGAAGGGGACTCTTGAGAAGGTCACAGACATCTATGTCACTGCAAGCAGGGGCTCTGAGTTGCTCTGCATTGCTAAAGCTCAAAAAGTTTCTACAAACATTTGAGAAGGTGGCAACAAGGCAGAACTGTTGTATAGGAAATTCTAAGTTTCAGTAGAAGCCTGCATCTCGATAACAAAGTAACATGTAAAGAAAAACCTTAGAGCTATTAGTTTTTTGGTAAGCTTGTGCTCTGGCCTGAGCTGTGGCTGTAGATCTCCCTCATGGGTAACAGTGGAAAAAGACTTCTAGCTAGTTCCCTGCAAAGTGAAAAAAGAAAATAGTTTCACAGTGTCACACACACTTACACTAGATTTTGGCTTAGACAGCAATCATTTTATGCAACTTAATAAGAGAGAAACCACTAATTAACTACCCGGGCCCAAAACAAAGGCAGTCTGAATGCTAGGAGTAGGACTGAGTCATCTGGTTTCTCCTGCCTCCACACCCTCCAGCTGAAGACAGATTTTCTGAGCCCCAGGCAGATTTTTCTACAAGATTGGATTTTAGATGCATTTTCTAGTAATCCTATCTGTACATTTTGTCTTTTTTTTTTTTTTTTTTTAATGCTAGTGCACATACAGCAAGTAGTGGACTGAACAGTCACATTCACATTCTGGATAAACCTACTTCAATGTAGTTGTGTAGAGAGGTGTTCGGAGGTTTTTTGACACTGGCCACCTTTTCACAAAGCAGCACAGGTTCCCTCCTAAAGCTTCTACATACGTGGAAGCAGTCTATTAATCTGCAGCAATGTAATTTCACCCTTCTTGTCAAACAGGCAGGGGGGACTCCAACTAGAACAGGTCCCTTCATGCAAAGTACACTAGCAAGGCTCACCCAAACATCTTCAGAACCTAAAGAAATGAGGCAAACTAAGAAAAGAGAGTAACATCCTAAATACACAAAAACAGAATAAAAATGCATGACTTGCTTCAAGTTACAACTGCCACTTGCTATGTTTAAACTCCTGTGTTATATTTGAAAGCTCCTCCAACTGTTTGAACACGTGTCTATCACTTCTGATTGTACTTGTATCAATTACTTCCAAACTGTAGGTTCACGGGGAGTCTAGCCGATGACTAAGCAGAACATCTACTTCCACTCTGCCAGAAGAAAAAGGCTGAGAAGCCCAGTGACAGGCAAGTGCATAGGTCGTGCGTCACCTAAGATGAACTGTGTAAAACCCTATTTGATATACACTGTGTCAACAACTCTGTTGACCTCCCAACTCAAGTGAGCCTTTCCCCTTGATTTAGCCATGTTTAACCTCTAAAGCCCCAAGCACACGTAGGGGAAGAACAATGTATTTTTCTCTCCACAGGAGGGATGCCGAACATTTGGGTTTCAGAAGTTCAATTTATACAAAATTAAATGTCCATAACCTAATATCCTCTCAGATGCTAATGGACATGGCTGGGCCATAGGAAAGGCCACTGTGTCTAGGAGCGGATTCTAAAGTTTATTTTGTCACCTTTCCATATATTACAAATTCCTTCCTATTAACTCCATTCTGTTTCTTCCCTTTCCCTAATCTTGCAGTTCCAAACTCTTTACCCTAATTACCTTCTATCTCCTTTCAGTCCCTTCTTCCAGCAGAAAGCTGTATGAGTTAAATACCTTCTTTCTGAAAGTAATCCAAGTTCATTCTCCACTTGTGCAAGTACTTTATATTAAACTACATGGATATTCAGGAACAATTCTCACTAGAGGGATAACAGACAATATCCAGCTCCTTTATGTAACACCCCTTAAGGTTTTATTTCTGAAGCAATCAAATCTTAAGCATATTCTGCTGCTTCTTGTTTGAGGCAGTAATGTCTAATATTCAAGCCAAAGCTCATAAAACAGACATGGGATTAGATTTTTGTGGGTGAAAGGTAACACATAAAACTTCATTTTATTTTACGTATGTTGTACATTATTTTTTTCCTTTGACTATCCCATACTGTATAACCCTATTTCAGCATTTACCATCTTTTTGAGTGTTTATATTTAATGTGGGTTTAGTATCTTTGTTTAAAGAACTACTATGTTTAGGTGAACCAAACGGGAAAAGCAGAAATGTAAAGGTTGAGGGGCAGGGGGTGTGAAGAGGGTCTCAGCATTTCAACAGTTTTGGCCTTTTTTTTTTTTTTTAAATATGGCACAAAATATGAACTACAATCCCCACCCAAGCATTGTCAGTAAGGTTGAGACCATCTGTGTTCAATTAAAATAGTAATTCATAGCAACAAACTGCTATACCCTAGTAACAGCAGCTGTTAAAAGAGAAACATTTGTCTTTTGTGTTTGCACACAACCAGACGGTGCTTGTATTACAGTACAAAACATCATTTAGGAAAATAGTAAAGATTAGTTCAAAGTTTTATTTCAATACTTTTTATTACTTGAAAAAAAAATTTTCAAAAAAATCAGTCTTTTCAGACCTTGCTCAGTGACAAAGTCTCGGGCATTAAACTTTTTTCTTGATTTTAACTGATGGGGGACAAAGTACAAAGAACATTGACCTGACCGGCTGGTTTTCCTTCATTTTTCCACTCTATAAATCTTTCTCCAATATTCAATAGTGAAAAAAAAAAAAACCAGAACCACTGGTCTTTAAAACAGATTTATGAGTCATTTCTCTAAATGGAGGTGACATTTTCAACTGTCAGACACTGATCATCAGTGCTGGAGTCATGGAATTCCATTTGCAGAAACAGCTCATGATGGATTAAAGTCATGATTGGTTTTTCCTGTATCATATACCCAGGATAATGTAGTCTTTCAAACAAGACAACTTCTTATGATTCTAAAAACCCCAAATACTACAACTGAAGTCATAACTGCATTTACATATAACAACTTCCCCCCCTCCCAAGAAGAAATGAAGTTTTTCCAAGGAAACAGACTTCTTGAGGACAGCAACTCGAATAGAAAAACAGTGCATTTTTCTTTCCGCACTTTACTCCAAGGAAGTAACGTGGAATACTAACAGGTTACTATAAGCAAACAGCTCTATGTTGTTCTACTTTGGAGGATTTTAGAAAGTTGTGGTTAAAATATATTCTGAAGTGCAAGCAATACCACCTCTCAATCCTTCAAAACTGATGAGTGATGTAATAGCTCTTACGGAAGAACATCTGTGACTAATCCAGTTAGCACTAATTAAGTGATCTTTGACCTACTAAGGTAGGTTAGCATAACACATACAGCTTAATTATTCATACATTACTACTTGATATGAGTTGTACTGGACCTTGCCCCTATTGTCTGGCAGCAGCAAAGTAGGTGAAAGTTGCCTCTTCTTTCCTTCCTGTTATCATTTCTATAACTGATTATTCTATATCAAAAGTAACACACACAACATGAAAAGTCTAAGATAACTTTTTTATTGCACATTCAAACACATTTGATTTGCTAGAAGAAGATTTTTTAATTTATATGTTATTTTACTTTTCAACTTTGGCCAGCAGTGATACTGAACTATTGCTGACATTCCAGCAAAAACTAAAAAAAAAAAAAGCACACAAAATAAAACAGAAAACAGACAGTTATTCCAGGAAAACATGATATAATATACATACTTTATGTTCAAAATAAGATATGCTAAGCATAAATACTTAAGTGTGTATTCTTAAATAAACTATGTGAGGAAAGAATAAGTTTTGCAGGTAAAGTTTACAGTTGCGCTAGAACACTTCCATGGTTCACTTGAATGTTAAGGCCAGTGTTTTGCTGTTTATATTCAAGTCTGCAACATTCACCTTTGCCCTTAGGGAGCTCAACACTAGAATTTCACCTTCCAGAACTCAAGAAGCTGAAATTCATCTCACACTAACATGACACAACATCTTCAGGCATGATATACCAAGGTGAACACAGGAATTCACACACATAAAACTAAATAACCACTGTTCCTCACACACTTCACTCAGTTAACCTCAAGCAGGAAATGCACTACCACGCCTCTTCCAGACTACCTAGACTGCAAGTGAAATTCTTCTCCACAGGAATAACTAAATAAATTCAGGACAGCCGTACCCTCCCAACTTCTCCCTCTTCCCAAACAGGCAGAGAGAAATACAACACAGAAATTAGAGGGCACACTAGGCCCTGGAGATTTTTATCGTTACTGCACAAAGGTTTGCCACTTGTTATTATATGTCAGCATCATATACTACCACAACTATGCTGGAATACATAAAGATTTGGCACAATGACAATCCTTTCCAAAAGTATGCTATAATTTACATTAGCAACAAAGCATTAAGAAATGAATGATAAATGAACTAATGAAACGAAAGGAGGATGAGGCAATGGTAATACCTGGATGCTTTGTCTAAGGCTGGTGGTATAGGCAATGTAGCTTACCTACTGCCTAGTCTAGATAGGTAGCATTCTGTAAGGCTCCTGGCAAGGTTTGCCTCACGGGGAAACATGGAGACAAGAACGAAGACCAGTGGGCAAAAACCACGCTCAAAAATAGCATTCAAGCAGCGGCACAGCTATTATTGAAACAACTGAATGTTGGATGTTAAGAGTCTGGAATCTATGGCCACAATACAGTACCAGGAGTAAATAAGACCTAAGCTGTGGAGGGACTCAAAAGCGTAAAGCAACACATAGGCACAAGTGGAACAATCAATTTTGCAAGCATGGTACTTATTTTAGCAACTGCATTTCTAATAGATTTGAGAATGCAAAATGGCTTGAGAGAGGAAGATTACAGCAGCAAAGGATGAGGTATCAGAAAGACTGCAGTACAGATAGAGGAAAAGGGACGGATTAGCTCAGGCTATTTCAACTCCATTCAACTGCTGAATTAGCTGGAACATAATTCATAAATTATCTCCACTTTCCAATTCTCACTCGTCTTGTAATAGTGTTTGGTTCACCTAATACATACGAATGCCTCAGATTTTTAACACTATACCTAGGAAAATCAAGATTCATACAGGAAGGACGCATTCCAAATATAGTCTTCAGCATTAAGGCTCACACTTTCAGTATATTGACTCTCAGGCTAATAGATGCATTGCCATTGTCAAGTCCTGCACAGCAACATCAGAAGATGTGCAAGCAAAACAGTTTATGGGGACAACCCAGGACCCACATTATATTTATTTCAGGGATAGGAAGATTACTCTGGACAAGTTCTAGCCTGCTCCTGTCAAATGTATGCTACTAGTAGTGGGAATATACTAAATGCACTTCAGAACTACACTGGACTTGCATTTACAGTTGAAGATGTGCTCCGATCCTCATGTAATCTCGTTTGCGTGCTCCAAGATCACTCCTCAATAAAGGCAGAGCGAGGTAGGTGTGGACAACTGGGAGACTCACTTTAAAAGAATACTCTTGATCTGAATTAAAACGTAGATGCTCCCAGAACATTTGTATAGCCTAGTCTTTCTTACAAACACCATTATAATGCATTAAGCGTGAAAATCTTGCACTGCAGTCAGTAACTCTCACAGCTCACCATTTCTATGCCTTTCTATATAGCTTTTCTCCTTTTTTCCAACAGTGTTTCACTAAATTAAGCAGAGATACCTGAAAAATATCATCCCTCCCTAGGAGTTTGATAGAAGAGCAACTCTCAGCAACAGTTTGGGATCTTGTTTCTACTCTCATGCAAACAACGTAAGGTAGCAAATGCATGAATTGTTAGCAGTATATCAATTTCTGACATGTTGTATGACAAAGTTACCTAACTTCATGAAGCAGCCCTTGAAGATACCACGTGTATGAAAGGAATTAGGTAAAATAAAACTGGATTGTTGCTTAATCGCAGGTATGGTATTACTTAAGTCTGTTAAGTAAGTCCATTTCACCATCGAGATCTAGCACCAGGGTAAGTTTGTAGCAGCTACACGGTATCTAACTGTACTACTGTAACATACCGGGTCTTTAGCTTACGGTCAATAATCTAGAGCCACACATACACTCGAATCATGAAAGGATTGAGTCTGAGGTATATTCTTCATCTGCCACACTTTATGGTACCCAAGTGCTTCACAGGCGATTAACAAATACACAGCCTAGCACACGTATGCCAGCAAGGCATCCTCACAGGCAACGTAACCAGATGGTACCTCTCTGAAATTGTGATCCGTGTACCTTATTGCCACACGGCAGCATTAAAACAACAGCTGGGGTCCATTATTTGCCTATGCAGATAGGGCGTCCTAGGACATCCCTAGGAGTCAACTGTTCGTTAATATTAGCTCACAGTCAGGAAAATGGAGAAAACTAATATAATTGGAGTAACGAGGTGGCGGCGGTTGGACACTCGCAAGAGCGGCATCGACTGCGCCTCAGGGGAGGCCGGAGGGGGAAGCAGCCCGGCCCCTCTCCACAGGGACCACCTCCCCGGGAGGAGGGTGTCGGCAGCAGCGCCCCGTAACAGCAGGGACGCGGGCTGCCCCTCCGTCAGGCCGAGAGCCGAGGAGGGCGACCACAGCTCCCGCTTGCCTCGGCCTCCCAGCGCTCGCACTGCGGCTCAGCCCCCGGCGCCCCTCCCGCCCCGCGCACCCCAGGCCTGGCCCCCGGCCCTCCCCGCTCACCCGTGCTGGGCCGCCGCCCGCCGCTTGTTGAGCAGGCAGAGGAGCGCGCAGGCGGCGGCGGTGGCGCCGGCGATGGCGGAGTGGCGCACGGTGAGGTACTTGCTGTAGGCGGCCATGGCGCGAGTGCAGCCGCGGAGCCCAGCCGAGCCGAGCGGAGCCGAGGCCAGCCGAACGGGCGCAGGGAATGCCGGGAGGGGGGCGGCGCCCACCCGGCCTCGCCTCCGCCGGCGGGACAGCCGGCAGCACGCCGCGCCGGGCTTCGCCTGGGGAGCGACGGCGCGGGCAGGTTGTGCAACGGCGGCGACGGTAATTACCGCTCCTTCCCCATCTCCCACGCCAGCGGGCGCGCCCCCGCGGCGGGCGAAATGGAAGGGGCGTTTCCTCCTGCGCCAGCGGGGCCGGGCCTGCCGCCGGCTGTCCTCGCCTGGAGGTCGGGCCTTCCCCCGCGCCCCGCCGGCGCCGCGGCCTCAGCTTACGTTTTAATTTTCTCTGGCATCTTCGGCTTGGCACCTCCTGCCGTGTGGGGCTCCGGCCGCTCGCTTCCACGGGGGGTCGTTGTGCGGGGTGTGCAGCGTGATTTCTGAGTGAATTACGAATGCCGCATCAGCGTGGCGACGGTAGACCAAATAAACCTTTAAGAGAGACTTCGATGTAAGTTTTGCCACGCTGTCTCCTTTTTTTTTTTTTTTAGGGCCGTGAGAGGAGCTGCCACAGAGGACTTTCAGGCAGAGGGTGGAAGGAGTTGTCACCTGTGTAAGTCCAGGAAAACAATCCCCGTCGCGGGCAGAGCTGCGCCGGGTACAGCCGGAGGTACCAGCCAGCCTTCTCCCACAGAACCAGCTACGCTCGCACAGGTGCTTCTTCCAGCAGAGTTAGTGACAGTTCGCCGAGTCGAGCTATCCCAGCAAAAACACCCATGCCAGCGTAACTATTTACACTGGACCTTCCCCTGTGGTCACGTCCCTCAGAAAGACACCTGGCATTGTGTATGAAGCGGCTGTACTTTCTACAGGAACTGGTCGGTTATGTATTTAAAGCCTGTATTGGTGCAGTGGTTAACACTGACATGACAAAACAATTTCGCTGGTCAAACTTAAATGCAGATCAAAATGCGTTTAGAATCAATGTATCTATTTTTAGCCTAAAAAAAGGTTTTCATGCAGGCCTTTAAAAACACTTGAATACCTTTGAATGTTGTGCTTTTGTTATTGTAGTATAAGAGTGTGCGCATAGGTCAGTCCATTTATCGAGTGTTCCTGTTCCTTTCAAATATGTCTGCCTGGAGTAGCAGGGCTGAAGCTGCGGTTTGATGAGAAGTAATCTCTGTGTCTTCATTGTGAGTCACCACGTACACTTTTCTTTCTCGCTCCCCGTCTTTGGTATCATCAGGCATTCTGGGGCAAGTTTATGTTTTGATGTAAAAGCTGGAGTCTCAAAACACCAAATTGTTCACATTTTCTAGAGCACTAGAGTCAGGACTACTGAGTCTAGTTCTCTGGCACTTGTTCCGTGACCTTGGACAAATCAGTAATCTCCCTGCTTTAAAATATCTGCTGTACATTGGTGTTTTGGGGAAAAAAAAAAAAAAAACTATTTAAAGTGTTTCTGATCCTCAAGAAAAATACACAGCAGAATCACACAGCATTAATAAAGTAATCTTGTTTTATAAAATGAATGTTTGTAAAAATACCTTGGTTTTTTAAATCTTAGATACTTTGGCAGTAGGTAAATATAAGAACCTAAAAAGAGGTAGTTTCTTCATCAAAGTAAACTGCTTATATTCAGATCATTACAAAAATGAAAATTTCTACAAGTTTTCAGGTTTACTGAATCTTTAAAGTACAGGTTTTCTGCTACTTTTAATCTCAATCTGTGCAGAGATCAAGAGCGCTGCGATATCGCTACGCGTTTCTTTACAAGTCCTCTTCCCTCCCAAGCTTAGGTTGGTTGTACCCTTCCACAGAGCTAGCTATCTAACATAGCCTAACTTTGTTTACATACATTGTCCATCTATTTGGGCCACGCTGACCTTTGTTGTTTGCATGACTGCATGACTTGTGTTCTGCTATGTTTGTCTTCTGCAGTGTCCTTATCCCACTTTTTAAGGCTAGCCAATACCGTGTCCTATTACGTTTCATTTCTTGTCTAACTTGTCCTTAAATAATTTCACATACACCTATCATCTTCTAAGAAACTTGTCTCGTGCATCCAGTCCTCCACTGTTTCTTCTGCTGCCTCCGCTCTTGAATGTTGCTTTTTTTCAGAATAACTTTGTTAGCATGATTAATAAATGGGCACTTAGTTCAAAACATGAGGTTTTTATTGATCCGTTATTTCATCAGTTTCCAACAACACTCATGGCTAAGCGTATCCTTGATAAAATCACCCACACTGATCAAATGTTTTTGTGACAAAAGCTCCTTTTGTTCTGTAATTTGAGATCTGCTGCATTTCAATACTTTATACAGTGGAGCCGTTTTGTTTTCTTGGTATTCTTGGTACAAGTCAACTGGGAGAGTTTTCCAAGGTAGCAAATAACAGCAACATTAATTCAAATGTATCTCAAATGTAAAAGCTAGAGGTGGAAAGGTAGCTTGGAAGAAAACAAAGCAAAGAGTACCACGCCTGTCACCTGTATTAATAATAGTGTGTGTAGCTTCTCTGAAGAAACAAGATCAAATTGACAGCTGTGCTTTTAATACGGTCCGTGGTATGGTTCAAACTTCTTACTAGCTATGTGAGAACATCCATAGAAAGCAAGCTATTTAAATGAGAAAGTGCAATCTGGAAGACTGAAGCCTGTAGGAAGAAGGTGGCATATTTACTAGTGAAGCCTTAACACCCTATAATGGACATCAGGAGACCTCATAACAGCACGTGTTAGGCTATGGTCCCGTGTCTGAAGTGTTAAGCAGCAGTATCTGCCTAAGCAGTTCTTCAATTTCACAACTTAAAAAAAAAAAAGTCTGCTTAATAAAAAGTAGTAATAAAATTGCTGAAGAGTTCAGATTCTCAAGTCATGTCCTCAGCCAATCTTGATTTTAGCCAGCTGAGTTTTAAGGAGTGAGTCAAAGTCAGGAATATAAGAAATTGTTATGGAGTGAATATTTTGTCCCACTAATAGTATGTGAATACATTTTTTTAAATGGAGTCCAGGTTAACAAATAAGAAGATGCTCTGATTTGGTTTCTCTCAGAACAGGAAAAACCTGTATTATTTGCTGTTGGCACTTGGCATACAACACCCAACTATATCCTGAGAACAACATATCATCTAATAATTAAATGAAAAATCATGTTGTTTATTGTAGGTCCAATGTAACAAACATTAATATCAGGGAGAGCAATTTACAAATGTTGTGAAACATGGCAGAAGAATGAGATTAATTTATGTAACTTGAGGTAAGCTGTAAGATCATGACACTGTAACCATGTACGTTAGTTAAATTTGAAGGTAATTTGTATAGTGCTGGTCTCCATTCTGTAGCCTTGCACTTGCTTAATTTTTAAGTCCATATAAATTCAGTAAGATTGTTCACTTGTTTAATGTTAGTAAAGTACTATGATATTTGAAAACTTAATAACTAGTGGAGCAAGCATGACAGTTCCAGGGATTGATGTGGTCTCTTTTGGGAAATCTGTGTTACCTCTTAGGTATATCTCTTAGTTGTAGAATTTGGCATGGTTTGCAGGGAAATTAATGAACTGCTCTATTAATGCAGTCATCAGCGTTAAGTGATAAGGTTTTGTCATTCTGCTGAAGTGCTATACCAGGGTATTAGTTTGTTGCTTGATTTTCAACCGAAGGAAATTATACATCTGAAGTCGAGCTACATTTAATTATGTATCAGTTCATATATGTGTGTATGTGTGTATATGGATAATGACACGGACTATTCCCAATGACAGCCTCATCGATACAGCTAATATCAACCAAAGGGAACCATTATATGTTTAGTCACTTCATACAACTTGAAACTCCAGTGTGGGTGAAGTAATGTGGATATGGTATCAGCCGCTCAAAACCCGTAAGCCTCCGCTTCCATGAAACGTAGGCTGATTATAACACAGGTTTGAACTTCAGAGTGGGGCCTACAGGGTGAAATTGAAATGGACATAAAATCTCTTTGATCTGCAGAACAGAGAGAGAAGACATGCTTCCATTTCTTTGTGTCTCCTGTTTGCTCTTCTTGTTCTTGCCCTTTTCATACCCACCTTTTGCATGCCCTTCAGCTGATTGGGATGTTACGGGAACTTAAGATGTGGGAAGGTGCTCTTTCTGAGCAGAAAGTAAAATTTGGGAATAATGTGGGGAGAAGAAGATAAGGGGCGTAGAGAAAAAAAATGCTTAGAAAGCTTAGGATGTACAGAGCATTGGCTTTTAAACATATTGACGCTTGCAAACTTTCTGTGCCATTACTGCCTTACTTCCCCACTGTACGGGGATAGGAGTACTTGTCCTAACCTTTATTAATTGAGACCATAACCCGCAAGAGCTTAATTCCTACACACAAGTCTACTTTCTGCATTTCCTTGATTTCTGACCGTATTTTTTGCTTACACCTGTTTTTTTAATGTGACTGTGATCTATCGTCTATAAAAACAACTCTTACCTCAACTTAATACCTCATGCCTTTCCAAAATACAAGACGACAGATCATTTTTTATAAGCACAGCTCATAAATTTGAAAGTCCAGGTGAAAATGTGGAAGTACATAGGAATTACCATTATTAGATCAGACTCACAAATTATCTGGTCTCCTGTCTGTACATGGATAGCATCAGATACTCTGAAAGACAGTGTAGACTCCACACATCTGCTTTCATACTGGATCTTAGTCTAATTTCAAACATTTACGCTCTTAGTTCTAAAGTACGGTGCTTGACATCCATCCTAATTTTTGTTGTCATTAAGTATTATAATTACTCATATTCTGCTGGTCCAGAAAATGCACCTAATATTTCAGGTGAGAGCAAACCACTGATTTGTAGCAAGAATTCCATTTTATTTTACTTACTGTTTTCATTGGCTTTTCCTGTTAGCTGGTTTCTGGTTTTGACTGTTTTACAGAAAGATGTCTTCACTGAGCTGTCCATACTGATGCTTAAAATGCTGATACTCCTTTCGTAAGTCAATATCGTTGGACAATCTGTGTGAAATAAATACAGAATTAGACTTTTCCTCCAAAATGCAGTACTCTGCATTTCTTAACAGACAGTGTCAGTTAGCATTTGGTGCTTCACTTGCCTACCTTGTTTGGATTAGGTGAGTGGGTAGAAAAATGGTAACTGAAACTAAATGTTCCTGTTTAGCTTGTTCAGTTTTTTTCCTGAAGTGAATGACAGCTCAGTTTGATCTTGACACCTTTCGGTGATCTGAAAGCCAAGGTATTTCACTGCTCAACATTTATTTTTAGCTGATCTCAAATATTGTATTGTTTTATGTTTTATTAGATACATAAAATAGAAGACAAGAAGTCATAGATGTTAACTTCCTATCGTACTTACAATAGTACTTGGTTAAAACCCTTTTTCATCAAATAGTGAAAAAACTGAAGGAAGTTTTTAAGGCACAGTTTACTGAAAAGGCATTCATGAACAGTATAATGGATCTTTGCAAAGTCAAGGTGTCAAGTTTGATATCTGAATTCAGTAATTTAAACAAAGGCATTTCAAACAGGTTTACAACTAATTCCTGTTTCCTAGGTAGAGCTGTTATTCTTTTAGGGAGATTGCCCCACAATTCCTCTATAAGTAGTGCTTTTCAGCTGTTTATATTTTGCTGATTTATAATGATGCAAACTGAAAGTTGGCAGAAATTTTCTGCCTCAGCTTGGATGTTAATTTCTTTAATAAAAGATGTCATGCCAGTGTGGTCCAATTATTTCTGAGAATGAAGCAATGGAAAAATAAATTACTTTCAATGTATTAAGAAAATGACCTAAGCTTTTAGGTCACTGTGCTTTATTGCCATGCTTTGCAATGCAGACTCGAATTTGGCAGAGACTAGCTTATACAAGAGAGACATAACTTTTGAAAAACTGTGTCATCATCACCATTTGTGCTATGGTTCCTTCTTATTCCAGGTGATGAAGCTTGAATTGTTATAACTGCTCAAAAAAAGTCATATCCCTCTCTCATACTTGGTCAAGAGGTATCAGACATTAGGTTTAAATCATAACAATTTCATCAGACCCATCTTTCTGTTTTCCAGAAACTATGGCCACAAATACATATTATGATGATGTGTTCTCTACACAAAGTATAATTTGTTTTTAACATTGGTAATTGTTGTGGTTTAACCCGGCAGGCAGCTAAACACCACACAGACATTCACTCACTTCCCCCCCGCAGTGGGATGGGGGAGAGAATCAGGAAGAAAAACCCTAAAATTCGTGGGTTGAGATAAAGACAGTTTAGTAGGACAGAAAAGGAAGGGAAAATAATAGTAATAATAATAATGAAAAAAGAACACACAAAATAGGTGATGCACAGTACAATTGCTCACCACCCGCTGACCGATGCCCAGCCAGTCCCCGAGCAGCGGCCCCCCCGGCCAGCTTTCCCCAGTTTATGTGCTGAGCGTGACGGCACATGGTATGGAATGTTTCTTTGGCCAGTTTGGCTGTGCCCCCTCCCAGCTTCTTGTGCCCCTCCAGCCTTCTCAGTTGGTAGAGCATGGGGAGCTGAAAAGTCCTTGACTAGTGTCAGCACTGCTCAGCAACAACTAAAACATCGGTGTGTTATCAACATTGTTCTCATCCTAAATCCAAACCACAGCACTGTACCAGCTACTAGGAAGAAAATTAACTCTATCCCAGCCAAAACCAGGACAGTATCCACCCCTTATTGTATGCCATCTACCTCATGCCCAGGTCCCACACTTTCCAACACATCCAAATTAATCACCACCGCCTTTCCTGTATTTTGATACATACACACAGATATCATTCCCTTAGTCTATGGGCCATCCCTCTAAAACGTTCGTTGAGTTCATTTCGTCCGTGACTTTGGGCTCCATCTGTCATAACAGTCATTCAGGGCAGGAGAGGTGGTGTGTGGTGTTGGATTGCTGCATGCTGAAGCCAGTTCTGGTTCCATTATCGCTGCGCTTGTCCAGTTCTATCATGACTGCACTTTGCTGAGTTTCATCAAAGTTCATTCTTCATTAATCTAGGTGATTCCTACCATAATACTGTTGATAAGGCATATAGCCACCATAAAAATGATGATATACAGTGTAATATAGCAATTAACATCATACAATTTAATTCATTGGCTATTCTCACCCAAAATCAAATCCCCTTGAGGTACGCATTGGACTTCCCCATCCTCCCGCATCACCCACCAAGTGCACCCAGGTCCCTGAGCAAAAGCAATTCCACAAATGGGTTTGCCTTTGCCCGAGGCAGGAATAACCCAGACTGCCTTCCCCAGCATATTTTTTACATGCACTACAGGGACTTTATCCCCTTCTACAGTACGTAAAAGTTTTGACTGGGCAGGGCCTGCTCGATTGGCAGATCCCCGAGTGTTGACTGACCAGGTGGCCTTTGCTAAATGTGTCCCCCAATGTTTGAACGTCCCACCACCCATGGCTCTCAGTGGAGTCTTTAACAGTCCATTGCATCGTTTGATTTTCCCGGAGGCTGGTGCATGACAGGGGATGTGATACACCCACTCAATGCCATGATCCTTGGCCCAAGTGTTTATGAGGTTGTTTCGGAAATGAGTCCCATTGTCTGACTCAATTCTTTCTGGGGTGCCATGTCGCCATAGGACTTGCTTTTCAAGGCCCAGGATAGTGTTCCGGGCGGTGGCATGGGGCACGGGATATGTTTCCAGCCATCCGGTGGTTGCCTCCACCATTGTAAGCACGTGGCGCTTGCCTTGGCGGGTTTGTGGGAGTGTGATATAATCGATCTGCCAGGCCTCCCCATATTTATATTTCAGCCATCGTCCTCCATACCAGAGGGGCTTTAACCGCTTGGCCTGTTTAATTGCAGCACATGTTTCACATTCATGGATAACCTGCGCAATAGTGTCCATGGCCAAGTCCACCCCTCGATCACGAGCCCGTCTGTATGTTGCATCTCTTCCTTGGTGACCTGAGGTGTCATGGGCCCACCAAGCTATAAATAATTCACCCTTATGTTGCCGGTCCAGATCCACCTGAGCCACTTCAATCTTAGCAGCCTGATCCACCCACTGGTTGTTTTGATGTTCTTCAGTGGCCTGACTCTGGGTACGTGAGCATCTACGTGATGTACTTTGACAACCAGGTTCTCTACCCAGGCAGCAATATCTTGCCACAATGCGGCAGCCCAGATGGGTTTGCCTCTGCGCTGCCAATTGCTCTGCTTCCATTGCTGCAACCATCCCCACAGGGCATTTGCCACCATCCGTGAGTCAGTATAGAGATAGAGCACTGGCCACTTTTCTCGGTCAGCAATATCTAAAGCCAGCTGGATGGCTTTCACCTCTGCAAACTGACTCGATTCACCTTCTCCTTCAGCAGTTTCTGTAACTTGTCATGTAGGACTCCATACAGCAGCCTTCTAACTCCAATGCTTTCCCACAAGATGACAGGACCCATCAGTGAACACGGCATATTGCTTCTCATTTTCTGGTAGTTTATTATACATTGGGGCCTCTTCAGCACACGTCACCTCCTCCTCTGGCAATAAAAATCTTTGCCTTCTGGCCAGTCCATGATCACTTCCAGGATTCCTGGACGACTGGGGTTTCCTATTTGAGCCCGTTGTGTGATCAGTGTGACCCACTTACTCCACGTAGCATCAATTGCATGATGCGTAGAGGGCACCCTCCATTTGAACATCCAGCCCAGCACCGGCAGTCGGGGTGCCAGGAGGAGCTGTGCTTCAGTGCCGATCACTTCTGAAGCAGCTCGAACCCCTTCATATGCTACCAATATCTCTTTCTCAGTTAGACTATAGCGGGCCTCGGATCCTCTGTATCCCCGACTCCAAAACCCTCGAGTCTCGCCAGGTGCTTTCTGCCAGAGGCTCCAGGCAGGGCCATTCTCCCCAGCTGCAGTGTAGAGCACATTTTTTATATCTTGTCCTGTCCAGACTGGCCCAAGGGCTGCTGCATGAACTATCTCCTCTTTAATTTGTTCAAAAGCTTGTCGTTGCTCAGGGCCCCATTTGAAATCGTTCTTCTTCCGGGTCACTTGATAGAGAGGGTTTACAATCAGACTGTAATTTGGAATGTGCATTCTCCAAAAACCCACGACGCCTAAGAAAGCTTGTGTTTCTTTTTTGCTAGTTGGTGGAGACATGGCTGTTATTTTGTTGATCACATCCATGGGGATCTGACGACGTCCATCTTGCCATTTTATTCCTAAAAACTGGATCTCCTGTGCAGGTCCCTTGACCTTACTTTGTTTTATGGCAAAACCAGCCTTCAGCAGGATTTGGACTATTTCCTTCCCTTTCTCAAAATCTTCTTCTGCTGTGTTGCCCCATACAACAATGTCATCAATGTATTGCAGGTGTTCCAGAGCTTCACCCTGTTCCAGTGCAGTCTGGATCAGTCCATGGTAAATGGTAGGGCTGTGTTTCCACCCCTGGGGCAGTCGGTTCCAGGTGTACTGGATACCCCTCCACGTGAAAGCAAACTGTGGCCTGCACTCTGCTGCCAGAGGGATTGAGAAAAACACGTTGGCAATATCAGTTGTGGCATGCCACTTGGCTGCCTTTGACTCCAGTTCGTATTGAAGTTCTAGCATGTCCGGCACAGCAGCACTCAGCAGCAGCATGACTTCGTTCAGGCCACGATAGTCTGCTGTTAGTCTCCACTCTCCATTAGACTTCCGCACTGGCCATATGGGACTGTTAAAGGGTGAGCGGGTCTTGCTGATCACTCCTTGGCTCTCCAGTCGACGAATCAGCTTATGGATGGGAATCAGGGAGTCTCGGTTGGTGCGATATTGCTGCCAATGTACCATTGTGGGAGCAATTGGCACCCGTTGTTCTCTGACCCTCAGCAACCCCATAACAGGAGGATCCTCCGAGAGACCAGGCAAGGTAGACAGCTGTTTAATCTTCTCCGTCTCCAAGGCAGCTATACCAAAAGCCCACCGGTACCCTTTTGGGTCCTTGAAATACCCTCTCCTGAGGTAGTCTATGCCAAGGATGCACGGAGCCTCTGGGCCAGTCACACTGGGGTGCTTCTGCCACTCATTCCCAGTTAGGCTCACTTCAGCCTCCAATAGTTATCTGCTGGGATCCTCCCGTCACTCCAGAAATACAGATGGGTTCTGCCCCTATATAGCTTGATGGCATTAGGGTACACTGTGCACCGGTGTCCACTAGAGCCTTATACCCCTGTGGGTCTGATGTGCCAGGCCACCGAATCCACACAGCCCACTAAACCTGGTTGTCCCTTTCCTCCCCCTGGCTGGAGGCAGGGCCTCTTTAGTCCTGGTCATAGTATTCGTTACTCACTTCTTGTAAATGCGAATCAAAAGTCCCTTTATTAAGATTGGAAGTAAAATCAGCCCTTCTACTCTGTCTGGGGAACTGCTCACTGGAAACTGGAGCAGCAATTTTCCTGAAAACCCCCCTGTTGTGATTGTTTTTCCTTACAACTCAACGTCCCTGTGCCTCTAGGGTCGAGGTAGATTTTCCTTCCCACTTCCTCATGTCCTCTCCGTGGTCACACAGGTAAAACCACAGGGTGGCCCGTGATGTGTATCCACTATATCCTCTCTCTGGAGCAGAGGGACGCTTACTCCTAATAGCTGAGATACTGGTCCGTACAGGTGGGGAGTAGGACATAACCTCTTTGAGTTGCTGGAACTCCCGGGACAGTTTTTCGGACAGTTTTTCCACAGCCGAGACGCAGGCCCGTAGGGAGGGAGAGAGACTTTCTTCATATTGCCGGAGTTGGCCAGCCAATTCATCCACCGTTTGTCCCCCTCCGTCTTTCCAGGTCATCACTGCCAATCAGTTGGCATATGATGATGGTGCGCTCCGTACAAACTTCTGCCACATGGGGCGTGTGCACCTGACTTCATCTGGATCTTTGGATAACTGCTCATTGTTCAGGTCATCATAAATCACCTCCAGCACAGCTAATTCCCTCAGGTACTGGATACCTCCACTCTCCATGGTGGTCCACTTGCCTGGGTGACACATAACATCTTCCTTGAAGAGATACCTTTCCTTCACACCTGACAGGAGTCACCTCCAGAGGCCGAGGGCTTGTTCCCCTTTTCCAATCACTTTGTCAGTGCCCCCTTCCCTGGGAAGGGATCCCAGCTGCTTGGCCTCCCTACCCTCTAATTCCAGGCTACTGGCCCCATTATCCCAGCATCTGAGCAGCCAGGTGACAATGTGCTCACCCGCATGACGACTGAAATCTTTTTGCATCTCTCGCAGCTCACTCAGGGACAGGGATCAGGTGGTTACCATCTCATTCATGGGTTCTGCCTCTTCCTCCTCCTGTTCTCGTGATGGCCCTGGTTCATCTTCATCCCTTACTAAATGAGCTGATTTTCTTGTGTATTTCTTCTTGTGTGTAGGGGCGACTGATACCGGCACGGGCTGGTTCTCTGGTTCAGCCACAGTGCCTGTCGCCGGGGTTGGAGTAGCTGCGGTGCCTGTCGTGGGGGTAGATCTCCGGGTGGTATTCTTAAATAATGGTTTCTCCTTAAACAAGACCTGAACCACATTCAGGAGACAGAGCAATAGGAACATGCTGGTTTGAACATCCCAAGGATATTCAAAATTCTCAAGAGCTGTTGTAACTACCCTGGAGGAGAAAGGGAAGGTGAAGGAGTGGGGAAAGGCCCCCTACCCCGCCCCATCTTCCCAATAGATTGGTTCCTCGAGGAGAAAAGGCAAAGAGTGTAGTTATTAATAGTTTCCGAGAGGTGGCTCCCGAGGTACGGAGGTGACGGCAATGCTGAGTACAAATACCAGATTAGTCTCACAACCAATAATTATATCATAAACCAGTAGTGTTACACAGTGCAGCAAAATGATATCCTTGATCCGGCTCCCAGCGGTGACAAACAGCACAACAGGGAACACACGCAGCAAGTAAGGTGTTACAGAACACAGCTCTGAGAGCAAGCACGACAACTGTGAGAGCAAATAAATCAACGTTGTGACCAGCGACTATTAAACCAATATAATGCATGCTTATAACAAATTTGCCTTAACACGCTCTGGTCAGATCTGTCGTTATCTCAACCCTTCGTGCCCCGCGTTGGGTGCCAAAAGGACTGTTGTGGTTTAACCCGGCAGGCAGCTAAGCACCGCACAGCCCTTCGCTCGCTTCCCCCCTCAGTGGGATGGGGGAAAGAATCGGGGGAAAAAAAGTAAAATTCATGGGTTGAGATAAAGACAGGTTAATAGG